>NW_024070203.1:42737092-43363858 GCF_014754425.2 Oryx dammah
CAAGAAGACTGGCATGGAGCATGAGTGTGCTCTGATGACAAGTGTTAAAACCACCTATTTATCAAAGTCTGAGGTTAGAATGATTATCATTGGACATGTTTACCATCAGAAAGGAGAGGCTGAATCAGATTACCATTCTTATCAGATGGTAATCAGAGGCTTACCATCAGATAAGAAGCCCCATTTGACAGCAATCTGCTTTCACCTGTACTTGTTTCTGAGTTCTTGTTGTTCTAAGAAGAAATGCTCAGGTTTTGGTTTGTTTGTTTTTTCTTCTGTGAACCTGGTTCCTCTAAGCCAGCTGTTTCTTCTTTCTCCTAACAGCATCACAAAACTTGGGGACTGGAGGGAACTGGAGATTCCATCTTGCCAATCCCCTTAGTGGGAAGGCTGAATGAATGACTTGTCCAACTGCTCTCGGCCAAGCCAGAGGAGACAGTTTTTAAATATACATCAAATGTAAGAGCTAGAGTGCTTAGTCGCTCATTCATGTCAGACTCTTTGTGACTCCATGGACTGCAGCATGCCAGGCTCCTATGTCCATGGGATTTTCCAGGCAAGAATACTGCAGTGGGTTGTCACTTCCTACTCCAGGGATCCCTCACATCCTCCCACCCTTGTTAGAAGCAAGGGCTTGTCTGTGAACCATGTCCACAAGGCTGTTTTGTGTGCACGAACAGCCAGCTCCAGCCTCATTCTGGACCACAGGAGGGGCCTCCCACGAGGTGCAGGGGTGGCAGCACCTCTGATGGCAGAAGCAGGCAGCCCACCTGTGGGACCCAGCTTGGACATCTCAACCCCGCAACTGAACCCCCAGTCCAGTGACTATGCTGAGAGCCTGTTTTCACTCAGAAAAACAGAAATGTAATGGAATTTTTAAACTGTCAAGAAGACAATTTTAAACTAAGAAAACGGAACTGACTCTGCTTGGCCGAGGCCAAAGTACACAGAAGTTGGTGTGAAGTCACTTCTGCGGTGGGAACTCAGTGAGACAGGCTCAGTGGCTTCCCGGAGGAGGTGAGAAGGAGGGATTCTCCTTCGTCTGCATCCTTGTGGAGAATCACTGTATGCGGCGGGCACAGTCCCTCCCATGAAGTGCTCAGAGTGGATAAACATTATTTCTGAGAAATGCAGGGTTAGGTGGGAAGGTGGGCTCGCCCTGGGCAAAGTGTGGGAAGGGGCTTTGGGAGCCCCCATGCGCGTCCTCTCTTGGCCCCCTCCTCCGCCCCGCCTCCCCTCCCCAGTAGGGACCTGTCCGGGCCTCACCTGGCCTGCATGTCCTCTCATCCTCCCCCCAGGCCTTTCCCAGCACATCTGGGCTGCAGACACAGCTCTCTGCTTAAGTGATAGGTGTGCGGGCGTGCTGGACACCACTGTGGTCTAGACACCACTGTGTCTAGAGGCACAACAGGGGCCTCTACAGGCACACTTATACCTGGAGAGGGCGAAGCCGTGGAGCAGATGTTCCGGAGACAGAGAGGGGTCTTCCCGCAGAGTCCCTCCCCCTTTGTCTACTGACTCAGGACAGTGGTGTGCTAGATCTCAGCGCTCCTTTCAGAACCAAACAACGGGGCCTTTGCCACTGGCCTGAGTAAGTCACATTTATTCTAGTTAGAAAGGAGCACCCAGGTGGTGGAGGCCCTGGGGCCTGTGGCTACAGATAGAGGAAGAAGGCTCCATTCCATCTCCCACTACCCGCCCCTCATCTCATACACACACACACACACACACACACCCTGCCCCATCTTCTTATGAACACTGGGCTAAGATGTAAATCGGGAGATCCGCCTTGTGGGTCCCGTGTCCCTCCCTCCTCACCACCATCTTTTTCTCGGCGGGTGCACACCCCCTGGATCCCGCACAAACCCGCCCCTTGACATCCTGTGCATTGAGTCCTCCTAACAACGGCCAGCCGTGCTCACCCGAGCGCAGATATCGCTCCGCTCTCTGAAAGGCCAGATGGAACCGCCACTCCCGGAACCGCCACTCCCACCCCCTCCACCCCCGCATTTGTGGGTCCACATCTGACAGCGCACAAGCCTTTTATCGCAGAAAGAAAGAGCCGGGTTCTGAGCAGCAACTCCGCCCCCAAGCACACACGGAGTCAAAAAGACATTTGTCCACAGGGCCCATCACAGGGAAAACTTTTGTTCTTTTAAAAAAAAAATTTTTTTTTCTCTTCCCGCCAAAATGTCTGTTCCCGATGCAGCAGCAGCAGCAGGTCTGTGGAAAGCCTGCCATCTGACCTGCTCGCACGTCCCTCCCCTCCTCGCGTCCCATCTGGTGTCTGGTAAGCACAAAGGCCCCCGGCCGCCCCGCCCAGGCCTTTCTGCAGCCGCCACCGGCAGTCAGGTCCCTGGGGCCCGCCCTGAGCGAGGGTCTGGTCCCCGGGCGCCCCGCGGCCTGAAGACCAACAGGTGATGTCAGAGGGTGTCCGAACTCTGGGACCCAGCAGGCGCCGGCACTCATGATTCACACGTGCGCGCGCCTCTGACTCAGCAGTTTCCAGCGGCCTGGACTGCAATTCACAAGGAAGGACCCGGGCCCAGACTGCTAAGGAGCCGCAGCACCACCTTTCTGCACAACAGCAGAGAACTGGAAACAACTCCGGATTACCTCGATCATGGAAATAGCCACACTATTTTTAAAAACACACACACACACACACAACTGTGTAGCGACTGAAGACAGTGCTGGAGACCTGTGTCTTTTGGCATCAAAGGCTATCCACAAAAACATTCTTAAATATAAATAGCAAGTTTCCAAGTAATATATATAATCTGATTATACTTTGCTATATAAAATATATATACATTTATACACATGTACATAGAAAAAGTATGTATACCAAGATGTTAACTCATTATTTCTGAATATTGAGTTTATGGCTGATTTTATCTTCCTATTTTTTATCATATTTTCTGATTTTCACACATTTTTCTATAATAGTATAGTAAAAAAAATTGTTTTTAATGAATGCTGGAGACAACTTTCTCATTTACTTATCAATTCAGTTCGGTCGCTCAGTTGTGTCCTACTCTTTGCAACCGCATGAATCGCAGCACGCCAGGCCTCCCTGTCCATCACCAACTCCCGGAGTTCACTCAGACTCGTGTCCATTGAGTCAGTGATGCCATCCAGCCATCTCATCCTCTGTCGTCCCCTTCTCCTGCCCCCAATCCCTCCCAGCATCAGAGTCTTTTCCAATTAGTCAACTGTTTGCATCAGGTGGCCAAAGTATTGGAGTTTCAGCTTCAACATCAGTCCTTCCAATGAATATTCAGGGTTGATTTCCTTTAGGATGAACTTGTTGGATCTCCTTGCAGTCCAAGGGACTCTCAAGAGTCTTCTCCAACACCACAGTTCAAAAGCATCAGTTCTTCAGCACTCAGCCTTCTTCACACTCCAACTCTCACATCCATACATGACCACAGGAAAAACCATAGCCTTGACTAGATGGACCTTAGTTGGCAAAGTAATGTCTCTGCTTTTGAATATGCTATCTAGGTTGGTCATAACTTTTCTTCCAAGGAGTAAGCGTCTTTTCATTTCATGGCTGCATGATACTATTTAAAGCCATGAACTAGAGGAGGAGAAATATACAGAAGAGAAAGGGGTCCCGGGCTGAGGCCTGGGAACTCCAGTATTTAGAAATTGGACAAAGGTGGAGACAGGAAAGCAATCCGAGAAGCAGCCAGTAAAAGGGAGAAAAACCAGAAGGATCCCAGAGGCCGAGAGAAAGAACTGGCTCAGGCTCTGTCACGTGTCCTTAAGGGGTCAGGAGAATAAGAGTAGGACAGCAAATGGGGCAGGGTGAAAATTTGTCAGATAAGAGGGAGAGCGAGGAACAGGAGTTCTGCAAAGAAATGGGAGATGTAGAGGGCCTGGTTTTCTCAGACATGGAAATATTTCAACATTGTTATAGGATGATGATAATGATCAGGTTAACCAGGAAGTCAGTGATCCAGCAGCCAGAGATGACGGGCAGAGAAGGATCTGCAAGCGCAGCCAGCTAGGGTGGCTATTCAGCTCCTAGGACAGCCTGCCCCCCACATGGAGAAAGAAAGCAGAGCTTAGGTGAGCACCAATGCAAGCAGCATGGTAGGTGTGGCAAGGGGAGATGAGTTATTTCTAGGATGTATAGCAGTTGCTTAAGGTGGGCGACATCAATGGACATTTCACAGAAGATCAGTTGGCACTGTTGTGTATTTGCCTGTACGTCCCCATCTCCTTCATTTGTATGATGGCCTAGGGAAATAATTCCCTTTGCCACTCTTTCTCCATCAGCAAACCTTTATCACTACATCATGAAGAGTTACAGCAAAAGAAACTGATTAAAAGACTCAAAATCACACAAATAAGTTCCCATGAGATCTGCAGGGCTCAGCCACTGCAGGAAGTATAGATGTCATCATCCATTTGTGTGTGTCTCCCTGGTGACATCATGTACTTTCTCCTTTAGAAAGTGAACAGTAAACCAATATGAAAGTATAAATTACATGTACTACTTTATACGAGCTAACTGATGTTTATCAACCACTCGCTGGCGTGTTGCCCTTCCTGGGTCCTGGGAAGGAGCAGACATGAATGTGATGTGGAGGAAGATGAGCTGTGGACCTACAAGCCCAAAGATGGGGGCTTGGATAAGAGCAAAAGCTTTACATTATTACAATTACAATTCTCGTATCCAGCTTTTTTTTTTTTAAACTTGATGTTCTGTTTATACTTTTCTGTTTCTACATGGTCTGAAAATAGAACAGGCTTTGGAATCAGAAGTTCAAAACATAGTTCTACCTCATAGGTCTTAAGGGGCCCAAAGCTTATGGGCTTCTCTTTAAGAACACAAACTTGAGAGCAGAACTGAATATTTCTTTGAAATGAAGAAGGAAATCACAACACATTTCCAGAGATTCCAATCTTGCCTTCTGAGATCTCTTTAGACAATTTATCAGAAACATTTATGCAGAGATGCTCTCTGATTACAATCTGTTTCCACCCCACCCCACTGGGGTCCTGACCCCCTAACAATGTGACTACCACCCTCGCGGGGCCCTTGCAAGTGGGGGCCCTGAAGTTTATTTACTTTATAGTAAGTCTACCTTTGTCTGTGTGATCTGGAGCAGGTCAGACTTCTCTGATCCTCAGTTTGCTCATCTACAAAATGGAATCGTAATAGCTACCCACGAAGGTTGCTATGAGGACCAAGTGAAATAGTTCAGAAATCAGGGCTGGAACCTAGGGGGACTGCACACCCTGATTCTTATTCCTCTAATTCCAGTGACTGGGAGATGGAGGTGAGGTATGCGACACTGTATACTGCACCAGCTCCTCAGAGAGACCAGTTTCCTTCTAGTTAGTTTAGTCATTTTTTAACAATCGCTGCCTGCCTTTCTTATGCCATTTGTAATGGATTTTTAGACTAATAGATTTTGTGAGCTTTTATAATCTCCTCCAGCAATTTAAAGGAGGAACTAGGTAAAGCCATCATTTATCTGGCTCATCCCCCTTAATTATTTATTCTAAAATCAATGGTCAAATAAAAAAAAATTTTGGGGGGATGCATTGACACAATTAGAAAAATGTTAAAGGACGCAAGAGATTCAACGGCTCTGGCCTGTGAGCAGACGGATCATTCATAAATTTGTAGTTTCTAATTCAGAGCAGTCTCAGATGAATTTCCTGCCCAAGCTGGTCTGCTTAGGGAACAAAAGCCTGGAGAAGTGTCTGTTTCACGCCCCATTGGCAGTGGACACTGCCAGGGCTGGCCTCTCTGGTGGCCCGTACTCATCAGAGGGACCCGCCGCCCTTAGCGATTCGGCTTTTACAAATCACTGCAGGGAAATCCAGTTTGGACAATACAGAACCGTGTGCCTTCATACCACTGGGACTTCGCCACAGTCCTTTATATCTTGTAAGTAACTCACGAAGGTTTCAGTGAACTATTTCCAATTCCTGTAGCCTCATCAAGAAAAGTACCCCCTTCTGGGGCCAACTTTTCCAAGATGCTAAAGTCTTAAGGTAACCACAAAAGTAGTCCATCAGCGACTGATTTCACACTTTACAAAATAGATCCCTCCAAGGATCGGTTTCGTGCGGCTGCATTTTACATGATATCCTTTGGCTTTGATAAACAGGGGTTAATTAGGCATCTGTGAAATAAAACACAACCTGGGCATCCCACCAGGCAAGAGATGCAAAGTGTCTCATTTTAAATGACTCACCTCGGTTTTAGTTCTGCCTTTAATGAAAAGAAAGGAAAAAAAAAGTTTCTGCAGTTACAGCTTCTCCAGCTTGAAGAACTTCTCCAGTAACCTTGCCTTATGTAACAAAGGAAGAAGGAATGGAGTCAGAGGACCACACGCTGGGCGGGAACGATGATCTTAACAAGGAGGCTTAGCCCCATCTTCCAAGCAGATCAGACTAATGGGAGGGAGGATGGGAGAGATACCACCTCAGTGCTGGAGAGAGGAGACAATAAACCAGTTCACTGATTTTAAAGAGGGGGTGGTGAGGCATAACTATCACTTGCCAGGATTTTTCTAAGACTACAGTTTTCTCTTTCATAATGAAAAAAAAGAAGAGTATATTTTTAAAATATTTGGAGATAATTGAATACTTATAAGCAAATGTCCTTAAATACGGAAAGAAAATGTCTGGTAACGGCACCTTCTGTTAGAGAGAAAATTAACCTCAAATTTTAAATTAAATTTTCCAAAAGCTTCAACTCAGGTTTCTTCCCCACATCTTGAATTTTGGGTTTCATATTCTTCAAACGTTAGGCTGACCTGATTTTTCTTTCCGGTTACATCAGTGTAACTTGATGAATAGTGATTCCTAATAAGGAAAGTGTGCCCAACCTTGTTAAAAAAAAAAAAAAAAACCAGTTAAGAAAGAAACTAAAATACCACAACAGAAAAAAGAGCATTTAAGATAAAGTCCAAACAAAATTTTTAAAGATAAAATTCATCTTATAAGGGCTATCTGGATAGCTTCTTTTGATTGACCACAATTTCTGAGCATTGTGTGATTTATATATTATATTCACTCCATTATTAAAAATTTGTCCATGGCTACATATTTGCTACAAATGCAACAGTTCACACTGTTATAGCAGCCTAATGACCACCCCACCCCCAATACATTGATGTGCAAATTCCCAGAACCTATAAACATGTTACCTACCTTACATGGTGAAACAGACTTGGCAGACGTTATCAAATTAAGGGTCTTGACTTGGGGATATCAGCCTGGATTATCCAGATGGACCCAATATAATCACAAAGGTGACAGAGGGAGATTTTGTCCAGACAGAGAAATGTCTGAGGGATGTAGCAAGACGATGATTCCACCAATGACTCCTGGTTTGAAGATGGAAGAAGGGGCTGTGCACCAAGGAATGCAGGCTGCCTCTTGGAGCTAGAAAATGCAAGGGAATAGATTTCCTCTTAGAGCCTCCAGAAGCAATGTAGGCTTTCTGACACCTTGACTTTAGTCCATTGACACTGACTTCAAATTTCTGACTTCAAGACTGTAAGATAATAAATCTGCATTGTTTTAAGTGACTAAATGTGTGGTATTTGTTACAGCAGCAATAAGAAATTAATACACAGAGTTCAGTTTAGTTCAGTTCAGTCGCTCAGTCGTGTCCAACTCTTTGCGACCCCATGAATCGCAGCATGCCAGACCTCCCTGTCCGTCACCATCTCCTGGAGTTCACTCAGACTCACGTCCATCGAGTCTGTGATGCCATCCAGCCATCTCATCCTGGGTCGTCCCCTTCTCCTCCTGCCCCCAATCTCTCCCAGCATCAGAGTCTTTTCCAATGAGTCAACTCTTGGCATGAGGTGGCCAAAGTACTGTAGCTTCAGCTTTAGCATCATTCCTTCCAAAGAAATCCCAGGGTTGATCTCCTTCAGAATGGACTGGTTGGATCTCCTTGCAGTCCAAGGGACCCTCAAGAGTCTTCTCCAACACCACAGTTCAAAAGCATCAATTCTTTGGTGCTCAGCCTTCTTCACAGTCCAACTCTCACATCCATACATGACCACAGGAAAAACCATAGCCTTGACTAGACAGACCTTAGTTGGCAAAGTAATGTCTCTGCTTTTGAATATACTATCTAGGTTGGTCATAACTTTTCTTCCAAGGAGTAAGTGTCTTTTAATTTCATGGCTGCAGTCACCATCTGCAGTAATTTTGGAGCCCCAAAAAATAAAGTCTGACACTGTTTCCCCATCTATTTGCCATGAAGTGATGGGACCAGATGCCATGATCTTCGTTTTCTGAATGTTGAGCTTTAAGCCAACTTTTTCACTCTCCTCTTTCACTTTCATCAAGAGACTTTTTAGTTCCTCTTCACTTTCTGCCATAAGGGTGGTGTCATCTGCATATCTGAGGTTATTGATATTTCTCCCAGCAATCTTGATTCCAGCTTGGGCTTCATTCAGCCTGGCATTTCTCATGATGTACGCTGCATAGAAGTTAAATAAGTAGGGTGACAGTATACAGCCTTGATGGACTCCTTTTCCTATTTGGAACCAGTCTGTTGTTCCATGTCCAGTTCTAACTGTTGCTTCCTGACCTGCATACAGATTTCTCAAGAGGCAGGTCAGGTGGTCTGGTATTCCCACCTCTTTCAGAATTTTCCACAGTTGATTGTGATCTACACAGTCAAAGGCTTTGGCATAGTCAATAAAGCAGAAATAGATGTTTTTCTGGAACTCTCTTGCTTTTTCCATGATCCAGCGGATGTTGGCAATTTGATCTCTGGTTCCTCTGCCTTTTCTAAAACCAGCTTGAACATCAGGGAGTTCACGGTTCACGTATTGCTGAAGCCTGGCTTGGAGAATTTTGAGCATTACTTTACTAGCATGTGAGATTAGTGCAATTGTGAGGTAGTTTGAGCATTCTTTGGCATTGCCTTTCTTTGGAATTGGAATAAAAACTGACCTTTTCCAGTCCTGTGGCCACTGCTGAGTTTTCCAAACTTGCTGGCATATTGAGTGCAGCACTTTCACAGCATCATCTTTCAGGATTTGAAACAGCTTAACTGGAATTCCATCACCTCCACTAGCTTTGTTCGTAGCGACGCTTTCTAAGGCCCACTTGACTTCACATTCCAAGATGTCTGGCTCTAGATTAGTGATCACATCATCATGATTATCTGGGTCGTGAAGATCTTTTTTGTACAGTTCTTCTGTGTATTCTTGCCATCTCTTCTTAATATCTTCTGCTTCTGTTAGGTCCAGACCATTTCTGTCCTTTATCGAGCCCATCTTTGGGTATACACAGAGTATAGTGTATTAATTTCCCATTTTACAGAGAGAGATCTAAGATCTTTCAAACTTCTATGATCCAAAATAGTTAGCACAGTGACTTGAATGAGCTGATATTGTTACCAAAGTAGGTCTGTTGGCCAATGCACAGCGAACCAAAGACTGAGATGCCAAGTTTCCCAGCCAAGAAAGAATTTACTACAAGGCAGCCAAATGAAGAGCTGGGAGAACAAGTCTCAGCTTCACCTCTCTCAAGTCGAGGGAGCCGGGATATTTATGAGATAAGCAGGGAGGTCTCAGGTGTGTGGAGAAGCGATTGGAGGCAGGGGAAAAGGCACAGGTATATTTGGGTTACATACTTCTGCACATCCAAAAATGAAGGCACTTAGCAGGATCTTAGGATGGAGTTTCCCAATCCTCTGATGTCAAAAGGCCATTCATCAGGCACCTACACAGGCCCAGTTTTAGGGTCAGAGGTCCCAACCAGCCTTAGCCAGTTGGTACTGGACAAGAAATAACTCCATATTCCTGTAAAACAACTAGGCTATGTGAACCTAGGAAGGCATAAAATTAAAGAGAGGAAAAAAAGAAAGAAAATAGAACAAAAATGAGCTTAAGCAAGGAAGGCAGTTTACAGGCAGAGGAGTTTTAATAAGCCATTTTCCTAACTGTAGCTCTGCAGGACAAACTCAAATCCTGGTAGCCACCAGCTTCCATTCACTCTCTGGGGTGTGGTTTCAATATTCCTTGAGCAGAAATGACAAGATTATGGGCAAGAGCCAGGTGGGTCATAAAAGCAAACCAACCTAGAAGATAAAATTGTCTAAAAAAATCCATAAACATAATCCAATGAGACCCTTCACTTATTATTACACTGGGTATTTGTGGCTTATTTTTTACATTATTTTTAACAAAAGAATTTACCTAATAACTTTTTTCTGTCTTTCAAGTCATTTGGGGAAAAAAAAAACACTATTTCAATAAACTCTAGAGTTCTATGGGACTTAATGATAATTAGTAAACACAGTATGCTGACAATTAAAATAACTGATAAGGCCCTAATAGTGTATGCTGGGCTTGATTTTCTAGATTCAATATATATATAATATATATATTAATATATATAATAATAATAATATATAATATAATATAATAATAATATATATAATATAATATAATAATAATATATATAATTATATATATTATATATATATATTATATATATATAATAGTACTTGTTGGGAAGGAAAGTTCTGCCAGAAGCAGCTAGAGTTGGTAACTGAGAACCAAGTTACCAGGAAAGAACCAGGAAAGTCAAAGAGCTTTCCTGGGAGGTGGCATTCCTTCTTCCAACACTCCCCAACCAGGTGACCCCCTGAAACTTTGAAAGATGCTGAGGTCACGTTCAGGCATGCACCTTAAACATTCTGCAGTTGTGGCCTCTGGTCTTAGAATGCAGTGTTTCAGTGGATGCAATAGAAGCTGCCGAAGCCTGCCTGCTGAGGGGGAGTGCAGACTGGAGGTGTGTTCAACATGGAGCCTGTATAGCAAATGCCAGCCAATAAATAATTTTAGCCTCATTCTGTTCATATTCTTATATTTTATCTCACTATTTCTCTCAGGAGAGATTCTGCTCAAACCTCATTTCCCTGGGGAAATCTCTGCCTGACCACCCATCTAGTCAGATCCCTTCATTAGAGACACACATAAAATACTGCATTCCTTTCCCTCAGAATGTTCCTCATGGTTTGTGGTCATATACTCTTTAGGTGGTTATTTGCTTAGTGTGTCTCTCTCCCCACTAAACACTAAATCCCAAAAGATTGGAACCAGGTCCAACCTGTCCCTACTAGTTCATGGTTATGGTTTAACATCTGTTGAGTGAATGAATGAATGAATGAGGAACCTGCAGTGTGGATCCAGGCTCCGTTCCTCACCCCCTAACAAACACTTGGCTAACCTATAATGAAGTCAGTGTAGGTGAGGCAAAATAAAACCAGAAGACAACACTAGAACAGGGAGTCCCAATCTCGGGGATCCAATGCCTGATGATCAGAGGTGGAACTGATGGAACAATAATAGAAATAAAGTGCACAAGAAATGTAATGCACTTGAATCATCCAAAAACCATCCTTCCCCTCCCCAGTCTGTGGAAAAATTGTCTTCTATGAAACCGGTCCCAAAAAGGTTGGAGACTACTGCTCTAGAACATTTAGAAAATATTTGTTGAGGGCTCGGTGGGAGCTGGAACTCTTCAGAGAGCTGCAAATGCAGGAGAGGAATTAAAGCATACATAAAAAGCTATGACAAAAAACAGAAATAATGACAACCACCAGGGAGGGGCAGTGAGGACTCAGAAGAGGCAAAGTGACTTCCAGTGGAAGTCATCCTGCCTAACCTTTCTTGATAGCATTCCACACTCCCTTGCACCCATCTGGCAGATGGACATGTTGTGGTCTTCCTCTACTGCTGTACCTCAGTGCCGGGCAGGGCAGGCTCACATCGCTATGTCTTGGTACAGAGCCCTGCCTGTGGCCACACACTCAGCCCAGGGGGTAGGCGGGGCTGGGTGGACACAAAAGATCACCATGTTGACCCACCTAGCCCAAGGGCCTGAACTCACACCTGCCAACCTAAAACAAGTCCTTGAAGCTGCTTGTTAGTTCCGCTGGGTGCCCCTGATCAAATCCCTTCCCCAGTCTTTTCAAGGATGGTTTCAGAAATCCTTTATTCTCCTAAGATCTCTGATGGTGCTTCCCACTCCAACCATTCCTCCTTTTCTCTCAGCAGAATACCTCGACTCTTGTTCTGCAAAGAAACTGAAGTCAAAGAATGTCCTCTGCTGAGATGAATGCTGGCCCAAGACAGGCCCCCTTCCAGGGGAGCCCATTTGTGGTGACAGGCCCAAGAAGACCTGGGTTTCTCTCTGGAGGAGCCTCAGAGGTCCCCATGGAGATGGCAAGGCCTGCATCTCCCGCTGCCCAACCCTGCCTTCTTCCCTGCCTCCTTCAGGCACTGGGGACAAGAGCACCCCCTAGTTCATGGCCTGCCTGCCAACCTCTACCATGGTCTGCTTCCAGGGAACTCGGGCTCCCCCTCTCTCTCCCCTCTTCCTCAGGAGCCTTCTCTGCACAGTCCTCTTCCTCCCCCATCTCACCTTCAGCCCCTCTGGCCTTGCAGTCTGCATGTGGACACTAGCCCCCTTGGTAGGGCTTTAACCCACAGGTCCTCGCTCTTCTCTACCTGATTGCCTCGTGCCTATCCATCTGCTGAGCTTCCCAGGTGGCACTAGTGGTAAAGAACCCACCTGCCAATGCAGGAGACATAAACGACGCAGGTTCAGTCCCTGGGTCCGAAAGATTCCCTGGAAGCGGGCGTGGCAGCTCACTCCAGCGAAGAGTCGGACATGACTGAAGTGACTTAGCACTCACGCACACTTTCCATCTGCCAGGTCTCACTTCAAACATAACTTTCTCCTGAGGAAAGCAGATCAGTTTCCTTTGTCACAGCCTCCCATGAAAGGTGTTTCTCTCCTGAAGTTGTTCTGCTGTGGCCTAAAATAGGTAGTGTTTCTTCTGAATTACAAAACATTTTTTCCTGTAAATTCCTAGTGATTGAGAACTGCACTGCTCAGTGTGGTAGTCACTGACCACGTGACTACTGAACCCTTGAAACGTGGCTGGCTGGGGCTTAGTTGTGTGTAAAACGCACATTGGATTTCAAAGACTCAGAATGGAAAAACAATGCAAAATACCTCACGAATAATGTATATTAATCATATGTTAAAATGATAATATTTTGGACATATTGGGTTAGATAAAATATCTTATTGAAATGGCAACCCACTCCAGTGTTCTTGCCTGGAGAATCCCAGGGACAGGGGAGCCTGGTGGGCTGCTGTCTATGGGGTTGCACAGAGTCGGACATGACTGAAGTGACTTAGCAGCAGCAGCAGCAGCAGCAGCAGAAGCCCTCTTGGAGAAGGCAATGGCACCCCACTCCAGTACTCTTGCCTGGAAAATCCCAAGGCACCCCACTCCAGTACTCTTGCCTGGAAAATCCCATGGATGGAGGAGCCTGGTAGGCTGCAGTCCATGGGGTCGCTAAGAGTCAGACACGACTGAGCAACTTCACTTTCACTTTTCACTTTCATGCATTAGAGAAGGAAATGGCAACCCACTCCAGTGTTCTTGCCTAGAGAATCCCAGGGATGGGGGAGCCTGGTGGACTGCTGTCTATGGGGTTGCACAGGGTCGGACACTACTGAAGCGACTTAGCAGCAGCCGCAGCAGCAGCAGAAGCCCTCTTAGGTGACTTCATTTGCATGCATTGTTAATTGAGTAAAAGTGTTAAATAACCTGGAGAAGGCCTGTGTGGGGACTTTGGAAGGAAGGATGTGGGTCAATTAGATGGTTGAATTAAGTGAATGCTTGCTTATAGAACATCAACGGTAAATAAACAAGGTAACAACACATTGTGCTATCAAGAGATGCAATCGACAAAGGTAACTAACTAGTGGACTACATTAGACAGAGCTGTAATTCGTTGAATATGGAAATTTCAGTGGGATGGGAGTAAAAGCTTGAATTTTAAGGTGGAGGCTAGGTTCAATTGTGGACTTTTATGAGGGATTATAACAAGAGTATTCATTCAGTGCTCGCTTCGGCAGCACATATACTAAAACTGGAACGATACAGAGAAGATTAGCATAGCCCCTGCACAAGGATGACACGCAAATTCATGAAGCATTCCATATTTTTTAAAAAAAGAATATTCATTCAGTGGAGTAGAGAAAGCTCTTACATGTAAACTTTTGGTATATTTGGTATATACAGACCAAAGTAGTAGTTCACACAGTTCACTTATTCCATGCAGAAATTTAACAAAAATTTACCAGAAGAAATGGACCCAACATATGCTGGAGAATAACAGTGAAACACCCATAACAGAGCTAGCGTTGTAGATGCTTACAAGTACAGTAATCATAGGTACAGGCAAGGAATAATTCATTACATTTGTATTTTCCTCTACAATCCAAACTAGGATTGTTTTAAACGTGTTATTGAAACACAATGTATATAAACACAGAAAAGTGCACACATATAATAGTAGAGCTTGAATCCATCCATCAAATCAGCACCCAGAGAATTCCCTGGTGGTCCAGTGGTTAGGACGCCACACTTTCAGTGCCAAGACCTGGGTTCAATCCCTGGTTGGGGAACTAACAGTCTACAAGCCATGAGGTGTGGCCCTTCCTTTTCCTCTGCCACACACACACACAAACCTAGCACCCAGAGCAAGAAAGGGAGCATTGCAGCACTCCAGGGGCCTCCCTCCCAGGCTCCCTTCAACAACCCCCCAACCCTACTATACACTAGTTTTGTGTTTTTATACTTTTATAGAAATATATATATATGTATTTTGTGCCCTGTGCTTAATTTTAAAGAATCAACCCAAATCTCAGATGTCTGAATGAATCTCAGCTTAGCATTGTACTGAGTTTGGACAAGCCTCTTAACCCAAGCCTGCTTCCAAATTCACAGAAGTGGATTATAAAATGTTTACCTAATAGTTGTTGGTAGGATGTTACTGCTGGCACATGGTTGCAACTATTACTTGTACTCAAACTTTTAGCCTGTGAACTTCCTAGGGTGGAAGGCACCTGGGCACAATTCTCCACAGTTTAAAGGGAAAATCCACACTATCTGGGCAATGACGCACCATCCCTTATTCTCAAATGAAACTTGGCTACTTGATCTATCTCACTTTTGGCCAGAGGGAGTAGAGATGCTATTTCTGTTACATACTTATCTATCTCCCCTTCTAAAGCATCAGCTTCCTCAAAGGAAGGGTCATGTCCTACCTACCATAGCTCACCTAGTGCCAGGTGCTGGAAGCGTGAAGGTAAGTACTGGTTGCTAGTTGAACAAATAAGTGCTAACTGTGTTGAGTCTTAGGAAATTATGTCAGAATGTTATCCAAACTTTGGCAAAATTATAGTAAAACCAGAGCAGTCAATCTCCCTCCTTCTTTCCCTGTGCTGGTCAGAAAAATCTCCTCAAAGTTAGCACATTCTGTACTTGGAACTTGAATAAGCACACCAGATCTGAGGCCTTCAAAACTAAGGGCAGGAGAGTACACTGCTTTTAACATGGAGTTTGCTCAAACTCAATGTACTGATGCCAAGATATTAAAGTTTTTAAAAACTCTCTCTTCCCAACATGTCAGCTCAGTCATGAATAATTTTCTTCCCTGCTATACTTTATCTTGGTTTTCTACCAATATTTTTAACATCTTCTTGACCTTGTTTAAAATCAAAAACAGCCAGGGAAGGGGAAGTAATCCTCCCCTTCCCTGCTTTTATGGAACTGCACTTGTTCTATCCTCCACTACCTAATTAAAAATAACTTTTCACTTCTCACAGAGTCACAGAGTAGGAAGTACCTCTTCAAAACCTTCCATCTGTTTTATATTACAATTAAAAGTCTGATTGGCTGGCAAGCCTACTGCTCTATAACTAGATAAATCAGGCAGGAAATCACATGCTTATATAAGGAGCTCAAAAGATATTTAACAAAATAATAGCGGACTATAAAGCAAAACTAAGAAACCCAAGCTATTCACAACCCATCGTGTAAAACAAATACGGTTAATATTTCCTAAGAGTCATGACTATTTTTTAACATGCTTTCAATTTAACACTTCCTGAGACTCTCTAAGCACCATACTAGATGCAGGAGTTATAAAGAGCAATTCCTACTCTTCAAAACATAGTCTAGTGGGAACATTTTATGGAGGCACCAGGATAATCAGGAAATGACACATACCTGTGCCCTGCAGGCTGCGTAGAATTCTAACAGGTAGGGAGATAAAGAGAAACAGCAATGAGGGGAGGCATGGAGGCAGAAGCATGCATACATTGTTCCTAAAAGATCCAGGTCCCCAGGTCCAGATTAGGAAGTGAAGGAGAATTCTTGTTATTTAGGCAACAGACAACTGTGGAAGATCTGTGAACAGGAGAGGTGACCAAATCTCTGTGTTTTCTTATGTTTCTTTACCCTCACCGGAGAAGGAAATGGCAACCCACTCCAGTACTCTTGCCTAGAGAATCCCGTGGACAGAGGAGCCTGGTGGGCTGCTGTCCATAGGGGTTGCACAGTCGGTCATGACTGAAGCGACTTAGCATGCACGCATGCATTGGAGAAGGAAAGGGCAATCCACTCCAGTATTCTTGCCTGGAGAATCGCAGGGACAGAGGAGGCTGGTGGGCTGCTATCTATGGGGTCACAGAATCGGACATGACTGAAGCGACTTAGCAGCAGCAGCAGCTTCACGCTCACATGTAAGCAGTTGTCTTTCCTCTCAGGGCTTACATTTCACACTGTAAATTAATGTGTTCTGAATTCATGTGTCAGTCTCATTCACTTGATACAGACATTCCAGTGAGGGGTAAACTCATTTTAGTCTCTTAATCTGATGGGTTAATCCATCAGATTTCTAAGCCTAGAAGCCTAACAGTAAAATCTGGATGGTAACATTGACTAAGGCGATATAATACTGCACAAACCTGTCTGGGTGACCGGTCAGCCATGCCTAGGTGACACCCTGATGTCACAGAACAATTTCTTGATACTTCTGGAGAATGGAGAGCAGAGTGATAAGTGCAATAATCTAAGTCAGAGAGAAAGGAATGGAATTAGAGCTGAGCCTTTCAGTGGGCTAAGATTTTAAAACAGATTTCCACCTGGAAGGTTAGGGAGAGGCACAAGGTTTCTCAGTGAGTGACTGAAGGGAAAGTAACACCACTAAGAGAACAAAGGAGGGGCAGGTTCAAGCTGGAGAAAAACAGAACATCCTACATTTAAGGTGTTGACAGAAGACTCGTATGGAAATCTCTAAAGGCAGTTGAAAATATGGCTCTAAATGAGGCTCAAGAAATGGAAATGTATTTTCATTTCTTGAGTAAAGAGGTCAAATTGTGTTAACGGATGAAATCACCTGAAAGGAGAAAAATGGTTTAAGCACAGAACATTGGGTTAAGTCCTTCAAGGGTCAGTCAATACAAAACACAAAATCTGAGTGAAACGAGCAATGCCATGTCAGCTTGTACACAGATGCTTTATTTTGGATGTTAACAGTCAACACTGTATGCAAGATTCTCTTACAATGGAAAGTTTTTTCCCATACATCAAAAAACTCAATTTAGTCAGGGTAATGGCTGTATTAATGCGAAAACCTTACAACAAAATGCAGTATTATATGTGTAGTCAGTTTCCATGCAAGTATGGCTGCTACATGTTATGTCTGGCATTTTTAACATACTGAAAGAAATTCAAATTGAACGTAACAGTATAAAAGGTGATTTAAGATGCCTGACATGTTTAAGATTAAAAAATCTTCTTGCAAAAAGCAACAAAGCAGTTAACTGGAGGATTCAACCAATACCAACTGAAATACGTACTATGTCCAAAAATCCCAAGCTTATCTGCAATATATTACATGTGGGATAATTTAATGCTCAAGAAAAACTATGCTTTAAAAAAATATAGCTCTTCCAAGATATTATACTTTGGTAATTGGAGACTATGTACATCCAAACCAGCCAAGGGCTACATTAAAAAAGAGAAAAGATAAAAGGGAACCATTATGTGCTATTAGTTCAAGGTAACTGAAATTGAAATGATCCAGTATGATTTTGCTACAATCATTGGTTTTACAAAGTGAAATTTCTGTGAGAAGTTCACTAATTAGGAAGCAATCAACATACTTAACAAACATGCTAGGAAGATTCAAATTGGTTCATCTATTTGTTATCAACAAGGCATAATCTTAGTACCACACATCTTCTTCACTTCTCACTACATATAATATGCAAAAATGAGCAAGTAGATTTAAATAGCTTAAAATCCTTTTAGGTCTACTGTTCAAAAGCTAGGCATTAAAATACTTCGTATTTCCATTTCCATCAACAGAGAATCTTAAGCTGTTTTTGTTTTAAGGCAGAGCATTTTGGTATTTGCAAGAATTTGCCTGGTAATGGTTGATTCCATTAAGTTAACTTGAGAACTTGCCATCATCATACTTTTTATGTTTTCACACAGTGCAAGTGGTGGTCGCTCTTTCCTTCTCTCATAGCAGCAAGCCGATTCTGCTATTTTCTATAGCAGCATACTTCAGGAGTGGAGAGGGAGAGAGTGTGTCAATTACAAATAATTACAACTACAGTGTACAATTCTATTTACCTGTCAGTGTTTAAGTTGACAGCATACCATTATATGTTTCAAAAAATTACATAAAATCTCTACACAAAAGCAAATAAAGACATTCTTTCAAGAAGAAATAAAGTAAGTGCAAACACCTAAAACAGGCAACTGAAGCAACTGTTGTAACCTGTAGAGAAACACAAAACATTTATAAAAGGACAAATATTTTATAAATAAAAGATAATGTTCTCTACTTCTTAAACATTGAGTAAATATAATAAACTTCTAAGTGCAGACTGTTTTTAGGGACCAAAGTACCATATTATTTTTTTAAACAAAATGCAAAAATTTCAAACAAATATACAAATCACCAGATTAATTTATATGACCCCCCATATAATTTAAAAAGAAAATATTAAATTATTATTTAGTAAATTTTTAGAACTACTTTATAACCAACATGATTTAAAGGACATAGTGCAATATTTAGGTAGATGTGACATACAGTATAGATACTGAATTCTTTGCAGCTATAACTTACTACTGTTTCATACTTAAAAGTCAAAATTGTTCTTTACTATGTTATCTGTAATAACAGGAAACAACATTGGCTTCTAGACACCCTGTATAAGTTTAAATATCTACATTTAAGCTTTAAAAATGAAAATAAATTATAAAAACAGATTTCTTTCCAATTTACAAAGTTTTCCTGCTCCTACATACTGTACAATACATTCAACAAAACTCTCAGCTCTTCTGAGATTTATGGAGAAAATACTGACTCTTTACCAATAAGGAAAAAACATTTTTGCAATGCCTTTTGTTTTGAGGACTACGCTCAAATAAATACATTTAACACTGTAGTTAATTTTACTATTTTTTGAAAAATACCAAAAATTAGTAGTGCAACTTTTATTCTTTTAAATGCCTTCCCACTGTGTTTCTCTGTAAATGGTAGCCTAAGTAAATCAGCAGATAGGCAAAAGTACTTCATAAGGCCATGTGTGCTTTCTGTATAGAGACTAATTTCAGAAATCACACATACTCATAAGACCTATCTATAACAAAACTGCAGCATCAGGAGAGTAGCAACATGTATCTTCTGAAGAAAAGATATGAGAATTTACTTTCAGAATATCCTTGAACATTCTAATATGATTTCCCCATCTTGTTCTTTAAATACAATTTTAAAAAATCTCATGTCTTAAAAAAATAAACTATGAAATTGCCTACCCCTTACTTAAGTGCCTAGCTTTCTGCTTGCCCAATATGAAGAAGGATGTAAACCGTTTTAGGGCTGTTTTAAAACTTTAAAAACAATCAACAAAAAAATTTCATTGCAGCCTAACTTAGTATAGAATCTAGTAAGGGAGTGGGGACATTTCATCAGTCTTAGTAACAATCACAGTATGAGAGCTCTTGAAGTGCTGCCTGTAGCTGTATAAGTACTCAAATATCTTCTTGCTTGTTCAGTCATGATAAGTTGGTCTTCTGTCTTCCCATAAACCACTGTTTCCCATTCACAAGTTGACTAGGAAGGAAATATTAATAGTGATGTGAAAACTGCTAAGAAAATTATCCATTCTACTTCACAATTAAGACTTTTTAAAAAATCAATTAATCGATTGGATATTTGATAAGTAATTACTATAAAATGTTTTTACAATGGCATTGTGATTCTTTTTAAATAATGATGTTTCAAAATCACAGACTAAAATGTTTATGATCAATTGTTAGTCAATGTTTTAGCCATATACAGGCCTGTGAAGGCAGTTTAAAAGTTCTATTTCCACAACTGCCCCTCAAATCAATTCCAGTTTATTTTTAAATTGGAGTATATAGTTGCTTTACAAAATCAGTCTGAGCACAGATATCAGTCTTTACTGCTTCAAAGTTTTGCAAAAGATTTAAAGAGGATATAATGTCAAAAAAATGAATCGAGAATGCTTTATATCTTGCAAATTAGGAAAAATAACACAAAGTCAAGTTTACATTTGTTGTCCTCTATTATCAAGGTTACTACTGTATAGGTATGACCTCCTATGTAATAAATTTTCCCGAAAAGTTCTGTGTTAAACACTGGTAAATCAGATCACTTTAAATGGATTCAGAGAATGTGCTGCACGGCTCTGTGAGGAGCAGCGGCTCCATAAGGAGAGGAGGCGCCACACAGCTGACTGCCAAAGATGTTTTCAAGGAATGCTTGAATGTCAGGAACGCCAGTTCTGCAGTCATTGTGGCGTAAAGAAGAGAACTTTTTCCTCAGTGACCTCTCAAATTCTCTAGGTTGAATTCTTAAGATACAGTAAAAAATTTTCCAGCTTTCATTTGCAGCAACATAATGGTTGCACAGTATCTGAAAAAAACCATTTTGTTTTACCACTATGAGCCAGAAAGTTCACTGGAAACCATTATACCAACAAAATCAAGTTGAAACTGCTTCTAACCACTTACCCTTTAAAAGTTGCAATTTGGGCTACAATTATTTATTACAGAAGAGGTGCCAGAAGTAGATTTAGGTATTTTTAGTTTAAGAATGAAACAGTGCTTAAGAAATCACCAGGAGAGTCCCCAGTTATAATTCCAGGTGTTTACTTTATATGTGCCCTGATGAGTGAGTCTCTCAGAAACCCAAATCTAGTTTGAGTGACAAAACAATGGTGACTGTCTAGTTACTATTATAGTCTATTTTGAATTTAAAAGAAAAAGTATGATTTGTGATCAAGAGGTCCAAAGTGATAGCTGAATACACAACAACAAAAGTCACTGAAAGAAATTTATAAATTCATACCTGAAGATTCTTTTCCAATGTGACAACTTTGGAAGTGTTAGGGTTTGGTTTCTTTTTATTAAGTGTATATGTTTTGTTGGTTGAATTTATATCTTGTTTTTCAGGAGTCAAGTTGCACCTATTGTCATGTATTTCCAATAATGGTATCATTAATAAAGATGTTGTAAATATATTTTCTGACTAAGAGAAAAAAGAAAGAGGAAAATAAAATAACTAATTCAAAAATGGAGATGAACAGAAGGACTATGGAGTAAGTGGTAGTGGAAATCCTGGGCATGTCCCTCCAAGAAAGCTTTCACTCCGATGAAATTTCTAGTAATGTAGCGAAATTAAATATTTAAGAGGTGAACCAAAGATAAACATTGAAATTTCAAGCTTTGAGGACTACCACTCTTTGACATCATAAGAGAGCTAACTTCTCTCAAAACAAAAAACAAATATAAAAAGTAAGGATGTGAATGAAATATTCTCTACAGTTAACTGTTTCTCTCTGAATTAGGCTGAACAATACCAAAGGAAACCCTCTATGATCTCTAATGAATTAACCACACAATGAGTAAAGCACAAGAACCACTAGAGCTCAAAGTAACCATCTTAATATAAGGAAAATCCTTTACAAACCTGCAAGTCTGAAAGGTCTTCATTTAACAGTTGAGTACCTGGTTCTTCTTTTTCCCAATTATCTAAGATTAGTGATTTTCTGACCTTCTTGACAGAAGCGGTATGCTAGAATGAATAATTTACAACAGGGACATTATGGCAAGTCACAGGAACATGATAAAGACTTTTTATCAACAACAATACTAAAAGATCACCTCTTGCTTGCAGCTTTTGTAAGCAGGTTCATCTTCCTCTTTGAGGAATATGTCTGTTCCAGTTTCTTCTTTTAAAACTTCCCGAATATCTTCTTCCAAGAAAGCAAGTGGCTGTGACTAAATTATTTTTAAAAGGGGTTTTAAAAAGCCTTTTATAGCACTTCCTTTTTTCTCCCCATATATAGAAACCCAACTTTTATACTTTTTCATTATTGGCATAATTTTCTCCCAGCCCCTATAGACATATAAGTTGAATAAATTAACTAATCCATTGAATGGCAAAAATAATACTGCACATTGCAAGCACTGAATGAAGTGTGCCACTTCCTTCATGGCAAGGCACTAAATAAAAAGTCTTCCCTTGGGGGAACCCATTATAGCTCCTGCTTCAATCAGGAGCTTCAGAATTAAAAAAAAGAGAGAGATTACTTCCCTATTTTTACATAAAAATAGCAAACACAGAATAAATTTGGACGACAGTAGCTCTCCTTATCCTATTTTTATTGTAGTTATTATATAGTGTGTAATTACTAGTTTGCATGTTTGTCTTACCACTACATATGTAAGCTGTTTAGGAGCTTTTTCTTCTGTATACATCTCTCCACATCTAGCCTTAAGCTTAGAGCCGAGTCAGTGTTCAGGAAGCATGTGTGTGTGCATGTGTGTCTGTGGCTGTCTATGTGTGTACTGGAGTGTGGGAAGGGAGAATAAAAAAAAAAAAAACACAAAACTTGAATGTGGGCTGAATGACGAAATAGTCTCAAAATATTATTCATTTATCCTTCTATCAAATAACTACAGAAAGTCACTCAGTCGCGTCCAACTCTCTGAGACCCCATGGACTATAAAGTCCATGGAATTCTCCAGGCAACAATACTAGAGTGGGTAGCTGTTCCCTTCTCCAGGGGATGTTCCCAACCCAGGGATCAAACCCAGGTCTTCAGCATTGCAGGCAGATTCTTTACCATCTGAGCCACCAGGGAAGTCCTCAAATAACTAAGCACACTATATAATTCAGAAAAAAATGTAAATTATATTAAGACCTACCATAGGTCTTAAGATCTACCATAACCAAGACCTGTTTAAAAAAAAAAGTAATCAAAGCTCCACTAAACCAAAGAACAAACTGGCAGCGTGTAATGACCAGCAGCTTACGTTCCAAGCCAACAAAGTTAGAGAGAACAGCATCCATACATAAACGAGATTTCACAGTACTTACAAAAATTTTTAAATGGAAACAGAATGTTTAAACTGTTCTCATCTATAGCCTGAGACATGCAGGAATTATGTGAGTATTTCTGTGTGTTGCTCTAAGAGCTCTTGTTTTAAGGATTACGTTTCACAAAGGACACAGGTTATGTATTCTTAAAAAGGAATCTGGAATCTGTTCTTTCGCCTATAAGAATGCAAGTGCCCTAAGATGTGGTGCATATATAATGGAATACTACTCAGCCATTAAAAAAGAAAGAAAACAACATCGTATACAGGAACACTGATGGACTTAAGAGATTATCATACTAAGTCAAGTCAGACAGAGAAAGGCAAATACCATATGATATCACTTACATATGGAATCTAAAATATGACACAAATGAGCTTATGTATGAATCAGAAACAGACTCACAAAGATAACAGACTTGTGGTTGCCATGGAGGAAGAGGGGTTGGAGGTGGAAAGACTAGGAATCTGGGGTTGGCAGATGCAAACTATTATATATAGAAAGGATAAAAAACAAGGTATAGCACATGGGACTATAAAATTATTCAATATCCTGTAATAACCCATAATGGAAAAGAATATGAAAAAGAATGTATATATATGTAACTGAATCACTTTGCTGTACATCAGAAACTAACTTGACATTGTAAATTGACTATACTTCAGTTTTTTTTTTTTTTAAAAAAAGGAATACAAGTGTCCTAGAAAGCCAAAGTCCAAGAAGTACATCTGATCCATAGTAAGATATGAAGGAAAGCTCAGTGGTTAGTACACAGCAGGTGCTCAGTAAGCAACTGGAGGAATGAAGTCAGCTTGCTGCAAATGAGCCTGCAGATATTTTAGAAATTTTACTTGCAAAATCTACACTTTCCTTTTATCTTAAATTTTTGATGAAAACAACCTATTTTGGCAATGGATAAATTCTTCCCAAACATGAACAAACTGATAGGGACTTTAGATACCTGAAACCTAATTTCTTGTGCATTATTATTAAAATAACAATTTTTATTCAAAGTATATGTTGGTGAAATGACCCTGAGGAACTGTTAGAATTTTTCAAATGTTTTCAAATTATTGCTTATTTTTAGAATTCTCAATTAGGCCAAACACCCTTATAAAGGCAGGAACCACACCTAACATGTTTAACATTACATCCCCAAAAGACTAGCCCAGCAGCTGGCACCCCAGGAGGCACTCAGTCAGTATTTGTCAAATTAATGATTTTTTTTTAATGAGTAAAAAAATGCTGAAATAAACTAGTTAAATCAACTAGGTAAGTCCATACAATGGAACAGTACAAAAACATGAATGCAATTTATAAATTTAAAAAGGTTACCAAAAAGTACATAATGTGATCCCACTATTATTATGTATATGCATAAAAACTAAGAAGTTTAGAGAACGCTAAAGCTTTTTTTTTCTTATAGCAGTATATGGAGCTAAGTGGCAAAAAGACTTGATCAATCCTACTATGTACCCTCTAAAACAGTATTTCAAAATAAGGAAAAGACTAGAACATTTGAGTGCGATACATGCTTTTTCGTAGAAAACTGATCAAGTAAACCAGAATTTATTAACTGATTTACATAACTAAAGTACCCTAGAAATGGCCATTTTAAAAATCATATTTTATTTCTAATGTACCTAATTTGTCAGTAATCTATATCTGCCTAGAATCAGAATGCTCATGGCTTACCTAAGGTACTTCAACATTGACAATATATATATGAAAGTACAGATAACACTTGCCACCTCTATTCACGTACTACTACTGTTACCCATCATTATTAAAATAATAATAGCAGCAACTAAGCACATACTACTTGAATCCTAGTACCAGCCCCTTAATTTCTATTATCTACCTTCATAAATAACCTGCTGGGGTGTTTTGTAATATCCACTGAATAGAAGAGGAAACTGAGCCTTAAAGAGGTATCGTGATCAGTTTCATAAATATTACTAGGAATGTGCTTATGTAATTTTGTTGTTTAAATCGTTGTGTCTGACTCCTTGTGACCCCATGGACTGTGTAGCCCACCAGGCTCCTCTGTCCATGGGATTTCCCAAGCAAGAATACTGGTGTAGGTTGCCATTTCCTTCTCCAGTGCTTATGTATATCAAAATATTAAAATTATTTTATTATACTGTAGGTAACTGCTACTGCAACTGCTAAAAGGTAGGTTTTAGTATTAAGAAATGAGTTCTACTGATACTTGATTTGCTTTCTCTGGATGACATAAAGAAAGTGTAAATTCAAAACAAGCCAAGCAAGGGTTTATTTACAAGGAAAAAGATTAACACAAATTCAAACGTACAGGAGGTAAGTCTTTTTAATCCAGTTCATTGAACATCTTTTTTAAATGTTAAAAATCAAGGATAAAAAAATCAAAATTTGTGTCTTATTAAAATTAGGAACATTTTTAAAAATAAAAGGAGTATACACACCACAATTTTAAGAGGTCCATATTTTTTCTCCTGAGCAGCAAGCGCATTCTTAAAAGGAGTAGGAGTCCTTGGTGTGGTACCCAATAACGATCTTCTAATAGTAGGTGTTCTAAACCTGTCCAGATATTTTTATTATAGTCAAAATTTGATTTCATGTAAGTTAAGGAAGACAAAGCCATCATAAAAGCACACACTGAATTTTTCTGGATATATACATGCTTTAAATATTCCAAGACTTTTAAAATTTGCCTGCCTAAACTATTCTTATTCCAATCATCTTAAAACAGAAAAAAGATTAATGTAGAAATAAGTACTAAAAATGTTATCAAACTTCTATACCACCTTTAGCTGATTTCTAGTCTCCTAGGGATAAAATTCAAGGTTATGATTTTTTTTAATTCTAAATCTCATTAAGAAAAGGATTATGATATACAAATAAATGGACAAAAAGTTAATCTACTTTTGAAACTGCTTCCCATTTTCTTCAACACAATTACTGAGTATCTACTTACCCTACATTTTCCTTTTGATCTTTGGGGGTTGTTTCCTTATGAAGAGGAGTTGTAATGAGAACCTTCTGCCCACAAATAGGGGTTGATGTGAATGAAGGATTTTCTATATTAATTTGTTCATTTCCAGGACATGTGTTGAAAAACTAAAAAAGAGAGTGTAGAGACAATTTCTAAAATTTAAAAATCCTACACAAATATCAAACTGATTAAATTTTCAAGTTATTTCTCCATTCCTTTCAGTAAAAGATACCAATAATAATATATTTACATTCCACTCTATAAAAATAAAGTTCCACGAGAGCAGGAAATTTTGTTTTATTCATTGCTGCTTCCCCAGCTCTTAGAACAGTGTTTAACACCTAACAGGTATTCCAAAAATAGCTATTTAACAAAAATCCAAAAGTAACAAAACACAATAAAAAATTTCCAAACAGTATATCTTATCAAATGAGAATCTATAGAAGCCATAACTAGCTGCTTTGCTAAAGGTAAGCTTTGTACAATGGTATAACTTAAAAAAAAGTTTTATGATTTTATTAATAAATGATCTTAAATGCTTCTTTCTATAAGAACATAGAGAACTCAAGAGTAAGTTTGTGGTATGCTGTGCTTAGTCACTCAGTTGTGTCCGACTCTTTGTGACCCCATGGACTATAGCCTGCCAGGCTCCTCTGTCCATGGGGATTCTCCAGGTAGAATACTGGAGTGGGTAGCTTATCCCTTCTCCAGGGGATCTTTCCAACCCAGGGATCAAACCCAGGTCTCCCCGGGCAGATGAGCAAGCAGATGCTTTACTGTCTGAGCCACCAGGAAAGCCCAAGAATACTGGAGTGGGTAGCTTATCCCTTCTCCAGAGGATCTTCCCGAGCCAGGAAATGGACTGGGATCTCCTGCATTGCAGGCAGACTCTCTACCAGCTGAGCTACCAGGGAAGCCCCAGAATAAGTTTAACTAATAAGAAATACAGCTGTCTGGCCAATGTGCCTATTTAGAACACAGTTCAGAACCTTTGAGCAGCCAAAACTGGTATCACAGAGTCTATTTTCCAAATGACACAATTTACACATTGGATTTTAACTTACATACAATTGTGAAATACTACTTTATTTTTGTAGCCAACAGATTAGAAGCAATCATAAGGAAAAGTAAAACCTGCTTTAAGGCTACTTATAACTGAAATGAGTTCTAGCTCTATCATTTCTGATGCCTGCAAGCCACAGGATAAAATCCAAGCTCTTTGCTATGGAATATACCTTCTTTATGGGCTTTCCAGGTAGCTCCAGTTGTAAAGAGCCTGCCTGCCAATGCAGGGGATGCAGAAGATGTGGGTTCAATCCCTGGGTTGGGAAGATCCCCTGGAGGAGGAAATGGCAACCCACTCTAGTATTCTTGCCTGGAGGATCCCATCGACAGAGGAGCCTGGCGTACTACAGTCCACAGGGCACAGAGTCAGACACAACTGAAGCGACTTAGCACACCACAGCACAGCATATGGTTTTTACAATCATGCCTCTGCTTCTCAGCCACTTTCCATCCTAGAATTTATTCAACAAAAACTGCAGGCATGCAAAACTCCAAAAACAAAACTGCTAGTGTGCTCAACCCAGGTTCACTTTCCTCAGGACACTTCGCAATTCCTGAGGGTGCACTGGGGCGGGGGGCGGGGTGGTAAGTTTTCAGAGAAAACAGTGGCTTTGTAGTCACTGCCAGATATTCATCTTCCAAGCATCAAAATATACCTCCAATATAACAGCCTCCAAGTTTACTTGGCCATTAAACTTCCTTCTTCTTCCATAAAACTTTTTCACCTCTGTCAATACACTTTAAACAAATACCAGCTTCATCTCTTTCTTACTGATCTTGGACAAGTTGCTTAACTTCTGAATTTCATTCTAACTACCTCCAGAGGTTTTCTGCAAGAGCATTAACTAAGAAACTATAAGAAAAGTGTTTAGCACACAGCCTGGAATATGGTGTTCATTCAGACAGACAGTATTATAAAATCAAAGAAAGAGTTTGCCCCAATGTAAGTATCTGCTGCCCAAAAATATAACTACAGGAGAAAGCAGGTTAATTCCTGACATCCCTAGATGACCTTCTGACACATGAAATTCTTCTAAGAAGCAGTTGTCTAGGAATATATAGCTGGTACTTCTTAAATAGTCAGTCAGGAAACTGGCTCTCTGTCTCAGTTCAGCCATTAGATAACTGTGGGCAAGGCATTTTCCCTTTCTGGGCCTACTTCCTGATGAGTTCTACAAACATGTGGAACTACACATTTAAGACATCCCTTTCAGCTCTAAACACTGTAAGATAAAATGCAACTACTTCACTTCCCGGGATACTTTTCTGATTTATCCCAGCTCAGCACTCTCACACATCTGATTACAGTATACATTTTTATGTGTTACTAAAGCAATGAACTAGCTGCTAGTATGGATATCCAAGATCCAATTCAATCGAGCTCATCAACAGTTAGAAACATGAACAGAAGCAACACGACTACCTGTGAAGGAGAAAATGGTAGTGTTTTCACCGGTGTGTGTTTTAGTGCTGTGTGACCACCGTCGTTGAATGAGCTGTCGCCAAGCTCACCGCCCGGGGACTGGCCCACTCGCATTCTTCTCTTCTTTCTGAGGATGGTTGGTGGAGTGCTAAACTTAGCCACACTTGGGGAGGTTAAAGGAGCAGCCTCGCCGTCTGCCCCATTACAACCATTTTTTTTCCCTTCGAGGACAAGACTGACGTTAAACTGACATTCCATGGCGCCTTCGTTGTGCTGGATCCGCATTAGTTTAACTGGGGTGGACTTGACAGGTGAAGCAGCAGCATCAGAAAGACCGAAGCTAGTGACATCACTCCATGCTACAGGGTCCTGCAACAGATTAAATTCTTAGCTAAAGTTAGTAACATTAGAACCTGGCTACATCTAGTCTTGAACATAGGATAACGATTTCCAGAGTTAAGTAACTACCCATTTTTATCCATCGAAATAGGCTTTCCTTGGTTCCTCCTCTTTTTTTTAAGCAAGACCATCTGAGAGGAACAGATTATGGTTTTACTACAACTCCAATTTGGAACATGTCAAAATAACACTTCATCTAATTCAGTAGCTGAAGCTTATTACCAAAGTACTTCAAATGAAAGGAACAAATTACATTATTTTCATAAAACAGTATAGTTTGTCATAAAATTCCACATTCTATTCTATCAGAAAACTTTACTCTCTATTCTACATCTACATAATCATTTGGTAACATGTACGGCTTCCCCGGTGGCTCAGATGGCAAAGAATCTGTCTGAAATGCAGGAGACCTGGGTCAGATCCCTGGGTTGGGAAGATACCCTGGAGAACGAAATGGTAACCCACTCCAGTATTTTTGCCTGGAGAATCCCACTGACAGAGGAGCCTGGAGGGTTACAGTCCACGGGGTCGCAGAGTCAGAGACGACTAAGCGACTGACACACACACAAACACACATGGAGTATCTTCAAAGTGGTCACACACTGTGATTCAAAATTCAATTTAACCTAAGGACATAATCATGATTTTGCACAAAGCTTTTTACACATATTCTATAATTTGTAATACTGAAAAAACAATACCAGATAAATGTCCAATAATGATAGTACATTGGGTAAATAAAATTTGCTACATTCATATGACAGAATACCATCAACCATTTATATTCAAGTTTAAAAACAAGTTAAGAAAACAGGGACATGATCATGGTATAATGTGGGAAAAAAATTCACAAGCATTAGTGCACATCTGAGTTTAAAAAAACATGCATATATTTTATATGTATAGAACAGAGCCTGAAAGGAAATACATCAAATTATTAACTCTAGATTTATGGAGGATTTTCATTTTCTTCTTTAATTTTCTCTACTTTCCAACTATCTCTAATATACAACTTGTATAATAAATAAATACATGTATTTTTTGCCAAAAACCACCGCAAAATATCAGAACAAAATTAACCATGACATACAAGGTAATGTGCAACATAAAACTGATGAGTATCCATTAAACTGTTTCTGAATATGAAACCACATATCTAAAATTGAGCTTTTTGATAATTTCACAATTTCAAACTTACAGATTCAATAAGTTCAAGAGTTTCTGCAAATTCTGGGATGGTCTGTAGAGAGGACAGCACAGCGTTTGCCTCCACGGCCAGGAACTTTGTAGGTGAGTTCTGCTGAGCAGACACAGTTTGATTTTCATCCATACTGTAAAACTCACTAGCGTGCTCCTCAAGGCTATTCAGAGTATTAGACATGCTGTCATCCATGAGGAAACTACCAGGCCAGCTAGAAAAGCTTCCAGGTTGCTGAAAGTACAGAAGAAATTTGAACATTACTTGTCATTCCCAACCTAAGCAAAAATGTGGATTTTAAGCATGAGATTTTCTAGGAAAACATCCTTTACAACATTTCAGCTAACAACATAGTAGCAAATATACCATCTTTCCTTAAAATTGACCCAAAAGCTTTTTTCATTAAACCTCATGTTGACTATATTTCTTTTGTCTAACTCACATTTTTTTTAAACCTATGTCACGGTGAGATAAAACTAGTATGTATATACTACAAAATAAGGTCCAAACTCCTAGAATCTGACTTTTCTCTACCTTTCAAACTTCATCTCCCAACACAAGCCCTCTTCCCAGGGAATACAGAATAACCCAACTGTAGTACCTGCAGCTCCCGGTGAGTTTTGGTCTTTTACCCTAGGAAAAGGGAGCATTCTCTTTATTTAGAAGGCTCAAACTACTGACCAGGAAAAATTCCTATTCCTCATTCAAGATACAGTTCAAATACTGGGAAGTACTCTTTCCTATTATACACTGTTAACTGCTCTGTTTATAATAATGTCCAAGTTCATCTCTTTTGCTAATATATATTCACTGTCTTTCAAGACTAAGCTCAAATAGGAATTCTTCCAGGGAACCCTTCTGACTACCTAAATCTCAATCTTCTATGAACTCCCATAAAACTGTGTGACTTACTTTATCACACTGTTTCCCCACTGCAAAGTAAATCCTTTGAATTCAGGGACTGTGCCATTTTTCTTGATCTCGCTAGAGATGTACACTGGCCAATTATCTTTTGAGCCTAGTTTTCTAGTGTCTCATAACAAAAAACAAGAAGTGAGATCCTGGAGACCCATGGTTAAGAAACAATACATAATCTGAGAACTGTTAAGAATGGCAGATTCTAAGAGCTTCCATCATTAGGAAAAAAAAGGTTTTTTTCCTTTGTCTTTTTCTTTTCTTTTGGTTATCTATATTAGACAATGAATGTTCACTAAACTTAACAATATGTAAGTAAAATCATGATGCTGTACACGTTAAGCTTATATAGAGCTATACTTAATTATATCTCAAAAAAATAGGAAAAAAACAAGAAGCAACAGGATGTAAAGTGTATAGCATGGTCCCAAGAACCCTCTGCGGTGATGAAAATGTTCTGCACTTGAGGCTGCTCAACATGGGCGCCACCAGCCATAAGAGCAACAACAATGTGGCTAGTGCAACTGAGAAGTTGAATTTTAAAATTCTGAATTAAATGTGGCTGAAGCATCACTACGAACAAAGCTAGTGGAGGTGATGGAATTCCAGTTGAGCTGTTTCAAATCCTGAAAGATGATGCTGTGAAAGTGCTGCACTCAATATGCCAGCAAGTTTGGAAAACTCAGCAGTGGCCACAGGACTGGAAAAGGTCAGTTTTTATTCCAATCCCAAAAAAAGGCAATGCCAAAGAATGCTCAAACTACTGCACAATTGCACTCATCTCACACGCTAGTAAAGTAATGCTCAAAATTCTCCAAGCCAGGCTTCAGCAATACATGAACCATGAACTTCCAGATGTTCAAGCTGGTTTTAGAAAAGGCAGAGGAACCAGAGATCAAATTGCCAACATCCGCTGGATCATGGAAAAAGCAAGAGAGTTCCAGAAAAACATCTATTTCTGCTTTATTGACTATGCCAAAGCCTTTGACTGTGTGGATCACAATCAACTGTGGAAAATTCTGAAAGAGATGGGAATACCAGACCACCTGACCTGCCTCTTGAGAAATCTGTATGCAGGTCAGGAAGCAACAGTTAGAACTGGACATGGAACAAAAGACTGGTTCCAAATAGGAAAAGGAGTACGTCAAGGCTGTATACTGTCACCCTACTTATTTAACTTCTATGCAGAGTACATCATGAGAAATGCTGGACTGGAAGAAGCCCAAGCTGGAATCAAGATTGCTGGGAGAAATATCAATAATCTCAGATATGCAGATGACACCACCCTTATGGCAGAAAGCGAAGAGGAACTAAAAAGCTTCTTGATGAAAGTGAAAGAGGAGAGTGAAAAAGTTGGCTTAAAGCTCAACATTCAGAAAACGAAGATCATGGCATCTGGTCCCATCACTTCATGGGAAATAGATGGGGAAATAGTGGAAACAGCGTCAGACTTTATTTTTGGGGCTCCAAAATCACTGCAGATGGTGACTGTAGCCATGAAATTAAAAGACACTTACTCCTTGGAAGAAAAGTTATGACCAACCTAGATAGCATATTCAAAAGCAGAGACATTACTTTGCCAACTAAGGTCCATCTAGTCAAGGCTATGGTTTTTCCTGTGGTCATGTATGGATGTGAGAGTTGGACTGTGAAGAAGGCTGAGCGCCAAAGAATTGATGCTTTTGAACTGTGGTGTTGGAGAAGACTCTTGAGAGTCCTTTGGACTGCAAGGAGATCCAACTAGTCCATTCTGAAGATCAGCCCTGGGATTTCTTTGGAAGGAATGATGCTAAAGCTGAAACTCCAGTACTTTGGCCACCTCATGCAAAGAGTTGACTCATTGGAAAAGACTGATGCTGGGAGGGATTAGGGGCAGGAGGAAAAGCGATGACAGAGGATGAGATAGCTGGATGGCATCACTGACTCGATGGACTTCAGTCTGAGTGAACTCTGGGAGTTGGTGATGGACAGGGAGGCCTGGTGTGCTGCAATTCATGGGGTCTCAAAGAGTCGGACACGACTGAGCGACTGAACTGAACTGAACTGAATAGCTACCATATCTTGGAGAACATATTGCTCAATCCATTGGAAGCACTCAAGAAACAGTACCTGTTACTATTAAAATTAAAAATCACTAGAATGTAGTACATATTTACAATAGCAAAATGTTAAGTCTCGAGTTAAGGTGAAAAAATAACTTTCCAAGACTGTTTCAAAACAAGTTCCATCTATTTTAAAGAGTCCTATAAATAAAAGAAATTAAAGCAATCTTATTTCACTAGTGTAGCCACTTTCTGAGTTTACAATCACTTTTTGGAGATAACTTCCAAACCATATACATTTCAACTTAGTTTTCAGGCAGGAAAAAGATTCAAAGAGGGAGCTTACTATGCCCACTGGCAAAACCATAGATTTTTTTGTAATCACATACATCTGATTCTGAATACCTAGCAATTAATTTGCAGAGTTAATGCAAGGATTACCAGAAATACATCTAGCACATCTACAAGAGTGGAATATAATGAATACTCAGAAAAATGGCAATCATTATTACCACATAATTGTCTAGAATAAATACTTTATATGAATATAGATTCTGTTATACTGGATGCAGCAATTTCCCTCTAAAATCGCCAATCTCCTTATTCAACCAGATCTTTATGACAGTGGATTTTAGATAGCAAATTTGAAAAACAAATAATTAGTAACTTTCTCCCTTTTTAATGCAAAATAGCAATTCTTTTAGTTAATTATATTTTCCTATTAAATTACAAAATTACACTATTATCAAAAATTTTAAATGTGCTTAAACCTGAATATATTATCTATAAATGTGGACCCTCTAATCATATTTATTTGCAGTTTCTTAATAAAACTGAAATTAAGTATACTTCAGGTATCCCTATTTGCCCATGGTATTTGTAGTTGCAAAACAAAAATTACTTTTCCCATGGTATTTATCTCATTCACTACAATTAACAAATGTCATTTTTATTAATACCATCTGAAATGATTTAAAGACATCACCAGTTGCCTCATAATACTATTTCAAGCCCTGAGGTTATTGTATTTAGTAATTTTGTATTAGTTCCCAGTCACTCTAAATATATTGTCCCCTGACTCTGCCCTAGATCAAGAAAAACACTTTCCTAAATGTAAAAAAATCCCAGGATATTAAACTTTCAAAACTGTCATTTAAATACAAACTTTTTTTCTTCCTAGCACAGCCTGTTTAACTTAGCTAGAATCATTATCATTTATCCTGATTTAATACTCATAGTTATTCTCATCAACCAAATCTCAGACAATACTTTTCATATCTGGTAATCAAAACCCACTTCCACTGAAAGATTTCTTTAGACAGCATAAAACCTAAATCTTTCCTTTTCCTGATTTTAAAACATTATTACTTTTTCCAATTTACTGAATTTGTGTTCTAATACAGTAGACAAGAAAACATTTTCAAAGGGAGAATAAAAATAATTTTGAAGTACAGAAATCTCTCTACATATCTAATTAAATTCCTTAAGTTTCTTTTTTTTTCCTATTAAGGCCATTATCATATGGAATGTCTAATAGAAAACAAAGCCTAATCTAATCCATACATTTTCACAAATACACATATTGAAGATTATACCTTAAGTTCGTTTGATATTATTCAAGAACCATCTTAATACAAAACACTGTAAAGTATGTTCCAAGAGATGCATATCAAAAACAGGCAACTTCAAAGTTGCAAATTAGAAAAACTATTTTCAGTTCATACTAAAATCTGAAATCACAATGAATATGCTTTCCATTTGCTGGCATACAAAAGTCAGTGCTGACTAAAACTATAAAGGCATATAAAGCACATAAGAGAGTCTAACAATAAAATAAAACACTTTAGATTATTTCTTACTGATGGAACTCGTTTTCTTCTAACTTCATTCTCAGCCGACATAAGAAGCAACTCAAGTTCCTTTATTTTTTTTTCCTTATCAGGATCTTCATCTACAAAAGGTTGCTAAAATAAGTTAAGCAAAAGAGAAAAAACAGATTATTTACAAAATTGCTTTTTTATTATTAATGTTCCAAGTTTTATTTTCTTCTATGCAACATAGTCTATCCTCTCTAATAAAGGCTTAATACTACAAAATCCCAAATACTCAGTATCACACTTTTTCTGGGACCTAAAGAGGTGCTGGTAAATATTTTCAATTTAACAGAATAGAATTGGGAAATTTAAATGCATGAAAAAACTTACACTCTATCATCTAATCAATTTAAAATTTTACATGTGGAATTTGTTTTAATTTATTGAATCTGAATATATACATTCTATCCAGTTTAGTAAAAATATGTTCATTCATAACTTGAATGTTCTAAGTTGGAAGAATGAAAGAACCACCTCACTGGTGTTGTGAACTGCTTTACACTGGTACAGTTTATATTTCTCAAACACACTTAAAAACTTTCTTCTTTAATGCTATAATACTCAAAATAAGTAGATCAGATTGTATTGCTTTTGGTGAAATTTTATAGATGAGCGAGCAACAGGCACTATTAGAATTTGAAAATGTTTGAGTGTTTCCTTTGGGGTTTGGTTTTGTTTTTTAATAAATAAAAAGTTACCTGAATAAAGGCAGAAGAAGCCTGAACATGTTCTACACAATTGCCTTCCGGTGATACATACTGATAGCCTGGGATCTAAAAAAGTAATTTAAAATTAATATCATTAATATCATACATATAACACTATAAATTTTTTAAAAATCTGAGGCAAAGCACAAAAACTGAATAAGATATCAACGTGGAAAAGTCAGTATCTCTGTTAACTTTGAGTATTTACACATATAGTAATTTCTTAATAGCTACATCTTATTCTTAAAATTTATTGACTAAAAGGCATAACTATTAGCAAAGACCTATTTTCCCCTAAATGAAATATGAGAATTACTTGGGCTAGATTTATCACCCAATCAGTCTACTTATTATCTACAATATCTACCAAGTGGTTTTTAAAATCTGCTATTAAAGGACTGCTCTATCTCCTGGAGAAGACAAAGTAATTGTGTTTTATCGTTCAGGGCAAAGGACTGATTGGTCCATATGAAGCACTTATGCAGCTGGAGACTAAAGCAAGTCTTCCATATTCACATCTCCTACTCCCACCACCGCCCCCTCCATGCCAATCTCTGTATAGGAAGATAAGAAAACAGAGGCTGCTTCTATTATTTGTCTCAGAAAAACAATCAGGATCACTCATGTATTTTTAGTATTTTGACAATAGACAATGAATTATTCTGTCTCTTTTCTAAAGAATCTGTAATAAAATTTTTGAAGTTGCATGCAAATTTAGTGTGCAGTGGTAGGGAGAAATTTGAGAAGAACCTCATAAGATTTTTAAAACCTTAAAATCTAATAAATATAAATAGGAAATTGTCTATCTTTCATAATGGCCTATGTAAATCACTAATGGAGAAGCATTATGTATAACTTCTAACACAGAACTTAATTTTTACATTTGATTAATATCAGTTATTGCTCAACTTCCAATGAATTAGAAACATCTTTCTCAAACTTTTCATTTTAACCTGTGACAGTACTTCATACCAATCCATTTTTTCTTTCAAGTCAAAAGTAGAATTAGCTTTTCAGCAGTTTAAATGACTTGAACTATGCATACACAAATCTTTCAAGAATCATTAAAAGGTAAATAATTCTTAAAGTGTAACAAATACTCTCACATTCCAATATATTCTGATTGAGAGTATTAAACACTCAATTGGCCCCAAATAACTTAAAAAATTATCCTGTGAGTTAAAAAAAATAAATTTAAAGATAACTTTTAAGGCAGAAGCAGAATGTTTCAGTTTATGCTACTGAAATCTAGGACTCTAAAGAAAAATGTACAGAAAAAGACAACAGAAATTTTAAGGTACTAAGTATCAGCAGATAACTGTACTGTCTTTGCAAGTTTTCCTATTTATAAATTAAGATGTCACTACCTTTTTAAAGAGGTTCTTTGAAAATTATGTCTAAAAAACAATAATGTCCATTTAGTGGAATAAAGTTAAATCTGGAATAAAATTAATAAAATTAAATACTAAGCACAGATTGTTAACCACAAGCCAAATTTTATCTTGCAGTAGATACTTTTAAGCCCTGACTTAATCTTTACATTCTATGTGACACAAATTAAGAACTGCTCAACATGAAAAATGGCACGACAGACAAGTAGACAGGGAAAAGGTAAAACAAAGCTCATGAAAACTCCTAATTTCTTGCAGGTAGGAAAATGCTTTGAAAGGAAAACAGCCTGCCCTATGATGAATGTGGATAATCTGCAATGAACCTATCTAAACAAAGGCTGAACTCACTCAGTCAGCTAAGTGATGAGGGAACAGCAAAGTTGAATGCCAAAGAACCAATTATTTACCACACACCGCTAAATGATGGCTTGAAATATTTTTGACTGTTTTCTCCTTTAAACCATTATTTATATACACTCACCTCTTACAGGCAAGCTATCCTACAATTATGCAAAAAAATGTTTTAAAAGAAAACTATAATCGATATTAAAGCACAAATGATCGTTAGCTTTGAATCATGAAGATTCAGAGAATGATAGTTAGGAAATGTACATACTAAGTTTCGTAATTAGATACTGTAAAAATGATATATAAAAGGAAATATTTTAATGAATTTGTTCCCAAAATATTTATCAATCAAAACAAGCAGAGATAAACTTCCACTAATGGAGAAAGAAATGGCAACCTACTCCAGTGTTCTTGCCTACAGAATCCCATGGACAGAGGAGCCTGGCAGGCTACAGCCCATGGGGTTTCAAAGAGTCGGACATGACTTAGTGACTAAACAACAACAACAATGGTTTAACAGCTAGTAATGGTATATTTTTTCATTTTAGAAATTTAAATGTCTGTTTCTCTTAATATATTTTGTTTTTATCCTACTAAGAAACTAAACACCTTCCCATAGAGCAACTAAAGAAGATTTTTAAACAAAAAAGTATTAAAAATATGTGCCTGAAGAGGTATGTAAAACTGATTCTGGGTTTGCAAATGGTCCATAGTTGTACAAGGTTTGTGTTGAAGTTTAGATGAAGATCGTTCTGATTTTATTCCATCTTGTAAGTAGCCTTCCTGCTCCACTTTTCTTCGCATAGTAGAATTCCAATGATTTTTGATAGAATTATCAGTCCTAAGAAATTAAAGTGTATATTTTAAAAAGAAAAAGAGGACTCCATAAATTTTTAACATCATATAAAGTATACAGAGTACTTAAATTTTTACAACTGGTAAAATTAGATACTTTTCAGTATGTCTGTAAATCAAATACACTTCTAAACACTGGAGATAAGGCAATAAGATAAAGTCCCAGCTCTCGTGGGGCTTACACCTTCACAGGAAGCATGGCAGCAGGGAAGGAGGGAAGAAAACAAAAAAATAAATAAGAAAAACAGTGTAATGCAGATCATTTAAAGTAATAAGAGAAAATGTGTAACTACAGTAATTTTGATTTTGAGCAATTTTGAGGGGACAGGGAAGCTAAAATCTGAAGGACAAGAATGAACTAGTCATACAAGAACAGAAAAGAAAAATAAAAAAGAGCATTCCAGATAAAGAGCATAACAAAGGCAAAAGCCTTGAAGCCAAGATCAAATATGGTCATAAAAAGACAGAATCCCAGTATTCATCTTCACTTCTTATCAACAAAACACCTATGGAAGAAAAAGTTCATTGGCTCCCCTTTTACCTAAGTCCCCCTTGTCAAAATGGAAGCCTTCATCTACAGCTACTTATAGTATACATTTTAAAAATACACAAACATTTACTGAGAACCTACTTTATGCTAAGCACTAAGCTACGTTCTATGGATAGTAAAAAGATGTATCAAACACTGAAAACATTAGAAGTTCCTCAACCAGCTTCAGTAACTTGGATAAAAAAACTTAACACTATGCTTTAATTTCTCTAAGACAAATACAGCAATGTTGCTCTGCATTATTTCACCAGTATATGAAGATTAATTACGAATATATAGAATATAGTGCTCTATCTCCAAGTTTCATCAGGAAAGGAACTCAACTTTAGCTGACCTGATTCCAAGTTGTAAAACTATCTTCTAACAAAAAGATATGAGAAGTTTGTTTTTCCTTTACATAAAGCCAGTAATTGACAACAGATGGGCACTCCAATTGCTAGGTAAATATAGGATGAACTACATGAAATAAAATGGTGCTGTCAAGTCTTCTGACTTAGGACTAAATATTATCTTGAGAACCTACATATAATGGGTGGTATCTGCTTGGTTATGTGGGTGAAAGGTGAGATTTCTCTTTTTTTTTTTTCAGTCTCTTATCAGATTGCCTATGATGGGCATCACATTCTGAGTTAATGTTTATTCAACAATAAAAGTATTTGATTTCTATTAAAAAAAGGATACATGTAAATGCATTTAATTAACTACTATGTACTTACAGAGATTACAACAATAAAAAACAAGTGCACACTTTCTGAGTGAGGAATGGATTTTCCCAAAATTGCTGGTCTACTGTACTACAAACGGCTAGGAAGCATCTGAACCAATGCAATGTATAGTGTATATGTAGCCCATCACTGCTCCTGATGGAAACTCCATATTTTAGCCACATGGATATATATATACTACTCAGGATCTAAAACATTAATTAAGAACTGAATTTTCTCTAATGCACTTTCAGAGCAATTTATTTCAGCCAGTGTATTTGTTATTCTCTGGTCTTATGCAAAGAATCCAATATGAAAGAAATCTCTTCAACTTAGATTCCATTACAGCTTAGTTTGTACAAAGACTGCTTGATTGGCACTAATATGTAACCATAATTTAGGGGAGTGCGTTAAATGTTTACATAATCTAAAGGTGTATCATTTTGTTGCACAAATTACTGCTATAAAATATTTTGTTAAAAAAGTAATTACATCCCTTCCCACAAAATGTACTACAAATATCGCAAAGGGTTGCTTGTATTCTGCAGTCTAAATTTTAATTATAAATAAAAGTCATGGGGTACCTATAAATATATTTAATAGTAACCATAATAAAGATCAAGTTTAAAGTACAGGAAAATATATATTCATTTGCATAAGTACCTTCCAGGAAGTAGTTTGGCAATTTCTGCCCAACGATTTCCCAACCGCTTATGTGCTTCATAGATAATCCTGTCCTCCTCTTCTGTCCAGGACGACTTCTTTACCTCAGGATTCAGATGATTATGCCATCTTTCTCTACACTGCTTGCCTATTCTTCCTTTTAAATGTTTTGCAATTAAAGACCATCTTTTTGGCCCATATTTCTGAACTAATTCAATAACCTAAGAAATAGAAAAATAAAGTTTAAAAAGTATGATTTTTTAAAAAATAAATGTCATGTGGAGATACTGTACTGTACAGTCCAGTAGCTATAGTCAGTAATACGGTATTGCATATTGAAAGCTTCTAAGAGAGCAGATCTGAAAAGTTCTTACCACAAGAAAAAATATGAGTAACTATGTACGGGGATAGATATTAATGAGATTTGCAGTGGTCTAGAAAACTCACCAGTGGCTACAGGACTGGAAAAGGTCAGTTATCATTCCAATCCCAAAGAAAGACAATACCAAAGAATGTTCAAACTACCGCACAATTGCACTCATCTCACAACAAAGTAATGTTCAAAATTCTCCAAGCCAGGCTTCAACAGCATGTGAACCGTGAACTTCCAGATGTTCAAGCTGGATTTAGAAAAGGCAGAGGAACCAGAGTTCAAACTGCCAACATCTGTTGGATCATCGAAAAAGCAAGAGAGTTCCAGAAAAACATCTATTTCTGCTTTATTGACTATGCCAAAGCCTTTGACTGTGTGGATCACAACAAACTAAAGAGATGGAAATACCAGACCACCTGACCTGCCTCTTGAGAAATCTGTATGAAGGTCAAGAAACAACAGTTAGAACTGGACATGGAACAACAGACTGGTTCCAAATAAAAGGAGTCCGTCAAGGCTGTATACTGTCACCCTGCTTATTTAACTTATATGCAGCGTACATCATATGAAATGCTGGGCTGGTTGAAGCACAAGATGGAATCAAGATTGCTGGGAGAAATATCAATAACCTCAGACAAGCAGATGACACTATCCTTATAGCAGAAAGTGAAGAGGAACTAAAGAACTCTTGATGAGAGTGAAAGAGGAGAGTGAAGAAGCTGGCTTAAAACTCAACTTTCAGAAAACTAAGATCATAGTATCTAGCCCCATCACTTCATGGCAAATAGATGAGGAAACAATGGAAGCAGTGACAGACTTTATCTTTGGGGGCTCCAAAATCACTGCAGATTGTGGCTGCAGTGATGAAATTAAAAGACGCTTGCTCCTCAGAAGAAAAGCTATGACCAACCTAGACAGCATATTAAAAATCAAAGACATTACTTTACCAAGCTATGGTTTTTCCAGTAGTCATGTATGGATATGAGAGTTGGACCATAAAGTTGAACACCAAAAAATTGATGCTTTGAACTGTGTGGTGTTGGAGAAGACTCTTGAGAGTCCCTTGGACTGTAAGGAGATCCAACCAGTCCATCCTAAAGGAAATCAACCCTGAATACTCACTGGAAGGACTGAAGCTGAAATTCCAATACTTTGCCCACCTGATGCAAAGAACTAACTCACTAGAAAAGACCATGATGCTGGGAAAGACTGAAGGTGAGAAGAGAAAGGAATGAAAGAGGATGAGATGGTTGGACGGCATCACTGACACGATGGACATGAGTTTGAGTAGGCTCCAGGAGTTGGTGATGGACAGGGAAGCCTGGTGTGCTGCAGTCCATGAGGTCTCAAAGAGTCGGACATAACTGAGCAACTGAACTGACTGTCATAATATACATATTATGTTGTACATCTGAAACTAATATATAAGTGAGTGAAGTCACTGAGTCATGTCCCACTCTCTGCGACCCCATGGACTGTAGCCTGCTAGGCTCCTCCAAATGCAGGATTTTCCAGGCAAGAATACTGGAGTGGGTTGCCATTTCCTTCTCCAGGAACTAATATATAATTATATCCCAATTTTTATTTATCTATTGTTTTAGGCCACCCTCTATGGCATGTAGGATCTTAGCTACCCAACTAGGGATCAAACCAGTGCCCCACGCATTGGGAGTGTGGAGTCTCAACCACTGGATCGCCAGGGAAGTCCCATATATCTCAATTTTTAAAAAGCACTACCTTGATAGAATCTTAAAACATAACTCAAGAATGCTATTTTAAATGCATTAAATCCAAACCACAAGTATAATTTAAAAAAACAATTTTACTAAAAATATTCCTTCAGCATTTGCCAAGTTCAAAAAATTGATCCCAAACTTATCTAAATACAAGGTATTAAAGTGACCTGTAAATTAAATTGTTTCACACAAAATTAATATGAAATAACAGTAAAATGTTGAGACTTAAAGATTTTCTACTCTTACATTTTTTTTAATGCTTCAGCAGAAAGCCAAATAAATCATTTCAGAAGCAGGAAGGATTTATAGTTACTGTCTATTCATTACTTTCTTTCTCAAACTGAAAGGATACAAATCACACATTTTAAAATTTATCACTGGCCACCAATTTTTTTTTGAGTGGCAGTAAAAATGCTCTAATTTTCCAACTATATTAATAAGATGATGCCATAAAGAGCATGAACTAAAGGGTAATTCTCAGAAGATGATAGTAATTTTCCCATTCTTCTCATACTTTCATAACAAAGAATTACCTTGGTTTTGAATCCTCTAGCTCTCTGGGAACACAATGATAAGATATCTGTCTTATGTGGGAGCCCACTTTAGGTTAAGAGGGAAAGTGAAAGAATAACTTCCTTATACCTCAAGTTTTCAGATAAAATAAGAATAAAATTAAATTGTTTTTAAAATGCTAACTCAATTTTCAGTAAGAAACTATGCCCTAAATATCGCTAACCTAAGCTCTAAAAAGGTGACTAAGCTGACAGTATTTTTTATTCTACAAACCAAACTTTCAACCAGTAAAAGCTATATTATATTACACTTGGTTTGACTCAATTCTGAAAAAACTACATCTCAAAATACTCAATTTTCAATTCTAGTACAAGCAGTACTCAGAGAACAAATCCAGGTGATTTAAACATGTATTTATGTTACCCAAAAACAATGTATTAGTAAGAAAAAAAACAAGTCCACCTACACAGTGAAAATAAAGAATATGAACATGTTACCCTCTGATCTTCTTCTTTAGTCCAGGGACCCTTTATCAATTCTGGATTTAAAACTTTCTGCCACCGATGTTGGCACTGAAAATCAGAACGATTCTGAAAGAATTTAGATGATTTTGTTAATGAACAACTGTCTTCCAAACTTTCACAACCTTAAGAAGAAAGTTTCCAGGAATAATACATTCAATAGCATTCTCTAAAAATGCAGTATTTATTTTATATGCCTGTATTCCAATTCATTTTTAATTAAAGTTGTCAGCATTGCTTAGAGTATAAATAAAAATTATATATTTGAAATTAAAATTATTTATCTCTATACCCTGCCTGATAACACAAGCAAAAAAGCAAAATAACACAGACACTAACATAAAGAAATGTACTGATGAATAAAAGGGAGTAAACAGACAACTAAACAATACAGACGTACAAACTCAAACAGCATAGCAGCCTGGACTCATAGAGTATAGCAGTACCTAACTCTACACAATTAAAAAAAAACCCAAAAGGCATTATTGGACTACTGCATGGTATTTAAAGGATGTTTATAAATGATAACTCCAAGTTATCAAGAAAAACTAAATATATCCAGATTGATATACATTATATATCAGTTAAATATTTAAGCACTGAAGTTCAAAAGGAAAATGAAATTTACCAGGGTAAAGCCTTATGTAGAAACATGTCAAACTCGAAAAATGATTAATAAGTGTAGCCTTATTTTTAGTCAATTCATGACTTAGTAAGTCCTGTGTATTACAAGGATAATACTACTAACATAACTTTTCCTTTAGTGATTTGGTTTCTAAAGATATTAGTTCATATACAGGATTACAGATAATTTTGAATGACATAAACAGAAATACTGTATTTAACCACAGCTCTCTCCTGATGCCTAGCGGACTTGTTTTTATTCATACTGAGCGTTTTCATGTATAGCTTCAGTACATCAATGCTGATTCACTTTAAGGTTATCATTTTCTCAAAATAATCAGGTTGTTCTTGTACATCCTTGTAGCATTTCTCTGTTGACTACATTTGCTGTTATACCACTGAAGTTAAACTGATAAAGCTAATGTAAGCAGCTTTTCTAATTTAGATTTTATTTATTGAACATGTACTAAATGTAAGGCACTGTGCCAAACATCCTATACATTACTTCTAATTCACATAGCAACATAGCTTCTTCTGGTTTTATTAGTTACCAAACTATTTCAATAGATTTAACTTCTCTCAAAATGTTTTAACACTGATTAGCAAATATTTATAAAGCCCTATCCAAACTTCGTATCATTTTTGCTTTAAGTCAGCCATCTTTTTTAGGTCTGCCCTCTCTTTATGTCAGTCATCTTTTTAGATCCCCGGATAAACTAATTACTAAAAAAAAAAACCCCAGACTTTCTAAGTTTCCAACTGTAGGAAGAGCAGAACAAAACAGTTGTTTTTAGGATGGGAACCTAAATCTAAAATAACTTAGACACATTTCTGAAAAACAGCAAATGTAACCCCATGGCCTAAATCATTCGTATTAGCAGTATGAGATAGTGTCTCACTTACTTGAAGATGACGAGCAATTAGAGTCCAATCATCAGTTCCATGTTGTTCAACCAACTTCTTTAACTTGTCATCCTATTAAGACAGGTTTATGAAAATGAAAAAGCCTTCCCTCACCCTATTCCCCTATTCCTGAATATACTGTCCAATTCTTTCACGTCATATCTGGTGGCCATTTTTAGAAGCACTGAAGCCATTATCACACCTGTTCTCCCATTTACTAAACTGATTCTGTCAGTCTCAACATCAACCCACTCTTCATGTATGGTTGAAGAAGAAAAATGTGCAAGTTAGCTGAGGGATAACTTTTCTCATGTTGTGTTTTTAAGTATCTTTAATACATATCTTATTAATCAACAAATGTAAGTATGGAATTAGTAAACCATATTACACATAATCACCTCGTCTCTTGTCCATTTTACTCTATTCCAGAGTTTCTTCAACCCTTTTTGTTGTGGTACTTCATAATCATGATCAGCATACTGAAGGTCATCATCCTCATCCTCACTGAAAACAACACAATTTGAAATCAAGATTTTTATTTAAATATGTGAATTCAATCACTAAATCTGAACACATAGATACAACTAAATAAGCCACTCAGACTAGCAGACATAGGTCCAATGAGATTATTCAAAGTATAAAAATATTAACAGTCACATAATGGACAGGAGCTATAGTGCTTACTGATACCACAGGAATGAAGCTAGATATGTCAGCAAGGGCCAAGTGATAACCTTTACGTCATGCTAAGGAGTTTGGCCTTTATTCTTAATCTGATCTTTAACCTACAGAGTTAAAGGAATTTAAGTAAAGGAGTAAAAGACAAATATCTTGTGTTTCAGAAAAAAATCACTGGCAGGAATGTGGAGAGATGGAGGAAGATCAGTTAGTGATCTTTCACAAGAATCCAAGTAAGAAATTATTAGGGCCTGGCAATGATAATGGTAAAATACAAAACACAGTCAGTTAAAAGACATAATGTAAGAAATGAGCCATTTACAACACCAACAGCAAAAAAGTTAAAACATGTAGAAATAATTTGAATATACAAGATCAAGATACAGTAAACTACAAAACACTATCAGGAGACAGAAGAACAAATGAAAAAACAATCATACCACATTCTTGGGCACAAAAACAATATTACAGATGTCCATTCTCTGTAAATTAATTCATAAATTTAAATTAAATGAATAAAAATACCAATAGATTTTCAGAGGAACACAGACAAGCTGATTCTATAGTTCATATAGAAAAACAAACAAGCAGTAATACCCGGAAAAGCTCTAAAAAGAGAAAGAGAGAATTAGCACTACCAAATACCAGAAAATACTGCAGAGAAACAATAAATAATACTCAAATCAATGGAACAGAATAGAATATCCAGGAAAAAAAACTCACATGGCAATTCCATCAATTATAATATCAATCAGTGTGGTAAAGATGGACTTTTCAACAAAGGAGGACAGTGGGTAGTTATTTTAAAAAATAAAATCCTACTTTAAAATAAAAAAATTCAGATGAAGCAAATATTCTACACTTTTAAAAATGAAAACATAGTAGTACCTATTACGGTAAAAGTGTTAACTGCTCAGTCCTGTCCGACTCTTTGCGACCCAATGGATTGTAGCCTGGCAGGCCCCTTTGTCCATGAATTCTCCAGGCAAGAATATTGGAGTGGGTTGCCATTTCCTTTTCCAGGGGATCTTCCCGATCCAGGGATTGAACCCGGGTCTCCTGCATTGCAGGCAGAATCTTTACCGTTGGAGCTACCAGGGAAGCCCTATTAGCCCTATTACTTCTACCTTTTAGGGTAGAACTCTTATTTTTTATATCCTTGAGTAGAAAAGATCTAAATGGACAAAAATCGAGAAACCAAAAAAGAATAAACCAACTAAGGTCATGATAGTAGCAACAGAAAGACACATAAAACTGAGAAAAAAGTATAAACAAAAGGATTTTGTTCAACTGATGAATATGAGAGACATGGGAAGAAGATTCAAGGACAACTCCAAAATTTCTGGCTTTGGAAACATAGAGCTATCCGCTGAGATAAAGAATAGAAGGAGAAAAAGAACTTTGGGAAGGAGAAGGGAATGAGGAGAGTAAGTAGTCTGGACTGATTTCAAGGTACTTGAGAAATACACAGGTGGATACTAGATATATCTACAAAGCATTGTCCAGTAGAAACATAATGCAAGCCACCTAAGTAATTTATTAGCAACCACAGTTTAAAAAAACAGGTGAAATTAATTTTAATAAGAAATAATATTTAACCCAATCTATTTTTAAGTGATCAATTCAACGTGTAACCAACATAATCACAAAATGTTTTACATTCTTTTCTTCTTACTTAAGTCTTTGAAATCTGGCATGCATTGTCCAGGAGAAAAGAGAGCCAAAGGCAAAAGAGAAAAATAACAAGATGAAGCTGATAGAAACAGCCCGGGAGCAACAAAGTGAATTCCTAGCTTCAGACACAGCTAACCAGAAGAATAAAAATAAAAAACTTTAGATGTAATAAAATAAAAAGTACACAGCAATTCAGACTAGTAGTACATCAAGAGCTCAACAGCCAAATGTGACCAGTGGCTCTCCTATTGGGCAGAGCAGATCTTGAAGACAACTGGGCATGTGGATCTTCTGCTCATCTCTAGGTCTAGGGGAGACTTAGTTTTGGCAACCACTAGCACACAGACACATTGGAAAAGACTCTGATGCTGGGAGTGATTGGGGGCAGGAGGAGAAGAGGACGATCGAGGATGAGATGGCTAGATGGCATCACTGACTTGATGGACGTGAGTCTGAGTGAACTCCGGGAGTTGGCGATGGACAGGGAGGCCTGGTGTGCTGCGATTCATGGGGTCACAAAGAGTCGGACACGACTGAGCGACTGAACTGAACTGAGCACACAGACAAAAGTTAAAGCCACGAGAGCACAAAACCCTAGAAAAGAGAGCAGGTCTTAACGACAAACTGAATTAGAGAATTCTGAGTAGTCAGTGGACTGAACCAAGATATGAACATCTGAGAAAAACACGAGCGAAAATTTATTTAACCTTTCTGAGTAACAGACATTGTGGAAAATGAAGGCCTAGATTTAATATATACTGTTTACAGAGGCTTTGCAGGAACTTCTAATTTCCTTGATTTGTCAATTATATCTGACCAAAAATTATTCTTATCTGACCAAACAAGACACCAAAATCCCCCACCCAACTAGCTATGACACCTAACTGCTTCTCTAGTTCAATGCACTTCGGTATTCCAACGTTTTCTCCCCTAAAGCCAATGTCTATTTAACAATCTGCCAGTCCTACATTTTCATATATGACTGTTTCGATAAACTATGCTGAAAATAAAAGCACAGACTTAATTAAAGAAATACCTGTTATTTGCAGCCATCTTCAGCTATCAGAAATATCACCTGATTAACGATGATTAAATTGTTAAGAGATGGTTCAGGATGCAATGACTTCATAAATTTCTAAGGCGCTATTAAACCTGATAAAGCACCATACTAAGCTTACTGTCCACTATATGCACTCATGGCATCTATGCTTCCCATCCAAACTCCGGAGTGCAAAGACCATGTCTAATACGTTCACCTCTCTGCACCAAGTCCAAGACTTGACCATTCAAATGACTGTAAAATTACTGAATAAATTACTTACGCTTTTATCTCCTCCAACTATTTTGTATTCCAAAATTACCTCACTCTTTCCCAACCCAATCAAAACTTCTACCTCCCTCAGTATAGATGATCTCAAATTGATATGAGAGGAAAAAAAAAAACTTTTTTGTTAAACAAATTAAAATACTCTAAGAGGAGGTGAAAAATACTCCCATAAAAAGAACTTTCAAAATCCAAATGCACCGCCAAGTGGTAGAATTTTAAGAAGCATAAACCTGCTGAATCAAATGTAAAGAAAATATTCAGTACAGAAGGTGTTCTTTGAGGCATCTACCAATACAGCCTAACCTTTCCTACAACTGTCCCCCGCAACATTAACACTTCCAGCCTTCCCAAACAGCCCTCGGTTATGGTTTTTACAGGTTCCCTCTTTTATTCCCTTTTCTCAGACCCAAACAGCTTCCCCAACAGCATATTTTAAGATTATGCTTTAAAAATTAGGTTATTTGAAAATAACTTTAAATTTGGGGACTCATTAATATAAACTTTAATTATTCACAAAAATACCTACATTAATCTGTACAAAATTCACCATAAGGTTCTTATCAAAACATTTTCAAGATATGCATCCAAAAATGTTGTTTTGGTCAAAAGACTAGTTTCCAAGGAATGACCTTCCTGAAAACGTGTTCATTTTAACTTTAAAAATCTGCCTTATTTTTTAACCACATAGTTGATTTGTGAGAAATTTCTATTTCTACAAGAGGTTTCATTATCTGTTTTGCAAAAGCATGGCCATCATGTTCAGGAAGCTGGGTTTTTTGAGTGGTTGAATGTGAGGGAGGATTAAAGCAGAATTCTTAGAATCCATTTCTCTACCACTGGGGCTTTCCTAGAATCTATCTGCCTAACTACTTCTTGGTGCAAGCATTAAGTTATTATTTCTGTATTATTTATGTAATTGTTAAAAGGATGATAAAACTTTCAAGTAAGTATGACAGAAAAGATCCTAGAAAATTATCACTAGTTACTCCTTGGAAGGAAAGTTATGGCCAACCTAGTCAGCATATTAAAAAGCAGAGACATTACTTTGCCAACAAAGGTCTGTCTAGTCAAGGCTATGATTTTTCCAGTGCTCATGTATGGATGTGAGAGTTGGACTATAAAGAAAGGTGAGCGCTGAAGATTTGATGGTTTTGAACTGTCAAGAAAAGACTCTCGAGAGTCCCTTGGACTGCAAGGAGATCCTACCAGTCCATCCTAAAGGAGATCAGTCCAGGGTGTTCGTTCATTGGAAGGACTGATGTTGAAGCTGAAACTCCAGTACTTTGGCCACCGCATGTGAAGAGCTGACTCATTTGAAAAGACCCTGATGCTGGGAAAGATTGAGGGCAGGAGGAGAAGGGGACGAGAGAGGATGAGATGGTTGGATGGCATCACCAACCTGATGGACATGGGTTTGGGTGGACTCTGGGAGTTGATGATGGACAGGGAGGTCTGGCGTGCTGCGGTTCATGGGATCACAAAGAGTCAGACACGACTGAGTGAACTGAACTGAACTGAACAACAGAAAGATGCCTAAGGACATCTACGCTTTGCAAAGAAAACTAAGAAGGGATAAAACCCCACAAATAACCTCACCAATGTTCTATTTTTACCACTTAATAGTGAAAATTTTCACTGCTTAATAATGGTTGAAGTGAACTGAAGTGAAACTCGATCAGTCGTATCTGACTCTTTGTGACCCCAAGGACTATACAGTTGCTGGAATTCTCCAGGCCAGAATACTGGAGTGGGTAGCCTTTCCCTTCTCCAGGGTATCTTCCCAACCCAGGGATTGAACCCAGGTTCATTGCAGGCAGATTCTTTACCAACTGAGCTATCAGGGAACCCTTAATAATGGTTAGACACCATCAAAACATTAGATACCACCAAAACAAATCATATTTCATTTGCTTTATTTCTCTGCTTTTTATTTCATTTTTTAGTATTTCTGTATTGTAGCAATCAATGTTAGCAATATTTAATAGCTAAATAAAGTCAACTTTCTACTATCTATAAATAGATAAACCATTTCTAAGCCTAGAGTGACTAATCTAGAAGACAGTAAAAATAGGTGAAATCATTTTTCCAGTCACAAGGCAAAAATAGAAGAGGAATTTGGTCTCTGAATCTCTCTCCAGGAATTGGTTTCCAGAATTATTCTGCCAGTTTTATTTTTTAAGTCAAAGAAAATATTTATTCTGTAACTGTCTAATATATAACCTAAGTACTATGTTCAAAAACTTTTGTAGATTATGAACAAAGTGATTAGGGTAATCATGAAACATCAAAAGTAAGCACACACACAAAAATATTATGACTCATTAGACCAGGAAAATTGTTTAAAAGTAATTCCACACTGGGGTTAAGCTAATAGGATGTGATACTCATAACTTTCCCTGTGAAATAATACACAAACTATTCACACTTGGCAATATCAAGATAAAACATTCAAGAGAAGTTCAATTTTAAAGGACATCAATTATTCTACCTGAAAAGATTAAAATGAGGTATGCCAAAGGAAGAATTTGAAATTGTTTAAAATTTATTTTATTTGAATAGAAACTACAGATTTGAAATTAGAGAATTATCAGAAGTTCTATAAAATTTTTTCTAGCAAACCCACTTCAACTTGACAGTATTTTAAATTAAACTGCATCAAGCCTAAATATTTTTATCATAATCAAAAAATACATCTTTATTATACTGTCTTGACAGGATAACTGCATTTGCATTTTTTTTAAGTTCAATCAAATTCAAGGCATGAAAATTTACCAGCTTGATTTAGTAAAGTGAAATCAGGCCACCCAGTGGTTAACATGATGTACTGCATACATGAATATCTTTTCAAATCTGGACTGCAACCTAGCATTATTATACTAAGACAAATTGGACTTCATCTGACCATGAATAGCAATAATGAAATATACACTGAAAGGAGTTCTACCTAGCGATCTGCAAACAAAAACAATGCGAGAACATTTTTTTCAAATGAGGAAAGATGATTACAAAAAGAGTTCAAAATAGGAAATATATTAAAAGACTTATAGACCACAAAATCCAAACCTCTTATATTAAGAGACAAAAAACTGGGATATAGAGTTTACTTGCTTTCTCCAAATAATATTGCTAATTACAAAGTTGATTAAACATATCAGTTTTCACATTCCAGTATTCTTTCACCCATGACACCCATCTCACTAGAAGCAACACAGTAAAATTGCTTCCTACGCACACACATACCCCATGGAAAAACATCTTCTAATTCAAGAGCTGGCTTTTGTCTTTCCAGTTTACTGTAGTTGCCAGTCATCTCAAGGGTAAATACCTGAATCTGTTACTACTTAAATACATCTTCTAGCTTCTAAATGACATTTTTTTAAGCTAATTTTTAAGAGTGGAACTGGCTTTTAAAATCTAAAATTACTTACTTAATACATAAGTATGGTTAAAAATCAAGTACACATTAACAACATATATACCAATTTTAGTACTGCCTGTAAATTATGTCATTAAAACCCCCAATGGGACCTAAAATTATTTAAAGTCACAACACTAAATAAACTTTTTCCTCTATGTAAATCCAGACCAGAGATACTACAGCTATCTTAAACAATGATCAAAAGAGCTAATATCCTTCAGCTGTTTCTCCCTGAGATAACAGTTTTTTACTTTTTTTTTCAGATCATACAGGAAAGGTTATTACAGGATTTATGCCTGTAGTCTTATGCAAAACTTTTATACAGCAAAGTATAGTTTTCAATCAAACAGTTCAATGGTTGTATAGTGGAGACTTCAAAGTGACTGACTCATGCCCTTTCTCATTCAACTATAAATTAGATTCATAGTTAAAGGCATGAGACTATGCTGAATAAAGAAGATTATTTATCCTTCAAAACATTTCACATTCTTTTTTATCTAGGGCAAATAAGTCATATTTACATATACAAGAAATAGAATTTATAGGACAAAACACATTCAACGATGAAGACCCTAAGAAATACACCATTCAGAGATGATAGTTTCTCACATCTACCCGTATATTCACATAGGGAGTGTAGCTTCACTACATTTAATTACTCCAGACTTATGACTCTTTCAATCATTCTATAATACAATTCAATTAATTTACACAGCTGACAGGAATAAAAGTCAATAGTACAATTAATATTTAGATCTCAAAGCTCACAATATTGTCAATAAAACAAAATAACTTACACCAGCAAATTAATCATGAAATCACTTTCTTCTTAGCCTACTATTATGAAGCATACACAAATTATGGACAAAAAACTAACTGAAGAAGGCAGGGTTCTGACATTCAAACATCCATGTCTAACCATAACTAACTGCTGATGACAGCATTAGCCAAGAAACTGTTTCAAATAAGATTAATATCAATATGGACAAGTAGATAATGCCGCACACTGAATACAAAAAAACTCGTTACTGAGTTGACAATATTCATTTGTCACCTTGCTTAAAGAAGGTATGTTTAAAAATTCAAAAGAAAAGGCCTAAATCAATACCTCAGTAATTATAGTTACAGGAGCTTTTAGTATCTATCTTTTCTGAAGACTGAGAAGTCAGGTCCTTGATGTTCTAAAGCAGTAATTCTCACCTGGGTGGTTTTGCCCTTCAACAGACATTTGGTGGTAATGTCTGAAGACATTTTTTGATTGTCACACCTGGGGAAGTGAAGTGTTACTGACATCCATGGGACAGAGGCCAGGGATGCTGCTAGACATTCTATAAAGCGCAGGACAGCACTCCCCACTGCCCCCACCACTGCATTCCCAATACAGAGAATTATCTGATCCCAAATATCAACAGTGCCTAAGCTGAAAATCCTCTTCAAGAGAAGTGTGTTATTTGTTCCACTTCAAAAGTTTGATCTATTCTGTAGTTAGTACAAAATAATAATCTAATAGGGACTTAATTACATACATTCTATGCTGATTTCTGTAAAAATACCTTACAGATAGCAGAACCTTAATAAATGGAGCAACAAATACTATGGTGTGACTGTTGACAATTTTTAATAGACATCTGCAATGAATGAAGTTACTACTAAATTTCAACTTGGGAAAAACACCTCTAGTTCAGACTTTGAAGTTGTGGATCCAGATAAATAAAACCGTTTGGAAACGCTGTCAAACAACTTTTCATATTTATTGAATAATACTGACAACTAAAAGACACCGTAGTGTTTTTGTCATATGAGTGATTCCTACACACTCAGTTTAGGAGTAGCTACTAGAGTGACCTTTAAATAAAACCGAAATGCATAAATTCATCCTAGCAAGTTTTCCAAAACCACCACCACCAAAGAAATGCCCTACCTCTATGCAACCCTCAGGTATAGTCAGAGTCCAACGGACACACAAAATATTAAGTGAATCAAATACATTGCTTTATTTTAAGATCAAGTTACTGGTGTTAACAGTGTGACATCTTCCCAGTAGAAGGAAACTGCGACTATGGGAATGGTAATCACAGTAGACATCAAAAAAGTACTCTCTCCTTAGCTATTCCTCAGAGGACTTCCACACCTTTCAAGGTAGCAGAGGGGTCCCCAACCCAGGTGTATCACAGATCCCCTGTTTGTAACTGGCTCAGGAATTCAGAGAGAAAGAGGCCCCAGAACAGCATTTTCAGGCCGTCCGGACAGGACACCACCACCTTCCGGTGCAGAGCGTATTCCCTGAAAGCGCACCGACTTACCTGCCAACAAATCCCAAGAAGTGGCTGTGGGACAGTGGGGAGCTGGACATATGCTATGGGGAGAATCGACTCCAAGGAGCCGCCTGGGCATGTTACTCACTTTCTGAGTCCGAAATGCCCTGGTCCCCAACTCTCCACACGTCACGGCTGCGCTCTGGCCAGCGGGAAGGAAAACTTCTGCCCTGGCCTCGGAGGGCCCAGGTAGGCGCGGGGGGAACTCAGCGGGAAAGGAAAGGGAATCTGAGCCGAGGCTGTGCCCACAGGCCTGGGCGAAAGGGATGTCACCCACCTGCGCGACCTCTTCGCCATCCTTCAAGTACCGCATAGGCGCGGGCTGGGCGGGGACGCGGGTCAGCCTCCTCCAGCCTGGGGCGAATGCTCCTTCTCTCCGACCCTCCCCCGCCGCTTCCCTCGCTCCCGCTCCGAGGCCGACCGAGTGCAGAACGCAGGTCCCCGGCAGGGCAGGACGGAGGGACGGAGGGGCGGACCGCGACCCGCCCCCGGCCCGCAGCGCTGCTTCTTAGCCCCGGCCCTGCCCGTTCAGGGATGCCCCCAACATGTCATCAGGCGCGCTCCCGCCCTTCCTTGGCCCCTCCCGCCGCCTCTTAGCCTCCTCGCCTCGGTCCCAGCGCGGCTCTGCCGCGGGCGCCGACCCCCGCCCTCTCCCCGCAGCGGGCAGCTCTGCAGGGATCGTAGCCTCCTGCAGGGTTTTGTCCGCACCGCCGAATCTCGCGCCCAGCCTCCCTCAAGAGCCGCCGTTTGAATCTGCGCACGCGGCCCCGAACCTCATTGGCTGTGGCGGCCGCACGCGGGGGGACGAGGGCGGGGCGGGGAGAGCGCGCGCGACTGAGGGCGGGGCTGGGGAGCTGGAAGCCGGGACTGGAACTCGCGGGAGTCCGGGAAGGAGCTGGGAGCCAGGGGGTGTGGCCGTGCCCGGCTCAAAGGTCTTGCTGGGACAGGGCCCGGAGCGCGCCGAGCGCCGCACCCGAGGGGGCGGGGCGCTAAGGGCCTCGCGGGGCCTGCTGGGAAAGTGAGTTCCAGGCTCTCCGAGAGGCGTGTCCGGAAGCGGCGGCGAGAGTCCAAGCTTCTCCCGGGGCGTGGACGGTGTCTCTAGGGGTTGAGCAGTCCGATTCACCGCAACCTTCTCTCGGCCAAAGCTCCTCAGTTCTCAGGGGCATCCCTCCTCACTAGTTAGGAGGCTCAGTCTTTGGATTTGAAACAAACCTAACCATAAAATTTGCGCGGCCGTTACTGTTTAAGCAAAAATGCGAGGGTTTTTTGGCCAGACATCGTAACTACTGATCTAGCGAAGACTGTAGCGGGAAGGAGCAGGAATGTGACAGGTGAAAAAGTTTTTAGTTGGACACATGGAACGGGAAAGGGAAATAATCCGGGTCTGCGGCCGGCCTTCAAAGTACTTTAATCTCCTATCCGACTCTTCGGGAAATAACTGCTGTGCTCGATGAAGGAGCCCTGGTCCAGAAGGAGAATGCAGGAAGACAGGAGCGGACTGGGAATTTCGCCCAGATAAATGAGTAGTCAACGGCAGAAGGTGACCTTCTCTCGCAAGCGAGATGAGAGGAAGTGGGGAACCGCACTGCAGGACCTTCTAGCAGTTACAACTACTCTAGAGGTTTCAAGTCTAATACCTACGAAATGCTCAGTTCAAGCAGCATGAAAGTAGATTACAGTAACGATTAGAAATGGTAAAGGATGCAAATTTGCAAGGTAACATGCTCTACTGCATAGAGCACGAAACCACATGTTAATATTGTAACAGACTTATATTTTGCTATTTTGAAAATTTACGCATCAGTTTTTGCAAATCAGAGATGCAGGTGCAAATGTGTACTAAGAAGAGCTTGCATGCGCTACTTTCAAAACTTAAAACACCTGCCTTTTTATAGTTCCTTTTTCTCAAGGTATGGATTCTGGTAAGGTAAAACAGTCTTTCTTTCAAATCATTCCTTACTCTGTCGCTAGTTCACTTAAAAAAGAAAACCTAATTTAGAAAATAATGTCTTTTGAAAACAATGTTTTCTTTACTCCTGGGCCATGCATTACTCCGCTTATTTACATCCTAACAAGAAGCAGAGTTTCTGCTATATTTTAGGCTGTAGTCGGTTTTATACAGAATACTATTTTAGAGCTTGAAGAGAGTTATTTTAGATTTTGACAGCAAAGCGAATTCTTTTCATTTTAGAGATAGAGAAAAATATAATTCCTCAGAAAGATAACATTGCAGATTCATTTAAATTAGTTACAAAAAACCAAAATGTGGGCTTCAAGTGGTTCACAGTTGTTTGAGTACACATACTCAAAGATACCATAACCTGTGACTTGGTTTTTTTTTTATTATCAAAACATATCTTTAATAAATAAATTTTACTTCTCAAAACTCAATAATGAGAAAAGCAATAAAAAATGGGAAGTTAGGGCAGACACTTCACCAAAAAAGATATACAAATGGCAAATAAGTAGCATGGAGAGGTGCTCCACATCATTAATCATTAGAGAAATGCAAAGTAAAAGCTCAGGAGGTACCACTGAAAAGCTTTTAGAATGGGAGGGGGAATACTGTACTAGTGTTTGTGGAAATGAAGAGGCTGAGCAAATATAACTTTCATACATTGCTGATAGGAACACAAATGAAACAGCCACTTTGGAAAACAGATGTTTACAGTGGCTTTATTTGTAATCACCAAAAGCTGAAAACATGAGGAACATTGTCACACATGTACTCCTCAGCATCCCAGGAGTTCATTTTGAATAGTCTGTAAGTGCTTCCCAAGTCTTTCCACAGAAATACAGGGGAAAATACCAAAGGGAGCAAAGGCTGGGGACAAGTGCTGGAAATTTCCTTGAAAACTGTCTTAGTTTTAAAAACTCGTTTGTAACTATAAAAATGAGTTTTAATTACGTACTGATTTACTTTCTCACTCCAAATCTTTAAATAAATCGCCTCATTATTACTAATAGTAAATAAATGAGCAGAAGGTACACCATGCTTATCTTTCACATGACTGTACCAGCTTCTTATCCCAGAAAGGCCAAGTACCCTAAAGATTTGCCAGTGTTAGTGTGAAAAGCTTATGCTGGTTTAATATAGTACCTAATACACTGTAGTTTCAGTAGAGCTGTATCAACCATTTCCATGATTAGATTTTTGTCTAACTATTGTTAGATTGTCCAGCCCTTAGAATAGTGATGCACTCAAGTGTGCAATATAACTGCAAAATGAATGGAAAAATATAAATAAGTACATAAGTAAATATGCTTACCAGGATGCAAAATGTACAAATTAAACCAGATTTGAAATACCATTTTATGACTACTAAGGTAGCAAAATTTTTCTAAATCCTGCCAACAAAGTTTGAATAATTCTTTGATGTATTAAAACTGGTGTAATCCTTTTGGAAAGCAATACAGAGCAAAAACCATAAATGTGTGCACAGCCTTTGACAAAAATTTAGCTTTAGAAATGTAATTCAATACAAGCAAAAAAGATGGGCTTCAATGCTAACAGTAGTATATTCCATTAGAACCCCAGTTTGGAAGCATTCACATTTTTAGACTAGTTTAAATGGTTGTCGGCAGGAAAAAAAAAAAATTGTATAGCCAGTAAAAAATAGTGTAATATTAAGGCAATGCCATTAAACGGCTATTACACTACTAGGCCCTCCTTGGTGCTTCACATGCATTAGTCTTGGGTAACATCCACAATGCTATAATCATAACAACTCTGAGGAGAAGGGGACGGCAGAGGATGAGATGGCTGGATGGCATCACTGACTCAATGGACGCGAGTCTGAGTGAACTCCGGGAGTTGGTGATGGACAGGGAGGCCTGGCGTGCTGTGACTCATAGGGTCACAGACTGAGCGACTGAACTGAACTGAACTGATGAGAGAGTTACTGTTATTTTCATCCACTTTATAAATAAGGAAAATCGGGTACCAAAAGGTTAATTTGTCCAGGGGCATACCTTGACAGAACCAAGATTTAAATTAGAACCCAAACTCTAAAATCACGCTACTACCTTAATATCTATGGGCATTCAACTATCAATATAGTGTAGGTGTAGAGACAGTGTGATATAGTGCAAAGAAATAGCAGAACTGTATAATTAGTATGACGTCATTTACATAAACAAAAACTCAGGGGAGTGTATATGTGAAGATGTGTCTAATAGTCTGGAAGGCAATCTGTGCAGCTCTATGGAAATCAAACTGTTGAACAGTGTTTTATTTTGCAGAGAGGAATGAAACAGGAACAGAACAGGCTTTAACTTTTTACCACATGTACTTCTGTATGATTTGACTTTGTTTTTAATCATAAATTCCATGTTTCTTTTTTAATTAAAAAAAAATTAGTTGATGATAAACTCTAAAAATTGCTGAAAATCCTAGAAAGAAATAGAACAAATATGGTATATAAAACTTGTTCCAATATTGATAATGCTAAATAAGCAAGCTTTGGCAGAATAATGAAACCATATATTATGTATTCAATATGAAAACCAAAATCAGGTTTAGAACTCTATTTTGAGGGAACTTCCCTGGTGGTCCAGTGGCTAAGTCTATGTATTCCCAATGCAGGGGCCTAGGTTTGATCCCTGCTCAGGGAATTAGATCCCACATGCCCCAACTAAGAATCCATGTACAGCAACTTTAGACCTGGTGCAACCAAATAAATATTTTTAAAAATAAATCTGTCTTTAATATGTAAATGTATTCTGTACAACGTCTATCTCCCCACTTTACATTTACATTACAAATCTCTACTGTACATTTAGCGTGCTATTTTAAATTTAATGGAAGTTACAAATAGAAACCATACTAACATAAGCAGCTAGAGAATTCTTAGTTTGGCTTTGAAAGGCAAAAAATAAGGGTGGTTGAACTGCAAGAAAGAAATACTATAAGAAAAAAAATATTTTAAAGTATCCCAGTTTCAACTCTGTATTCCTTGCTTCTATCCTTTTCTGGTAGATAGAATAATGCACCCCCTAGCCCCCGAAGAATTGATGCTTTTGGACTGTTGTGTTGGAGAAGACTCTTGAGAGTCCCTTGGACTGCAAGGAAATCCAACCAGTCCATCCTAAAGGAGATCAGTCCTGGGTGTTCATTGGAAGGACTGATGTTGAAGCTGAAACTCCCAATACTTTGGCCACCTGATGTGAAGAGCTGACTCATTTGAAAAGACCCTGATGCTGGGAAAGATTGAGGGCAGGAGGAGAAGGGGACAACAGAGAATGAGATGGTTGGATGGCATCACCAACTCAATGGACATGGGTTTGGGTGGACTCTGGGAGTTGGTGATGGACAGGAAGGCCTGGCGTACTGTGGTTCATGGAGTCGAAAAGAGTCAGACACGACTGAGTGACTGAACTGAACCCCCCAAATATGTTCACTTCCTAACTCGCAGAACCTGTGAGCATATTACCTTAATGGCAAAAGAGCCTTTGCAGATGTAATTAAAGATCTTGACAGAGTTTGGAATATCTACATGGACCTAGTGTAATCACAAATGTCTTTTAAGAGTGGAGGACGTAAGCAGAAGAGTCTGAGAAATTGAAGATGTTACACTCTTAGCTTTAAAAATGAAGAAAAGGGTCATGAGCCCAGGAATGCAAACAGCTTCTAGGAAGTAGAAAGTCAGGGAAACGGATTCTCCTCGAGGCTCTGGAAAGGAACACAGGCCTGATAACACCCTGATCTTAGTCCAGGGACATGCTGTCTGTACTGATCTCCAGAACCTTAGAATAGTAAGTTTGTATTGTTTTAAGCCACTAAATTTGTGGTGATTTGTTACAGCAGCAGTAATACAATAAGAGAAATAGGAAACTACCTGCTCTGAAATTTTCAACATTTTTGACCTGGCATAATAAAAATGGTGCTTTCTCTTCAAAGTAATCTTTCACAGTGTGTAAATTTTAGCCCTTACAGCAAATGAGCCTACTAGCTGAGGATTTTAAATGAAAGTTAGGAATCCAAGATAAGGGAGAGGGTATTTCCCAAAGGGAAGTGAATTTAGAAAATTTTGGGAAATCTGTAGTGATTGAAGGTCATTACTGCCATTCAGACTGCCAGGCCTAGAAACAGAAAAATGAGTGTGAACAAGGAAAAATTATGTTGAGTTCCGGTCAAAGTTCAAACAGGCAGTAAGTGAAAAACCTGATAATTATTTAAGCCTGGAACCAACTCCTTTTTACTTATAAACACAAGTATTCGAAGTATCGGAGGATTTTGCACTCTTAAAATACACCGACTATATCCAGAAGCACAACTACTATGTAAACCAGGGCAAGACTGTATTTTACTTTATTCAGACTTAAGAGTTATTTGCCTATTTTAGAAAATCAACCAGGGAAGCTATTAAGACACTCAAGATTTTAAGACACTAATACAGCCCACTGATCTCTATTTCCAGCTATTGTCTACATATGTATCAGTTGGATAAGTTGTGCTTCAGAGAGGTTTTATTATAAATCTCTTCTGTTTCTCATAGGTAGAGCATTCAATTGGCTTTTTAAATTATCTGAATTTTATTTCAGTAGGATATAATGACTAGAATATATTATTATAAAAGGGGGATACTGGCTCCAGGAGGGTTGAAAATATTGATCTAAATATTATCTGAAATCCATCCGTATTCCTCTTGTATCTGCAGTATTTTGTTCTTTCCTTTCAGTCAAACATTTTGTGGCAGGGAGGGAAGCTCCTATTTCTTAAAAGGTGTCTCGACTACCCAATTAGTCTTAAGTCTTTTCACAGTCTAACCTTTACCACCATCACACCACTGAAATTGTGGCTGTAAAAGTCACCAACCCCTATTAAAAACAATGGACACTTGAAGAAAGAAATCTGTTTTGCCTGAACTTTCTATAGGATTTGACGTCATTGCTCGCTTTTGCTTGAAACTTTGGAAGGGATGGGCTCATACCCGTGTCATTTGTGTCATCAGCATGTGCCGTCAGCGAGTGAGACCACGATGACACAGTCACCAGAACAAGACAGTAACAACTGTTTAACAGCTTGTAGTAGAAATGGAGGTCTTCAGGGGCTCCACGACTCGCCTTAGGTCAGAATGTGTTAGTCACAGAGCACAGACTGTCAGTTCAGTTCAGATTTCCAATGTTGCGTGTGGTCATAAAGCTCTTGCCTAAAAACTGAAACACATAACCATTCAGTTTTTAGCTCATTTATTATATACCACAAATAAAGCAAAGTTTAACATAATGTTATGTCCTGAAAGTGAATTCACTCAGTCGTGTCTGACTTTTTTGTGACCCTATGGACTGTAGCCTACCAGGCTCTGCTGTCCATGGCATTTTCCAGGCAAGAGTACTGGGGTGGGTTGCCATTTCCTTCTCCAGATCTTCCCACCCCCGAGATCAAACTCGGGTCTCCCGAATTGCAGGCAGACTCTTTACTCTCTGAGCCACCAGGGAAGCCCTAGGTATGATTTATCCCATTTAAATGGCAACTGAGCTCGTTACATTGATGAGTAAGTAACAGTAATAGCAAACATTTTACAGTTTACTATATGTCAGTGAAAATCACTCAGTCGTGCCCAACTCTGCAACCCCATGGACTATACAGTCCTTGGAATTCTCTAGGCCAGAATACTGAAGTGGGTAGCTGTTTCCTTCTCCAGGGGATCTTCCCAACCCAGGGACCAAACCAGGTCTCCCACATTGCAGGCAGACTCTTTACCAGCTGAGCCACCAGGGAAGCCCTTACTATGTCAAACACTGTTCTAATTACCTGATATGTGTTCACTGGTTTTTCTCCTCACAAAAACGCCAGGAGCAGATGTTATTATTATCCTCCCAGAGATGAAACTGAAGCACAAGGGTCACATAGTAAAGAGTTGCCAGGGCTCAGATCTATAAGGCTATTCACTGACTACTAAGTTAAACAGTCTAACAAAATGGACATTAAGCATATACCTTAAAATTTAAAATATCAGCTGTGTTGATTGTTAAGCTATACAACACAAAAACAAGTTCTTTATTAGAACGTCTTTAACAAATGTGATTTATTAAATCATGATTTATTAATCGTGATTCAGTAAGCATCACATGACCCAATTATATGTCTAAGGAAACTAAGCATCACATGACCCAATTATGTAGTATGTCTAAGGAAACTTTGCTTGCTCTTTTCTAATTGGATCCATTTCATTTGCACTGAAATCTGCCTTAAGGGGAGAAATCACTGTCCCTATATGATATTCCACTGAAGGAAGTTTTTTTAAAAAAAAAACTTTACTAAGAATTCCTTTATAAAACTGAACTATATTTTCATGCATTTTAATAATTAGGTATGATTCCAGGAAACTAAAGAATAAAAAATTATTTTAAGAAGTTAATACGGAGAAGTTGAGGGGGAAATCAGTATGTATTATAGTTTTATTACTGATATAAAATTTTCAAATACTGTACAGTGAGGTGTGTTGTAGAACTCTATATAGATATGATACACTATTACCAATTATTACTCAAGTATAATATATATAGCAATCACAAAATCAGAAAATAATGGATAACAGCCAGTGCCTTAGGGATGGTAGAACATCTATACTATTTTATTCAGCAGTTAAAGCACTTGCTACTTAATTTTTTCTAAATATTTACACTATTACACTTATTTTTACATATTCTAAATAACATTTCCCTCCAAAAAGCAGATCCTCCAGCTCTTGGCACTAATTCTCAAAGTCAAATGAACCTAAAAATCCTGACAACCTTTTCAGGCTTTTATTGCTCTACCACAGGCATAAAAGCTCAGGAAGGGACTTGTGCATTCTAAAGAGAAGTATGCAATACCTTAAAATTTCAAATACTAAGTAATTGATACTCACAAGCACATAACATCAACTAAAACTTTTTACTAGTTTTCCTTTTCTTTTACAAGAGAATAATCATCGTATTAATATTATACTACAAAAGCATGTAGATTCCATAATTTAAAAAAATTAAATGTCAGATATACAAGTAATGGCATTTTCTCCAATAATTCACAATTTTTACAATTTCTGCTATTTTGGAACAAATGTTAAGTATCATTTAATATGAATTGAAACACTTAGCATCTCAAAGAATTATTAAGAATGGCAGAACTTACAATTAACTATAAATCTTACATTGGTAATCTAGCTCCCCTTTTGTTAAGTAAACATTCTACTGTGGTGTTTTCAAGTGAATACTTCTGGTTTGAAAAATTATAATGTGAAGAGCCTGAGGTTATGCAATTTTGTTAAATTACATGATAACCTTGACATGTAGGATATATCTATACCCCAGCCTAGAGTATGTATCTGTTACTCTTATAAAAGGTGATTTAAAGTCATATTAAATGATGAATGGAGTTTAATTCAGTTCTGCAAAAGCTTTTATGAAAATCTTAATATGGAAACTTTGTTCTGAGAACCATGAATCTTAAAATTCTGCTCTGCGGTATTTTATGTATGGACCAATTAAAATTCTTGTTGAAAAATAAAAACAAAATGGTACTGATATTCTGAAATAAATGTTTTATATTGTCACTGTATTGACCAAAGCTTAATTAAAGACAGAAATTACAAGTTTATTTCATACCGAAAGGTTAGTTATTAGTGAGGTCTAAATTTTTTAGAGAAATGTTCACTAGCAGCCAGTTAGTAGTTAACTACATAAAATAATACTGTTATAAATTCTGCATTTAGTAGCTAACAAGTGATGTCAGTACAATTCTCAAAAACCTGTCATTAGTAGTGAGTTGCTAGCAAGTGATCTTCCCTGAGGTAAGAGATCATATGCAAAAGTTTGCTAATTTCCAATAAAGTTAGATTCTTAAAAATAATGGCAATGAGAACCTGTGTGGCTAGGAACCATAGATGCATTTCAGATTGACATCTTAATTGCAAGCAGTAGACTTGATTGCAAAAAACCAAACTAAAACTCATCAGAAGATTTAAAGCAAATTTCACAGTCAATAGCACTTGCTAAATGTCTCAGGTCTTTAGCTTAACTTTTCCAATAAAATACCTGAAATACAGTGAAAGGAGGGGAAATGGGCCTTAGACTTGCTCTTTAGTTCCTGAGTAACCCTTCCCTGGGTATTCATTATATTCTAGCTCATATTTGACAGTGTCTTGTTTTCTTCGATTTCAACCAGTTTCTCACACCAGTATTCTAGAGACACATCATCTTCAACTCTACCTGGACTGCGGGTCATCAATTCAATCTTGGTATGACTAACTACTCTTCAACTTTCAGTTAAACACTGCAAATGTAATTTAACTATAGGATTGAATTAGTTATTATGTTTCATGGAGAGCTAATAAAATATTTTAACTAATTTATGATCCCCAGTTTAGACTAAAAGTTGTGGCAATCACAAAAGGTAGTTCTAAAAATCATTTCTGTAATTTATGTATTTGATGATGGTAACCATATGGAAGGACAAATAATGAGTCTAGAAATTAAAGAAATTCTAATACTTTTTTGTGAAGATGGTTCCTGGCCCACTTCTCAAATCCATTAATTCCTGCAACCATATTTCAGTTGATTTAAAATAATGTCAAGAAACTGACCATTCTCAGCATCAAGCCTTTTATTCTCTATCAAGGGAGAACCCAAACTATTATTAAAATATTCACACCTAAACCAGCTTCTAAACAGCACTGCCGTAGCAAGAGAAATTAACACTGTTGTCAGAGACTGAGCCTGCCTTCTACTGTCCACAGGTGCATTCTAACTTGATAAAGGGAAATTTAATAGGGAGATAAAATGTGTAGCTGATGTTTTTACTTTATGCTATGAAATGTATTTGTCAGTTATCAAATATACTGAGCCACAGGTGAAGAAAATATTTGTTAAAGAAAAGGTGATTATATCATTTATCTGGAAGCAATGCATTTGTTTGTGAAAGTTTTCCTGTATTTAAACTAAAAAAAAAAAAAGGAGGGGGGTGTTCAGTGGCTGAAAAAGCCAAAAATAATTATAGTGGTTAGTGATATCTGTAATTTTTAAATTTAATATAGAGAAATCATCTGCATTAACTAAATGGGAAATAGTATTTGGGAGCCACAGTTCTTTATGTAAAACTAATATACAATATAAAAGTTCTAAAATTTCCTTCTATTTATAGACACAGAGAAAGGTATTTGAAAGTAAATTTAGAAGAATGGAGATAAAATTTGATTTTAAACAGGTGATAATGTGATAAAACCCAAATGTGTATCTTGCTCAGATATCACCTGCAAAATGTCTATAGTTTCCATTCTTTCCCTATTCAAAACGGACTAGTTCGTTTAATAAGTGGATTCAGGCAGAGACATTTTCATAGAAAGAAACCAAAACCTCCCTTATTTGGAAACACAAGTACTGTCTATATTCCTTATGAGTCAATTGGCTGAGATTTTTAAACACCCGATAATACACTTTCTGATGTACATTTTCTTAAAATGCAAACGGTCCTGCATCTATCACACGAGCAAACAGAGAGAGCCAGGCTTTGAATGCTCTAGATAAGAGATTGTATTAACATACATTTTGTCTTTCATCCATTCAAATTCAACTTAATTTCAGTGAACAGAGGAAAAAGATGTATTAACGTGTACATTTCAGAATACAGATTTGCAGAATAGGATAAAATAGTGCGATGCCAATCTCAGGATAAACATTCTTTAAGGAGTAAACATGAAAGCTGCTTCTTGAGGAAACAGGCACTAAAGGTTTGATGAATACACTATTTAAGCAAATGCCCAGTTGATTAGGGTATGATGCAGTCAAGTTTGCATCCAAATCCAAGTGAAGCTAACAAATGAAGAAAATCTAATGGATTCTAAGAAAAAAAAAAAAGGAAACATTTTTGGTTCAGAGGGGCTCAAAGACATTTAGCATATACAAGCTTAAATACCATTGATCAAAATTGTAGAACAATGTAACCCATTCATAAAGATAAATTCTTATTTATAAATTCTCTGTGAATCTGACAAACTCTGAAAATTAGAGATTAACTACTGCTACCATTATTTTTTAAATTATTTTTCTACCACACTTTGCAATCAACTTTTCTGCAAGATTAAAGAACAAAAATTTGGTGGTACTTGACCAGGCCAGGATTCAAATAATGGTAACATATTATCAACACCAGAGCACACAATTGGCTGTGTTGGCTCAGACAGCAACATTACTGAATCACACTGACTTTATCATTCTAGAATAGATACTTTCCCCCAAGCTTGCTCAGATCAGCAAAATGTTATATATCATTACACTACATTCTCAAGATATTTTCACGAAGAATACATATCTCTATGAATGTGTTTACGTTCACAGAAACGTCAGGATCCCAGTGTCTAACATATCCTTTATGAATTTCAAGATACAATTTAGTTCAGATAACCTTCAAATTTACATAAATCTTTTGACACGCTAATAAGTATGTGGAATGGTTATCCTGATGACATCAACATTAGCAAAATCTTATCTTCCCCCAGTTCTATAGCCTTTTCAGAAATCAAACAGATATAGCAAGAGAATCTTCATGTTTGCAACATTAAGACTTTCATGGAATTAAAATTACAAAGAACTTCCAATGAACCACATATATGGAAGTAACTCATTTTAGCAGATCTAATAACTATTTTACAGGAATTCAGAGCCAGCCTGGGCAGCAGTATATTAAAAGCTATTGCCAATCACACACTTGCTATCATGCACTGAATAACAAGATATAATCTTTGAATTATATACGTACAAGATTTTTTAATGACTAATCAAGTTATGTGGCCCAGCCAACAAATATTACATATTCACAATAAACATTCTGCCTTTATTAGCCTCTAATTAAATCAAGAGTGATCCATTGGCTCAGTTGTGTTTGTCATCTCAGCATCTTGACTATCCATCTCTTCGGGCTCCTCCACGGAACTTCCCTTTTGTGCTTCTGACCTTTCAGCGAATGCTGCTTCCAGTGCCTCTGCCACACAGCCATCGGCTGTTTCTATATTCAGATTTTCAGTGTCACCAGTTGGAGGAAAAGATTCAGGTAAGCCAGTCTGAAGACTACCAGACTTCACAGAAGAACTCACAGCTTCCACTTTCCTTTGAGGAGGATCAGATGGTGACTGCTCTGTACTCTGATCCCGCAAGTGCTTGTCCATCGACGCCTGAATAGAAGACACCATTTCCTGCAATTTTTTCCGCTGGGCCTCAACCATATCAGGATCAAGCTGCCTGCTGTCTCTCATTGTAACTACTCCAGGAGCTATTCGAATAAGCTCACTGTTACTAGGAGCAGCTGTGAATACAGAAGGCTCTGTTTTAATGGAACTACTACTAAAGTCTGTCCCTGTCGTATGCTTCCTTACAACTGGAGTCTCCCTGGCTCTTGGGTCAATGTGTGGGGTACTGGATGCAGTTCCTAGAGAATGCCCTTTCCCCTGAAAGGCCGTTACATTGTGAAGTTGCTCGGATTTCTTTTTCACTACTCCACCACTACCTAGTTTTAATAACCCATGTGAGGGGCTTGATTCCCTACTTCTTGTAGTAGCCTCTGCTCGAACCTGACTTACAGCCTCTTTAACTAAATCTTCAACATCAGGACCGATGGGAAAATGTCCTGCAGCATCCACACACAACTCCAGTCTATCTTCAGAAGCATTATAGACAAAGGTTTTGCCAGGCAGATGTGGGAAAGTACAATGCTTGCCATCAGCCATACCTTAAGAAAGGAAAAAGAATTTAACACATTAAAATCTTACTTTAAAGGTGGAGTAAAGACAATTATAATTGAAAGAGTAAACCTCCAATAATAATTTACAGCTAATAGCTTTCAAAACAAAATTAATTAGCAAATAATTTATTATACTTATTAACAGAATTTAATACATTACAAAAAAAAAAAAAAAACAGAAATACCACCATAAACCTTAAAGTAGTTCCCCAGAGGGTCTGAAATATATATATCATTAACCTATTACAAAGTTAGCAAAGTTAGTCTTGAAACAAACAGCTGAGTTTAATAAAAAAAACACTAGCACTAGTGTTAGTAAAGCATTTGCTTAGAGTAAAGCAATAAGAAAATGGACTTTCATTTAATAAAATTCAAATTATAAACTTTAAAAATTCCTATAAGGGCAAAGTGTTGTATACACATGTTGCATAATACTGAATTAAAAATCATAGTAATTCTATTAAATTACGGAATACCAGAATAAAAAGTTTCCTCTGTGTGTATATATGTATTTTTCACAAACATAAAAAGTATAAACTTTCAAAGTAAGATATTCCATAATTAAAGTAGTCGATGTGGGGGCACATTTAGGAAAGTTAACATTAAGGCTTAAGTATAATTGCAAAGACTTAAGTATAACTGCAAGAATTGACATCTGGTCACAATAAATTAATAATATCTTCTTCAACTCCTTTGAAATAGCTGTATTTCATGTTACAACTCTTATTCTTCTCTGGCAGATGAGAACCACCAAAGTAAGAGTGAGCTGTTGAAGCACCTCAAATGGCCCAGTGTGATATGCTTTCTCATAGTCAGCTGATGCAGCGGTAGAGGGTAAGGACTTTAAAGCAGGCTTCCCTTCATTTTCCAGCTGAAGAGTTTGGTCTCACTACGTGGTATTTCAAATGTTTACACTTTTCCCAGCCTGGGCATAAAAAAGCTGCATGTGTGTTTTAAGCTATCCAATATCTTTTTACCTGTTAAGTTTGTACATTGTAAGTATACTCCAAATATGCAAAAATCAGGGTTTTCAAATTTTATGAAACCATAGATTTTTCTATGTTTTAAAAAATAGAGAATTTATAATAATATATGGGTATGTTTATAGCAAAATATAAAGCCAAAAGCAAACTAGTTTAAAATGAAGGAGACGGTTAGCAAGTACTACGAAAATTCAGAGAGGGGAAGGATGAGTGATATCTGGAATGCTTTGTGGGCATTAGGTAGTCTTAGAAGTATTAAGAATAGTTTCTTCCTTTCTGAAAAAAACTACAGAATGAGAGTAAGTTCAAATAAACATTCATTTTGGTGGTAAGCTAAAGATCCAACGAGAATTTCCTCTTAGCAACAACATTACCTCTTAACAACAGTTTTGGCAGAGAGAACTGACAAAAATAGATGGACAAACTTTAAAATCAGAGATGTCTAAATCGTACCTTTCAGAGTACAACCCTGAAATCAGTTTTACCTTCTACCAACCTCCTCCCTCAGAGATCTGTAAACCATGGCCTAGGAAACAAAGGTAGTAAAGAAGACAGACTTTCGAATGGTAAGGCCAGGGATTCCCTGAGGCAAAGGTTTTACAGAATTATTTCAACAGAGAAGAGCTACTGAGTCTCACTATGTGCCGGGAACTAAAGTAGACCCTGAAGATTAAAAAATAAAACATAATTATTAGGAGATGGATATAAATAGATAATTATAACACAATCAGGTAAGTATAACAATGGTAGTACTTCAGTTCAGTTCAGTTCAGTAGCTCAGTCGTGTCCGACTCTGCGACCCCATGAATCGCAACACGCCAGGCTTCCCTATCCATCACCATCTCCTGGAGTTCACTCAGACTCACGTCCATCGAGTCCGTGATGCCATCCAGCCATTTCATCCTCTGTCGTCCCCTTCTCCTCCTGCCCACAATCCCTCCCAGCATCAGAGTCTTTTCCAATTAGTCAACTCTTCACATGAGGTGGCCAAAGTACTGGAGTTTCAGCTTCAACATCAGTCCTTCCAATGAACACCCGTGACTGATCTCCTTTAGGATGGACTGGTTGGATCTCCTTGCAGTCCAAGGGACTCTCAAGAGTCTTCTCCAACACCACAGTTAAAAAGAATCAATTCTTCAGCGCTCAGCTTTCTTTATAGTCCAACTCTCACATCCATACATGACCACTGGAAAAACCAAGCCTTGACTAGATGGACCTTTGTTGGAAAAGTAACATCTCTGCTTTTCAAGATGCTCTCTAGGTTGGTCATAACTTTCCTTCCAAGGAGTAAGTGTCTTTTAATTTCATGGCTACAGTCACCATCTGCAGTGATTTTGGAGCCCCCCAAAATAAAGTCTGACACTGCTTCCACTGTTTCCCCATCTATTTCCCATGAAGTGATGGGACCAGATGCCATGATCTTTGTTTTCTGAATGTTGAGCTTTAAGCCAACTTTTTCACTCTCCTCTTTCACCTTCATCAAGAGGCTCTTTAGTTCTTCTTCACTTTCTGCCATAAAGGTGGTATCATCTGCATATCTGAGGTTATTGATATTTCTCCCAGCAATCTTGATTCCAGCTTGGGCTTCTTCTGGCCCAGCGTTTCTCATGATGTACTCAACATAGAAGTTAAATAAGCAGGGTGACAATATACAGCCTTGACGTACTCCTTTTCCTATTTGGAACCAGTCTGTTGTTCCATGTCCAGTTCTAACTGTTGCTTCCTGACCTGCATATAGGTTTCTCAAGAGGCAGGTCAGGTGGTCTGGTATCCCCATCTCTTTCAGAATTTTCCAGTTTATTGTGATCCACACAGTCAAAGGCTTTGGCATAGTCAATAAAGCAAAAATAGATATTTTTCTGGAACTCTCTTGCTTTTTCCATGATCCAGCAGATGTTGGCAATTTGATCTCTGGTTCCTCTGCCTTTTCTAAATCCAGCTTGAACATCTGGAAGTTCACGGTTCACGTACTGCTGAAGCCTGGCTTGGAGAATTTTGAGCATTACTTTACTAGCGTGTGAGATGAGTGCAATTGTGCGGTAGGTTGAGCATTCTTTGGCATTACCTTTCTTTGGGATTGGAATGAAAACTGACCTTTTCCAGTCCTGTGGCCACTGCTGAGTTTTCCAAATTTGCTGGCATATTGAGTGCAGCACTTTCACAGCATCATCTTCCAGGATTTGAAATAGCTCAACTGGAATTCTATCACCTCCACTAGCTTTGTTCATAGTGATGCTTTCTAAGGCCCACTTGACTTCGCATTCCAGGATGTCTGGCTCTAAGTGAGTGATCACACCATCGTGATTATCTTGGTCATGAAGATATTTTTTGTACAGTTCTTCTGTGTATTCTTGCCACCTCTTCTTAATATCTTCTGCTTCTGTTAGGTCCATACCATTTCTGTCCTTTATCGAGCCCATCTTTGCATGAAATGTTCCCTTGGTATCTCTAATTTTCTTGAAGAGATCTCTAGTCTTTCCCATTCTATTGTTTTCCTCTGACAGTACTTAATTCACTAATAACTGGAGGATTATATAACTCATGCAAAGCACCTACCACAGTGCCTAATATACATCGGGCAGTCAATAGTTTTAATTTCTCTTAGATCAAAAGGTTTTGTAATTGCTTCCAGGTTTCTACTGTAAAGCTTTCCCTTGGCTATTCCTAGAGAGAATCATAGCCCCAACACATTTATCACAGTATTACTTAACAATGAAATAATGGAAACAATCTAAGCTTTCAACAAGAAGAGAGGGGTTAAGAGAACTGCGGTCTATCTATGTAACAAAAGTAATATGTAGCTACTAATACTGATATAAATAAGTAACCTATGATGCCTCAGATAGGCAGTAAAATATGCATGATGGTAATATAGCAGGAAAGTACTGTAATCACAATCATGCCAAAAACTGTATGTATAAGAGGAATATTTAGCAATTTTAAGTCATGTTCCCCATTTCTATACTTTCTAGACTTCTTACACTGTTAAAAAATTTTAAAATATATATCAAAAACCAATGCAAATACTGTGTTGTGATTAAACATAATCATTTAAGCTTTACATAACTTACATAGTCCTCTGAATTTTAAGAATCAAGGTACATTAAAATTTCTATATCTTATATCAACAATTCTATTGGACGTATATACCAACAGACATGCATAATTATATTTATAGCTACATTCTTTCTTACATCAAAAAACTGGAGACTACCTAAAATGAATCAGAACAATGGATGAAGTATATTAAAATGATAATAGAATACTTTGCAGCAATGAAAATGAACAAACTAGTTGAGCCCATGAATTTGAATGAATCTGAAAAAAGAGCTGCAGAAGAGAAAGTCACAGAGAGAATGTACACAGCATAATTCCATTTTTATAAAGTCCAAACAAAGCACTAAACATTGTAAGGTTAGATACCTATAAAGTATTAAGACTAAATTTTCCATTCATCTCGGCATTTATCTCTGTATAAACATCTGCAAGGAAACTTATACAGTTTAAGCAAATTAATTTAAAAACACCTTTCCAAACATAAACACTAGGAATATTAAAAGCTGATTTGTTATATTAGGCAATATGTCTGTTCAAACATAGATACAACCATCTATCTGTTAAGAGTGGATGTGAAAGTAAGAAAATTATGTTCTTTTTCAGTTTTTGGAGGGTAGTGGGTAAGTATGTTTCGGGGGTGAGAAGGGCATGTTACACTTTTGAGTCTTTGCTCATGGGATGAGGTAAATGATCTGTCAAATGAATCTGTCCTAAAAATATAGATAACATTTTACCACAAATATCAGATGAAATTATATTTGAAAGGTAAAATAATTTTCTGATGGTGGCCCATTTCAAATCACTATGTGATGGTCAAAAAATAATTCTGCAAGTTACAGCTGGGATTAGCTAAGTAATTATTAGGTACCAGGCTGTTGGCTAACTGCTTTATGTGCACAACCTCAGTTTATCCTAGTAACAATCCCAAGATTATCACATCTGCTATACAAACAAAGACACTGAGGCTTAGAAATCACACTGGACTAAGCAGTAGAGCCAAAATTTGACGTTAGATGTTCTTACTCCAGAGCTCTAAACTACCTCCTAATAAGAATAAACACCACAGGTAACATTTGAAAAAAAATATATAATGACTCTACTGACATCTAACCCAAACAAAATTCACCCATTTTTAAGTGTACAGTTGAATTTTTTTTTTTTTAGTATATTCAGAGTTGTGTAACCATCACCACAATCACTTTTAGAATATTTTCATATTTCAGAAAGAAACCCTGAACGCATTAGCAGTCCCTTCCATTTCCTTCCCCCATCCCATTCCTGGCTCCAGGCAACCACTGACATATTCTCTAGGTGGGCCTATTCTGTCATTTATATGACTTTTTGTGTAAGTGAAACAATACAGTATACGGCCTTTTGTTTCTGGCTTGTTTCATGTAGCATATTTTTAAGGTTCATGCATGTAGACTGTCGGAGAAGGTAACGGCACCCCACTCCAGTACTCTTGCCTGGAAAATCCCATGGATGGAGGAGCCTGGTAGGCTGCAGTCCATGGGGTCAAGAAGAGTCAGACATGACTAAGCGACTTCACTTTCACTTTTCACTTTCCTGCACTGGAGAAGGAAATGGCAACCCACTCCAGTGTTCTTGCCTGGAGAATCCCAGGGACGGGGGAGCCTGGTGGGCTGCTGTCTATGGGGTCACACAGAGTCAGACACGACTGAAGCGACTTAGCAGCAGCAGTAGCAGCATGTAGACTGTACCAATACTTCATTCTTTCTACTGCCAAGTAATATTTCATTATATGTATATGCCACATTTTACTCATCTAATCATCAGCCAATAGACATTTGTAAGTTTTCCACTTCTGACTATTGTGAATAATGCTATTATAAACATTTGTGTACCAGTTTTGTGTGGACAGTGTTCATTTCTTTCTGGTACACACGTGAAAGTGAATTGCTGGGTTGTACAGTAACTCCATCTTAAATCTTTTGAAGAAACTGCCAGACTTTCTCCCCAAGCAACTATACCATTTTACATTTCCACCACAATTTCCTTGCCAATAGATCTTATTATCTATCTTTTTGACCACAGCCTTACTAGTGAGTGTAAAGTACTAGCTCATTGTGGCTTTGATTTGCAATTCCCTATGGTCCATGATGTTGAGCATTAGTTCATGTGCTTACTGGCCATTTATATATTTTCTCTGCTGCTGCTGCTGCTAAGTCACTTCAGTCATGTCTGACTCTGTGCGACCCCAGAGATGGCAGCCCACCAGGCTCCCCCATCCCTGGGATTCTCTAGGCAAGATTACTGAAGTGGGTTACCATTTCCTTCTCCAATGCAGGAAAGTGAAAAGTGAAAGTGAAGTTGCTCAGTTGTGTCCGACTCTTAAGAGACCCCATGGACTGCAGCCTACCAGGCTCCTCTGTCCATGGGATTTTCCAGGCAAGAGTACTGGAGTGGGGTACCATTGCCTTCTCCAATATATTTTCTCTAAATAATGTCTATTCAGAGTCTTTGCCCATTTTTAATCAGGTTGTGTGTCTTTTTACTGCTCAGTTCTTTATATTTTGTATACAAATCTATTACCTGATAGACAATATTCAAAATCTTCTCTCACTCTGTGGGTTATTTCACTTTCCTGTTGGTGTTCTTTGCAGCACAAAACTTTGCTTTTTATCTACTTTTTTCTTTTGTTGCTTGTACTTTTGGTGTCATATCTAAGATTTTGCCTAATCCAAAAGCAAGATGTTTTATGCCTCTGTCTTCTTCTAAGAGCTTTCTAGTTTTAGCACTTATACTCAAGTTTTTTACACATTTTGAGTTAATTATGTATTTGGTGTGAGGCAGAGGTCAAACTTCATTACTTTACATGTGGATATTCAGCTGTCTCAGCACCATTTATTGATAAAACTATTCTTTCCCCCATTAAACTGTCTTAACATCACAGCTAACATTTTTAAAATAATTTCAAACTGAAAACAAAAAACTATTTAGAAAACAATCAAGAGAATCATCCTCATTCCACCCCCCACAACCCTCCTACACACAAAAAACAACTGAGGGAAGTTATTTTCAGTTCTGTGAAAGACACTGCATAAGGACCCCAATTACTGGGGGCCTTATGATCAATTACAATTAAATAATAACTTAAAAAAAAACATGAACGGGTATCACTATATTTCAAAAGGTAGAAAGAAGTGACAGATGAAAAGTTAAAAAGAAAAGGATGCCAGAAAAAAAGGGGGGGGAGGCAGGGGGATGCTCAGAGAGAAACCTATAGATTTAACTGCTTATAGTAGAAAAACAAATTTTAGAATCAATAATCTAAGCTTCTACCTAAATAAGCTTGGAAGTACAAATTAAATCCAAAGCAAGCATAAGGAAGGAAAAGGTATACGTAACAGCAGAAATCAATGAAAATGAAATCAGAGAAAACCTATAAAACCAAAGTTGTTTCTTTGAAAAGATCAATAAACTGATAAATCATTAGCTGGACTGGTCAGCAAAACAAGGCAGAAACTGCCAATATCAGAAATGACAGAGCTATAGACCTTACAGACATTAAAAAGACAATGAGACAGTATTATAAACAACTTCATGCCAATAAGACTACTAACTTAGATGAAATGGACAGATTTCTTACAGGCAAAACTAACAAAGCTTATTCAAGAAAGGGATTAACCTTAAGAGAACTTTATTAAAAAAAATTAAATTCACAGTTAAAAACTGTCCTATAAAGAAAACTCCAAGAACAGATGGCTTCACTGGTGAATTCTACCATTTAAGAAAAAAATATCAAAGCTATAACACTTCCAAGCTCTATTTTCTGAAGCCAAAATTACCCTGATTAAACAGTCAATACAAGAAAACAAGAAAACGAGATGGTTACATGGCATCACCAACTCAATGGACTTGAGTTTAAGCAAGCTCCAGGAGCTGGTTATGGACAGGGAAGCCTGGCATGCTGCAGTCCATGGGGTTGCAAAGAGTTGGACACAACTGAGCAACTGAACTGAACTGACAAGAAAACCACATACCAGTATGCCTCATGAATATGCTCACAAAAACACTCAACAAAATACTAGCCGTTGGAATCCAGAATGTGATGTTGGTTCAACATTTAAAAATAAATCAATGTAATTCACACTATCACCAAACGAAAGAGAAAAGCCTTAAAATGTTATTTCAATAGATGTAGGGAAAGAGCATCTGATAATATTCAACATTTATTCACAATACTATGAAATCATCAATGAACTGATAAAGGGCATTTCTGAAAAACCTACAGGTTTGAATGCTTTCCCCCTTAGACCAGGAACAAGGCAAGAATATTTACTCTCAACCCAAAATACAGTAATCAAGACTGTGGTATTGGTGGAAGGAGAGACATACAGATCAACAAAATAGAAAAAAGATCCTAGAAATAGACTCATATGAATAAGGTCAACTGATTGCTTTAAAAGTAACTTTACTGATTATATGCTGTATATAATTCATCTTTTTCAAGTGTCTAATTCATGGTCAATTGATTTTTCAAGTGTCTAATTCATGGTCGATTGATTTTTGAATACAAGTATCCAATAATTCAATGTATAAAGTATACCTTTTCCAACAAATGGTGCTGGAGCAACTACTGGATATGTACGCACACACACACACAAAATGAACCTCATCTCATACCGTACAACATATTTAAAAAATCAATTCAAAATGGGTCATATACCTACATATAAATTAAAACTATAAAACTTCCATAAGAAAATACAGAAGAAAATTTCTGTGACTTTGGATTAGGCAAAGATTTTTGGATAGGACACAAAAAGTATGAATCACAAAAGACTGTTAAATTGGTTATCAAAATTATAAACCTTTGATATTCAAAAGATAATGCTGAAAGAACGAAAAGACAGGTTATAAACTGGGAGAAAATATATCCAAAATACTTATCTGATAAATGATGTGTGCCCAGAATATCTAAAGAACTCTCAAAACTCAATTAAAAAAAAATTTAAACCAATTTTAAAATGGGCCAAAAAATAAGATGCAAATAAGCACAGGCTTCCCTGGTGGCTCAGACAGTAAAGAATCCACCTGCAATGTGGAAGACCTGGGTTCGGAAGATCCCCTGAAGGACGGCATGGCAACCTACTCCAGTATTCTTGCCTGGAGGATAACCCCTATGGGGTTGCAGAGTCGGACATGACGATCGACTAAACACAGCACAGTACAAATAAGTACACAAAAAGATGCTCAGTATCAGTTATTAGAGAAATGCATTTTAAAACCATTATGAGAGAATAATATAAATCTACCGGAATAGTTTTAAAAATAAACACCGATACTACCAAGTGCTGAAGAATACAAAATGATCCAGTCACTTTGGAAAATGATCTGGAACTTTCTTATAAAGATGAGCATATACTTACCACATGACTCAGCAATCCCACTCCTAGGTATTTAGTATTTACCAAAGAAAACTGAAAACATCTGTTCACACAAAGACCTGTACACAAATGTTTTCAGTGGCTTTCTTCACAGAAGCCCAAAACTAAAAACAAACTAAATGTCCTTCAATTGGTCATAGGATTTTTAAAATGTGATATATACACACAATGGAATACTACTCAGCAATAAAAAACAAAAATGAATAACCTATTAATACATTCAACCAGACAGATGAATCTCAAGCATTACATTAAAAACTGAAATTAACAAAAATTTTTGGTAAAGAGGCAAGATGATAAATATTCCAGGTTTTGTAGACCATATAGTCTTTGTCACAACTATTCAACTCTGCCAGTGCACTGTGAAAGCAGTCCTATGTAAGCATAAGAGTGGCTGTGTTTTAATAAACTTTATATACAACAGGCAGTGAGTCTGAAATAGCCCACAGGCAGTAGTCTGCCAACCCCCATGTTCAATCAAAAAGCCAGATACAAAAGATTAAACTATATGGCCCTATTTGTATGGTGATATGAAAAAGGAAAACAAATAGGGACAGAAATCAAATCAGTGGCTGTCAGGGCCTAGGGATAGAGTTAAGGGATTAATTAGAAGGGCATAAGGCAACTTTTTGGAATGGTAGAAATATTCTATATTTTACATGTAGTAGTGATTACATGACTGCATATGTTTGTCAAAATTCACATGCCCATGTACCTAAAAAGGATGAATTTTATTATATGTAAATTATGTTTCAATTATCTTGTCAAAGAAAGGAAGGGAGGGAGGGAGGAAAGAAGCAAGCCAACTGGCCATCTTCTGGTCCCTGATTCAATAAATCAAAAGAAAAAAAAACACTTTTTTTGAAACAATCAGAAATCAAGGAAATTTAAATACTGCCTGGTGATATTTTAAAAACTATTGTTCATATCTTTTAGATGTGATAATGATATTAAGGTTAAAAAAAATAGTTCTTACTTTTAGAAATACATACTGAAGTCTTACAGATGAAATTATGTCTGAGATTTATTCTAAAACAGTCCATTTGAGAGGGGATGGATAAAAATGTACTGATAATTACTGAACCTGGCTGGTAGATAAACAGGGGTTCATTACATTATTCTTGCTACTTTTATATGTGTGAACATTTCTACAATAGCCAAATTGGGTTTTGTTTTTTAACAAGGAAAAAAAAGTACATGAGAAAGAAAAAACATAAAATAGAGATTATGCACTTGGTCTAAAGAGGTCAGGTAGGTAAAAAAGTGAGAAAGCCAGACTGATAAAAGTCAGAAGCCAAAAGCATTCACATTAAATCTTTGAAAAAACATATGGTGTCTAAACATACACACTAGCAATCTCTCTCTTAACACCTTAAAACTCTGAAGATAACAGTTACACACTTGCACGTATCTTTATAAACAATACATACACAATGTGAAAAGAAGTTAAATGTAAAGTGGATTATTTCCTAGACTCCAGAAAATACTGAGGTATATAGTAATCACAGTCCAACACAACAACAACAAAAAAATGCTACATTATCTGATTCTGGGATGGACACTAGCACTATAAATAAACTGGCTTCTAATTCCACAATTTAAATGAGAAAATATGAAAAAGAAAGTGATAGGAGATTTTTAGTAATATTATAGCAGAAAACATAGTTGACCATATCAGGATAATAATTCATTCTAACTAGGCAGACTGATAAAGAAGAATATATACCCTAACATTGGAAATCATTTTAGAAGAATATTATCTGAACTTTCTTAAAACCTTATAATAGCTTGAGTAGAGATATTATCCAAGAATAAAATCAGAAAGCAACTATACCCATGGTTTTCTTCATAATATTGTAGAATACGCCACCCTGCTGGAACATGTGAGGAAGACCTTTTGCATAAGACCATACATCTTCTCCTGTAAAATAAAAAGATACAATATTAGCAGAAAACCAGAGAGTTCAACCCAGGCTTGCTTTAATATGGATGAGCCTCAAACAGAGATTGTAAGGCAGATATTCTAAATGAGCAATGCAGTCTAGTATACTATATCATCTAGGGAGCAATGTGGAATGAGGGACTACGGCTCCTCTAAATGCGACAGCCATTGCCAAGTGCTGTCACAGAAGAATACAGGTCCAGTGGGTCAAGAACAAATGGCATTTTAAGAGAAGCCAGAAATCCAAATTTCTAATGTCAATTCTCCTAGTTTTTAAACACAGAAACTAATTCAAAAATGACTTTAAAACTGCATGAGTCAATACTGGGCATATTAAACAAAATATACATGAAGACTCAATCCAGTTTAAAGTAAACCAGTACGCAACTATGGACTAGAACAACAGAAAAGGTTATAGAAATTTATTTATGTTTTTAAAGTAGAATATAAAAAATATATTCTATATTTATGTTAAAACTAATAAAAGCAGATGGAAAGGGCTAGGGAGTAAATAGGTAGACTGAAGATAAGTAATTAATGTATTTTGTTGTTCCAAAGTTGACTTTTTAAAACAGAAATTTGGGTGGGGGGGAATGATGAGATTTAGATAAGTATCAGAAGCCCACAAAATAGCCACAAGCAAACTACCATTTCACAGAAATATATTTTTCAAGAACACCCTTTGAAGTGCCTATTATCAATAAGAAGTTTCAAATAAAAAGTTAAGAATGATAACCACTATCCTCAAAGTTAACAAAGAATGGAAGGAACATAAAAGTTATTTTGGTTTGTGGAATATGGTTTTTATGTGTGTGTGTGTGGTTTCATTATTTTCTAATCTGATAAAGTATATGTAGTACTGCTTTTATACTCAAGACTTTTTAAAGTTGATTTCTACTAGAAGATGATACTGTTGGATCTGAGCTTTGAATGGAGGTTATGATGATGTGAGTTAAGCATTCTGTACCTACAATCTCTCAGAGCTCTAACCCCTTCCCACATTTATAAAAAGGAATATGAAAATCTGCATGGGAGTTGGTGAAAGTATAAAGTTTAAAAGTATACAACAAAGCCTAAAATATATAAAAAGCCTCAGCACTTAGCATTTCAGTTAATTTGAACATTTACTTACACATAAACACTTCATTCACTAATGATACAGTGCAACCGGAATATGGCAATATTTAAGTGTGAACACAGAAGTTTAATTTAAAATTTTGAATATTAATAAGAACCGCCAAATATAGAACATTAACAACTCTGTCAGAAGTTCTGACTGCTGAATTTATCATTGAGCTTTACTTGGATTATTTCTCTGGTGGTAACCTTTCATTTAGTTATTATCAATGTGATCTTAAAGGTACTTAGTATTTTATAAAATACTCTAGTGTATCGTTAAATATTCTAGAATATCAAAGCATATCAAAAATTACATGGTAGCACTTAATTATTTGGTCCGAATCTAGAAATGAAGTGAAGTTGCTCAGTCGTGTCCGACTCTTTGCAACCCCATGGACTGTAGCCTATAAGGCTCTTCTGTCCAAGGAATTTTTCAGGCAAGAGTACTGGAGTGGGTTGCCATTTCCTTCTCCAGGGGATCTTCCCGACCCAGGGTCGGAATCTAAACAGGTGCCAAAATAATAAACTGCTCAGAACTGACCACCCAAATACTAGTAAGAAAAATGATGTGTCTTAGTACTACTTTATAAACCCAATGATTCCTTACTTAAGCAGGCAGAACTCTAAAAAGAAAGAATTCTACTGAAGTGCTTATCAACCCTGTGTTTTCATCATCTCCCTAAGGATTCTTTTTAGACATTATTTTCCTAATCTGCCTTCCTAATGACATTTGAATACTATAGACACACTGTTTATCTGGTTATGTATTATGTGTATATCCTACACTTGTTTCATTAAATAGAGTAAGATTTATTTTACCCTCCCCCAAGAACCAGGTTTCACCCCCTTCAGACTATATGGCCCCAGTAAGTATGCATATGCTATTGCTTTAAGGAAAGGATAGATACCATCTAAATTCCTCCCAGATGGCTCAAGTGGTAAAGAATCTCACTGAAATGCAGGAGCCTCAGGAGCTGCTGGTTCAATCCCTACATCAGGAAGATCCCCTGGAGGAGGAAATGGCAACCTGCTCCAGTATTCTTGCCTGGAAAATTCCACTGACAGAAGCCTGGCGGGCTACAGTCCATGGGAGCACAAGAGTCGGACACGACTTAGCGACTAAACAACCACCACCACTCAGCTCTGAGCAGGTACCTCACATGGCTTCGTTTTCTCCTCACAACTGAGCCCTATTTCACAGAAGAGACAAGCTCAGAGAGTGTAAATCATTCTCCAAAGATCAAATAGCCATTAAGTGGCAAAGCCTGGATTTGAATCCTGGGTACATTCTACAGCTTATACTCTTTCCACAATTACTAAACCGTTGCTGCTGCTAAGTCACGTCAGTCGTGTCCGACTCTGTGCAACCCCATAGACGGAAGCCCATCAGGCTCCTCTGTCCCTGGGATTCTCCAGGCAAGAACACTGGGGTGGGTTGCCATTTTCTTCTCCAATGCATGAAAGTGAAAAGTGAAAGTGAAGTCACTCAGTCGGGTCCGACTCCTAGCAACCCCATGGACTGCAGCCTACCAGGCTCCTCGGTCCATGGGATTTGCCAGGCAAGAGTACTGGAGTGGGGTGCCATTGCCTTCTCCGGACTAAACCGCTACTAAAGGTCAAATCATGTTAGAACAAATTTGGCATAACCATCAACACACTCTCTTCTTATAGAAACCCACAGCATCAACGACTGATTGGAAGAAAAAAAAAGGCAAATTGTTTCCTTTGGTGTTAATATATACACTTCCACTGAAGTCATGTTTGTTGTAAAAGAACCAAGGAAAGGGATCAGAGATCAGAAAGCAGGAACTGTGACACAGCATAAGTCTCCCATCAGTCACAGACAGTTCTGCATCCCTTCTAGAACTACCCTGGTTTAGGCCTGTCTCCTGCCTGAAGGGCTGCCACTGCCTCTTCCTTGGTTTTCACTCTAGTCTTCTCCCCAAGTCCCTCCTCCACACAGCCTTAAGAATTAAACCTTTAATGTTGCCCCATACGATAAGGCAAAAGGTCTAGTCATGGCATATAAGTCAGCCTAAGATTCCCTGTCCTCACTCTCGCCTCACATCTCTCATTAAATCTTGATTTATACAAAGCAAACCACCAAAGTGCTCCATTTCCCCAAAGGCCAATAATAGCTATGCATTCTTTAAAACTCAACTTGGGTGTCACTTCCTCTAGGATTCTTCAGTGGTGGGTAGGGAAGTTCCTTCCTTGTTGCTCCTGAACACCACAGCCCTGGTCACAAGGCAGGTTGAACTAACTTTTCTGTTTCCCTTTCTATATCAGAAGCTTTTCAGAGTCAGGAAAAGGTCAGTGGCCCATTCGACTTTCTACTTCCAAGGCCTGGCACAATGCTGCAGAGACAGGAGCACTTAGAATTCATGTAATGAATAAATAGTATAAATGAGGCTTTTTCTTTTAATAATGCCTGAGAGGAGTCCATGAAAAAACTTAGCTTAAGCACTATAATGACAACTGTTCTATAATGCTATATGGATAAAATGTTAACTAATGGTACTATCTGTGTACTTCTTCATGAATTTAATAAAATCATAGCAAAAACAAAGGTAAAGACTTCTAGGTACAAACTTGGAGTTAAAAAATAAACAAATCACAGTAATGTAACGTATATCATGGTGACCATAGTTAATAATACTGTATTTGAAAACGGCTAAAAGAATAATCTCTAAAAAAAAAAAAGCGGGGGAGGGGGCGTGGGTAGAATTACTTTCTGCCATTTCACTGGAAAGCAAATTCTTAGAGAAGAGGACTAGTCTCGTAAAGCATCTACCAAATGTTAATTCATATTCTTCTGATAGCCTCCACTTATTTTAATTCAGCTGCTTCTTCATAGTACAATAGTAAAATACTTACATTGAACATACTGTGCATAACTGTACAAAAAAGTCTATAACAGAACCATAGAAAACCTCTGTCTTCCTCAAATCCTTCCTAATAATCTTTAATTATCCTACCTGACAGTAGTTATTATATATGGCAGTGATAGTATGGATGATTTTCCCTTTGGTTGTCTAATTTTCTTCCTCTTTAAAAAGAAATAAAAATTTTAAAGTATGTTAAAATAAATAATTTTTTAAATGATTTTTTCTAGATTTTAGAAAATCATTTAAAAAATTATTTTTTTCTAGATTTTAGAAAAAAATCAGTTAATCACTAACAACAAAATAATGAAGCTAAAAGTGAGTTTAAAAGGTCATCATTCCAATTTTCTAAATTTAGATATTTAAAAAGGCAATTTGAAGTTTCTACTTGGCAATTTATAAAGCAAGTAAGATTTTAAAATCTAACATATATGTGAAATAGTTATTAAAAAAAGGAAAAAAATCAATTTTGAAATACTATTTATAGTCCCCACTCCACAAATATCTAAGTTAATTCTGAACTCAAATACCTATTACCATAAAACAAACTGACCAAAATGTACATTTAAACTAGGAACTTGGGGCTGTTTCTACTAGAAAAAATTCTAAAGGTGTTCATTAGCTGAAAAAGTTGTTGCCATCTCTCTACCCTTCCTGCAGATTCTGCCATCTAAAATTGTATCCACCTTGAAAGAAAAGTGGAAGTGAAGTTGCTCAGTCCTGTCCCACTCTTTGCAGCCCCATGGACTATAGCCAATCAGGCTCCTCCATCCATGGGATTTTCCAGGCAAGAATACTGGAGGGGGTTACCATTTCCTTCTCCAGAGGATCTTCCCGACCCAGGGATCGAACCCGGGTCTCTCGCATTGTAAGCAGATGCTTTACCGCCTGAGCCACCATCTACCTTACCAACTGTCGAAACCATTTCTAAGAAAGGCATGCTTATTTCTCTCCTTGTATTCAGTCCCTTATGCATCTCTCAGTGTAATCATCGGCATTAAAAGATGTATTTATCACACACATACATGCACACAAACCTAATTGTGTGGAAATGTGTACACAAACATACAGAGTCTGAGTCTCTGGCGAGTACAAGTGTTTAAGAGAACTACTGTATTCTACTCCCTACATAAATGAGTTCTTTGAATTTTTAAAAGTAATATTATCTTATAATTGAAAAAATATGAAGAAAAAAAGAAACAGAATCATGTTTAACTTAATCTTCAAAGTATATTATAAAAATCACCATTTATAATATACATATTTACCTTAAGATACATCTATATGCAGTCCTTTTATTCAGTTTTATAACTGTTCCCCCATTAGAAATATGCTGTTGATAAATCAATTAGAAAAGTTATCTGATAGTATGTTAAAAATAATAGATGCATTAAGTAATATCTAGATTTGAAAGTGTCCTTCACCCAATATTTGAAGAAAAAATTCAAGAAGCAATAATGATATTCAGACTCCAAGTCATCTTAAAAGTAAGTGTCTGAATACCAGATGCGATTCTGAAAATACCCAAGGCAGCTACAACATCAACAAGTACTATGAAATTATGAAAAACTGTGTAAAAAAAAAAAAGCTGTGTAATTTAAACTTGTATATTAAAAACTCATGCCATTCTTTCAGGAAGATAGAAAGTAGTTTTTCAACTCCTGAAAGGATGCTAATCTTCGCAGTAAAGTGGAGTAAATATAACAAGTAGCTTAATTCCATCAAAGCAACTCTGACAACATATGTATAAAACTCCCATAAAACTGACCAACTGTTTTTTCACAAATCTGTCTTTATCTCTTGAAAAAGAAAATTAATGAAAAGTTTTGTGGAATATAATACTAAAAAAAAGGAAATTAGCCTAGTATTTACAGTGGATGATGTACTATCATATCTACCACAAAAAGCTGGCCTATAAGAAAATTTAATTACATAATTTTGCAAAGCCAGCGTTTGAGTCACTCACATATTGTATAAACAATGAAGAGAACAGTGTAAAAATTGTTTAATAACATCCAAGTGGTCTGGATAAAGAAGATTAAAATCTGTGAAATATTACAGGTAAGAACACTGTTATTCCTTTTTAAACTAACATCATTAGATTCAAAGTGACAAGTTCCATGAACTGAGCAAAAGACTGATGCACTCACTTACTGTTTTTATACAAATAATAGATATAAATTCTATTTCATAAATATCCTACTTAAGAAAACAATAGAGAAACCCCATGTCTCTGGCTATCAAGAAGTCAGCCTATTTAATGAGGATACACAATCATTATACACACATACACATATATATATCTTATATCTTCATAGCTTTCATCAACAGGTCTCCAGCTTCCTTTTTCTCTATATATAAAAATTATAAATGAAAGCTATAAAAGTATGGGAAGTCCTCAGTTGAGACCCTACGGGTAAATTTAAGGAAGGCAAGGATCATGTGTGATTTATCTTTGTATCTACAGCACAGTCTCTAGCTCATAGCAGAAACATTTTGCTGAAAGAATCTGCATTCATTCATTCAACAAGCATGTACTTAGCACCTAGTAAGTGTGAGGGCCAGTACTAGGTGATAGGGTAGTAAGTAAACCAACATATAAAATCAGGAAAACTTGTAACAGGTGCTATGAGGGAGATGAACAGGGTGCCATAACAGAGGGAACCTACTTGGAGTGGCTTAGCAAAACCTTACCCCTGGGTAAGGTGGTGGTCAGGAGGAAACCTCTTTTAAGAAAGTGGTATCAAACCTTAACCTAAATGAGAAGGAGCCAGCTATTTGAACAGCAGAAAGCTTGATGAGCTATTTGCTAAACTAACACACAGTAATTCACAATTTCTGCACTTTGAAATTTACAATTTTCTTAGTAAACCCTGTCATTTCCCATTTTCCAGCCCTCTCCAATCTAAACATCGAGTTGCCAGCACTCATTCACATAAGGTTGTGTATACTTACTTAGCTATCCCCATATTGAGATTTTTTTACAAACATAACACTTTTAAGAAAATCTTCCCAGGAATTCCCTGGCAGTAATGTGGTTAGGACTCCATGCTTCCACTGCCGAGGGCATAAATTCAATCCCTGGTTGGGGAACTAAGATTCCACAAGCCCCACAGCATGGCCAAATAAAGAGAGTATCTTCTACATAATTCAAATAAAGTTATGAGAGAATTAGAGGTAGAAAACTAATCCTTACAGAGGGACTAATATATGGGCCAGGCACTGTTTTCATACTTTAAAGCAGAAAGTCAAGTAATACTACCATGAAATTAGCAAAGCATTATGCTTAAATTCTCTGTCAGGAGTAGAAACGGTAGAGTTAATGAAATGTGTGGGTTTTTAAGGGCAGCAACATAAATGCCAGAGGTGGAAAGAGAAGAGATCATTAACAAGAAGACATCATCTTAGTCAGTTCCTTGCAGTCCACAGTCCAGTACTCAGACACTAAGGTCCAGAAACCTCAAGTCAAACTCAAAAAGTGACTAATTGTAAACAAGAATTATATTTTACTAATTTTCATTATGAAATAGTAATATATTATTATTATGGCCAGAATTTTAGACTACTGATCATAATCTCACCGGTGCCACTGCATTTTTAATCTCCATGGAGAACACAGCCTCCAAATGAATATAAGCCTCACCTCACTGTCACCTCCACATCAATACTTATATCAGGAAGCTAAATGAGTGATTAGACTAGAAGTTGATGACTATGGAATCGGTAAAGGGATACAGATTTTTCAGCCAGGCCACGGTGAGGACTGATCAGAGTCCTGCCCCTCAACAGAGATTACCTTTCAGTTACCAGAATTTTCATGAGCCCCAGTTGACACATCTTTCTCCTTTGTACAGCACTGTATAAACAGTGCCAAATTCTGCTTTTCAACCGTTTTTCAATGTTCAATGCTGACCATCCATTCCATTTCTGCTGACATAGTCTTTCTTTAGCTATGTTAATGTCATCTATTTAATTCAATCAAAAAACCTTCCAAAGTGCCTACTACCTGCCGGGCACTACACAAGGTGCTGAGCATCCAAGGCTGGATATGAGCCACATCCTCTTCTATTGAGAAAGACCTCTTTTCCTGACCAATCTCTGACCTGGAGATTACCGGTTTTTTTAAAACGTGCCTTCAGCATACATCTAAGTTGACCCATCCTGTGCTGGTATTATTTAATTTACAGAGTTCTGGGAGTACATAACTGTTACCTAAGTATCAACTACAAGAGGTAATCCTGTGTACAGGAAGCAACTGAAGGCCTGAGCAGTTAAGCAGCTTGCCTAAAACCACTAAGTTAACAAGTACTGAAGCCAGAATTGAAATTGTAGGACTTTCTGACTCCAGAAATCACAGTCTTTCCCTTTACTCCACACAGTCTCCAAGAAACTAAAAACTCTTAAAAGACAGAAAAACGTAAAGTGCCCCTAAGTAAGTACATTTCTTGACATATCCCCCAATTCAATAATTACGTTTGACAAAATAAAGTCAGCAATATTAAGCTATAAATTGGCATAGATAGATCCCCTATTAATAGATTCCCTATTAACTAGGCCCCCAAACTTAAGCCAGAAATAAATTATCTTCATTTTGGAAGGTCAAGGCCCAATTCACTGATATTTAGTACTCTTAGAAAAGACAAAAAAAACCCAGATCACTTTTTTACTTGAATGGTATCATCTCAGCAAAAATAAGGCCCCTCTAATATGTAATATATTTCAGTTTTACTTCTAGTTTAAGCCTCAATAAAGCATACTAACAGTAATTTAAAAACAAAGATTAGCCAATAAAAATAATGTAAAAAGTACATCATTGGATCATTTCCCAAATCATTTAAAGCTTTAAATCACCTATTTGGTTGACAATATATTTTTCTTTATGTTGAATTATTAAAAAGAAATGCTTCTTAAGGAATCCCATTAACATCTACCTGTTTATTATGTTTTTCATGAGTTATAATATAAAAAGTAGTTCATTAGAACTGATGGCAAAGAGTCACCGAGCAAATTACTTAAAACACAAATCCCAATGTACAAATAAGAAAAAGCTGACAGATTGGGAAAGGGAGAACAGGAAATGGATAAGAAATTATTAGGTGGGAGTGCAGTGAGCATGTAACCCAGAAACTGCAATTCATCAAACAGGAAGTCCTGAAATCACATGACATACAGGAAAATGAAATTTAAAAATAAATGACAAGGGACAAGGTGTGCACGCTCGAAAGAGCCAAAGGGGTAAAAAATGGAAAAGGCTGTAAATGGAGTCATTACACTACGATTTTAAAAAAATAACAAGCAATACATTATACTTAAATAATCTGGTGATAGTAAGGGACTACTTTCACTTTCTTAGTTATGTTTTCCCAATATTTACTCAATAGAAAAATCACACTAACATCTATCCACTGTCAAAAAACGAAAGAAAAGAATTTTCTTCTAAAATATATAATCAGTTTTTACATTGACCAGATTTTTTTCCACAAAGACATGAGAAAAACTCAGTATATTACATTCACAGTTATGAAACACCATCTGAGTTAAGCTGATCTTACCCATTAACGTTGCTAAAAGACACAAGGAGTACATTTCTTTGTCAGCTTGCTCCTGAAGCTCCTTAGATGACAGCCTGCCGGCAACAGCACTGTCTTCTGGTTTCACAGTGTGGGCCGAGTGGGCAGCAGCAGACTGACCCCCTTCGGCTTTACTTTTCAGAATCTCGATTGTGATTCTGTCACCATGCTGTAAAGGAACTGGCTCCTTTTCCATTCCTGCCTGGGGTGGCATTAACTCTTTAGGAGGAAAGCCGTATCGAATACACTGTAAATATGGCGGAATGTTGAATTCTCTGGCTATGCTTTCCTGAAGTTCAAAAAAGGTTGTTGAAGACTTAAGTGTAACCATGGACTGCCGTCCGTCATTAGTTGTGATTCGGATCTTTTTCTCCTTAGAAGTGGTTGGCGAATAGGGAGCCTTGGTAGGGGTGGCAGGTGCAGAGGATGGGCCATCACGAACAGTACTGGGAGAAACAGTCCTGGGCTGTCCCTTCTGCTCTTGTTTTAACTTCTCTGTTTTCCGTTTCTGCATTACAGAAGCCTGTTCCGTAATATTCTGTTGAATAGTTCTTTCAGTTTTACTCATGTTTAACTCCTCCTTGTGCAAAGTTTTCGCTTTCTGTCCAGTAAGAATAATTTTAGTTGGGAGCGGGGACTCCGACTCTTGTCCTTGTACCTCTCCAAATCTTTGGGCATGAGCACCATCTATATTTACAGGAGTATAATCATCAGGATTCTTTTTGGCAGTCTGATGCAATATAGTGTGGACAACTTTCTGAACTAAGATTTCACTCCCGAATTCACCTGGAAAGTGCTTGGTAACAAGTTTCATCGCAACGTCATACACATTGCTATTCAAAGATGCATCACTTTCATACTGGAACCAATACACTGTTTCTCGGACCACTCTTCCACCCCATTCCAAAGTAATAGGAAAAGCTTCTGGTAGATTGTCATACTCTTTCCCATCCCAAAAATGTTTGAATCCACAACCACATTTACCACCAGTGGACCTGGAATTAGTTCTGTCCCCATCCAAATACACAATAGACCCATCTCCTCTAACTCTTCGCACAGATGTGCCATGGCACCAATTACAAGCTGTAAGGTTACTCAAGCCGTAGTCTGGTACCAGGACATCTCTCACTGAATCATATGAGCAAACCAAATTGTTCAAGGGAAAGCTATAATTTTTGTCAGGCCTCAGCTGTCCATGAGTACTTTTTGCCAAGTTATACAGTTTCCCTCCTGGAGCCAACCACTCTGGAGGAACATGAAGTTCAGAAAGGGCACCACAGAGCAAACATTTGTGAAGGCGATTATCCATTACTGCTTTTTTAGCAGCTGCTGTGACTTCTTCAGGCTGAACTCCTATCACCCCGGTCCTCCTGTAGAAATACTGATGGACATCAGCCACCAAACTAGGATGGATACCATGCTTGTCCATAAAGACTTCTTCCATAGCAGCAACAAGCCGAAGTAAGTATTTATCCTGCAAACTTCTGTCTCCTCCAATAACGCAACCACCATCCTCCTCAAGTTTGATGTACTTCTTAATGAGGTCCTGAGGCACACCCCATGCTTTAGGAAGCAAATTCATAGGCAGTTTGGGCAAAGCAGCCCCTTTTATGCCTACCAAGGGGATATAATGGTTTCTACCAGAGCTACTCCAAGCGATACAGATTGGTTTGTTCAAATGACCATCTCTGCCGGTGCACTTCTCTGCAGGGATGAGCCCTGGCAGAAAGGTGGCTGAATAATCACCAGAGCTTCTCATGCCACTGAGCGAATCTAACAAAATAATAGGGCGATGAAGCACATTGGCGAGGCCAAATATGTGGATGTTCCGCAGACCCAAGGGAACCCCCTCAGGCGGTACAAACAGAGGGTCACACTCGTTGATAATGTCCTCCCACTCAGCAGCATCAATGAAGTCATGGAACAGCGCTTGATATCGGGCCAAGTGCTGCTGGAAGTGCTGTTTAAGATTCTCTCTCAAGGCATGCCAGAAGAGCTCCCGGCCCACTAGGGCCCGGGACACAGCATGCACCAGGCAGTGCCCGTCCCCGTCCACATGCACGGGAATGAGGCATTCCTGACTTTTATTGGCCCGCTTGATGTCCTCGAGGGTGTCATGCAAATACAGGAGGCTTCCGGAGCGGTCCTTGCCGTAGCCCACCGTGTTGACATGCTCCGGTTCGATGAGGAAGGCGCGGTCACCCAGCAAAGCGCAATCGAACAGCTCGCCCTGGTTCATGTCCCGGAGCAACTTAGCCCGGCCAGTCTGTTTGTCCATTCCGTAGCGAGCTAATATGGGCGACAGCAGTTTGCAGTGGTAGTTTGAAAGGCCCATCACCTTTACCAGTTCCGTGTTCTTCTTGGGTGCCCCCGTCACCCCGAGCAGCGCGTTCCGCAGCAGGTTGTGAAGCACTACGTCCGGGTCGGTCACCTCCTCCACCCCCAGCAGCTGTTGCTGCTCGTGCCGCTGTCCGCACTCGGTACACTCGATGCTGACGGAACCGGAGGCCGGGAAGAACAGACGCGCCTGGCACTTCGGATCCGGGCAGCTCCCGGAGAGGATTCTCCGGTCTCTCCGCTTCGAGAGCCCCCCCGGAGTCGCCGCCGCCGCCACTGCCAGAGACGGCGGAGTCTGCGGAGCCTCTGGGGGAGGCGGCGGCGGCGGCAGCGGAGGCGGCGGCGGCGGCTGAGACATAGCTCTCGGCTCTCGAGTCTCGCTCCGCGTCCCAAGCGACCCTCAAAGGCTCATAGCCCAGACCCCCGCCGGCCCGACTCGGTCTCGTCCAGGCCCAGGGCGAATCACTTTCCTTTCCCTACCAGCTCCTCCTCCTCCTAAGCGAAGGCGGAAGCGCCGGACGTTGTTTCTCTTCTTACTTCTCCACTGCCGTAGCCGTTGCCCCGAACGTAACGGCCACCACCCTACCCCGCACTCACACTCACTCACTCTCGCTCTCTCTCCCTCAGACACACAGACATACACGCCCTCCCTGAGACTGCGCAGGCGCAGCTTTCACTCTACCCTCTGGGAATTAGAGTCTTTCAGCTTCTCGCCTGGCCATCAAATACTAGGAGCTTGGGTCCACAAAGAACTACAAGTACCGTGAGGCAAAGCGGTTCGGTGCCCGCAGAGAGGAGGAAGAGGAAAGTAATCGGAACGGGGGCAGACAGGAAGAGACTCACTCACGTTGCTTTCCGGAAGTTGTAGTTCTAGCTCAATCTCTTTTGTCGTCGTCCCCATTCTAAGGCCCAAGGGAAATGAGTATGAGAGACCACATTTCCTAGGATGCCCTGCGGTGCGACCAAGCTCACTTCCCCCTTAGGCGGAGGGAAGGATGCAGGGAAGCTTGGTTAAAAACAGAGTTAAAGGGAATGGGTGTCGGAAGCAGAGGGTCTGAAGTTCACGACTCCTAAAAGGGGAGGGGAATGAAAGGCTCTCAGTGAAGAAGGTACAGTAAATAAATGTCCAGCGACATGGCGGGCTGGGAAGCTGAGTGAAATGGTCTAATCAAGGCTGGAGGTCATAAGAGAAAAAGGCGGAGAATAGTGAATTGATTCTCGGCGTGTTACTTAATTTTTTTTCTGTCACACTCCTTTATTCTCATTCCCGCCTCTATTAAAAGCCGCTGAGGCTATTGAGTCCCCTTTACTGCCTTCCCTCCCCCCCCCACATTGGGAAGCACAGGCGCCATTTGTTTCCTCGTTCCATGTACGTCTTTGTAGTTTACAGTGCAAATAAAAATACCTTGGATGTGTACAGAATTTAAGTACATATCCAAAGTATTTTAAGTAGTTTTGTTTGCTCCTTACCCTCAGAGAGTAATAACGGCTATCATTTATTACGTTCTTGGTATATGTTTGTCATAGCATTTACACACACGATAACATTTGATCTACATAATGTTATAATAACCTTGCTAGGAAACACTTCCGAAAAGGAAATGACTTGCTCAAGTTCAGGAGCTCTCAGACCTTGGTCTGTACCCATTTTACAGACAAGGGACATAGGCAGGAAAGGTTAGGCCAGTCTTGTACAAAATAGTAACTAACTTTTAGTCGCTTATGGCTTTATAGTTTACATAACATGATCACACAGATCATCCCACCCACACTCCTGTAACTCCTCCACCACGTGTTGTTGACTCCATTTTCAGAAACAGACTAGAAGGAATTAAGTTACTTGTCCAAAGTCAAATCACCAGGATCTCTCAGATCCAGAGAGTGCTTTAGTGCTTTTTTTTTTTTTTTACTTTATTTTACTTTACAATACTGTATTGGTTTTGCCATACATCAACATGAATCCGCCACGGGTGTAGACGAGTTCCCAATCCTGAAGCCCCCCTCCACTTCTTATAAGAGAAAAAAGAAACTTTTAACCCCAAACCTTTTGTTAGGCCTCAGGCTCTTCTCTTAGTGACTCAAGGGGCTGTAAGGATGTTTACTGTGTGCTAGGAAACTGTCTCCTCATGCAAAACACATTCATATATTAATTGAAAGCTAGTATCTTTTTGAATATTGTACAGTCAGCCCCTTTCCCTTATCATTCTGGAAACTCTTGCTTTCTGAAACCTTAGATAAATGCACCACCTCAAAACTTCTGAAACATTTGGCACAAAATAGATACATCAGTACAGTCCATGACCCCATTCTCATTTTCTGTAGCTGCCAAGGCTATATTTACCGCATTAGGTTTTTCTGAATAAATAAAATTTGATGCTCTGAAATGAATTGTCTATAAACTAGACATTCCTAAAAGGTATTAGTACTGACTTTCACTAATTATTATCTACAATTTTCTTCTAAAGAAATGCATTTTAGAAATCCTTTAAATGTTAATTATTTTCTTGCTCAATTCTACCTGGCCTGTGCAAAAATAATGGTATCTCTGTATAAGAGAAATAATGTTACTTTACCTTGAAGGGAATAATCTTCAATAAAGTTTTTCTTAATTGATTCATGCAGGAAACTGTTTCTGTTTTAACAGTAGTTTGGTGGTACACTACACAAAAGGTCTTGGAACTGATTTTTAGTTCTAAGGTGAGAAATTAGATATGCCTTTTAAATGCAAATTATTTTCTACTGTGACAGAGAAGTTACACCTGTGGTGAAATTATATTTTTCTTATGACCAATGCTGAAGCTCCAATACTTGGGCCACCTGATGCAAAGAGCCAGCTCACTAGAAGAGACCCTGATGCCAGGAAAGATTGAGGGCAAGAGGAAAAGGGGACAACAGAGGATGAGATGATTGGATATCATCACTGACTCAATGGATGTGAGTTTGAGCAAACTTCAGGAGATAGTGGAGGCCAGGGAAGCCTGGCCTGCTGCAGTTCATGGGGTCACAAGGAGTCGGACATGACTTACCAACTAGACAGCAACAACATGATGAAAGCTTAGGTGAATAAGAAAGATAATGCCAGTGTGCAGTTCTAACATTGTCGTGTACTTTCATGTCAGCATCACCAAGTCACATTTTCCTTGATGATATGAACAGTGAAATGAAATTTTTAAAAATTGCATCTGAATATTTCATTCTAAATTGTGCCTTCACAAAATAACTACTTCTTTCCTACTGAAGACTGGCTTGTCAATCATAATCCACTTGACTGGTCCAGAGTTTCTTTATCCACATGGAACCTAGATTAGTTAGAAACAAACTTCCAAAACTAAATTTGATATCTAAACCCATTTGTTACCATAGTTGTCCTACATTTAAGGGTTATAATTTTGAAAGAAAAAAATAGAAATACCCTGGATTAAAGCATAGTTAATGGGAGGGAGAGGAGGTAAATTTTCAAACAATTCTAAAATGAGATCATTTAACCTGAAAGTCATTTAATGAATCTATAGATGCAAAGTTCAGAAGGTAAGAAAGCTAACAAATAATATATTAAAATTACTATATGTTTTGTATTATATTAACCGGGCCAAATCCAGTATGTGAATTCTTTACAGGCACTTAGGCATGGATACCTATAAAGTAAGAAGATTGTTAGGACAAAACATAAAATCATAGGAGTTCAGAAAGCCCCTAACCTGCTTATATGCAGGCAATACACGTGTGTCCTTCCACTTCCCCAATGCCATGACCTTAATTGCATAATAACCTGCTTTATAGGATGCATAATAGTTCTTATTCTTGCCTCAGTATTCCAGATGGGAAAAATGAGCTGGGCACCTAGTGTTAGCTGTTCTAATACCCACCTCTTCTACCAACATTATCGCAGCATCACTTATATCTGAATTGTCAAAATTAAAACTGAAACCCTCTTTTTTTCTTTCATTTCATAATTTCTAGTATGGCTCATCTAAACTTTCTGTATTGCTTTTAACAAACCTGGTAAATGTAAGGAGCAAGAGGCCTCCATGTCATTCTTCTCTTTTATGTGGAAAAAAGAAGGGAAGCATAACTTTGGGGATGATTAGAAGTGGGCCTCATGTTTTTGCCTATGAAAGGTACATCTCTACTGAGAATTGACTATGTCACTTCAGATACCTACCCTGGACATTGACAAGCTTTCGTTGAAGTTTGGGGTGGATATGAGAGGGACTTAATTACTGAAGTAGGTATTATAGGAACTTAAACGGAGAAGATTGCAGAAGTTAATCCCTGTCCCAAAGAAACATCCCAAAGGAACTCAAAGTCTAATAGAATGAATGTTATTGTTTAATTGCTAAGTCGTGTCTAACTCTTTGTTACCCTATCGACTGTAGCCCACCAGGCTCCTCTGTCCATGGGACTTCCCAGGCAAGAATACTGGAGTGGGTTGCCATTTCCTTCTCCAGAGGATCTTCCAGGCCCCAGCATCAAACCACATCTCCTGCAGTGGCAGGTGAATTCTTTACTGCTGAGCCATGGGCTTCCCCAATAGAATGAATTGTTGTTCAGCTGCTAAATCATGTCCGACTCTTTGTAACCCCATGAACTGCAGTACGCCAGGCTTCCCTGCCTTTCACCATCTCCCAGAGTTTGCTCAAACTTGTCCATTGAGAATAAGCAGGCTAAACTAAATTGTTCATAAATACAAGCAGAATAAAGAATATAATCAAAATAGTATAACATTTACTTTGCTATACAGCAAATTGGCACAATATTGCAAATCAATTAAATTTTTAAAAAAAAATCACAAGGTCTATGAAAAATTTACTGAGGACTTATTATAGGGCAGGTGTTTTAAGTATATTATCTTAATCTTTAAAACACGAAGTAAGTAAGTTTGTCTTTATTATACAGATGAGAAGACTTAAAGCTGAGAAGTTAACATTATTTTCGTTATTACCACCCAGCTAGCAGTTAGCAGAGCTGGGCTTCAAATCAAGGTTTTCTTCCTTGTTCAGCACTAAGTCTTTCCACTGCGTCATAGCTGCTTAGTGATTTGAGAGAGAATTCGCCAAGACGTCAGAGTGCAAATGGTGGCCAGGAGCCAAACTTGGCTTAGATGTGTTTTTGTTCAGCCAGAGGCAGTTTAACTTTGCAAAAAATGTGGACGTGTTTGGGCAGTGGCCAGCACTTCACTCTTTAAGGTCATGCACCAGGCTCTCTTGAGACAAATTACCTGCCTGTTTCCAGGAAGCATTTGCATTTTCTATCACTGGGCCGTCACTGAGGATCTGGAGAAGCAGTAGCTCTCGAGAGGCTCACAAAGAAGGTATGTCCCAGGGTAGACATTGTACACAAGAGCTGCAGAATATTTGAGGAAGAGTGATTGGCAGTACTTATCACTATGTAAACATGAGAGAGGTCAAACATAGAGCCACACGTTATGCCTTAGCACAGTCATTCTCAAACTTTTAGTGAGCTTCAGAATAGAATATAAAGCTAACATATGAATTGCTGGGCTCTACTCCAGAATGAATACATCTGGGCTGGAACTTGAGAATTTACATTTCTAGCAAGTTCTCTGGTACTGCTGATTGTACTCCAAGATCACACTTGGAAAATCACTGCTTACCTGACTGCAGGGCACTTTGAGGGAAGATTTCAAAGCCAAGATTTTGTGTCTTGGTTTCTATTGTTTTCAGTCCAAAAAGAATCACTTGACATAGAATGTCTAGAAAATAAGTAAAAAAGAAGAAAATTACAGGGAACTCTATGTAATGCATTGTGGGGGACCTGAATGGGAAGGGAGTCCAAAAGGGAGAGGATGAATATGTATATCTGATTCATTTTGCTGTACCGTAGAAACACAACATTGTAAAGCAATTCTGCTCCAATAAAAATTAATGTTTAAAGGAAGAAAATTGTCTGTTATCAATTAGACTTCTCAGTTGTTAACATTTTTGATGGACTCTTCAAGTCCTTTATTTCTTAAAAAAAAAAAAGATGGAGGGAGGATATCCTTTTTTTAAGAAGCCAAGATTGTATCGTTCTCAGCCTTATCATAATAGCTATTAACACTGAGTGTCTACTGTGTGCCAGGCTCTCCACATTTATTTAGCTAATCCTTACAGCATCCTTATGAGCTAGGTACTACTGTTATCTTTTTTATATTACAGATGAAGAAACTGAGGCACAGAGAAGTTAAGTAACTTGCTCAATGTCTCATTGCTGGTAAGGGCCATGAAAGTGAAAGTGTTCGTCGCTCAGTCATGTCCGACTGTTTGTTACCCCACAGACTAGCCCACCAGGCTCTTCTGTCTTTGGGATTCTCCAGGCAAGAATACTGGAGTGGATAATCATTCCCTTCTTCAGGAGATCTTCCCAAACTAGGGATCGAACCTGGGTCTCCCACATTGGCTGGTGGATTCTTTACTGTCTGAGCCACCAGGGAAGCCCAATAAGTGGCATAATTAAGATTAAAACCCAAGTAGTCTAGCTCCAGAGTACACTCAGCTGTTGTCCTATACTGATCCTTAGGCTGTTCTGACCATTGTGCTATATATACTACCACGCACCCAGTTCTTAACTTGTATTCATTCATGTCATGAACAATCTTGATAACATTAAATATTCTTGTCCAACATTTAAAATGAACACCTTCTTTTAAAAAAATATTTCAAGCTTTCAAAGATGTACAGAAAAATAATGTAAAAACCACTACTAGGTTTAACAAATGTTTCTATTGCAGAATATTTGCATCCGAGTACTCCCTTCCAAAACACACACACACACAAAGACTTAGTAAGACTATGATTTTGAGGTTTGATTTTACTTAAGGTTGTGCCTTAGAAGTTATAAGGGAAATCATTCCCCTAAATAAAAATAGGACATCCCTTAAACTTAGTAATGGAGGAAGGATTTCTGTGTAGTGAGCAACTCCACTGTTACTGTTACCATTATCATAGCACCACCATACCATTCTCCTTAAGCACCCTCGGCCAAACATGGGTTTACTGACTACTTATAATAAAGGTATTAAACACAGTAACATACAGCTGAGGGATGCGAAATGTACGGCTTACTCAGCTTACAGGCTGCCTGGCCTGCCTCTATGTGGTGAAGGTCACATTCCACCAGTGTTTCAACTCAGTATTGCCCAATAGAACTGTCTGCAGTAATGGAAAAGTCCCTACCCGTCCTGTCCAATATGGCAGCCACTAGCCACATGTGGCTATTAGGTACTTGAAACAAGGCTAGTGCAACTGAGGTGACGAATTGTTCATTTAGTTCGATTTACATTAAAGTCGCCACATTCGGATAGTGGCTGCCATATTGGGCAGCCCAGATCTAGGTCCTTAAAGCCCACACTAAAAATAATGAGTCCCCCAAGGCCAGTGAGTTCCTGGCTCTGGTGGGGGTCAGAGGATGAGCTCTGACTGCAAAAGAGAACAAGGGAACTTTGGGGGATACTGTAAATAGTCTTCATCTTAATTATGGTAATGGTGGCGTGGATATATACATTTGCCAAAACTCATCTGATTGTGCCCTTGACATGGGGACATTTTGTTGTTTGTAAATTATACCTCAATAAAGTTGATTTTTAGAATGGGGAGAAAAAAAAATATTTTCTGAGACAGGAGTTCTACCTCTTGTCTATCTCAAGCATGCCTTCTGCAGTCCCAGTTCTTTCCCCAACAGCCCCCAAAGTCATTACTGCGACATAATAAGACCTTGTGTGATCTGACCCCTGGCTACTTCTCTGACGTCATTTCCCTGGCTTGTGATTCAGCCACATCAGCCATTTTTTTGTTGTTTAGTCACTAAGTCATGTCTGACTCATTTGTGACCCCATGGACTGTAACCCGCCAGGCTCCTCTATCCATGGGATTTCCCAGGCAAAAATACTGGAGTGTGTTGCCATTTCCTTCTCCAGGGGATCTTCCCTACCCAGGGATCGAACCTGTGTCTCCTGCGTTGGCAGGCAGATTCTTCACCACTGAGCCACCCGGGAAGCCAAACCGGCCGTCTTAATGGTCCTCAAACAAACACTCCAAGTGCATTCCTGTCTCAAGGCTTTTGCATTTGCTCTTCTTCTAAACCTTCCCAGACAATATTCACTTAGGTATCTGCTCAAATGTCAGCTCCAAAAAGATGCCATTCATGCCACCTCTCTTCAACAGCACTTCTGTCCTTGTCACTGTCCATTCCATTATCCCTTGCACTTTCTTTACAGCACGAAGCACTATCTGAAATTATATAATTACTTGTCTATTGTCCTCCTTCCCCATCAGACTGTAAGGCTGTTCATAAAGGCCGGCAGTTTGTTGATTGTTGGATTCCCAGTACCAGGCACACAGTAGCCTCAATAAATACTGTTGAATGAATGAATGGTTATCATCCATGGCACTTTCTCAGCCCGAGATCCAAGTGTATGTTCATAGAAAACCCACAAAGTCTCTACAAAATTTAAAAAACCTGTTTTATCATTTTGATACAAACTAAATAATATTATGATTTTTCTAGATGAGCACCTCAAAACATGAAATTTCGAGTGCTGAGTTCACACTAACTTAGGGTTTTGTTCGGATCCGATGAACACCGAAGGACATCCTGACAAAGTGTGTGAATACAGATTTCATGTACTTTTGAAAGTTGAGTCACCACATGTCACTGAGAAACCTCAACAAAAGAACCAGCACCTTAACTGTCAGTGCCACATTCCAGTTAAAAGCAGAAATTGCACAAAACACACAAACGTGCTTATAGTCACATCGACTAGCTGTGAGTGAACTAGTTAAACACACAGAAATTGCTCTTAGGTTCCCAGCAATAATTAAATTGTGTTGTGTAGTCTCTTAATTGTGCCCAACTCTGTGTGATCCTGGGGACTGTAGCGCTCCAGGCTCCTCTGTCCATGGGATTTCCCAGGCAAGAATACCGGAGTGGGTTGCCATTTCTTTCTCCAGGGGCTCTTTCTGACCCAGGGATCTAACGCTTGTGGTCCTACATTGACAGACAGATTCTTTGCCACTGCACCAACTGGGAAACCCTAATAATTAGATTAAATACTATTTAATCCAGATTACAGACACTCAAAAATACTAACCCTATCTTATAGTGAATAAGACTGCTTTACAGAGTTATTAAGTGATACTCAATTAAAATTGGCATTCCAGGATTTTGTAGCTCCAGAATTCTTATGAAAAAATGAAATCTGATTATCTTGCACTAGCAGCAAAAATCTTGGAAGTTATTAATATTTTGTGCAGGTATCATTTGCACTGCCATTATTACACATATAGAGACACATAATGTGGATCATAAGTTGAGTCTTATACTCACAAACCGAACATTTTACAATTTTCATTGACATTAATTTTAAATGGATGGACTGAGTAACCATTGTCCTTGGGGCAGGAGAATGCTCATCACTGTGGTTATATTACAGTTTCCTCTTCTTTCTTTTTCCTTTCCCTCAATTTAGAACCTGAAGGGTAAAAGAAAGTTCAAGAATGTACTAAAAGAAAAACGTGTATCTTCATTCCGGGAACAATTTTGAGTTTCTCTAGAATGGTCGGACCTCTCTCTGAACCTTCTAGCGCTATGCCCTAAACACAGTCGTGCCGTTCGTGAACAAAAAGTTAGAGCAAGAAGTACTTGACACAGTTTTCATATGTATAGTTTCATAAGACATATTTTAAAAGGCAAGGGAAGAGCCAAAGTATAAGCCAATACACATTTTTAGTCCTGTGAATCATGTATGTAAATTTATAATATTCCAAGATATATATGCATCATAATGGTGATGGGCAAGAAGTTAAATCCAAGGCAGTCTACAGGAGGGGGCTTTTACGCCAGTGAGCAGCAGTATATTGAAGAAATTACACGCATGTCCTAAATTAAAGCATCAGCACTAGATGTCAGCAAATCTCAACGTGGAGAGAGTGATTAAGTGGATAGCATATCCCTGACAAGGACACCTCAGCCAGCATTTTCCCATATGAACATTTATTTTCAAATAGCCTGGCATTTGCTAAGGTGTGCTCCCCAAATTCTATGCTATTAATAGGTATTGTCCAGGGAAGGATTCTACAGTCAGATATGTTGAGGAAAGGTTGAGTAAACTAAGTCTTTTCTCTGCTGAAGAACTTCTCAGAGCCTTTCTAAGCTGATGACAACGTTACTCTTTCCAGAGAGCAGTGCTGACTGCTCCGAATGCCTAGGGAGAGGAAGGGCTTAGTGACCAGAGTCTGCTGGCAGCCCAAGATCCTAAGTTACACTTACTTTCTTTGCACAGTTTTATTTATTTACTTTTTCTGGTTTGTTTTCTTTAGAGTGTATATTTCAAGGGTGATTTGGGGATGGTGAAAGAAGTAATGGCCTATGCCACCTGGACCCTATTATTGACATGGAGCATTTCTACACTTCTTTGGCTACAAAACCATTTTGAATCTGTGTCAGAGGCACACTCTTTAGGAAAAACCAACACAGACAAAGTTTGCCTCTCATTATGGTCTACCTTTATCTGGGTGCTTGAAAAAGAGTAAACTATTTTATGCTAGGATATGGAGGCTTTTTCCATTTAATGTTATACTCTAGTTAATATGTGGTTTTGTGTAAGATGTGGGCAAAAGATTCACCTTATTTTATTTATCTCTTTATTTTATATTACAGAATACCAGTTGTCCCCAAACCTTGCATTAAGTGTGTTTTTAGTTTTGTTTTCAGGTCCAGAATGCTTCAGATCTACTTAGCAATAAGTTCAATATGTAAAATAGTTAAATGTGGATGAAATGAGGAAGGATGAGAGTTATTTCAACCGGCAACACTCCCTATACCTGTTCCCACCCTCCCTATCTGGGAGGCTCCAGGGAGTATTTTGAACGTCATTGGAGTAATTCATCCCCTCATAAATGACTTTAAAACACCATGTCTGTAATATGCTACACTAAAATTTCTACCCGTTTCATTTTTTTTCTATTTTACTGCCAATTTCATACTTTAATTAATTTAGAACCCAAGAGCTTTATAATATAGCAAAGGAAGAGATTGAAACATCTAATAGATGAGTAAAACAACAGTATGATTTGGGGGGGCTACAACATTAGCATATTTCTTTTTAAAATAATATTTACTATTGGCAAGAGTTGACTAGATACCTTCAACATAGAGAAGACTAACTTGGTAAAACTATATACTGATTGATAATGTGATAATGTGTATCACAAGTTTATAGGGTTGACATTCTTTTCTCTACCACATCACTTACAGAATTTAATCCTAAATAAATTACATAATGTATAGGAAATTTTTGCTGTTGTTTATATTACAGATATATTGGAAATGGTCCAAATGTTTAACAGTGTGGGACTGGTTGAATGAATCCTGGGACAGCCTTGAGACAGGATACTCTTCAGCCATTACAGTGATGTAAAAATAAAAGAATTTTATTGCTTACTGGTGATACATATGGCCCTGTACCAAGCACCTTAATCATATTGTCTCACTTAAGCCTAACAATATCCTCCGATGATAGGTATTAGCATTCCCATTTACAGATGAGAAAACACAGAAGTTCGAACAGCTAGTAAAGTAATGTTGCTGGAATTCAATCTCTGTCTGCTGTTAACTCTCATTCTTAATCAGTATCCTAATGATGGGGGAGAATACTCACTTTTTACTTATAAGTTACTGTTTCAATGCAGTATAACTGACCTTAAACAACAAACAAACAAAAACCCCACACCCTCCTATATGCAACTCCTTCTTCCTAACTTTGGAAGTTACTTATCCTTAGTATTGTCCCCCTCATCCCACCCCCCTTCCCCTTCCCCCAGTGAATCTACCTTTGTGGATGTATGCGAAGTCGCTTTAGCCACTCCGGCTCTTTGTGACCCCGTGGATTGTAGCCCACCAGGTTCCTCTGTCCATAGGATTCTCCAGGCAAGAATATTGGAATGAATTGCCATTTCCTCCTCCAGGGGGATCTTCCTGACTCAGGGATCTACCCTCAGCCTCCTGCTTCTACTTGCAGGCAGACTACCGCTAAGCTACCTTGTGTTAGGGGGCTTCCCAGGTGGCAGTAGTGGTAAAGAAACCGCCTGCCAATGCAGGAGATGTAGAGACTCATGTTCCATCCCTGGGTCAGGAAGATCCCCTGGAGACGGGAATGGCAACCCACTCCAGTATTCTTGCCTGGAGAATCCCATGGAGAGAGGAGCCTGGTGGGCTACAGTCTATGGGGTCACAAAGTTGGACACGACTGAAATGACTTAGCATGCGTGCACACACCATGTGCTGGGCTTTAAAATGCCCACTGAAGCCCAAGAGGACAAAGAGGACAGGAAGAAAAAGCCTCTTCCCCAGAGACTCCTGGAGCATTCTCTGCTCTAACCAGGAAGGTCTGGAGCAATGCCCTTTGTCCTAGAGGAGGTACTTTCACTTACTCATCTGTCCAGCATGACTCATGCCCAAGAGTGTGGAGTAAATGAAATTTTACAGTATTTATGTTTTTGTGACTTCTATAAACGTGGCAGTGTGGAAAGAGCATGCATGGACTTTGGAATCAGACAGACCTGAGGTGAACTCCTGGCTTTGACACTTAGTAGTTGTGCAACTTGGGGCTAGTTAATAACTTCTCTGGGCAACCTCATCTGTAAAACAGGAATAATGAAGTCTGCTTCACAGAATTGGGTATGAACATGCAATGAGCCAGCAAAAGTGAAAGTGGACCCTGTAGCCCCTGGCACACATAGACACTCAGACCTTTCCTTCTGCTCTCAGATTGTGGTTTGGGGGCGAGCATCTGCCAAGTCCTGTGTTTATTTTTACACTTTTCTACTATATAAAGTACAGTGCTTTGTTTACAGAAGCATCCTATAAATACCAGCTGAACAATTTGGCATACATGAGCAGAAACTAAATCATGGGTAGATAGATTTTAGGTGTGGGTTTTTAAAAAATACTTATTTATTAATATTTATTTGGCTGCATCGGAACTTAGTTGGGGCATGCAGGGTCTTAGTGGTGGCCCATGGGCTTAGTGGCCCTGCATCATGTAGGATCTTACTTCTCCAGGGATCTAAGCCACATCCCCTGCCTTGGGGCTTCCCTGGTGGCTCAGATGATAAAGAATCTGCCTGCAATGTGGGAGACCTGGGTTCAATCCCTGGGTCAGGAAGACCCCCTGGAGAAGAGAATGGCAACCCATTCCAGTATTCTTGCCTGGAGAATTCCATGGGCAGAGGAGCCTGGTGTGCCATGGCTTTTACAATCCATGGGGTGGCAAAGAGACACAACTGAGTGAAACTTTCACTTTCTTAACCGTTGGACCACCAGAGGACTCCCCTAGGTGTGTTTAAATATTTAATAAGTGTTTATCCTATCATAGAGAAAATCTGCCAACTGGAGATAAATGGGATGTGGAGTCAGGGCCTAAGCGTCAGCTAAATGGTTTCCTGCATGGAGCCACCAACTCCAAAGGGGAATGGGAATCAAGCTCTGGGCTCTAGACTCACTGAGCCCCTGAGAGCACTATGTTTCATTGGCTCAAAGGTAGCCTTCTGTGGGTAGATGACAGCCTGCCCTGGCCTATCAGTGTCTCTTCTGACGTGAGGGGTTCCTCTCATAAACAATTCGCTATGCCCAGTTTAAATGTTTTCTTTTTATCTTTTAATTATAAATTCATGTAAGAAAGATATCATGTGAAACTCCTTTACCCATAAATGGACACTGCCATACTTGCTATAACTTTAAAATTTTTTTTAAACTTAATTTCAGACTTTTAGAAAAGCCAGAAGAATATTACAAAGAATTCCCATGCACCCTTCACAGTTTCCCAAGTGTTAATGTCTACCACATTTGCTTATCCTTGTCTTTCTGTTAGATAGGCAGTTTTGTTTTTTTTTCCTGAGCCATTTAAGATAAATTTCCCTCCCTCCCACTTTTTCCTTCCTTGTGTGTGTGTCAGTCGCTCGGTCATGTTCTCTTGGCAACCCCATGAACTGGGGCCCTCCAAGTTCCTCTGTCCATGGAATTCTCCAAGCAAGAATACTGAAGTGGGTTGCCATTTTCTTCTCCAGGGGATCTTCCCAATTCAAGGATTGAACTCAGGTCTCCTGCATTGCAAGCAGATTCTTTACCATCCAAGCCACCAGGGAAGCTCTCCTTCCTTGCTTGCTTTCTCTCAAATAAAACATTTAGGTAGAGCTGAGCTCCCCATTCCTCACCCAGCCCCTTTCCTCCCTCTTTGCCTTCCCTCACCTTTGTCAGGGAACCTGCTGGCTTGCGTGTTTCTGTCCTTTTGCTGTGTATGATTAGACCTAGAGATGAATTTTTGTTATTTTGAGACTTGTTTTGTAATCCAGAACTTGATCACTTTTATGAATGTTCTATATAACCTGAGAATTCTGCAAATGATCCAATAGCTGTAAACCACTTACAACAGTGGCTAGCACAGCATAAGCACCATAAAGTGTTAAATTTTTAATAAATAGCCATTTGGTTGTAAGTTATAAATAAAGCCCACTAGCTCATATTTTTATTATTGAAGTATAATTGATTTATAATATTATATTAGTTTCAGGTGTATAACATAGTGATTCAATATTTGTATGGATTATACTCCATTTAAAGTTATTATAAAATATTGGCTATATTCCCTGTGGTGTACACTATTTCCTTGGAGCTGATGTACTTTATACTTAATAGTTTGTACCTGTTAATCCCCTACCCCTATCTTGCCCCTCTGGCTCATATTTTTTAACTGTCTTGTTCAAATTGTATGTGTACAAGCTGTCAATTTTTAGAGAAGTAGGTTGAAATCCCCCTATGATTTTAGAGCTATGTATCTTTGCCTGTATTCTTCCAACCCTTCCTCCTTGGCACAGAAGTGAGAGCTTCTAGTCATTGCCCGAATCCCAGCCCCTGATCCCTCCCATTAGTAAGGGCTGTGCTTCAGTGCACAGCAGAGACCTAGGATGAAGTTAGGACACTGGCTGAACAGCGGAGATATCACAGGGAAATGTAAGTTCATGAATTCAAACACGCCAAGAAACACAGTGGTATCTCCCTCGCGCAAGGTTTACTCTGCAACCAACTCATCACTTGCTCTACTCTGATATTTTTCCTTTCAAATTCCCCCTGCTCCCTCAACCCTGATTCCTCCAAACCTTCAGTTAACTTTTCAGATGATACTCACCATACTCCCTTTTTCCAAAATTCCAACTCTAAATTTCAAGATTCGTATGACACTTACAGGACTAGAAGCTTAGTAAAAATGATTCTTAGCTAATTCAACAAAAATGTAATGTCATTGGCTATACAGTGGTAAACAGAATACACATGGAGAAGAGTAGGGTAAAGAGACAAAACTATAAGCCCTAAGCAATTGTGAAAATTGATAAAAGAGGAAAGAAATGTTTCCATTAGGGAGAAAACAATGGGTTGGGGAGGATGATCCAAGACAAACAACAAGCTCAGGGAAGGTCATGGGCCAGGACAGACCTCGGCCATTGGAGGGCTGACGGAAGTCATGGGGCAGGAATATGGTGAGTGCAGGTGAGTGGCCCAGAGGAGGCAGGAGAGACACACAGCGACTAGCTCACATGGGCCTAGTGAGTCATGAGCATTTGACTTCACTCCAGGAACTGGAATCCACCGAAGTGTTTCAGCAGAGAGTGAGATGCCTGTATTTACAGTTTTAAATATAACTCCAGCTGGTAGGTAGAGAGTGAGTAGAGAAAGTCAGACATGGAAGCAGGGATATCATTCAGGGCATCTTTGACAAAGGAAAGTTTTTGTGACCTCAGATTATTTTTCCCTCTTGTCAGAGAGTTTAAAAACCACAATGGCAAATAAAACAGACTTACAGTAACTTCATCTAGAAAGAGCTGTTTATGCAGTTTGCAAATAACTATCATAGACTCTTCACAGGTCTGGAAGGTCGAGATTGATAACCAAAACTCCCTTTCCCACTTTAAAGTTTAGAGGGTTTTTTAAAAAACATTTTATTTTTAAAAATTTAAACTTCATGAAAAGGAAGAGTATAATAAATTTCCATTACTTTGGGAATTACTCAATGAATATTAAGTTTGCTGACATTTACTTCATCTATCACTTTTTTCATCCTTTGTTGAAGTGAGTGAAGTCGCTCAATCGTGTCCGACTCTTTGCGACCCCATGGACTGTAGCCCACCAGGCTCCTCAGTCCATGGAATTTTCCAGGCAAGAGTACTGGAGTGGGTTGCCATTTCCTTCTCCATTAAAAGTAATTAAAAGCAAATCCCAGATATGTAATTTTATCCCTTCACATATCTTCTCTAGCTCTAAAATATAAACTTTTCCTACATACCACAAATCATAAAATAGAAACATAAAAATTTACTGCTAACATCTAGTATCAATTCTATTAATATAACCAAATTTCTCTGTTGTCTCAAAAATGTCTTTTCATAGTTGGTCCACACCATGTTTTTGGATCTCAGATCTTTTAAGTCTCTTTTAATCCAGGGCATTGCTTTTTTTCTCCCTCCTTTTTCCTTTTTAAAAATTTATGTCATTGACTTGTAGAAACTGGATTAGTTGTACTATAAAATGTCTATTTCATAATAAAAACTTTAAAGTTAAAAGTAAAAATAAGAACAAACTATGGAGTTTGAGCCTTTCAACTTCCAATAAGTTAGCCCATCTCTCTGGAACGTTCTTTGAAGTGTTTGACATACAGTCCAGTCCAGTGAACCATAAACACTCACCACGCTTGGCAGGCATACACAGGCTGTTAAACAAGAGAGCTTGTGCTGAATGTTTTAATTTTATCATTCAGCCTTCTCAGGTTCTTGACCAGTTTCCTCACTGTGATTTGTCTACTGTTACTAAATTAACAGCATCTGAAACATAGCACCGTTTCTGAAGCACTTAAAAACAATTAAGATAGTGCTTGTTTGCTAACTTCAGTCTTCTCTACTTCAGACGTTAGAAAATTAAAAATAGTTGAACTGAAGGTAGCATCCTGCCAGCATGCTAAGTCGTTTCAGCCGTGTCCGACTCTTTGTGACCCCATGGACCGTAGCCCACCAGGCACCTCTGTCCATGGGATTCTTCAGGCAAGAATACTGGAGTGGGATGCCGTGCCCTCCGCCAGGGGATCTTCCCACCCCGGGAATTGAACCCGCCTGTCTTATGTCTCCTGCAAGGCAGGTGGGTTCATTTGCCACTAGCGCCACCTGCGGGGGAGGTAGCCTCACTGAAAACCACATTTGGTTCCAATTTAAGGATGCACCGAAAAAGCAGCGACGAAAAATGCATGTTTCTTTACCTCAGTGTCAGCTTCACCTTTGATTTCTTTGCTATAATTAGCTTCTGTTGCCAATGATGCCAAGAACTTACCTGCAGTAACTAGAATTAGATCGCTGGTTCTTTAGGCTTTGTTGTTTCAACAGGTATATGAATGTTGTCAATTTTAAAGGATTTTTTTAAAAAAATCCTTCTTATGCTAATCATTTTGAATCATTTAGTAGTTTGAAGATTCAAAGAAAAGCTACCATTCCAAACTGAGCATAAATCTTGTATTTTAGAAAACTAACTATTTGATATCATTTCTCTTCTGTAAAACAAAGGTAATCTCTTCATTGAAACTGTCTCACACATTCTGGACTTAATCCTGGCCCTACCACAGTACATGCTAGAGAAAACTTGTAACATAGTTTTCTCCTGTAAAAGGAACACACCCTACTTAATTTATAGGGACTTAGGGATAATAAGTGAAACAGAGTTTAAAGTGTAACTTGGGTAATTATGGGTGTGTCTATTAGATCTTAAAATATTAGGTCTTAAATTAGGAGCCATTTGACAGGGGTACATATTAGTTTTTTGGGGGGAGGCACTTTTTTTGCCTGTACCATGCGGCATGAGAATCCTAGTTCCCAAACCAGGGGTTGAAACCCACAACCCCCTGTGGTGGAGGTATGGAGTTTTAACCCCTGGACCACCAAGAAAGTCCCTATATTAGTTATTTTAACATGAAAGAGAGTTGGGAATCAGGATCGTTGAAGCCTCAACCAGACAGCTACTGTGGTTTCTGCTGCCCTCTCTTGATCCATATATGAGATACGTGTGTAGAGAACCAGGCCGGAGCTTTGACATACTGTCTGGGATGAATTGGGTGGGCAGTGGATGGTCTTTCCCACAGTCCACTGATCATTAGTCCCTCTTTTCTTTGTGCTCCTATAGCTCTTTGGATTGATCATATCCTACCTTGTATTATACTTACCGTCTACAAATATATACCCTCCACTGAAATATAAGTATCTTAAGAGCAGGGATCATAGCTGTCTTTCTAGTAAGCCCTCGGTAAATGTTTATTTAATTAAATTGGCCTTCTAGTGGTAGAAAATGTTGATGCTTCCTCATCCTGCAGTTCAACTAGTTGTAAAGTAGCAAAAGCAACTTAAACCAAACCCAACTACACCAACAATGAGATTAACATTGACAGATAATATTCTAGGAGTTATAATGGACCAATTGTTGAACCAATTGTTGTCATCCATTTATTTAGCAAATGTTTACTGAGACCTTGATGTATACATCAAGTGTCTGGGAATGATTTTTTATAATAATAAAAGAGCAATAGGAGTTATAAGTCACAAGAGTCCTAAAGGGAAGTAGTTTACAGTGCTGTATGTAATTACAGTAATTTATTGAATAGCAGCTATATGCGAGGAGCTATTCTAATTGTTTTTCTTACTGTAGATAATTGAATCTTCACAAGAGTCCACTTTACTGATGAGGAAACAAACTTGAAGAGATTATGCAATTTGCCTGAAGTCATAACAGATAGAATGTAGATTTAGAATTTAACTCTTGCCTTTATTAATCACTACTGAATATTGGATCACCAGAGGCTTGCCAGCATGTATGAGAAAACCAGCCTGACAGACTGTAAGAATCACAGTGACTTCTAAGTATATAAAAGTTTAAAAATCTTTCCAATGAAGAGGGTCAGATTTCCCTACCCTAACAAGCCAGAGCCTCCACTCACTCCAGAATAACATGAGTTGACCTGTCCATGTATGCAGGTTCCCAAATCACTGCATCCCATGCTGGTACTTGTCTTTATTGCCATGATCAAATGCAATATACTACTCTAATTAGGCATCTCTAACATTTTATCCAAAGTGAGATTTATTTGAAGTGTTTTAATCCATTGCCATCCTTGTTCTTTTTCAAAAGTTGTGAAAGAATCCACATAACAGAATTTACCATGTTAACCTTTTTAAAGCATCTAGTTCGTTAGTATTAAGCGTGTTCACATTGTTGTGCAACCATCACCACCATCCATCTCCAGAGTTCTTTTAATCTTGCAAAACTGAAATTCTGTACCCATTAAGCAAGTTCCCATTCTCCTTTTCCACCCCAGCCCTTGCCAACCGGTGTTCTACTTCCTGCCTCTGTGAAAGCGACTTCTCTAGGAACCTCCCATAAGTGGAATCATACAGTGTGACTGTCCCCTTGTGACTGGCCTGTCTCACTTAGCATAGCATCCTCAAGGGTACTTCTCCAGTGGCTCAGTGGTAAAGAGTATGACTGCAATGCAGGAGACGTGGGTTTGATCCCTGGGTTGGGAAGATCCTCTGGAGAAGGAAATGGCAACCCACGCCAGTATTTCTTGCCTGGGAAATCTCATGGACAGAGGAGCCTGGTGGGCTACAGTCCATGGGGTCGAAAAGAGCTGGACATGACAGAGTGACCAAACCACCACCATCAGCATCCTCAAGCTTCATCCATATTGCAGCAGGTGACAGAAGGGGACAATCTCATAGTCTAATCATGAGAACGCATCAGGCAAACCCAAATGGAAGAACATCTCACAAAATATTAATACCTGATCAGTACTCTTCCAAAGTATCGATGAAAACAAGGTGAGACGGAGACTCTTGCCATGTATTAGAAGATGCTAAGGAGACATGGCAACTCAATGCGGTGTGGTATCTGAAATTGGAGCCTAGAACAGGAAAAGTTTACCAGTGACATATTTTAGAATTGCTGGAGCATAAGATGAGAAGAGCCAACCCATTAGAAAAGACCTTGATGCTGGGAAAGAAGCCTGGCATGCTGCAGTTCTTGGGGTCACAAAGAGTCGGACTCCCCCCGCACTGGAAATGCAGAGTCTTAGCCACCAGGCAAGTCCCTATTTTTTTTTAAACAGTTTTATTGTTTAAGTTTTTCCATTTAGATCTTTAAATCTCTGATAAATTATGGGTAGCCAGTTATCCTTGTGCTGTTTGTATTTAATAATCCAGTTTTCCCTCATTGACTTGAAATATAGCCTTGAGCATATATGAAATCCTCTACATAAAAACCCTCATTATTTTCTGGACTCTGTTCCACTTCTACAATCTACTTATGTTTTCTTGATCAGTACTACACTATCCTATTTACCATGTTCTTTTCAGTGTCTCCTGAGCCGAGTCCTATTTTGCTACAGTTGTTTTTCAAAACTTTCTTGGCTAGTTTCAAGCATTTACTCTTTTAGATAAGCTAGAGAATCAACTTTTAAATTTAAAAATTCCATTGGGAATTTGACAAAAATTGCATTTAATTTACAGATCAGCATGAGAAGAATGGGCTTTTAAGGAGTAAATATTGAGGTTTCTTATCCAGATATGTCTTTAAATTTTTATCTGAAAATTCTGTTACCAGCATGTAGAATACTATATTAAGTTGTGGTTACATAGAACACATCATCTCATTAATGTAGTAATGGTAGTGCTAGTACCACTAGTAGCAGTATTAGTGGGTAATAATAGCAGCTTTTAAATACTGAGTGTTTACTAAGTGCTAAGGACATTATATATATAAAATCTCATTCAATCCTCACTATAATCCAATAAGCCAACTTATTCACTCTCCTCTTTTACTTTCATCAAGAGGCTTTTTAGTTCCTCTTCACTTTCTGCCATAAGGGTGGTGTCATCGGCATATCTGAGGTTATTGATATTTCTCCCAGCAATCTTGATTCCAGTTTGTGTTTCTTCCACTCCAGCGTTTCTCATGATGTACTCTGCATAGAAGTTAAATAAGCAGGGTGACAATATACAGCCTTGACATACTCCTTTTCCTAACATTCAGAAAACAAAGATCATAGCATCCGGTCCCATCACTTCATGGGAAATAGATGGGGAAACAGTGGAAACAGTGTCAGACTTTATATTTTTGGGCTCCAAAATCACTGCAGATGGTGATTGCAGCCATGATATTAAAAGACGCTTACTCCTTGGAAGAAAAGTTATGACCAACCTAGATAGCATATTCAAAAGCAGAGACATTACTTTGCCGACTAAGGTCCGTCTAGTCAAGGCTGTGGTTTTTCCTGTGGTCATGTATGGATGTGAGAGTTGGACTGTGAAGAAGGCTGAGCGCCGAAGAATTGATGCTTTTGAACTGTGGTGTTGGAGAAGACTCTTCAGAGTCCCTTGGACTGCAAGGAGATCCAACCAGTCCATTCTGAAGGAGATCAGCCCTGGGATTTCTTTGGAAGGAATGATGCTAAAGCTGCAACTCCAGTACTTTGGCCACCTCATGCAAAGAGTTGACTCATTGGAAAAGACTCTGATGCTGGGAGGGATTGGGGACAGGAGGAGAAGGGGACGACAGAGGATGAGATGGCTGGATGGCATCACTGACTCAATGGACATGAGTCTGAGTGAACTCTGGGAGTTGGTGATGGACAGGAAGGCCTGGCGTGCGATTCATGGGGTTTGAAAGAGTCGGACACAACTGAGCTAATGAACTGAACTGAACTGAACTGATAATCCAATAAGATATTATCCATGTTTTACAGATGAAGAAATAGGCTCAGATTTGTCAACTTGCCAAAGTTAACAAAAAGAAGCCTTGTCATGTTTCCAAACCATGTTTTTAATAACTACTATCTGGCCCTTCATTACATATAAAGTTAACTCTCTCTTTGGAGAAAAAAAAAAAAAGAGGAAACCAAAAAGCTCTTTATGGTAGTAAAGATAAACATACCAACCTCTTTCTTTTTTTAAAAAAAGTTCTTTTAGTTATTTAGAATGAATTTTTAAATTGAGATTTAATTGACATATAACTATTTTCAGATATATAAAATAATTCTATATTCATATATATTATGAAATGATCACTACAGTGTCTGGTTAACATCCATTACCACACATAATTACAAAACTCTCATGTCAATTTCCTAAAGGCTTTTAAATCAGAGGGATTTTAAATTGTATCACATATTTTCCTAGCATTTCTTGAGAACCTTGCAATCTCCCTTGCCTCTCCTAGTTTCTCCCTGTTGGGGTCTCTGAGCTTTGCCACTCTGGCCTCCAGGGGGCGCCATTTCTCCTTTAATATTGTGGCTCAAGCATCAGACACTCAGGAATTCCCTGGCATACAGATAAGACCAGGAAAAATATTTAACAGAAGTTTACAAAGGGCTCTGGAAGAAAAAAAGACAAATGAGTACAGGGAGTAATAATATGCAACTAGATCATTTGTTCACTGAATGAAGTGCAGGCATTTCTGCATTAGACACCATAAAAGGGTTCCTCCCTACCTTGCTTCCTACTACCTGCACAAAGCAGAAGCCACTTTTTTCTACCCTGTGTTATGTCCTCAAGGGCTTCCCAGGTGGCTCAGTGGTAAGGAATTCACCTGCCAATGCAGAAGAGTCGGGTTTGATCCCTGGGTCAGGAAGATCCCCTGGAGCAATGGCAACTCATTCCACTATTCTTTCTTGCCTTAAAAAATCCCACAGACAGAAGAGTCTGATACGCTACAGTCCATGGAGTGGCAGAGTCAGACACGACTTATCAACTAACCGACAACAACAGCGAATTATATCCTCCAGCAAGTAAAAAATTTCAAAAACAGCTCTAAGATTGGTAAGATGAGTTTCAGCTCTAGGCTTTCTTCCAAACTCTAGTTTCCAGTTTCAGTATCTGCTTCTTTCCTATGTGCTGGACACTAAGCTTGCCAGCCTTATTATCATTATTATTTGGCTGCGCCAGGTCTTAGTTGTGGCATGCAGGATCTTCCGTTTTGGAATGTAGGATCTGTCTCCCTAACCAGGGATAGAATCTGGGCCCTTTGCATTGGGAGCACATAGACCCTGCCACTGGACCACCAGGGAAGTCCTGCAAGGCTTCATCTGGGAAGATGGCATTGCTGACCCCTGAGTTGTCTATTTACCCTGTTGCTGGAGATGGTTATCTGTGAGTTTCTCATGACCTACATGTCTTGCTCAGTATGCCCAGAATGCAAGACCCTGACTGTATTACTTATATATTACTACATAAGAGATTACTCTAAACCATAGAGGCTTAAAACAACAATCATTACTTTCTGACAATATCTGTAGATTTGGAATCTGGGAACAGCTTGGGTGAGTGTCCCTGGGGCAGGGTCTCTGACAAGGCTACAGTCAGGGTGCTGGCCAAGGCTGCAGTCATGTCCTCACTTGAATGGGGGAAATTCTGCTTCCATGCTCACTCGCCTGGCTGTTGGCCAAAGGCATCCTTTCCTGACCATCCAGGTCTCTCTATAAGGCAGCCCACAACATGACAGCAGTCTTTCTTAGAGCGAGTAAGTAAGAAAACAAAAGATGGTGCCCAAGACTGAAGCCACAGTGCTTTTAAAACCTCCTCTCAAAGGCAACATCCTGGCACTTCTGCTATATTCAGTGAGTTAGAAGTGAGTCAGTAAGTCCAGTCCATAGTCAACTGTAGAGAGTCACACACAAGAGTGAATACTGGGAGGCAAGAACCACTGTGGGCTGTCTGGGAGGTGCTCTGGGGTTTCCTGGAGGCTCAGTGGTAGAAAATCCACCTGCCAATGCAAGAGGCGCAGGTTCAGTACCTGGGTCTGGAGGATCCCATGGAGAAGGGAATGGCAGCCCTCTCCAGTATTCTTGCTGCAAAATCCCACAGACAAGGAGCCTAGCAGGCACAAAAGAGTCGGACAGGACTCAACAACTAAACAGCAACACACAGCGACGGAGGCACTCTACTGCTCACTCTACCCACACCATTTTCCCTGATTGGGTTTGCAGTGGGCAGTCTTGAGAGATGGAGTAATGATCTTCCTCTGGGACAAAGAGCAGGCTTAGCTTAGTGCCTGCTGGAAAAGCAGTGGGTTCCCCAGGCTTACTGTTCCCCAGCTGCAACACCAACCCACTGCATGTATGGCATCTCTCTGGGGCCCCCCCATGTCACCCGTGTGTAACTTGGAGACAAGAGGAATTGATTCAGACATTCTGATGCTCATGCTTTTTTTGCTATAGTTTCTTTTCTCTCACTCAGGGGTCTTGTGTCTTCTTCCAGCATCTGTGAGACACCAGTTAGCTAACTTGTTGCCTTGTAAGTAGGATAAAATCAAATCACGGAGCTGACAGTCCGACTGAACAGGACGACCTCATCAGAACTGTGTACAGGCTTGTGCGACTGGCATTCACAGAAGAGATCCACGTACATACCCTTCGTTTTAATTGACAACTACTTATGTACCAGGCAGGCATCACTCTAAGAGTGTATGAACATAGACTCGTTTCAGCTACGAGGTAGCCACTATTAAAAATCCCTGCTTGACAGGTGAGGAAGAAGAGGCACAAGGATGTTAATTAAGTAACTTGCTTCAATTCCTGTGGCCCGTAAGTGTCAGAGCCCTGTTATACAAACGGATGCAAAACCAACAGGGCTACAGCATCCACTGACCCGCTGTATCGTGCTGCCTGTGCTTAGTGTTAGGGAGGCACAGAGCAGGGAGATGAGGGAAATGATAAAATTAAAGACTTCTTCAAAACATTTATTGACACCATTGGTACAGAGTTCTTCATTCCTAATGTAAATGTTACAGTTTCTGTGACTTCCTTGTGTACTTGAAGGGTAATCCCTTCCAGTCGTATTGGTCAATGATGTGATTTCATGTGCTGCATTTGGCTCATTAGAATTTGATTTAGAAAATGTGCTCTGTATTCAGACTCAGACTATGAATGTAAAAATGCATTGTCCACACAAAAATCTGCACATGAAGTTTTTAACAGTTTTATTCACAGTCACCAAAACTTGGAAGTAGCCAAGATATCCTTCAGTAACTGAATGGATAAACTTGTATATCCAGGCAAGGGAAGATTATTCAGTGCTGAAAAGAAATGACTTATTAAGCCAGGGAAAGATGAGGGGTGGGGGTGTTAAATGCATATTACCAAGTAACAGAAGCCAATCTAGAAGGGTTATATACCGAATGATTCCTCCTGTGTGACAATCTGGAAAAGGCAAAACTATGGAGACAGTGAACAGATGCGTGGTAGGGGTGGGGCGAAGGAAGAGATGAACAGGCAGAGCACAGAGGGTTCTCAGGGCAGTGAATCTATTCTCTTTGATACTATAACGTTGAACAGACATCATTATGGGCCCCCTTGGTGGCTCAGACAGTAAAGAATCCACCTGCAGTGCCGGAGACCTGGGTTTTCTCCCTGGGTCCGGAAGATTCCCTTAAGAAGGAATGGCAACCGCCTCCAGTACTTTTGCTTGGAGAATTCCATGGACAGAGAAGCCAGGCGGGCTACAGTCCATGGGATCACAAAGAGTCGAACACGACTGAGGGATTCACACACACACACACACACACACACGTCATTATACATTTGTCCATATCCACAGAATGTACACCACCAAGAATGAACCTTAATGTAAACTATAGACTGTGTTTAGTAACGATGCATCAGTGTAAGTTCATTGATTTTAATGAATGTACTGCTCTGGTAGGAGATGTCAATAGTGGGAAAGGCTGTGTATACGTGGGTTATCAGGTCTATGGGAGCTCTCTGCTACTTCCTGCTCAGGTTTGTTGGGAACCTAAAACTGTTCTGAACAATACAGTTTATCTTTTAAACTGCTTTGAAAATGACAGTGTGCTTTAAAATGGAAAATATTGTTAATAGTGTCAGTGTGTGTAGCAATTTTTTTTTTAACCTTACTCTGTACCTGTTCAAGTTCCCCACATCCTTGGCTGCATTTTTCTGCTTGCAACTTCCTCCTTTCCTTAGCAAGTGTAAAAGACTTGACTCCCCATATAGTCTCTCTTCCTCTGCCCTGTTGACCCTCTTTTGAACCTTTCCAACCCAGGTTCAATCCAGGTGTCTACATTGTCATGGCTACATTGGAACTGTACAGCTCTGCTGAAGAAAAATCACAACAGTGTTTTGTTTTTGTTTGATTTTTTTTTCCACACTGCATGGTATGTGGGATCTTAGTTCCCCCAGCAAGGATTGAACCCACAACCCCTGCATTGGAAGTTCAGAGTTTTAATCACTGGATCACCAAGGAAGTCCCCCAAAATCATAATGGTGAACATGCTGTCTGTAGTGCAACTTGCAGTCTCCTCTATCAGCTTATCCCTCAGTGTTTTCTGCAACTATGTTTCTCAAATCAGAGCTTTCTAGTTCAAAATGCCTATCAGTAAGTTTTAACTGTCGTTTTCTTTTTTTGATATTGTTTTATTTTGATTAAATATTTTCAAAGCCTTATGCCATTTACTCCTGTGCTATAGATATATGTCAACTTTTTGTATACGTATAAAATGAGTTCACCTCATTAATTAATCCATTTTCTATTAAAATAATTGATCGAATCTGGCTACTAATTATCACACACAGTAATATGGCAGATAAACATATCTATTGATGAAGACTCACCCAAAAGTGGTTCTACATTAGCAAAGAGGAGAGGGGAAAATAACAGGTAGGTTAATGTTTAGAACTGTTTTAATTCGTGGTTAGACAGGTCTCTTTAAGAAGGTTCTATGGAGAAGTTGAGTCATACTCCCTTATCCAATGTGCCTCAATGCCCTAGAATACACCTCCCTTGTTCTTAGATTAGGGCACCTTCCTTTCTCAAGTTACTCAGTCAAAATCCGGTCCAGTCCTTTCCACATCTCTCTTGTAATTTGACCATGGACCACTCTTGGGGGAGTACTGACCCCTAGGGTCTAGGCAGTAGTCTCAAATTGACAGTCCCTGAGGCAGATTTGCTAGATAGATACGGCTTATTGGCTTGCACAGTATTTTAAGAGAACCTGAATTCGTCCCTCTTCTTCTTATTACTGGCCATGATGCCGGGTTGCAGGATCCTAGTTCCCTGACGAGGGATGGAACCCCTGCCCCCTGCGACAGAAGCATGGAGCCCTAACTGCTGGCCCACCAAGGGAATTTCCTTTTCCTAGCATTTTGAAGTCATGCCATTTCACATGAAAATGTATATTGCTAGTTTTTATTGAAAAATGAACTGACCTGGCAACACTGGGCCTGTGCTCTTACATACAGCAGCTGTCAGCGCTCCCTGGAGAGAGGGCGCCCCCACCTGCCACTCACCAAGACTGAGTGTCAGTTGCCACTCGTGTCACTTTCACCAGCTCCAACGCTCAGTACCAGTGGTGGCAACTGGTGCTTCCGGTGTTTGTAAACTCTCCTATACCTGGTCCTTGTTGCCTTTCACCCAGCACTACTTGTTATCACTGGAGGCTCTGTGATGCTCTACAAAGATCATGGGCTTGGAATCAGATGGACTTAGCTCTGCCACTTTCCTACTGGGTGACCTCTGAGCACTTCCATTTCTTTATCTGTCAAACGGTGTGATTGGCATGGTTATGAGGATTAAAGGCAATATGTGGATAATGTGCTTCTGATAGAAGCAGGAAGCAGGCAGTGAGTGTGGCCTGCCTCCATTGACAATCTCTGTCCTCACCTCTCTGGAAGATGACAGGGCCACTCCTGTGGTCATCAACTTGTAACTGATTTGTACAATACTCTAGATGTGTAGACACAAGTGAGAAAATTACAAGAAATGAGGGCATTCTTAAGTAAAATTTATTTCCTGTAATTGTCAGCTGTCATCATCAAGGACAATTACAGGAAATAAATTTTAACTAAGCATTCCCTAGTTTCTAGCTGCTATCATCAAGAAGGGCTTCCCAGGTAGCATAGTGGTAAAGAATCGACCTGCCAATGAAGGAGACGTGGCTTCGATTCCTGGGTTGGGAAGATCCCTGGAGGAGGAAATGGCAACCCACTCTAATATCCTTGCCTGGAAAATCCCATGGACAGAGGAACCTGGTGGTCTATAGTCCACCAGGTCACAAAGAGTCAGACTGAGCACACGTCATAAGGAGTTAAGCAGTTAGCCAACAGCACTTCCATTACTCGCAGGATAATCTTTCAGTATGCTAAATCAGACTCGTGCAATTAGTTCTATAAAGAAAACAAAAATGAAAATGTTTTTGAATTAGCATGGTTTCCAAAACTGGGGAAAACAAAGATAATTCTTCATATCCCAAGCTTAGCTGCATCTCTGCAGAGCTGCTTATAAATCTAACATTCCAATTTGTTTTCCTTCTGCTGCTGTAACAAATTACCACAAACTTGGAAACTTAAAACAATAGAAATGCATTATCTTACAGTTCCGCAGGTTAGAGATCTGACATTGGTGTTACTGGGCTAAAATCAATGTGTCAGCGGGCTGCATTCTTTTTTGGAGGCTCTAGGAGTGAATCCATTTCCTTTGCTTTTCCAGCTTCTTTTAGAGGCCACCCACATTCTCTGACTCTTGGCTCATTTCTCCACCTTAAAAAATATATATATTCATTTGACTGTGCCAGGTCTTAGCCATGGCATGCGAGATCTAGTTTCCTAACCAGAAATGGAACCCAGGCCCCCTGCTTTGGGAGCACAGTCTGAGCCACTAGACCACTGGGGAAGTCCCCTTCCTTTCTCCACCTTTAAAGTGAGCCATGTTGCATGTCTCTGAACATTCTCCCAGAGTCACATCTCTTTCTCTGACTCTTTTCTGTTGCTTCCCTCTTCCACTTCTAAGGACCCTTTGATTCCGTTGGACCTACCCAGAAAATCCAGGACGTCCTTTCTATCTGAACGTTGTTGTTGTTCAGTTGCTCGGTTGGGTCCGACTCTTTGCGACCCCATGGACTGCAGCACAGCACACCAGGCTTCTCTGTCCTTCACCATCTCCCAGAGTTTGCTCAAATTCATATCCATTGAGTCAGTGATGCCATCCAACCATCTCATCCTTTGTCATCCCCTGCTTCTACCCTCAATCTTTCCCAGCATCAGGGTCTTTTCCAATGAGTTGGCTATTCACATCAGGTGGCCAAAGTACTAGAGCTTCAGCTTCAGCATCAGTCCTTCCAATGAATATTCAGGACTTATTTCCTTTAGGATTGACTGGTTTGATCTCCTTGCTGTCCAAGGGATGCTCAAGATTCTTAAGATTAGTAATGTTAATTCCACCTTCAATCTTAATTCTTTGCCATGTAATGTAGCATATTCACAGATTTTGGATACTAGGACATGGACATCTTTAGGGGAACCACCATCCTGCCTATCTAAATGGGTATTTTATATATGTAATATATATGTAATTTATATACATTAACAGTTTACCCTTAAACAACACAGGTTTAAACTGTGTGTATCCACTCATGCAGATTTTTCTCAATAAACACATACTACAGTAACACACGATCTGCGATTGGTTGAATCCATGGATGTGGAACTGTGGATATGAAGAGATGCCAAACAGTTAGTCACAGATTTTCAGCTGGGGTTGAGACAGGGATCAGCACCCCTAACCCCTATGTTTTTCAAGGGTCAATTATTCATACATATATGTGCATACATGCTCAGTTCTGCCCGACTCTGTGATCCCCTGAACTGCAGCCTGCCAGGCTCCTCTGTCCATGGGATTTCCCAAGCAAGAATACTGGAGTGGGTTGCCATTTCCTCCTCCAGTGAATCTTCCTGACCTAGGGATCAAACCTCCATCTCCTGCATTGGCAGGTAGATTCTTTAGCATTGTGTCTCCTGGGAAGCCCCTATGTGCTGCTAACAGGTTTCTAAATGGAATTTTATATTATCACAGACTTTTGTAAGAAATCTGGCTATTCATATCATGACAAAGTTTCTGAATTGTTAATAGGGCTTCCTTTTTAAAAAGACAAATGGGTATAAATTCCTCCAAAGGTTGTGAGCTTTAGGATTTTGCTTATTTGCAGAGTTTAAAAGTAAACAAGACCTCAGGAAATCACATGATGCAGTTTCTTGCCCTGAATCCCTCAAATCACCACATTTTCTTGCTATGTAGGGAAATGGTACAGGATACCATTTTAAGTAGATAGGATCATTCTATGCTCTTAGTTTCCAGAAGTATTTTCCTCTACTTGTTTTTCATGATTGTTCTCCAGTGAAGATAAGTAGCAATTAAAAATAATTTACCCCAATCATGGGTTAAAATTACAAGTAACGAGATGAAATTTGAAAGACGGGGTTGAAGCCAAACAATATGCCTGTGAAACTTCCAAACACATGGTATTAGGCTTGAAGAAACAATACAAGGCAAAAGTGGTAAAATAATTTAAAATGCAGTATACTGAGGAATATGTTCAATAGTGAAGGCAATCTACACTGCATAAGAAAAAATTAAGGTGTTTTTCTCATTTTTTCTTTTGTTTTATCAAGGATATAAAATCCTCCCTGCAAGTACAGTATATCTTTGTCTTTGTACCTGGTAACTTCCCCCTGTCTTAACACAGTGCTTTGCAGAGGAAGTGTTTGTTGAATTAGTAATGTTTACATTTACATAAGATTGCATTAAAAGCACCTTGCAGATATTAAGAAGAGAAAATGAGTCATAAATAGTTTATTTAAACACATAAAAACTAAGTAGGTGTTCAAATGGCCAGTTTCAAATTAAATTCTCAACCCATGGAGAATCATTCCCTAGGTAAAAGTCCTGATTTGGAGGTCAGGGAAGGAATGGAGAAGCAGGTGATAGTTTGGAGTTTAGTCCTTTTATATTTTTATATATTTCATAAAGGATTTAAACTACTGATGTGGGTGAGGATTACATTTTTAATTTCTGCCTCTCTGTATCTAGCACAATACCTGGCACACACTAGGCACTCAACAAATAGTTTTGTTGTTTTTTAAAAATATTTATTTTCTTGGCTACCCCAGGGTTATAGTTGCAGCATGAGGGATCCTCAGTCTTCTGAATCTTTAGTTGTGGCATGCAAACTCTTGGTTGTGGGATCTAGTTCCCTGACCAGGAATCGAACCTGGGCCCCTTGCATTAGGAGTGCGGAATCTTAGCCACTAGACCACCAGGGAAGTCCCAACAAGTAGTTATTGAGTGAAGAAAGAAGAGAACAAAAGTCATTAAATTCTTAGATGACACCAAACCAAGGAACAGGGATGGTGAAAGGTAACTAATATCTTGCTTTTTGAATTGTGCACCCATCCTTAAGAATGTTTCTGCACACACATGAATTATGTATTTGTGACCCATGGTAACAGATTGTACACAATATAAACCCAAAATTAAAAAAGTAAAATAATCAATATATCTAAAATAATTTCATGGTATGTTGTTCCATACAAGAGCCTTTTGCTTTTACTTGATACTTTGTTATCAATACATTATTACTCTTTTAAAATCTTGGCTTAATATTTTATGATATAGAGATTTGCAGATGTGGTGTTAAGGTTAGATTATTCTAATACTACATTTGAATAGCTTTCCCAGCTGGAAAAGATATTTCAAGAGAATATTTGGATTTAAATAGAAGAAATGTTTTATTGTTGCCTCTTTCTATTAAAATACTCATTTTCTTTTTTATCTCATCAACCAGTTCTGGAAAGGTTTATGCTGAAGCTTGACAAGGAAATTTCCATCTTCCCTGCTATCAATTAGCAGTTCTGGCAAACTGCAGGCATACCTCATTTTATTATGCTTTACATTCTCATGCTTTGCAGTTACTGCAGTTTTTACAGCTTGAAGGTTTGTGGCAACCCTGTGTCAGGCATCTCTGGCTACCATTTTTCCAACAGCATTTGTTCACTTCACATCTTGGCAATTCTTGAGGTGTTCCAAACTTTTTCTTGCTATGGTGATTTGTGATTAGTGATCGTTGATGCTCCTGTTGCAAAAAGATTGTTGAAAGTTCAGATGATTATTACCATTTTTTTAGCAATAAAGTATTTTTAAGTTAAAGTATGTACATTTGGGGCTTCACTGTTAACTCAGCTGGTAAAGAATCCACCTGCAATGGAGGAGACCCCGGTTTGATTCCTGGGGGGATGATCCCCTGGAGAAGGGATAGGCTACCCGCTATAGTGTTCTTGGGTTTCCCTGGTGGTTCAGATGGTAAAAGGAATCTACCTGCAATGTGGGAGTCCTGGGTTCAATCCCTGGGTTGGGTAGATCCCCTGGAGAAGTAAATGGCAATCCACTCCAGTATTCTTGCCTGGAGAATCCCTATGGACAGAGTAACCTGGTGGGCTACAGTCCATGGGGTTGCAAAGAGTCAGGCGTGACTGAGTAGGTGCAGCGCATGTATACTTTTTAAAGCTATAATGCTATTACACACTTAATATAATGACAGTAGAGTATAAATATAACTGATCTATGCACTGGGAAACCAAAAGTTTTGTGACTCTGCTGAGATACTCATTTTATTGCAGCGGTCTGGAAGTGAACCTGAAGTATCCCTAAGGTCTGCCTGCAGTTTAAAAGCATTGTGTTTAATCTTTTCAAGAGATGAGTTTCAGTTCAGTTCAGTTGCTCAGTCGTGTCTGACTCTTTGCGACCCCATGAATCGCAGCACGCCAGGCCTCCCTGTCCATCACCATCTCCTGGAGTTCACTCAGACTCACGTCCATTGAGTCCGTGATGCCATCCAGCCATCTCATCCTCTGTCTCCCCCTTCTTCTCCTGCCCCCAACCCCTCCCAGCATCAGAGTCTTTTCCAATGAGTCAACTCTTCTCATGAGGTGGCCAAAGTACTGGAGTTTCAGCTTCAGCATCATTCCTTCCAAAGAACACCTAGGGCTGATCTCCTCTAGAATGGACTGGTTGGATCTCCTTGCAGTCCAAGGGACTCTCAAGAGTCTTCTCCAACACCACAGTTCAAAAGCATCAGTTCTTCAGCATTCAGCATTCCAAGACCCAGTGAAATCCATTATTTGGAAAATACTTAAACACATTACAAATCGTTTCCAAAAATTTTAAGTGTACATGTATTAGAGTTTTAATATAACACACATACAGGTTTTTTTATTGTGGTAAAATCCCATAATACAAAACATACTATTTTAGCTATATTTAACAGTATATTTCAGTGTCTTTAAGTACATTCACCTTGCTGTGCAACTCTCACCATCAACCATCTCCCAAATTTATTACCTTCCTAAACTGAAACTCTGACTACAGTAAACTAAAAATCTCCATTCCTCCTGGAAACCTCCCCCAACCCATCCTCTGGCCTCTGGCATCTACCAGTGTGTTTTCTGATCCTATGAATTCAACTATTCTGGGTATCTTGTATAAGTGGAACCAAACAGTATTTGTCTGCACCTAATATATATTGGTAGAGAAGGAAATGGCAACTCACTCTAGTAATCTTGCCTGGGAAATTTCATGGACAGAGAGGAGCCTGGTGGGCTGCAGTCCATGGGGGCACAAAAGAGTTGGACACGACTTAGTGACTAAATAACAATGATGTTTACCGGAATGCATTTTAAAGGTTAACTTAATATATATGCAACAAACAGATTGTACCTTCTTTTTCTCACCTCCCATGCTATACAGTAGGTTCTCACTAGTTATTTATTTTATACATAATAGTGTATATGTGTCAATCCCAGGGCTTCCCATGGGGCACAAGTGGTAAAGAACCTACCTGCCAATGCAAGAGACTTAAGAGATGCAAGTTCAATCCCTGGGTCAGGAAGATTCCCTGGAGGAGGGCATGGCAACCCACTCCAGTATTCTTGCCTGAAGAATCCCCATGGACAGAGGAGCACCAAGGACTACAGTCTATGGGGTCACAAAGAATTGGACACGACTGAGCGACTAAGCACAGCACAGGAAGTAATCACAACTAGAGCTTATGTAAAGCTTATTTTGGTGGTAGATTTATATATTCTCTGTTCCGTTCAGTTGCTCAGTCATGTCCGACTCTTTGTGACCCCATGGACTGCAGCATGCCAGGCATCCCTGTCCTTCACCATCTCCTGGAGTTTGCTCAAACTCATGTCCGTTGAGTTGGTGATGCCATCCAACCATCTCATTGTCTATCATCTCCTTCTCCTCCTGCCTTCAATCTTTACCAGCATCAGGGTCTTTATCAGTGAGTTGGCTCTTCACATCAGGTGGCCAAAGTATCGGAGCTTCAGCTTCAGCATCACTCCTTCCAATGAATATTCAGGGTTGATTTCCTTTAGGATTGACTGGTTTGATTCTCCTTGCAGCCCAAGGGACTCTCCAATGTCTTCTCTAGCACCACAGTTCGAAGGCATCAATTCTTCAGTGTTCAGCCTTTTTTTATTGTCCAGCTCTCACATCTGTACCTGACTACAGGAAAAACCATAGCTTTGACTCTGTGGACCTTTGTTGGCAAAGTGATGTCTCTGCTTTTTAATATGCTGTCTAGGTTGGTCCTTGCTTTTCTTCCAAGGAGCAAGTGTCTTAATTTCATGGCTGCAGTCACCATCCACAGTGATCTGGAGTCCAAGAAAATAAAGTCTGTCACTGTTTCTATCGCTTCCCCATCTATTTGCCATAAAGTGATGGGGCTGGATGCCAGGATCTTAGTTTTTTGAATGTTGAGTTTTAAGCCAGTTTTCTCACTCTCGTCTTTCACCTTCATCAAGAGTCTCTTTAATTCCTCTTCACTTTCTGCCATAAGGGTGGTATCATCTGCATGTCGGAGGTTATTGATATTTCTCCTGGCAATCTTGATTCCAGCTTGTGTTTCATCCAGCCCACCATTTCTCATGATGTACTCTGCGTATAAGTTAAATAAACAGGGTGACAGTATACAGCCTTGACATATTCCTTTCCCAATTTTGAACCAGTCTGTTGCTCTGTTGAACTCCATCGGGTTCAAACTGTTTCTTCTTGACTTGCATACAGGTTTTGCATATATGTAAACTTATTCCACCCTCAGTACAACCCAGGGCAGTAGATATGATGATCTCCATTTTACAGATGAAGAAACTGAACCCAGAGATGTGAAATAACTTGCTCAGGGCTACGTGGCTGGTGATGGCAGAACTATGGTCAGAACTAGACTGTGTGGATTCAGGAGCTGTACTTTTAATCCTAAGCATCCTGAAAATGTTGATGGAAGATAAAGAGTTTTCCATGATTACTTCCCATCTCAGTACAAAGTACTATATAAAGTCTATTGAGAGGATCTGTTTTTACAAAATTAATCATATCAATGACTTCCGATAGTGCACAAAACTGCAACACACTGATGGTGGATGAATGAGAGTTTCCATTCAAGTGGAAGCCCACCCTTCTCAGGATACCCTGCAGAATAGACGAATGACTGACAAAGGACTGTATGAGCATGCTAGTGGTAGTGTGTATGTTAAATAAGCATAAGCGTATAAGTGTTAATCGCCCTGTTGTGTCCAACTCTTTGCGACCCGGTGGACTGTAGCCAGGTAGGCTCCTCTCTCCATGAAACTCTTCAGGCAAGAATACTGAAGTGGGTCGACATTCCTACCTCCAGGGGATCTTCCCTGGCCCAAGGATGGAAACCAGGTCTCCTGCATTGTAGGCAGGTTCTTTACCGTCTGAGCCACCCGGGAAGTTGATATGTTATATAATACAGCTTAACTTCTTCCTTTTAGGTAAAACAAACACAGATAGTCCCTGACTCACAATGGTTCATCTTAAGATTTTTCAACTTGGAGATGGAGTGAAAGCAATACGAACTCGGTAAAAACCAAACTCTGACTTGTGAATTTTCATCTTTTCCTAGTCTAGGGATATGCTGTATGATCCTCTTGGTGATGGTGTACAGCAGTAGCCAGTGACAGCTTCTGAACAGTCATGCAGTCAGAAGGGTGAATAGTCCATACCAATCTGGACCCAGGTAAGTATTTGCTTTTCACTTTCAGTACAGTGTTCAGTGAATTACGAGATGTCCATGAGGCTTTGTGTTGGAGAATTTTACCCAACTGTAACCTAATGTAAATATTCTGAGAAGGTTTAAGTTAGGCTTGGCTATGATGTCTAATAGGTAGGGTGTACTATATGTTTTCAACTTACCAGAGGTTTACTGGGGACTTAATCCCATTGTAAGTTGAGGAAGATCTGTTAGACACTGGGATATTTTCTTTCTCAACTGTGGTAGATTGTCTTGAGTACTCCTAGGATGTGTACCCTCCGCTTTGGATGTTTTTGGTCTTAAAGAATTTGATAAAATTAAAAAAACACATCGAGCCGATGACTTCCCTTGTGGTCTAGCGGTTAAAACTCTGCGTGTACTTCCTCAATGTAGGGGGCCTGGGTTGGATCCCTGACCAGGGGACTAGATCCCACATGCCACAACTAAGACCCAGAGCAGCCAAATAAATAAATATATATATATTTTAAAATCATCCAGGAAAAATAGAGGTCTGGTAAAACAGGTGCAGAGGAGTGCAATAGGATAATCAAAATAACCCCTTAAATATAATTTGAGAAGTATAAGTAGGCTAAACAAACATTTAGAGTTCTGATTTTAGTCTACATAATATTAAATGTGGTGGCTCAGAGGAGAAAGAATCTGCCCACAATGCAGGGTTCAATCCCTGGGTCGGGAAGGTTCCCTGGAGAAGGGAATGGCAATCCACTCCAGTATTCTTGCCTGGAGAATCCCATGGACAGAGGAGCCTGGCAGTCACAGTCCATAGGGTCACACAGAGTTGGACATGATTAAGTGACTAACACTTCACTTCAATTTTAAATATAAAAATAATTCCAAATTGCATTATAGGAGTGTGAATTGAAAAGCTTGAAAGAAAGCTCTCATATATTATGGGCTTGCCCAATCATTTCCAAGAAGATTCCATGACTCATAATGGCATCTCATCTAAAATAGAATATGGAAAATTTGGAAAGAAGTTGTCTGAGAGTTGTAAAATATCAGAAAGAGAAAGAGTAGAAAAAGTTAAAATGCTGTTTATTCTGCAAAACCTAGGGAATTTAAGGGTCTTTTGGTATCTGAAGAGTTATAGTCCCTTAAGTTTTATTATGCCTTTGACACAGATTCCTTGGGGAACTAGGTGAGGAAATGACAGCAATGCTCCTCCTTAAGCCAAAGGCTATTAAGCCTTTGCCATCTGAAATGGGTTCAATCATTAATCACACATAATTGACAGTAGGTAACTGAGTCACCAAATGAATGGTGTTTAAGAAAAGCTATTATTCCATACTGATAAGTAACTAAAATAATTATTATCTTCAAAGTTTACCTAGTAGGTTGGAGCTCAAAGGCCTAATACGATTCTCTGAGGAACATAGGAACTGCTGACTGACTTAACATAAATAAGTTATGGTCAACTATTAACAGACATGGTTTACTGTACATAACAGACTATCCAAACCAGAGACATAAAAAAAACCGAGAGAAAAAACAAGAAAGAAAAAGGAAGCAATTTACATTTTGTTCTTGATACTCACAACTAGATGGAAAGGCAATGAGATTTCCTTAATAGGGGAAGATAGTCTTACTTCAGATAATGAATGGTCTTAGCAGGATTTAAAGCAATTTCTAGCAACGTTTTAATCAAAAAGCTGATGCTAGCAGTTTAGGGAGCTTGATCTGACACTTCCCCGTAGTTTTTCTCTTGAGTCTAACATAGAAAGTAAGAAAGTTCTGTGATCTGGAAGCTTTATATTTATCCCTCATATAGTTTTAAAATAGAATTTTCTCTTCATTACCAATACAAAACATGCCTGAACATCAGGTATTTCAGTTTTGAGTTTGAACATGGCTAATCTGGCCCAAGAAAGACTTTGAGCTTTGAGCCACTGCCATCTGCAACATACAAAATGAGAACGCTTTGAACCATTTTCCAGATCAAAAGTGTCTGACTCTTTGCCACCCCATGGACTGAATTCTCCAGACAGAATAGTGGAGTGGATAACCTTTCCCTTCTCCAGGGAATCTTCCCAACACAGGGATCAAACCCAGGTCTCCTGCATTGTGGGCAGATTCTTTACCAGCTGAGCCACAAGGGCTCAAGGAAACACGGTAATTCCGCTTTGTGCTAAGGCAGGATAAACCAATTACTGTTTCAGTTCCAGTGAGTATTGGAGTTTTTCTAAATATATTTCCATTGCTGCTGCTGCTGCTAAGTCACTTCAGTCGTGTCTGACTCTGTGCGACCCCATGGACAGACAGCAGCCCACCAGGCTCCTCTGTCCAAGGGATTCTCTAGGCAGGAATACTGGAGTGGGTTGCCATTTCCTTCTCCAATGCATGCAGGCATGCTGAGTCGCTTCAGTCGTGTCCGACTCTGTGTGACCCCATGGACAGACAGCAGCCCACCAGGCTCCTCTGTCCAAGGGATTCTCTAGGCAAGAGTACTGGAGTGGGTTGCCATTGCCTTCTCCATATTTGCATTGTTTCTGTTTTATTAAATTACTTTACTCAGAAAATTCAGTAAGTTGGTCACTTTAATTCTCATATCCTTACTTATTTTTACAGCAGGCTTTTCTTGTTAGTTATTTTCTGAACCTATTCATGGCTAGGACTATGCCTTAAATTACTTTCTCAAAAAAAATGGTTTTTCTCTTTACTGAAGTTGTGGGAGACTGTGATTGGCTTGGGGCTTCCCAGGTGGCTTTAGTGGCAAAGAACCTGCCTGCCAATATAGGAGACAAAAGAAACGTGGGTTTGATCCCTGAGTCAGGAAGATCCCCTGGAGGAGGGCATGGCAACCCACTCCAGTATTATTGCCTGGAGAATCCTATGGACAGAGTAGCGAGCAAGCTACAGTCCATGGGGTCACACAGGGTCAAACACGATGGAAGGGACTTAAAACGCCAAGCACAGAGATGGTTGGTATATCAACGGATAAACATAGCTGGAAACTATAGCAACAACTTACGATGTCTGACCCACTTAAGTAGATGAGTATGTAGTAGAAGAAAGGAAAAATTATAAAAAATTTATATAAAAACTATACAAATAACATGCATCTAGAACATCTTTCCTTTTCTAATCATGTAGTTGGTAGTATTTTTTTTACATCTCTAGTCTTGGTGAGTTTCCTGCTATAAAACAAATATTCTAATGAACACTGGCCCTCACTTCCATTTCCAGCTGACTTATGAATAGAGTCATTCAGGTCCTGTGACTGCCTATTTTATCAAATTTTTTTTCCCTAAGGGAAGTGATAATCTTATATTGTTATGTTCCTCAACTTTTCCATGGTTACAATAAAAGAATTATAAATAACACAGGACTTTATTATGATATAAAAAGTCATGATGGTTCTGTATCAGACACCATATTAGAGAAAAGGCTTTCCATTTTGAAAAGAGGATGATCTTATCAGAATATATTATTTAAAAAGAAATACTGTATTCCCTGGTTGGGCTTCCCTGATAGCTCAGTTGGTAAAGAATCCGCCTGCAATGCAGGAGACCCCGGTTCAATTCCTGGATCAGGAAGATCCACTGGAGAAGGGATAGGCTACCCACTCCAGTATTCTTGGGTCTTCCTTGTGGCTCAGCTGGTAAAGAATCCTCCTGCAATGTGGTAGACCTGGGTTCCATCCCTGGGTTGGAGAGTTCCCCTGGGAAAGGGAAAGGCTACCCACTCCAGTATTCTGGCCTGGAAAAGTAAAAAAGAGTCAGACACAACTGAGTGACAAAGCCTTTCTTCCTATTCCCTGGTTAGGTAGGTTTTTTTTGTTTTGTTTTGTTTTTTTAACGTTTGGGTCAGTAGTTTACAGTATTGCCAGTCCAATTTTCTAAAATTCTGAACGTAACTATGTCTCAATATTTCTCTTTTTCTTTAACGTGAGACCCTTAATTTATTTTTATTTATTTACTGGAGTATAATTGCTTTACAATGTTGTTAGTTTCTGCTGTACAAGGAAGTGAATTAGCTATATGCCTACATATATCCCCTTCCTCTTGTGATTTTTTTTTTTTCCTGTTACTTTTTGGACTTCTACAAAAATCTCAAAGCTCTAAAAATTGACCATTCTTTACAGTGGTGGTGGTTTAGTCGTTAAGACATGTCTGACTCTTGAAACCCCATGGACTATAGCCTGCCTGGCTCCTCTGTCCATGGGATTCTCCAGACAAAACTACTGAAGTGGTTGCCATTTCCTTCTCCAGGTGATCTTCCTGACCCAGAAATCAAACCCAGGTCTCCTGCATTGCAGGCAGATTCTTTACCAACTGAGCTACATGGGAAGCTCCATTCTTTATAGTAGTGCAAATGAAATATGAAAATTGGCATTTTTATATCTATGTTAAAGCTATAATAATGTGAAGACAGTCATCAGTCAGTTGATAATATGTTCCAGCCATTCTCCTAGGTTCATTTGACCCTGATAGCAATTTCATGAGATAAGCACTATTACTATGTGTTTTGGGCTTCCCAGGTGACTTAGTGATAAAGAATCCGCCCACCAATGCAGGAGTTGAAGTTCTATCCCTGGGTTGGGAGGATCCTCTGGAGTAGGAAATGGCAATCCATTCCAGTATTCTTGCCTGGAGAATCCCATGGACAGAGGAGCCTGGTGGGCTACAGTCCATGGAGTTGCAGAGTTGGACACAATTAAGCATACACACACGCATTATGTACATTAAGTACCATTATCATCCTTAAGTTTTTGATGAAATCATTGTTCAGAGAGGTGAATTTGAAGTAGAGAGTAGCAGAGCCGCAGCTTAAATCTGAGTCTGATTCCAAGGCTTGTGTTCATAATTTCTACGCTATAAATATAACAGATGAACAAAATATTTGCCCTATCTCATGAAATGAATCATATTTGCAAACAAAATATTGGAACCCAGAGTCTAACAAAAATATTTAAAAAAAAGTCCTCACGTGAATGTACACGGAACCTTTTATAAAGGCATAAACATCAGCCAGATATTGCTGAAAATTCAATAGCTTTTACAATGTAAACTTGGAAATTGGAAATGTAAAGGAAAATGGAGATATGATCTGTATCTATAGGTGAATATGATTAATCAAAGTGATCAGCCTTAAAGTGTGTACTTTTAATGAAGTGAAACAGTTCTTTAATAGTTCTTGAATATATTTATGACCTCTACTGTTCTGAGAAATCAAGCTATTAAATTGCAGCTCTCAGATTGTAAATGCAAAATATCCGAAGTCTTATTAGCTTATCAGCTGAACATTGCCCACCAACCTTCCTGTCTTGAAATGTTTGTGCAAGACAGGTGTGTGTGTGTGTAAGTGTGTGTGTTGTGTTCTTCCCAGTAGGAGGACAAATTTCTCTTGAAAAGGTAATGGTTCCCAGATGTTTGTTTTTCAAACAAAAGAAAAAAAAGTTGAAAAATAGTAATAGCCAGGTATTTGTCTATCATCTCACTTGGAGTTCATTGTCACAAAACTTCCTTTTGTCTGAGAAATTTTTCGGTCCAGTGAATATAGCTTTCATTAAGAGGTCACACTGATCACTTGTTGATTTTGTTACTAGAGGAACTTCTTTAGCTTCTCTGTGCTTTATTGTGTGAATTGCTTTGTGTGGACCACAGAAAAAATATACAAAGGACCACTGGCGATATGTTGATTTGTATGTATTGGATTTTAATATCTACTATACTTTATGCCCATTTCCCCAATATATACATATATATTGAGAGAGAGGGATCCAAAAATAGCTGTGGAAAGGAAATTTCTCTGTACACAGGATCTGCCACTTTGTGAAAGCGCTCTCCCATCTTACAAAAGCCAAAATTCTGCTGATGAAAAAGTAGAAAATTGTGCAAATAATGCTAAATGAAGCACAGCTGTTCCCCTAAAATTATCTGGATACTTCTGCATTACACTACTACACATGCCCACCAGGCCATTCCCGGGTGGCTCTGGGGGAGCCTCCGGGGGTCGGGCGGTCCTGCCCACTGCGCGCACCAGGGTTAGAATCCCCGGCCGGGCCGGGCACGATGGCCCACAGCGCTCCTGGGCCCCAGGGCAGCGGTCACTACAAGAGGAGCAGCGGAAAACCCCGGGGAGTCTAGGCAGGTTACCGCGGGTCCCCCGAACTTGGCGCCCCGGGCGAGGCGGGGGACTCTCGCGAGGGTCCTCGTGGAAGCGGGCGGAGCGCGGGTCTCCGCGGCTGGGGGTATCGCCCAGCCCGCGGCTCCGGCCCGAGGGGCGGGCCGCCCCTCAGCCCGGAGCGGGCGCCTTCCCCGCGCGCTGCCGGTCGCCCGGCTTCGCCCTGCGGGAGGAGCCGGCCGCCGTGACGCGCCTGGGAGGAAACGCCAGCGCCCGGCGGCCCTGCCGGGAAGGAGGAAGCACGAGAGCGCTCGGCTCCGCGACCGCCGCGCGGGGAGGCAGCACCGCGGAGCCGGGTAGGTGCGGGGCGGCGGGGACCTTGGGCCGCGGGGTGGGCGAGCGGCCGGGCCGCAGTCGGGCCCTCGGGCGGGTGGGACCGGGCGGGGCGAGGGTACCCGGGCCTCCTCGGCTGCCTCTTTCTGGAGCAAACGTGACTTTCCCGGGTCCCGTGGCGGCGCCCCCGTCCTTCAGCCCGGAAACCTCCTCGTTGGTCGGGTGGGAAAAGCCGTTCCCTCGCCCAGCCCTCGACTCTGAGAGTTTGTGGTCTTTGTTTCCTCGAGGTGAATTCGGTTTCTGCTTTCCGATTTCTAAACGCCCGAGGGGTGTCCCCGGGGACAGATGTTGTTAATCTGAATGCAGCTTCGGAGCCGGGAACCGGGAGAGTGGGAGACCCCCCACCTGAGGTCGAAAGTGGATGCAGGTTACCTGTGAGGATCTGCGAGGGCACCGAAATCCTTAACCTGTTGTCAGCGAACCTGCCGTCTGAGACCTTAATGCGTGGCTGTCCTTTAAGCTCTCTGTGATTTGAAACCTTTTCTGTCCCTTTTAACGTGCATTTGGCTCTGTTGATTCCCAGTTGAGCATTGGTATGTGCCATCTAGAAATGCTTTGAGATTTTTAGATTTTGTCATTTTTAGTGGTGGTTAGCGGGAAAGACAGAAAAGAGAATTCATCCGTTGAAACTTAAACTTTTAGGTTATTAAATTTAGTAGTGATTTCTGAACCACGACTAGAGTTTCAGTTCTGCACAAGGCTGTACAGGGTACACTTGAGATGCAGAACACGACAGTTTCTAAATCTTTATCAGGGTAAAAAAAAAAAAAAACACAAGTAGACCGTTGTGTATTTTGATTCTCTACTTTGTCAGTAGGTTGATCATTCACCCAGCCAATCTGGGAAGTGCTTTTTTATTTATCAAACACTTAGGTAGCTCTGACATGTGTTAGGCTCGTTCTAAGTGTTTTATAAATATTAACTCAAATTATTAACTCAAAATGTTAAATTATAGCAGTTCCAGCAGTGTCCAGGCTGTGCATACTTCAGTTCCCTGAATGTCATTGCAAGAGCTTTTAGAAACAGAGGAAGTTTCAGGCATATTTTAGGACTGGGTGTGCCTTCTAGCCGCCTTGGCTTCCACTCCAGTAAAGCAAGCCATCACCCATCTACTCCCCTGGGGGAAGGGAGTCTGGAGTGAAGGGAGTGAGAACTCTTCTTACAGATTTCTGGCCAGATCGCTAGCATCTTAAATATCATGGTCCTTCTCAGCGGACAGAGTGCCCATCCTTAACTAACTCTGAGGAGACCAGAACTTCCCCTTTCTTTAGCTGCCACTGCACTGAGCTTAATTCTGTTTCCTTCCTAATATATTTGACAATTGGTATGACTGTAGCTTGGGTTTCCCTGGTGGCTCACGTGGCAAAGAACCTGCCTCCAATGCAGGAGACCCAGGTTTGATTCCTGGGTCAGGAGGATCCCCTGGAGAAGGGAATGGAAACCCACTCCAGTATTATTGTCTGGAGGATTCCATGGACAGAGGAGCCTGGCAGGCTATAGTCCATGGGGTCACAAAGAATCAAGCACAACTGAGCGACTAACACATACACACAGATGTGACTAGCTTAGATTTGAGGGTCAGACTGAACTTGAAATGTACTATAAAATAGAACGTTTTTGTTTGAACACATATGCATAACAAACAACACTTTGTAATTTTACTACCATTTGCTGTAAACTGTAAAACTCAGGTAACACTGAGTTGATGGGTCAACCTTCTAGGTAACCATTTTGTAATTTGTAGATATACTGAGAGAATATTTTCCAGAGTTAAGCACCCTCTTCAAATGGTGCCTTAGCCTGATGGCCAGATGGAAACCCAGAATGCTGACTGAAATAAGTATGGTTCTTGTCATTACAGTGATTATGAATCTAATGTCAAAATCCGCACGTCATACCAGCTTTCTCTGTTTTATATATTTAGATTTCCAGGGAGATGATGAAATGACACTCTGAGCCTTACTTAATAAGATTATGAAGTGTCTCCTGGAAGCAAGAAGGCTCACTTTCTTCTGATATAATTTTATGGCACATAAACACTCATGAGTTCAGTTCAGCCAAATGGCAACCAACACTTCCATGGGTTACAGAGTGCTTCCACATATACTTATTTGCTCTTTAGAGAGACCTCATGAGGTGGATAGCCGGTTTTCATTCCTGTTTTTACAGATGAGGAAACTGAGGCATAGAAATATGAAAGTGCTTTAGCCTGGATAGCACAGCTGGGAAGAGGCAGACCTTGAATGGAGAGCAGGTGTATGGACAGTGCCTGGCACGTGCCAGCCTGTAATAAACATTTGTGGAATGAATGACTCCCAATGACTTCAGACTTCTTGCTGTATTTCAAAACATTATGTGTTGAGTTGTCTCACCATAGCTGAGTTGTGACTAAGGGATTGCCAGGTCAAATAGTATCTGCTACCACATAGTTTCTACAAAAGGGATGAGCTGGAAAGCCCTTTGAACTCATTTCTTGGAACTGATCATGTCTGGTGTTTGAAAAAGCAAATAAGTTGGTTATTTCCCTTTTTCAAGCATCCTACTTTCCCCCCCTCTGATTTGGAGTTGCCATTGGACACATGGGTCTCATGGTTGTGTTGACAACTTTCTTGTCTCTTCCTGATCATTCAAGACCATTTTTAAGGACTGCCAATCACTGTAGGTTTTCATTGTAAGTGAACTCAATTAAGCCACCTGGGTTTATGAGCAAGTTCAAACACAGAGATCATAGGTATTATAATTATTTTGAAGTGTTTGACATCACTGCTGTGTTTTTCGAAGTGTTACAATTACTGTAGTATTTCAAAAAACAAACAAAAATCCTCAACTTTTCTCCTTCAAGTGTAACTCTGTGTATCCTCAAGTATGTTTCCTCTACATGGATAACCTTCAATGAGAGAGGAAAATATAGCCATTACCTGGTGGGAGGAACTGGGAAGGGCTATGAAGGAAAATGATAGATGGGGTGGGCTTTCCCATGAAGAATTTTAGGTGTTAAGAAACCCTTAATGAAGCCAGACTGAGTCATCTGCCTGTCAACGTTCTTTTGTATGGGGGTGGAATAAAATACTTTTGAAACCTGCCTCATTTCAAAAACTACTTTACCTTTTCCAATCCTCAGGGATTTTTTTTTTCTTCCCTTTTTGAAAAATTCCTGTAATTACAGGCTAAAACTGCTGATTCATGAAACTCAAATTATGTAACATGTTATTCCTAACAGAAACAGCCCCCACATTATGTTAAGGGACTCAGTGTCTCTGTTTTCTTTTACCTATTGCATTCTTTATGGTGGAGTCTTTGATCTCATTTCACTTTTGAAAAAATTTAATGGAGAAAGATAGTACTGATTCCACATCTGGTAGTTCATGTCAAAGAAATTTTAACTCTATACTAACTCTGAGTTATCATTGCTGAAGAAGACAACATGGAAATCCGATGTTGGAGGCTGTTTCAGAGCCCCAAGAAGTAAAATGTTATTGCCTGTCTGAAGTTGAGCCAGAGAGTTTTCAAAGAGAACTAGGCAGGGTAAAATCTCGCCCTTGACCAATTTCTCAGGGCCTTTCCTGTGTCTGACAGGTCCTGACAACCTGCTTTAGTTCATCTCCTTGTAGCCACAGTTTCTTCTATTATTCAACACTGGAATCTGTTTTCCTTGGGTGGGCAATGAGGGTGAGTGAAAGAAGGGTGATTATGTAAGGCAAATTGTGCAGGCTTCCCTGATAGCTGAGTTGGAAAAGAATCTGCCTGCAATGCAGGAGACCCCGGTTGGATTCCTGGGTCTGGACGATCCACTCGAGAGGGGATAGGCTACCCACTCCAGTATTCTTGGGCTTCTCTTGTGGCTTAGCTGGTAAAGAATCAGCCTGCAATGGGAGAGACCTGGGTTCAATCCCTGGGTTGGTAAGATCCCCTGGAGAAGGGAAAGGCTACCCACTCCAGTATTCTGGCCTAGAGAATTCCATGGATAATATGTAAGATGGAAAGTGGGCTTCCCTGGTGGCTCAGACGGTAAAGAATCTGCCTGCAATTTGGGAGACCTGGGTTCCCTCCCTGGGTCAGGAAGATCCTCTCAAGGAAATGACAACCCACTCTAGTATTCTTGCGTGGGAAATCCCATGGACAGAGGAGCCTGGTAGGCTACAGTCCATGGGGCTGACACAACAGAGCAACTAACATATCTAATATATTCAGATGCACAATCGAACTCACTGGTGGACTAGCCAGTCTACTGGCTGCTGGATGAAAAGTCCTCAGTCCAGTGGGGCTTCACTAAGAACTTGACTGACTGCTTCCTTGAGTTGAAAAATGAGAAGGAACTTTATTATTCTAGTTATTTACCTCCTTGTTTTTTAAAATAAATATAGGTCAAAGTTAAAATAATCTGATTTCCAACTCAGCATCCACTAATGCAGACAAATGTGCATAAGGACCAGTATATAGACTATATAATCTAATGCACATGTATATTACACATGTGTGTTTGTGAGTCGCTCAGTTGTATATGGTCAGCTAAAATGGAATATAGAAGTCATCTTCTTAATTTCTTGGTTTCCCAAAAAAACACTGTATGTCGTCTTTTTTTCTCATTTTTATTTTAGTGTGTCTCATATTTTCTAAATATTCTTTTTAATTAAAATTATATGCCCTTAAATGTAAGCAGTTGAGAAGTGTGTGAAGTAAAAAAATAAGTCCTCTTCACTCTAATATTACCGACGAAGGTAACCACTGCTGGGTTTTTATTTTCTTCTAGTCTTGACCGCATGCTTATATAAGTATGTATATCTGTAAATATATAGAGTTTTTTAAAAATGGGACTCATTCCATACAGTTTGTCCTTTTATCTCTTATTTAACACCTTATCATGGACATCTATAGGTCTACATCATTGATTCTGACAGCTGCATAATATTCCACTTTGTGATTTATCTATTTTCTATCTCTCTTATCTATATGTTCACTCTTTTGTATCTTTTAAAAAAATATTAAATCACCAAAGTAATACATTTTTAAGAAAAAAGAAGAAAAAGAGGAAATAAGAATCATCAGTAAACCTACCACTGTTAGCATTTCAGAGTATATTTTGTAAACTTTCATATATATGTCCATATCCATATTTCCAGTGCCATTAAAAATTTCCTTTATGCAGGGCTGTTTTGTTGCTTAGAGAATCATGTTTGTTTAGTCAGCCAACGTCAGAGATTCCAGGCTCTTTGGAGCCAGTTATTTTACTGTATTTCCTGGCCACCTGCCATTCCCCAAACCTGAATAACACTACTGGAAATTTATACTAGTGCTCATAAAGGGGATGAGGTGAGGGTGTCAGATGGACTGAAATACCCATCCAAATCAGCATAAAGCATGTATCCTGTTGATGGAGGTGAGTCAACATTTGTGTTCTGTGCACATCTAAAATACAAGATATTTAAGAAGAGAAATGATAGAATATTCATATATCATCAATTACGATCATAAAAGGAAAAGCAGAAATAATGGACCTGAACCAAGGGAAAAGCGTTGAATTCAGTTGACGATTAGAACAGTTGAACTTCAGATGTTTTGAAACAGTTTCCTAATGATAAGTACATTATATGGAGTAACTGGCTTAACAGAGCTCCTTCCAATGGTAGGAATAGGTGACCTTGAAGTTTCTTGTGATCCTCATCTTATAGTCCGTCTCAGAGTTAGTTACAGTTGGTTTAGAATAATTTCATGCATACAACTCTCTCGTTACTAACCCCACCAGCTTTTCCAGACAGTGTCTGTCTGGGCGAATCTCTCCACCCTCTTTTTCTCCTACACAAGCTGTGACCCACACTTTCCTCCTGCATCCTTCTGTGGCTTCCCCCCACTTTCTGAGAGTTTAGTCCCTGTTTTAACCTTGTTCTCTTTATTCTCTTCTTCCTGTTTTTGCTTTAAGAATATTTCTCTCTGTCCTTTCTCCATTCCTCCCTCTTTATTTTGGTCTTGAGCAAAAAAGATACTAATCATGGTGATGCTGTTAAGAACAAGCCTTTAATAAGGAAAAGGAAAGCTTTTAGTTTGGGAGGAAAGGTAGATATTATAAAGAACTAGTGTTTGAGAATACCCGGTAATTCCTTCCAAAATTTCCACAGAAGTCTCCACCTACCTCTTCGTCTCTAAATAAGCTGTTTTTTCCTTAAGCATTGGCATGTATGATAAAATTTAAAACTATTTATAATTTTTTTTGATTTATGTCATGGCAGTAGCATTATTTTGTGCTGTATTTTTTTTCTCATTGAAGATGTTAACCATGTTATAGATTGAGTAGAGAGTGTTTTGGTCTTAAAAGCTCACTTCTAGATAAGACCACTGTTCCCTTTAGAAAATATTGGGTAGGCCAAAAAGTTCGTTCGGGTTAAGTTTAGTTACCTGGTTTAAAAGCAACCTCTTTGTCTTTAAGTAGAAGATGAAGAAGGTTCAGTTTAGTTCAGTCGTGTCCAACTCTTTGCGACCCCATGGACTGCAGCCTGCCAGGCTTCTCTGTCCATCACCAACTCTTAGACCGAAGGTTAGCAGTCTTTGAGAAGTGCTGTGTCAGGATTCCAAACCCTTTTCTTCCAGCCTTTCATCACCAGAGAAATGCATTGGTGAGAAGCACATGTAGATCAGCCTTCCATTCTTGGGAGTTAGAGAAGTGGTGCTGGATGCTCTCTCAAGAGATACATGTGGGTGATTAAGCCCAGGTAGGTCACTTCATAGCAACTTCAGCTCACTTATAACAGGACCTGAGCCAAATATTATAAGGAACTCAGGACCAAGGCAATAGCTATTTAGGCTGCACTGAGAATTAAGGCCTATTTTTTCATAAGCAGGAATGAAAAAGGTTTTAAAAAGATATTTTTATCCAGCTTCCAGACAGCCTGGTGGTAAAATTGATGATGGCTTAAACATGAAAGCACTGTTTTATTTGCTTATTTGAACCTGGACCACTGTTAATAAACAGTCAGAAGTTAAGACTTTACTGCAATTTTAAAAAATGGTTCTTAGTTTTATATTTCTAAGTGTACATATTTGTTCATAGTTTACATTTTAGTCCATTTCAACATCAGTCCTTTTCTTTTTCTTTCTAATTCATCTGCTTTTACCCCCTACTCTCTCTTCTCATGAATTTTTGGTTTAGTTTTTGTTTGTTGGGAAATGATCTTTTTAATTAACGAAAGATAAGATGCTCCAGTGTTTGGCTGCAAAGGATTTTTCAGAGATTTATGAAACTATGTCCCCTTCCTTGATTTTTGTGTCTGCCATATGCTGTCCTGTGCTGTGCTTAGTCGCTTAGTTGTGTCTGACTCTTTGCAATCCCATGGACTGTAGCCTGCCAAGGCTCCTCCATCCATGGGAATTCTCCAAGAAAGAAAGTATTCAGTATCCAGTAGTATCCAGTAGAATGGGTTGCCATGCCCTCCTCCAGGGGATCTCCCCAACCAAAGGATCAAACCCAGGTCTCCTACGTTTCAGGCAGATTCTTTACCATCTGAGCCACCGGGGAACCCCCATGTCTAACACACATTTCCTTTATTTCTAATTCCTACTAACATTACCATCATTTATTTCTGTTCCTCCTTTTAAAAGTCCACTCAAGTGTGAACAGAAGCCCCTGTCCCATTGAATTTATTTGTTGCTTTAATCAGTCTTTAAAACAAAGAGGTAGGTGACTTAGCCAGCAAAATCAAATTCACTCAGGCATAGCAGAGAAATTATAGTTCAGGAGACCTGGGTTTGATCCTTGGGTTGGGAAGATCTCCTGGAAAAGAAAATGTCTACCTACTCCAGTATTCTTACTGGGAAATCCCATGGACAGAGGAGCCTGGTGGGCTATAGTCCATGGGGTTGCAAAGAGTCAGACAAGAGTGAGCTACTGACACACTTTATAGTTCAGGATGTACAAACTATAGTCAACTGTAGGTGAGTCCAAAGAACAAAGGAAAGGAGAGGTCTTTTCTACAGAAAAGGAAGAGAAGTTGAGAGGGACTGTTTTTGAATAGAAGTCCTTTGGAGGAGAGAGAAATCAGGATTATGGCAGCCCCTTATTGGTTTAGTTGTTGACTTCTCATTGGTTGGGCTGATGCTGAGCAAGGAGAAAACTTCCTTCCTCCTGCAGGGGTATATGAAGTAAGCATCCTGTTGAGGTCTGCAAGCAGCCACCACCAGGGTAATGTGTGAAAGCCCCCACTTCAGGGCTTCCTGACTGTAGTTTATCTTATTTTTAAATTTTATTATTTTTAAAAAATATTTTTTCCTATTAAAAATTTTTAATTGAAATATAATTGACTTACAATTTTATATTAGATTCAGGTATATAACCTAGTGATTCTATATTTTTATACAATGTAAAATGGTCACCATGGTAAGTCTAGTTACCATCTGTCACCATACAAAGTTGTTACAGCATTATTGGCTGTATCCCCTATTCTGTATGTTACATTCTCATAACTTATTTTATAGCTGGAAGTCTGTCCCTTTTACTGTTCCTCACCTATGTCACGCATCCCCTTACCCTCCTCCCCTTTGGGAACTACCAGTTTGTTCTCTGTATTTGTGAATCTGTTTTTGTTTTGTTATGTTTGTTCATTTGTTTTGTTTTTTAGATTCTACTTAAAAAAGTGAAACCATATGGTATTATCTTTCTGTTTGATTTATTTCACTTAAGCCTAATACCCTCTGGGGCCATCCATGTTGTTGCAAATGGCAGTGTTTCATTTTTTGTAACTGAGTAATATTCCATTTGGGGTCACAAAGAGTCAGACACAACTGAGTGACTGAACTGAACTGAATGTTCCATTATGTATTGCCACATCTTCTTTATCCATTTATTTATCGATGGAGCCTTAGATTGCTTTCATATCTTGGCTATTGTCAATAATGCTGTGATGAACATGGGGCTGTTTCTGTTTTCTTTGGGAAAATACACAGGAGTAGAATCGTTGGATTGTATGCTAGCTCTGTTTTTTAAATTTTTGAGGAACCTCCCTATTGTTCTCCATGGTGGCTATACCAGTTTATATTCCTATCAACAGTGCATGAGGGTTCCTTTTTCTTTACATTCTTAACCAACATTTGTTATTTGTTGTCTTTTTGATGATAGCCATTCTAATAGGTATGAGTGGTATGGCATTGCAGTTTTGATTTGTGTTTCCCTGATGATTAGTGAAGTTGAATATCTTTCATGTGTCTATTGGCCATCTCTATGTTGTCTTTAGAGAAGTGTCTGTTTAGATCCTCTGCCTATTTTAAAACTGGATTATATGTTTTGTTTTGCTTTTTTCTGATGTCGAGTTGTATGAGTTCTTTGTATATTTTGGATATTAACTCCTTATCAGATATGTCATTTGTAAATATTTCCTCCTATTCAGGAGGCGGGCTTTTCATTTTGTTGATAATTTCCTGCCTTGTGCAAAAACTCTTTAGTTTGATGTTTACTTTTGCTTCTGACCATTTTAAATGAGGTTTCCATTTTTTATTTTCACACTTTCATTGGAACATTTTAGGATTTAAAATTTTGCCTTTGAGATGCAGAATGAAATGTATATAAATTGCTTTGTCTTTCTGTGTAGAAAAATAATGTATTTTTGCTTCATCTAAGCGTAAATAAGGATGCATAAGAAATTAACAGTGTTTATCTATTTTGGAGATTGGGTGATGAGAACTAGGTGGATAGGGAAAGGGGTGGGAAGAAAACTTTTCACTGAGTCTCTTTTGTATTTTCTTGAGGTGTTTAAACCAGGTGAATATATAACCCACTTTAAAAAATAATAAAAAATTATGTCTGTGAGTTCCCTGACTTCAAATCTATGTGTGTGTGTGTGTGTATATATATATATATATATATATATATATATATATATATATATATGTATTTCTGTTGTCCCTTTTCCGTATGTCTTTAGTAAAAATTTTTTAAGAATGCATGTATAGATGAGTCTCAAAGGATTAGTAGTATTTTGCAGGCATCTGGCCCTGGCTTTGTTCCCTTTCAGGAGCACTCTCAAGTCCTGTGACTAAATTCATTATGAAGCCTTCCTATAGGAAATTCTAATTCTGCAACTATGGCCAAATCTTGAGTTATTGTTGGCTTCTTCGAAGAACCATTTATCTGAAATTGTCTTCAGCATCCTACAAACTGGATATTCAGTTTTTCCTAATAAAACTGTTATACAATGCCAATATAATTGGTGCACAGTTGATTCCTGACCGGATTCCTGACTGCCCCCGCTTCGATATCTTGTATCTGATCATCATGGTTATATTTCCCTTACTTAAAATAATATGAATTTGGTCTTTTAGAAAAAAAAGACTTGTTTATTTTTAGTATTCAGATAATTCTGCTCTTTTCAGTGTATGCTAAACCCAGGAGATTTGTTCATCATGATTTTTGTAGTTTTTGTCATTTGTCATATATAGTTTACCCTTTGGATAATAAAATAAACTAGTATTTATTTTGTACCTACCATGTGTTGGGTGCTTTAGAGATATTATTGCATTAAATATTCATAATAACTCTGTGGGGTGGGTGGAGGTTTCATTTTATAGATGAGCAAATTAGGATCTGGGCTTCCCTGGTGGCTCAGCAGTAAAGAATTCGCCTGCCAATGCAGGAGACCTGGGTTCAATTCCTGGGTCAGGAAGATCCTCTGGAGAAGGCAATGGCAACCTACTCCAATATTCTTGCCTGGGAAATCCCATGGACAGAGGAGCCTGGTGGGATACAGTCCATGGGATCACAAAGAGTCAGACATGACTACAACTTAACAACTAAACAACAACAGCAAATTGGGGTTTAGTGAGGCCTTGAAGGTGGCCTTGTGTGGCCATCATGGGACAGAGCTGATCTGAAGCTGGTCGAGTCTACTTAGCTTTACCAGGGGGTCCCCTTTGCCTTTGAGAAGGGGGTAAAGGCTGCTGCTGCTGCTGCTGCTGCTAAGTCGCTTCAGTCATGTCCGACTCTGTGCGACCCCATAGATGGCAGCCCACCAGGCGCCCCCGTCCCTGGGATTCTCCAGGCAAGAACACTGGAGTGGGTGGGGTAAAGGCTAACTCCTTTCAAAGACCCTCATCAGAGAGAACAGGCAGAATTGATTTATAGGTAATTCTGATTACAATCTACTGATAAGGCTGTGGTTAAATGAGTTTTGAAAACTGGCCTTTCATTTTTACTGTATGGTTCTGAGATGGTATTCATTTTTCATCTAGAAACTGCTGCCAGACCTCAAGAAAGAAGCTGACTGAAAGTGTTTTAAATATATTACTTCCCTAATAGAAAGGAGCTAAAATCCTAAATTTAATTCCTGAATATGTTAAATTCTGAACCTACAGAATTTGAATGTCTTACTTGTTATCTGTAGAGCTGACAAGTTCCTACTGTTAGCAGCCAATATCCAGTGAACTTTACCAACTCTAACAAATGCTGTTGCCATATTCTAAAATCCTGTATCGGCGATAGCCAGCCCCATTTATATTAATCGTTGGAAAGAGAACCATCCGCAAATACCATCTACCATTTTGCTGATTCTTGTTGGGTATTAGCTAATGCAAAAATATTGTGTCTTGCCAGAAAGTATTCTTTAAAGGATGAGCTCCTGTTAAAAAAGTAGGAATGAAAGAACATTTTATGATTCTATTATCTAATAAAATATACTTATGTTTTGAACAAATGGTGAGAAAGACACTGAGGAAATTCACATGACTAGAAAAGTTTAAAATGTCACAGAGGTGAATGGAGAAGACAGAATAAACCCATAGCATATTCTCTTACATTTAATATTTTAAAGAGAAAAGCAGCTTTATTGAGACTAAATTGATATGCCATCAAATTAATCACTTTAAAGTGTACAATTCGGTGCTTTAGTCACAGAGCTGTGCAGGCATCATCACTATCTAATTCCCGAACGTTTTCATTATCCCCGCCAAAACCCTGGACTCATTAGCAGTCTCTCATCCTCATTCCCTGCCAAACTCCCCCAACTCCCCGCCCCTCTGCACACTCCATGCTCTGCCTCTGGCAATGATCAGTTTACTTTCCGTAGGTATGTGCTTAGTGGCTAAGTCATATCCGACTCTTTGCAACCCCATGGACTGTGGCCCTCCAGGCTCCTCTGTCCCTGGGGATTCTCCAGGCAAGAATACTGGAGTGGGTTGCCTTGCCCTCCTCCAGGGGATCTTCCCGACCCAGGGATCGAACCCACGTCTCCCTCATTGCAGGCGGATTCATTACCATCTGAGCCACCAGAGAAGCCCTTTCGGTAGGTGTGTTTGCCTATTCTGGATATTTCATAAAAAGTGAAATCTTATACGAATTTGCTGGTGGTCCAGTGATTAAGACTTGGTGCTTTCACTCACGTGGCTTGGATTCAGACCCTGGTTTAGGGAACTAGGGAGTGCTTGGAAAGTTGCTGGGAGTGGCCAGAAAAAAAGTGGAATCTTATAATATGTGGTCTCTTGCGACTGGTTTGTTTTACTTAGCATAATGTTTTTGAGGTCCATCCACATTGTGGCATATAATACTTCATTTATTTTATTGCTGAAAAATATTCCAGTTTTTCAGTATATCATATTTTGCTTATTCATTTATATATGAGTGGTTGGATTGTTTCCACTTTTTGATGATTATTAATAAGGCTGCTGTGCATATTCATGTGCAGACTTTTGTATGAACATGTGTTCATTTTTGGGTGTATACCTTGCAGCAGAATTGCTGGGTCATGTGTAAAACTCAGTTTAACTTTTTGAGGAATTGCCAAACTGTTTTCCAGTGTCTGCACTGTTTTCCAGTCCCACCAGCAAGGTTTGAGGGTTCAGCTTTCTCCACCTCCTCACCAACATTAATTGTCTGTCCTTTTTGGACTCTTGTCATTTTAGTAGGTTTGAAGTAGCATGTCACTGAGGTTTTGGTTTTCATTTTCTTAATGGCTAATGATATTGAGTGTCATTTATGTGCTTGTTGACCATTTGTAACCTTCTTCGGAGAAACGTTTGTTCAGTTCCTTTGTCCATTTTTTAATAGGGTTATTTGTCTTTTTTGCTGAATTGTAAGAGTTCTCTATATATTTTGGATGCACAGATTATATGATTTACAAATATTTCTCCTATTTTTGTGGATTTTCTCTTTTACTTTCCTGATGGTTTTCCCTTGAAGCACTAAAGTTTTTAATTTTGATGAAGTTCAGTTAATTTTCTCTTCTGTCACTTGTGCTTTTGATGCCAAGTTATTCATCTAAGAAATTATTGCCTAGCCCAAAGTCACAGAGATTTACTACTGTGTTTTCTTCTAAGAACTGTTTTAGTTCTTACTTTTAGTTTTTTGATCTGTTTCAAGTTACCTTTTGGTTATGATGTGAGGTAGGGGGTTCAACTTTATTCATTTGCATGTGGCTATTCAGTTGTCCTATGTTGGCATTCATTCGAAAATCAAATGACCATAATTATAAAGGTTTATTTCTGTACTTTCAATTTTACTCTACCCATCTTTTAAAAACTTTTATTTTTTGAGGTATAGTTGATTTACAATGTTATATTAGTTTCAGGTGTACAGTTCAATACTTTTCTAGACTATATTCCATTTAAAGTTATTATAAAATGTTAGTTATATTACCTGGGCTGTACATTACATTCTATATCTTATTTGTTTTATACCTAGTAGTTTGTACCTCTTAATTCCTTAATCCTATCTTTCCTCTTCTTCCACTGTTCTCTCACTGGTAACTGGTAGTTTGTTCTCTGTGTCTATAAGACTGTTTCTTTTTTAATTGCACCCATTAGTTTTACTTTTTATTTATTTATTTTTTTTGAGGGAAAATATTACAAGTATTTTATTTGAATAAAACCATTATAATGGCCATTAAAATGATGGGAAATATGGTGCTCGTTATGAAAGGAAGTTACAGCGTCACTGTATTTACAGAAGAGGAGGCAGCAAAGGTGTACATCTGGAGGTGAAATAACATTGAAAATTCAACCCATATTAAATGCCATAAAAGTAAATAGAGTCAAAACACATCATTATTTACATGTGACTGAGAAGGAAGGGAACATTACAAAGTTAAACTTTTGCATAACGTGTAATGTTTATGTGAGCAAAAGCCTTTGAGTTTGTGAGAAATGACTGTGTGCCTTAATCTCACCCACCATTAGATTAAGACACTGAAACTGAGACTGATTCCTTCCTGATTTTACAGCTTTATTTTTGATATCCCTCTAAAAAGACACCAAAATGATTGTGAAGATGACTCATACCTATGGAGTAATTACCAAGTACCACATTCACATAACAACAAAAGCCAAAATGAAATATACTATGATTGTTTTACCTTTCAATTACTACTGTGTACAGTGCATCATAAGTAGGCATAGTGGTGCATTTAGGAGCTGATTGTACTCCCTGTGTAAAATTTTAGGAGTGAGCACATCCGAGTGTAGGGATACTTCCTTATCTTACAAATTAAAAGCAAGCATTTTCTACATAAAATTTTTATTTCCGTGTAAAATAAAGGCAACTCCTGAAGGTCTAACAAGGAAAAAAAATACAACATTCAAAGCACTGTTAAGTCATGAAACAAAGATGAATCTGAGGTAGAAGTCAAGCAATATAACCCACAACCTTTTTAGGGGAGTATTTATTCCCAGCAACCATCATGTCTCTCCAGTAAGATCTAATTTTTTAAAAGTTCCAAGTTCCAAAAAAATAATTCATTTTTTACAATCATATGTAAAACTATGACCAACAGAAAATACAACATAAACTTTTGTCATGTTAGCAGAGTAAATAATTTTACTAAAAGTTGCTGACACTTCTATCAGTAGTAGCCATAGGGAGGCCTTTGGTTGTAACCATAGTGTCCATATCAACGGGGGTAGTAATGTTCTTGTCTGTGCTGTGGATAATTGTTACCCCAGGATCGTCCATGCCATCGATTGGATCGATTGTCACTTGGCCTTCCCTGTCTGCTGTCCCTACCTCTAAACTGTCTGTTATCTTACAACGGATTGCCTCTATTTCTCAGGTTGCCACCGGCTCTGCTATTCTATTCCTCAACAATCAGAGGAGACTCAGGAGGGTGTTTCAGGTATTCTTGGTATTCTTTGTCATCTTCTGTGAATCTGTTGGTAAACATCTCTTATACAGCAGCATCCCACTAGCTACCTATTTTACACATACTAGTATTCACCCTTGGTGAACTTATTTATTAGTTTGAATAGTTTTTTGGAGAATTGCTTAGGATTTTTTATACAGTAAGTCTTCAATATCTGGGAGTTTTGTATCCCCAGATACAGAGGGTGGACTGTATTCATATACTGTTTTATATAAGGCCTGTGGATCCAATTTGGTATCTTCAGGGCCTCCTGGAACCAATCCCCTATAGGTACTAAGAGACAACTGTATATAAGATCTTATCATCTGCTCTTAGAGATAGTTTTGCTTCTTCCTTATCAATCTTTTAATCAAAATTTTATAATTTTTTTCTTTTTATAATTTTTTTTCTTGCTTGGTTGCTCTGGCTAGAACCTTCAGTGTTAAAGAGAAGCCTTGTCTCATTCCCAGTCTCAGGGGAAGAGCATTCAGTCTTTCACCATTACATGTAATGTTAGCTGTGGTTTATTTGTAGACACCTCTTATTAGCTTGAGGAAATTCTGTTCTACTCGAAGTTTATTATGTGTTTATAATTAAAGAGTGTTAAATTTTGTCAAATGCCTTTTCTGCATCCATTGAGATGATTGTGTGGTTTTTGTTCTTTATTCTGTTAATACAGTATATTACATTGATTGGTTTTCAGATGATAAACCAACTTTGAATACCTGGGATAAATTATATTTGGTCATGCTATATAATCCTTTTCATAAGTTCCTGGATTTGGTTTGCTGGTATTTTGTTGAGGATTTTTGCATCTATATTGATCTATAACTTTCTTTTTTTTGTTTGTATTATCTTCATTTGGGTTTGGTATCAAGATAATACTGGCCTCATTGATGAATTCCTTTCTTTTCTTTTCTATGGGTGGTGGGAGATTTTGTGAAGGATTGGTATTAATTCTTCTTGAAATATTTGGTAGAAGTCATCAGTGAAGCCATCTGGACTTGGCCTTTTCTTTGTGGCACTTTTTCTTTTCTTTTTTTAATTACTAGTTCAGTTTCTTTACTTGTTATGTATATATTCAGATAAGTACTATTTCTTCTTGACTTAGCTTCATAGCTTTTTCCTTCCAATGAATATGTTCATCTGGTTATCTACCAGATAAGTGGTTATATACAATTGTTAATAATATTCTTTTAAAGTTCTTATTTCTGTCAAGTTGGAAGTAATGTTCCATATTTCATTCCTTATTTCAGTTCAGTTTAGATGCGCAGTAGTGTCTGATTCTTTGTGACTGCATGAACTGCAGCATGCCAGGCCTCCCTGTCCATCGCCAACTCCTGTAGTTTGCTCAAACTCATGTCCATTGAGTCAGTGATGCCATCCAGCCATCCCATCCTCTGTCATCCCCTTCTCCTGCCTTCAATCTTTCCCAGTATCAGGATCTTTTCAGATGAGTTAATTCTTCACATCAGGTGGCCAAAGTATTGGAGTAGTCTTCTTTCTTTTATTCTTGATCAGTCTAGGTAAAGTTTTTCCAATTTTGTTAAAATTATTCTGAAGAACTAACTTTTTGTTCCACTGATTTTCTCTGCTGTTTTTCTATTCTGTATTTCATTGATTTCTGCTCTAGTCGTTATTACTTTCTTCCTTCTTGGGTGGTGGGGAACAGCACTTCAGGAGAAAGCATAGGTCAAAGAACAGACAACAACTACAGAAGAATCAAAAAAGAATGTGATAGTGGAAAATGTATAGAAGTAGAAGAAGAAAGAGGAGGAAGTAGTACTGAAATCTTTATCGGTCCTTGGCAGAGAGGCCAGTACCCAGAAATGCACTCCTAGGCTTTCTAAATCTGTATATGCCTCTGGGATGGAAATTCCTGAGAGTTAAGTGTATTGTTGGAACACAGCCTCTTCTGTAGTGTAGTTATTGCAGTAATTGAATTACCTCTTTCCATTTAGTTCCTATAGCATGCTCTGTTTTGGCAGCACTGAATGTCCAAACAAGTAGATGTGATTCTTTTATTAAAATCTTTTTAGCTGACTTAGGGAATAGATAATAGATGTAAAAATGCTTGCCATAGTTAAGGGCACATAGTAGGCACTTGATAAATGTTGGCTGATATTAACTTGTCCATAACATTCTATACTATTTAATAGCCTACACTAGGGAATTTGCAGTGCCTAGGTTATAGTGTTTGATCTGCCACTAATTTATTAAATGATCCTTAGCGAATAACTTTATTTTCCTTGACTTTAAATTACTCAAAGTTCTATCTACCTCTAAAATTTTCCAGTTCTATTCATGTAGAAAAAAAGCTTTAACTATAAATTCTTCTTTTAATAGAGGTGGAAGTTGTTATTTTTGTTCTCAACTTTTACAATTTTGACTAGGGTACACTACGTGAATAAGATTCTTTATAGCATTATCTAAAGCCAACCACCGATTTGTTTGAAAACAAAGGGTTTCTTTGCAGTGTCATTTAGCCTGGCATTGCCATGAATCCAAGAATTATTCTATGCTAATCAGAGAACAGTAATGCAGTTGTATTTAAATTTAGAGTTCCACCGTCATTCATAGAGATGAATGGAGGTGAACAAGTACTTCTAACTTAATTTGCAAAAGTTATAAATGTATTGGTGGAATTCTCTGCAGGAATCATAGTGAAAAGCAGATTGGAAGCTTGGCTGAGAACATAAGAGGCTGTTGGAGAAACTGTTGTTGCCTTTTGTTGTATTTGTTTTCTGAATCTGTGTGATTTTTAATAGAAATAATTCATAGTCATGTAGATTTTAGAAGCATTCTTACCATTTTGAAATGTTGATATATGGTGTGACGGAGAATGAGACTGTATTGTTGGTTACCTTAGCTTTTAAAGGAAGCCAATGCCTGACTTTCAAATGCTGTGCAGAATCAAAGTCAAATCAAAACTCCCTTGTTTTCCTTTACACTCACTGCATGTGATACTGACACTTGTATATTCTGGTTCCCACATGGGTGCTAGTTTTTCCCATACCAGCCAAGCCTGAGACACGAGCTGGATGTCCTACAGTTTAACTCAGTGTTGACACTGTCTTCTTGGAGCTCCCACAGGTTAAGTGTTCAGTTCTGTATACCTGCACTTGCACCCTTCAACTGCCAATTGCAAATCCAAGCTGTTACCTGGGCTTCTGACCAGAGGCTATAAATCGTTTGGGTTCAATTAATTTGCTAAGTGGCTCTCAGTACACAGGAAAACAGCTTACTTACTAGATTACCTCCAGGTGCACCAACTTGGAAGCTCTCTGAACCTCTCCTGGGATTTTTTTGGAGGCTTCATTGCCTAGGCGTAGTTGATTAAATCATTGGCCATTGGTGATCAACTCAACCACCAGCCCCTTTCCCCTCCTGGGAGGTAAGGGGAACTAAAATCTCCAAGTTTCTAATTAATCAGATTGATTGTCCTTGCAACCACTTCCCAGCCTTAAATTACCTAGGGGCTTTCTAAGAGTCACTTCATGAATATACAGTCAAGTGTGACGGAAAGAGACTTATTATATGAATAACAAAAGATACCTATTTCACCTTTATCTCTCTTATCACTTAGGAAATTTCAAGGGTTTTAGGAGCTGTGTACCAGAAACAGACAGACCGAATGTGTGTGTGTGTGTGTGTGTGTGTATATACATGAAAGTGAAAGTTAAACACTACATTTGAAATTGAAGTGACGTGTTCATCACTCAGTCGTATCCAACTCTTTGTGACCCCATGGACTATAGCCTGACAGGCTCCTCTGTCCATGGAATTTTCCAGGCAAGAATACTGGAGTGGGTTGCCATTTCCTTCTCCAGGGGATCTTCCCGACCCAGGATTTAATGTGGGTCTCCCGCATTCTAGGCAGATTCTTTACCATCTGAGCCACCAGGGAAGCCCTGTTTATCCTGCAGTATAATTAAATAAGAGCTGAAACCACCTTATGTGAAGCCCATTTAAATATATCAATTTTTATATTTATTTGTATATCTTATAAATATGTAAATGTATATTTATATAACTTAATAGAAATCACAATCTCGTAGTACTGTACCTTGCTTAAAAATTATTAAAGTTATGAGAACTAAAACAGTTTTTTTCTACCTCTATTAAAAAAATACACTTTAAATATCCATTTGAGCTTTCATGGGAAAACCAGGAGGCAATCATCCAAGTGTAACTGTGGGTTTTTCTTTTTTTTTAATTTTAAATTCTTGCTATTAAAGTTCATTTACCATAATTCTATGTACACAGAATTATGTTCAAACTTCAGTTCAGTTTTAAAAGGAGGGAAAAGTGGAAAACAAGTTGCGAAACAGTAACTTAGGTAATGGATGTTGGTAATGAGTCATTACAGTTTGTTGTGTAAGTATGTACAGAAATGAGCGGCTCTCTCAGGCATGCATCACGCATGCTAAGTTGCTTCAGTTGTGTCCAACTCTTTGCAGTCCTATGGACTATAGCTTGCCAGACTTCTCTGTCATAGAATTTTCCAGGCAAGAATACTGGAGTGAGTTGCCATGCCCTTTTCCAGGGGATCTTCCTGATGCGGGAATAGAACCCATGTCTCTTCAGTCTCCTGCATTGGCAGGCAGGTTCTTTACCAATAGCTCCATCTGGGAAGCCCCCATCAGGCATACAGCTCTCCTGAAATAACAGATTCCCCAAATCCTTAATGAAAAGGACAGTGTACCTGTTCCATGGAAGTCACTTCTCATGCACTTTCTAATCATTAAAACATAAAGCCTGGGTCACTTGGAAAAGGTTTTGGGTAAGTGGTTGTGTTGAAAACTAGGTATTTGTAGGGTAATTCTACTTTGCTCTACCCTGGTCACCATTTGCCCTTAAACCTTTCTGGTACCCACCTGATCTAGCCCTGTCTTCTTGGGTAGGATTGACTTTCAGGCTTATTTTTCTTGGTTAAAAAAAGGATGCAGGAATAATAAGCAAGGAGCACTTTCTCATTTCTCAGGTAGTTAGCTACAGACTTAACATTTTCAACTTAGAAAGCAATTTTATTTTATTGTCTGTCATTAAAGGTTACCACTCAGGTTTCAATTTTTATGTTTCTCTTATAATTAAATCAGAATGAGTCTTTGGACTGTGGTATTTAATAGAACCTTTAATTGAATCTTTAAACTTTAATTATATGTAAAATAGAATGTTTATTTAAAATGGGTATGTTATAAAATGAAATGAGTGTCATTGACAGGCATTGTTGTGTACAGAGGTAGCAGGTTGCCTCTGGTGATTCATCTATTTTCAACTCCTGTGACAGATTATACTAATAGTGGCTAAGAATGGGGCTCTGGATGACTCCAGACCATAGTTCAGATAGTGGTTCATCGGTCACTTAGTGTAGAAACTAACTGAGCCTTTGTAGTTAACTGGTCACCTCACATCTTTAAAAACAGGCTAAAAAATGGAGGAAAAAATTTGCCCTCATTCTATCCTGCATGCCAGGAGAGGCTAATCTTCTTAAAGCTCTTTTTTAAAATTGCATGCGTACATTTCTTAACCTACAATAGCTCTTTATGAGTTCAAGTCCAAACTCCTCACCCTGTCCCGCCTATCTAGATTTTGGGCAGCGCTTCTACAGAATCAGTGCAGTTAGATCAGTTTACATCATGGGCAGAGGAGGCAGGAAATCTGGATTAGTTGTTCTCCTTTGGAGATTTTGACTTCTCAAATCTAGGCTTTAGCATCAGTGTATTGGAGAAGGCAATGGCACCTCACTCCAGTACTCTTACCTGGAAAATCCCATGGATGGAGGAGCCTGGAAGGCTGCAGTCCATGGGGTCGCTGAGGGTCGGACACGACTGAGCGACTTCACTTTCACTTTTCACTTTCACACATTGGAGAAGGAAACAGCAACCCACTCCAGTGTTCTTGCCTGGAGAATCCCAGGGACAGGGGAGCCTGGTGGGCTGCCGTCTGTGGGGTTGCACAGAGTCAGACACGACTGAAATGATTTAGCAGTAGCAGTAGCATCAGTGTATGGAGTTTAAAGGTGTGTGTTGGTAAACTAAACAGAATCTTTGTATTCACTAAATATTTATTGAATCCTGGACTGTGAAGTCAAGGGGCCCTTAAGAAGCATTACTACAAACAAAACTAGTAGAGGTGATGGAATTCCAGCTGAGCTATTTCAAATCGAAAAAAGATGATGCTATTAAAGTGCTGCACTCAATATGCCAGCTAATTTGGAAGACTTAGAAATGGACACAGGACTGAAAAAGGTCAGTTTTCATTCCAATCACAAAGAAAGGCAATGCCAAAGAATGTTCAAACTATCATACAGTTGTACTCATTTCACATGCTGGTAAGGTAATGCTCAAAAATCCTTCAAGCTAGGCTTCAACAGTAGTGAACCAAGAACTTCTAGATGTACAAAATGGATTTAGAAAAGGCAGAGGAACCAGAGATCAAATTGCAGACATCTGCTGGATCATAGAAAAAGCAAAAGGAATTCCAGAGAAACATCTACTTCTGTTTCATTGACTATGCTAAAGCCTTTGTGTGGATCACAACAAACTGTGGAAAATTCTTAAAGAGATAGGACTACCAGACTACCTTACCTGCCTCCTGTGAAACCTGTATGTAGGTCAAGAAGCAACAGTTAGAACCAGACATGGAACAATGGTTTGGATCAAAATTGGGAAAGGCCTACGTCAAGGCTGTATATTGTCACCTTGTTCATTTAACTTATATGCAAGTACATCATGTGAAATGCTGGGCTGGATGAGTCCCAAGGTGGAATCAAGATTGCAGGTAGAAATATCAGTGACCTTAGATAGGCACATGATACTACTCTATACCCTCTAGATGGCAGAGTGGAAGGACATGTGCTCATCTTCTCTTGCAAGAACTCCAAAATCACAACTAGCTGGTGAACAACCATCAGCTAGAGACTGTTTGATCCCACCAAAAAAGATACCCCACATCCGAAGGCAAAGGAGAAGCCCCACCAAGATGGTTCAGTTCATCACTCTGGGCTGTTTGCTAGCTCATGGACTGCAGCACGCCAGACTTCTCTGTCCATCACCAACTCCTGGAGTTTACTCAAGCTCATGTCCATTGAGTTGGTGATGCCATCCAACCATCTCATCCTCTGTCATCCCCTTCTCCTCCTGCCTTAAATCTTTCCCAGCATTAGGCTCTTTTCTAATGAGTCAGTTTTTCAAATCTGGTGGCCAAAGTATTGGAGCTCCAGCTTCAGCATCAGTCCTTCCAATGAATATTCAGGACTGATCTCCTTTAGGATGGACTGGTTGGATCTCCTTGCTGTCCAAGGGACTCTCAAGAGTCTTCTCCAACACCACAATTCAAAGGCATCAATTTATGCTGGATCTTAGTTCCCTGACTAGGGATCAAGCCTTTGCCCTTTATAGTGGCAGCTTGGAGCCTCAACCACTGGACTACCAGGGAAGGTCCCTCATTATTTTCTTAAAAAAAAAAAAAAGAATTTTATTTTTCTTTCATGCATATAATATTTTCTGTCTCTGTGAAGTTGTGGGGTTTTTTTTTTTGTAAATAAAAACCTTTGTCTATTCCTAGTATTCTGTTTCCTATTTTTAATGTATTTGAGTTTTTTTTTTTAAATTTTGGTCCTTTATGTTAGAGATTTCCTTTAAGTGCTTGATAATTATTTAAGAGTAAGACATTACTTTTTCAACAAAGGTTCATCTAGTCAAGGCTATGGTTTTTCCAGTAGTCATGTATGGATGTGAGAGTTGGACTATAAAGAAAGCTGAGCACCGAAGAATTGATGCTTTTGAACTGTGGTGCTGGAGAAGACTCTTGAGAGTCCCTTGGACTGGAAGGAGATCCAACCAGTCCATCCTAAAGGAGATCAGTCCTGGATATTCATTGGAAGAACTGATGTTGAAGCTGAAATTCCAATACTTTGGCCACCTGATGTGAAGAGCTGATTCATTTGAAAAGACCCTGATGCTTGGAAAGATTGAGGGCAGGAGGAGAAGGGAATGACAGAGGATGAGATGGTTGGGTGGCATCACTGACTCAATGGACATGGATTTGGTTAGACTCCGGGAGTTGGTGATGGACAGGGAGGCCTGGTGTGCTGCGGTTCATGGGGTTGCAAAGAGTCAGACACGACTGAGCGACTGAACTGAACTGAACTGAGTTGAAGACACTAAAATAGGGGCTTCTATGGTGGCTCAGACAGTAAAGAATCTGCCTGTCAATTCAGGAGACCTGGGTTTGATCCCTGGGTCAGAAATACATCCTGGAGAAGGAAATACCAACTCACTCCAATATTCTTGCCTGGAGAATCCCATAGATGGAGGAGCCTAGCAGGCTACAGTTCATGGGGTCACAAACAGTCAGGCACGACTGAGCAACTAACACTTTCAAGACACTAATAGAATGTATTAAAAGTGGAATACAAGTTCTGTGATCTGGATGGAACTTGTTAAAGATGGAGACCATCACAGATTTCATCAGCAGCCTCTCTTTTCTCAGGACCATACAGTTTTCCCAGGTAAGAAGCCTCTCATCTCCTGCCTGTTGTTGCCCTAAAGCCTGAGCCTCTTCTCAGGTCCTGCGGGCTCGGTCAGTGCGCTCCTGCCTGGCACCCCTCTCAGGCCCTCAGGTTTCCCCTTCTGCCACGCTACCTCCTTCCTACTCCTCCAAAGGCTTTCTGTCTTCAAGTAGATGTGTTGTGTCTTCCCTATTTTGAGGTGATTTCTGAGAAGACGAGGTGAAACACCAACATTTTAAAACCAGAAATTCCTTCTTGAACTTCTCAATTCACAAGTCTCTCCATATATATCATTTAGGAAATGGAGGGAATATGCTGTTGTTTCTCCCACATGGGGATGTTGAGACCTAATCAATGTTAGTTAGTGCTTTTATGAAGATGAAATCTCAAAAGTATTCACTGGCATGCTGTTTCCAGAGAGCATAGAAGGAATGCTATATATATTTTTAGATTACCTTATGTGGTTTACTATTTAAAAAAAAATAAGAAAATTTAACTTTTGGTCGGCCAGTCTTTGTTGATCTCTCATGGTCAGTTCGGATATCCAGTGTGTGACATCAGGAGACGACTCATAATACGAAGCATGCTGAGTCTTTGTGAAAGTTGTTAGTTCTCATGATTTTAAAGTGTGAAGTTTACTTTTAAAATAGACTGTTTTATTCCCTAACCTCATTTTAATGTTCTTATTCTTTTTTAGCATATGACCACGGTTTTTCCTCTCAGTAAGTTCAGTAAGTGGAGAAGGAAATGGCAACCCACTCCAGTGTTCTTGCCTGGAGAATCCCAGGGGTGGGGGAGCTTGGTGGGCTGACGTCTGTGGGGTCGCACAGAGTCGGACATGACTGAAGTGACTTAGCAGCAGCAGCAAGTTGAGTAAGATTTCTTACAGAGTAATGCTTACAAATAAAAGACTGTTTTTGAGTAATTTAAACAGCCATTCAGTTCAGTTCAGTTCAGTCGCTCAGTCATGTCCGACTCTTTCAAACCTCATGAATCGCAGCATGCCAGGCCTCCCTGTCCATCACCATCTCCCGGAGTTCACTCAGACTCAAGTCCGTGGAGTCAGTGATGCCATTCAGCCATCTCATTCTCTGTCCCCTTCTCCTCCTGGCCCCAATCCCTCACAGCATCAGAGCCTTTTCCAATGAGTCAACTCTTCACACGAGGTGGCCAAAGTACTGGAGTTTCAGCTTTAGCATCATTCCTTCCAAAGAAATCCTAGGGCTGATCTCCTTCAGAATGGACTGGTTGGATCTCCTTGCAGTCCAAGGGACTCTCAGGAGTCTTCTCCAACACCACAGTTCAAAAGCATCAATTCTTTGGCCCTCAGCTTTCTTCACAGTCCAACCCTTACATCCATACATGACCACTGGAAAAACCATAGCCTTGACTAGACGGACCTTTGTTGGCAAAGTAATGTCTCTGCTTTTCAATATGCTATCTAGGTTGGTCATAACTTTTCTTCCAAGGAGTAAACAGCCATACAGTTTTTTAATTAAAGGGCACAGAATGCCTGTTTTTAAAAGTCCACGTCTTGACTTGGAAGAGAATGGGGGTGAGGGGTGGGAGACTGAGATCCAGTATGGTGCCATGCTGTGGAATAATAGTCTTAAGTTCTTTGACATGTGTGCTCTTTTAGGATAAAGCTAAAAAGCCTCTTGTCTTTCAAACTTTTAGCCACTTAGCAGTTCAGGTTTTAAAAAGCTGTTATCAAAAATTAATGTGGTGTGTTTTCGGTTCAGTTCAGTCGCTCAGTTGTGTCCGACTCTTTGCGATCCCATGAATCACAACACGCCAGCATCCCTGTCCATCACCAACTCCTGGAGTTTACTCAAACTCATGTCCATCAGGTCGGTGATACCATCCAGCCATCTCATCCTCTGTTGTCCCCTTCTCCTCCTGCCCCCAATCCCTCCCAGAATCAGGGTCTTTTCCAAAGAGTCAACTCTTCACATGAGGTAGCCAAAGTAACTGGAGTTTCAGCTTCAACATCAGTCCTTCCAATGAACACCTGAACAGAACAGCCTGATCTCCTTTAGAATGGACTGGTTGGATCTCCTTGCAGTCCAAGGGACTCTCAAGAGTCTTCTCCAACACCACAGTTCAAAAGCATCAATTCTTTGGCCCTCAGCTTTCTTCACAGTCCAACTCTCACATCCATACATGACCACAGGAAAAACCATAGCCTTGACTAGACGGACCTTTGTTGGCAAAGTAATGTCTCTGCTTTTCAATATGCTATCTAGGTTGGTCATAACTTTTCTTCCAAGGAGTAAGCGTCTTTTAATTTCATGGCTGCAGTCACTATCTGCAGTGATTTTGGAGCCCCCAAAAATAAAGTCTGACACTGTTTCCCCATCTATTTCCCATGAAGTGATGGGCCCAGATGCCATGATCTTCGTTTTCTGAATGTTGAGCTTTAAGCCAACTTTTTCACTCTCCTCTTTCACTTTCATCAAGAGGCTTTTTAGTTCCTCTTCACTTTCTGCCATAAGGGTGGTGTCATCTGCATATCTGAGGTTTTGATATTTCTCCCGGCAATCTTGATTCCAGCTTGTGCTTCATCCAGCCCAGCATTTCTCATGATGTACTCTGCATATAAGTTAAACAAGCAGGGTGACAGTATACAGCCTGATGTACTCCTTTTCCTATTTGGAACCAGTCTGTTGTTCCATGTTCAGTTCTAACTGTTGCTTCTTGACCTGCATATAGGTTTCTCAAGAGGCAGGTCAGATGGTCTGGTATTCCCATCTCTTTCAGAATTTTCCCCAGTTAATGCTGTGTGTTTTGCTGTAGCCCGCCTGGCTCCTCTGTCTATATTATGCTGTAATGCAGTGTGTTTTACAGCATAGTATAGACAGAGGAGCCAGGCGGGCTATAGTCCATGGGGCTGCAAAAGAGTCAGACATGACTTAGCAACCAAACAACAACAAAAAATGGCAGATAGAACACAAGCATAAGTGTTGGACTTGAGCCCCAGCACTGCCAATTGCTACATGAACCTGAACAAGTCAGCATTTCATTTCCTGGATCTGTAAAATGGAGTTCATAAGGTTTCCTTGTAGGGATTCCATGAGAGAATGCATGTGAAGTCTTTAGTACAATGGTAGCTCGTTCTTTTGAGGTATGTGAAGAATCTGGCAAGCACCCTTTCCTCCTACTGTCCTCCTACTTACTCAGGATGTTCTGCAGATTCAAAACTACTACTAGGAAGTTACATAATATAGATCCTTTCTTCTACTAATTCATAGAAGATTTAATTTGGAGATAGTTTTGGTAAATTAAAAAAACCACTGCCACTAAAGTAATATTTATGCCCAGAGCTTTCTAAAGAGTCAATCCTGTCTGTGCTGAATTAGCAACCTATAAAAACAATAGTGAGTTGCTGGAAGAACTCCAAATTTTTGGAATAATTTCTTTCTGAGGCTACTCAGGATTCTGGGGATTACCAAGGAAAATTTATCAATATATCAAGCCTTGATAGATTCTTCCTTTTTCTGTTAATGTACTGTAAGTATGCTGGGCCCATCCTGCCTGTGGGGCATGCTTTGTTCAGACTGTTGTTGGTATTGCCAGCATTGCTATCCCTCTGGGCCTGACGTAATGCCTACTCACACATGCAACCCATAGGACCAGTCCAGCCCTGCCCTGACTTGCGTTTTCCTGTAACACCACTGATTTTAAGATCAATAAACTCTCTACTCTGACAAGTAAAAGGAGCACACTCATCAATTTTAATTGTGAAAACTGCCAACACAATATGGTCATTAATTTGTCTGGATTACTTTTACAGAGATGATAGACTCATCAATTTGAAACCTGTCATGTCAGAGTTGGCCATTAGGGATTTCTGACTTTCCTATTAATTATTTCCAGTGAAACTCTCAGTAGCTATCCCTGTTGTATGAATGCTTATATGAGAGAATGGTGAAGAAAATATGAAGTAAGGGATGGATCTATTTTGTATTGTTCAGAAAGTTATTCTGAATAATATACTTTATGAAATTAGTTACCTTTGGTCATCATATAACTGAATGGGCAAAATTTTATTTATTTCATATGATAGAAGAGTTACTATTTCGGTTGTTTCTTTTATTTGGAAGACTTATTCTAAATTTTGAAGGTAGATAATACACAACTTTATAGATCCATTTATTCTTATACTATCAGTCTCCTTGTATGCTTTTTTATTTAAAAAATAAAAGATTCAATATTCCAGGGATATAGTGGACTTAGATTTGAATTATTTAAAATATTTTTGTAAACTGTTCATTCCTTTAACATACTTTTAAACATATTAAGAAATTTGTAGCATGTATATATAGTATAGAGAATAACAACAAAACAGATATTCATGTATCTATCACCCAGTTCAAGAAACAGAATATTAGCAATCCATTAGTTTCCCCATTGCCCTTCCCCAATTCAGTTTACCTCCCTCTGTCCCTCAAGTAAGGTTGTTATTGAATTGTCCCTTGACTTTTTGTAAAACTAATTCTTGTTTATCCCTAAACAATAAATTGTTGAACTTTTTCATTTTTGAAACTTTAACAAGTGGAATAATTTCTCCTAATACTTACTTTTAATATAATCAAAGTAACACTTGTGACATTCATCCATGTTGATGTATACAGATATTCATTAATTTTAAATTCCATATCATATTCCACAATTCAGTTACGTGTTCTTCCCTTGATGGACTTTTGAGTCATGGCTAGATTTTGGCTAGTACAAACATTAACTTTTTAAAGAATTTGTTTGATATGGATTTTTTTTTAAAAAAAGACTATTGAATTTGTTACAATATTGCTTCTGGTTGATGTTATGGTTTTATTTATTTTTTGGCTGTGGAATCTTCGCTCCCCAAGCAGGGATCAAATCTGCCCTCCCTGCATTGGAAGGCAAAGTCTTAACCACTGGACCACCAGGGAAGTCCCAAACATTGACTTCTTATATGTGTCCCATGAGCCAAAGCGGAATTGCTAGGCAAATTGCTTCATCTTTGAATTTCATGAAAAATGCATTTGCTTTTCTTTGAACTTGAGGATTTGAGATTGAGATCATTTATTTCAAATCAAATAAATTTGTATAATTTATTTCAAAATTATACAAATGGATAATTTTATATCAATTTTAGCAGTTTTTCTAGGAAAATTGTTTGCTTTGAAATTAGAGATAATTGATTTATTCAAAAAGGTCAGGAAGTGAGAAATTCCTGATTATTTAGATACGTTTCTATTATAGATGTGAGGACTTCCGTCCGACATGGCACTAGTGATAAAGAACTGCCTGCCAGTGCAGGAGATGTAAGAGACGTGGGTTCAATCCCTGAGTCGGGAGGATCCCCTTGAGGGAGGGTATGGCAACCTATTCCAGTGTTCTGGCCTGGAGAATTCTATGGACAGAGGAGCCTGAAGTGACTTAGCACATACATAGCTGTGGAGATATAGATATGTAAATAAAATAAGATAGAATCAATTTCAGAAATCAGAATGTAATATTAATAATAATGGCTAACTTTAATATATACAAAACAGAATGACTGTCCTGGTGTGTGCCACTGAACATCATCCACTGCCTGGAAGTAGTGTTTTTTGTGTGTGCGTAAATGTCTGAATATGGAAAGTGACTTCTTGATTTGGGGATAAAAGAGGAATTTTCTGTTTATTCAGCCTGGTTTGATTCCCAGTGCATCTTCTACTGTCTGGAAATAAGATGGGCTATAAGAGGCTGAATAAATTATTCACTGTGATGCTGAAAATGATACAAATGATACAAATTCAGGAAAAGATGAGTCAATAATAGCTATCATCATTGTCAATTTCACCATTAGTGTTTATCGCCAGTGCTTTCCTTATTTCAGAATGTTTTACAAGTGAAATTTTGTGCATTTCTGATATAATACCCTCTCTTCTGAAAAGTCCTTGTTTTGCAACAATGTAAAATTCACTTTCTTTCTAGATTTCTTTCCTTCCTCCCTGCCTCCTTACTTAAGACATTATGTTTGCCCTTGCCTGGGCCAGCCACCTGTTCATGTAAGTAGCAGACATGCAGTAAGAAACAAGATCCAATCCTGCCCGCACAGTAGTAGGTAGAGCTCATTGGCAGAGAAGAATAGCAGGTAGTTCACAGGCTTTTTTTTTTTTTTTATGAGTTCGTTTTTAGTCTTAAGAAGGGATGAGGAAAAGCCTCCACTATTAAGATATTTTTAAAAACGTGTTCTTTAATTAAAAATAAATACTCAATAAATTTAAGTACTTGTTTACTTACTCTTTTTTTAGGTCATTTTTATACATATATTTTCAGAGCTTGAAAGAAAAAGAAAAATCATTATGAGTTTCCTAAAATACCATACTGTATTCTTGTTTGATTGCATGAAAGAGGAGAACTGCTTTTCTTATTACTTCAATAATTTTTTTTAATTCCATGAGTCATGACTTCTGGAAACTTCTTATTTAGAAGACATTTAGTGGTCATTGATCATTTTTTGTGTGTGATTATTTTTATGAAATCATAAGTATTACATGCCATGTGGAACTATGTAAAAAACACATAGGATGGTTTCTTGAATCCATGTTGTACTCAAACACTTAATAACACAAAAACGGGCTGTGGTTGGGGAGGAGAGGGCAGAACAATTCAGGCAGAGAAAGTGTGCAGCATGCAGTATATAGAGAAACACAACTAGCTTTTTCCAGAAAGAGAGGAGGATGTTGCTGGAGGGCTGGGGGAAGAAAGCCCCATTGCTCCCACGGGGATGCTGAGGATGATAAAGTCTGGTGGCCACTCTGTTTTAGGTAAGACTGGGGGCAGTGCTGAGGGAGAAGAAAGAGGGGTGAGGGGGTTGAGGTGAGTGGGAATCACAGGTTTCTGAGATGGTCCAGCATGGAAAAGCTCTGAGAATTATGCAGCATTAGAAGAGATAGCTGGGCTTCCCTGGTGGCTTAGATGGCAAAGAATCCACCTGCAATGCAGGAGACCTGGGTTCAATCCCTGGGTTGGGAAGATCCCCTGGAGGAGGGCATGGCAACCCACTCCAGTATTCTTGCCTAGAGAATCCCCATAGACAGAGAGAAGCTTGGCAGGCTACAGTTCATGGGATCGCAAAGAGCTGAACATGACCGAGCAACTAAACACACACACAGAGAAAAGAAATAGCTAATGCTTACTCAGGGCTTCCTTTGTTTCAGGTACTAAGTATCTTACAGATGTTATCACATTTATTATTGGGGAAACCACAAGAGATAGATACCATTATTTTCTCCATTTCACAGATGAGGAAACAAAGAAAATAATACTTGGGACATCCCTGCCAGTCTAGTGGTTAAGACTTTGCCTTCCAGTGCGATCCCTGGTTGGGGAGCTAAGATCCTACATGCCTCGTGGCCAAAAGTCCAAAACATAAAACAGAAGCAGTATTGTAACAGATTCATTAAAGACTTTAAAAAGTGGTCCACATTTAAAATGTCTAAAAAAAAACAGAAAAAAGAAATTAATACTTACCCAAAGCTACACAGTTCCTAAGAGGCAGAAGCCAAAACCCTGTAGGTTCTATGGAACCCTTCACTCTTTACCTCTGCAATGAATACATTTCTGCCTGTGACTTCATGTGACACTCACAACCACCTTATCCCCAGGTGAGTCATGTGGATGGTCAAGATACATGATTAGGCAATGTGTAGGAGAGGGCAACTAAAGATTTAAAGATTATAAATTGCTGAATCTTTTCTTTTCCCCCATGTTACATACTTTTCTGACTTCGAAACAAAATAAAGGGGAAAGATTGTGATCCCACTCCTTCTCCATATCCCAGAAATATTCTAGCCATTCATTTGTATCTTCGTTTTTTGAATTCAATGCACTTCCCCTAGAAGTGGTTGCCATTTCAGAAGTCATGGATATCACTTCTTAATTCCTAACCAAATTGAAAGACAGTTATTAATAGTGGTCCTAATCCATTGAACTCCAGTTGCCCTCGGAGCCCCTGAGGCTTTGGAAAGTGGGAATGACTCTTTAGGGCTTTCCTGGTGGCTCAGATGGTAAAGAACCACCTACAATAAGGAGACTCAGATTCGATCCCTATGTCGGGAAGATTCCCGGGAGAAGGGAATGGCTACCCACTCCAGTATTCTTGCCTGGAGAATCCCATGGACAGAGAAGCCCGGTGGACTATAGTCCATAGTGTTTCAAAGGGTCAGGTACGACTAAGCAAGTAAGCATGCAGTGACTTTAAAGCTTTGTTTGGTTAGTGTGAGAAAAAACTACAGAAGCCTGGCTTTCCCAGAGCTTCAGTAGAGTTGGCTGTTAAAGGTGGCATTGACCTTACCATCAAAAGCAGACAAGGCTCCCAGTAGCATTGGGTAGAGTTGGTTTGTATCTTTGGGACATTCAAAGATCAGGGTTTTTCCATGTAAATTGTGACAAGTTTTAACTTTTAGATAATTCCTGCATTTACAGATGAAGAATGAGAGAGTAAGCGAAAGAAGGAACATTGCCTCATTTTTATATTGCTAGTTAATGACTGGACCTGGGCTAGAGTTAGGTCTCTGCCCCTTATCCTAGTGCTCCAGTGGGATTAAAGCCAGTGGGACTTTACTGCCTTTTTCTGGTGCATCATGAACGGTAGCCGCCTCAGTACTCAGAATGCTTCCCAGGCAGCCTTGTAGACCTGCAGCCTTCATTGGTGATACTCTGTATGCTCTGAGGACAACAGTGTTCCCTGACTCACTTTTTGAGGGACACTAGGATATCAGGCGTGCACAGTCCCTGCCCTGAAGTGCTTCGAGTTTGCTGGGAGAGACAGTCATAAAGCAATTAATACTGTGTGTTTAATTATATTTGTGTGATAAACAACACATAGGATAAGTTGTTCAGTCGCTAAGTCGTGTCCGACTCTTTGCGACCCCATGGACTGCAGTACACCAGGCTTCCCTGTCCTTTACTATCTCTCGGAGTTTGCTCAAACTCATGTCCATTGAGTCGATGATACCATCTAACCATCTCACCCTCTGTCTCCCGCTTCTCCTCCTGCCCTCAATCTTTCACAGCATCAGAGTCTTTTCCAATGAGTCAGCTGTTTGAGTCAGGCGGCCATAGTAGTGGAGCTTCGGCTTCAGCATCAGTCCTTCCAATGAATATTCAGGGTTGACTGGTCTGATAGGTAGTGGATGCTGGTTAAGTGTAACAGCATCCACTTAGGTTAGGGTCCTTAGTCCTAACCTAAGTCCAGGTTCAAGGGCAGCTTCTCTAAGGAAGTCTGATTCAGATTCCCAAAGGGTTAGTGGGAGGGGTTAGCCAAATTTTGTGCACTGAATTGTGCCCTCCTCTTTGCAATTCGTATGCTGAAGACCTAACTCCCAGTACTTCATAATGTGACTTTATTTGAGGAGCGGCTATTTAAAGACGTGATTAAGGCTACATGCCTTAAGCCAATATGGCTGGTATCTCTAAAAGAAGAAGTTAGGACACAGCCACACAGAAGGAGGACCACGTGGAGAAACAGGGAGAAGACATCTGTCTACAAGCCAAGGAGAGTGGCCTTGGAAGCCACTAACCCTGCAGACACCTTGATCTTGCACGTCGAACCTCCAGAATTTTGAGAAAATAAATTCCTGTTGTTTAAGCCACCCCATCTGTGGCGCTTTGTTATTGCGGCCCTAGTTGACTAATAGGCAAAAAGCAGGTTTGCGAGGCTTCAGGTGGAGTGAATGTAGGGCGACCTGGGGAGAACTGCGGTTGGCCATTTCAGTATTTAACAGGACTCACTCCATCTGCTTCCCTGATGGCTCAGATAGTAAAGCGTCTGCCTGCAATGCGGGAGACCCAGTTCAATCCCTGGATCGGGAAGATCCCCTGGAGAAGGAAATGGCAACCCACTCCAGTACTCTTGCCTGGAAAATCCCACGGACAGAGAAGCCTGGTAGGTTACAGTCCATGGGATTTCAAAGAGTCAGACACGACTGAGCGACTTCACATCGTCATGGTCACTCCATCTGTTTGGAGCCCAAGAAACAGGAGAAGAACAGCATGTCACCCACATTCACAAAATCAAACAGCTTTTCAAGTTACACAAAGATAAATGAAGAGTTCTGAAATCGAGTCATGCATTTACTGGTTTAAAAAGATAATGGTATGAGACCAACTGAGAGAGTAGCATTGACATATATACACTACCATTTGTGAAATAGCTAGCTAGTAGGAAGCTGCTGTATAGCACAGGGAGCTCAGCTCAGTGCTCTGTGATGATGACCTAGAGAGGTGGGGGGGAGGGAAGTCCCAGAGGGAGGGGATATATGTATACTTCAGCTTATTCATGTTGTACAGCAGAAACCAATACAACATTGGAAAGCAATTATCCTCCAGTTTTAAAAAAAGAGATAATACTAATTTTGATATGAAAAATTCCATGTTCATTGATGTCCCACTTTCCTCTGACCTTACCATGTGTAGACCTGCTTCTTGGTATGTTACATGCTCACAGGGTTCTTTTGCCAAAAGCATCTTTCTCAGCCTTTTCCTGCCCCTAAGAATCCAATATATAGTTCAAAATAGCCAAAATCTTATGTACCTGATACCTTAGGCCCCTAGTTTGTCCTCTTTTACTGATTATGTAAACCAGTGGTTTTTCACAGGAAAGTCTCAGAACCACTTACACTCTTAAAAATTATTGAGGATCCCAAGGAGTATTTATGTATTATGTTATATACATATATAACATATATGTATTATGTTAGTATTTATGTATTAGATATATATTATATATCTTGTATATATATTGTATAATATATATATCTTATATAGTATATAATATATATCTCATATGATATATATATCTTGTATATATATTGTATATCTATTAGGTATATCTACTATATAAGTTAAAACTGAGAAATTAAAAATACTTTAAAAAGATACTCCCATTACATATTAAATAAAACATTTTTAATGAAAAATAAATCCCCCCACCTAAAAAATTAGATTAGCATAATTTTACATATTTCAGATCTTTTAGTGTCTCACTTGATAGGAGACAGCTGGATACTTATACCTGTTTCCTCATTCAAACCATTACAGTATATTGTTTTGATTGAAGTATGTGTAAAAATCAGGCCTCACAAAGCTGTATAGTGAGAAAAACCAGAGATATTTCAGCAGCCTTTTTGAAAAATATGGAGATTCTTCTTTGATGCTATACCAAGACTTGGCAAGTGGTAGTTTCTTAAAGATTAGATGTAGTGTACATACTGAATCCATATCAATAAACTTTTGTACTCAGTTACATTAAAGTCCAATGGTCAAAAAAAAAGGAGGGTTGGCAAGTTCCCTGGTGGTCCAGTGGTTAAGACTTCATCTTCTAATGCAGGGGGTGCCAGTTTGATCCCTGGTTGGGGAGCTAAGATCCCACATGTCTCAGGGCCAAAAACCCAAAACATAAGACCAGAAGCAATATTATAACGAATTCAACAAAAACTTTAAAATACTAAAGTCACCTTAAAAAAGTCCAGTGGTCATTGTATGGCTGCTATAACAAATTAATACAAACTAGGTGTCTTAAAACAATAGAAATTTATTCTCTCACAGTTTTCAGGCTAGAAGTCTGAAATCAAGGTATGAGCAGGGCTACACTCCCTCCAAGGGCTTGAGTGATTCCTTACCTCCAGTGGCTGTCTACCTCTGTCTTCACATGGCCTTCTCCCCGATATGTCTCAGTGTCATCTCTTCCATCTCTTTTAAGGACACGTGTCCTTGGATTCAGGCCCATGTGGATGGTCCAGATGATCTATCTCATGATCCTTTTGGGGGCCACCATTCCACCCATGGCAGTCCTCTTTCATTTTGAATAGATCCTTGATGCTTGCCTGGTTTTGTAACTTCATGCATTAGTCATTTGGAAAAATACTAACTCACTGATCTATGCAGATCTTCCAAATGTTGACACATTTTGTTTTAACAACATGTTAAAAAAAATCATATTTGTTAATATCACCAACCAAATGAATCAGAAAACTCTTTCAGAGGAGAAAAGCAGTCAGGCTCATGGTGGCAGAAACAAATTTTCCAAAACTCTTAAGTTTCACTTGAGGGCTTGAAATTTATCATTGCCAACAAATACATTGAGTTGTTTTCCTTGATGTGACAGGCTTACTTTGTTCATTTCCAAGAAAATGTCTGCCAAGTACCCAAGTTTGGCAAATATTGTCCTTTGTCAGTTGTCCTTTTGAGTAAATATGGTGTTTTATGTAAAAGCAGCTAGTTCAGCTTTTTGGACCCCAACAAGCACTCGGGGAGCGGCTTTCACTCCAGACCATCTCTATTGTACAGCAGATTGCGTTACGCATACCTCCTATTTTGTCACAGAGAAAGGTGCTCAAAAGTTGAGATTCAGTAAAATTAATAATGTTTACTGCTGTGTCAGGGACATCCTTAAATGAACTTGGCTTTTTTCTGTTTTTAAACTGCAATTGAGTGACAGTAGAGAATACAATGCATACTAGTACAGCAGTGTGACTGCCTTAATTCAGACCAGGGCACCAACCATTCTAGCCATTATGTTACTTTTACACCATCAGTGCAAATGGCAACACAGTGAAAAAGGCAAATAACACCTTAGTGTTAGTGTGAAAATAGTTTGAGCTCATAGACCCCCTGAAAGAGTCTTAGCACCTTCCAGGGGTCCACAGACTACACTTGGAAAACTGGTGTATACCATTCAGTTACAACTAAATCATCATGGACTGGTTAAAATTTTAATGTATGGGTATTTCTTACATCATTAATAGAACTGGTTCCTTAGAAATGAAATATATGCATGTACCTAAAAATAAAAAAAAATTGTAAAAGAAGCTTATAATGAAAAAGTCTCTCACCTTAGCATTCCTCTGAAGCAAATACTGTTTTAGGGAAAACAACCTTTTTATTATAGAAAATTTCAAACATATACAAAACTAGTCTGAGTTGTATAGTTAGCTTCCGTAAACATGTTGCCCAGTTACAACCATTGTCTACTTATGACTATATCTTATTTTGGCTAATCACTATCCCATCCCCCCGTATATGTAATTTTGAAGCAAATCTGAGACATCAGATCATTTCACCATAAATATTTCAGTGTTACCTCTAAAATATACACTTAAAAAAATGTAACACAGTAACATCATCATACCTAAAAGGAAAAACACAGTGAATTCTTAATCAGATGTTTGAATTTCCCCAGTTGCCTCGTAATTTTTTCAGTTTGTCTAGTCCAATCCAGATAGGCATACGTTAGAATAATATGCATTCATTAGAATTGGTAGTTGATGCATCTTTTTGTCTTTGTTTTTTGCCTTTCTTTTTTCCTTTCACAAGTTGTATAATGAAGAAACAAGATCCTTTGTCCTATAGAATTTCCCACTAAATTTTATTAATTGCATTCCTGAAATATCATTCACCTCTGATCCCTTTGTTGCCTATAAATTGGAAGTTAGAGCTAATAATTTGTGAGATTTGGGCTCAGGTTTTGTGGCAAGAACACTTCATAAGTGCTGGTGTGTTTTTCCATTCTGTTCTTCATTCATTAGCTGGAATTCTATAAAGAGAAACATCCCCTCATCAGCTCTTTGGTTAACTTAGGGTGTAGTTTGTATTGGAAAGGCATGACAAAGGCTTGATTTTTATTCTTTATTTACCAGTTTGGAAAAAAAAATGATTTAGTTCCTTAGCATAATTCAAAAGTAATCCTTAAGGTTTGTTTTGTATTTTTTAGTATCTTTGTAAACTCCTGGACTTAACATTCAGCGTGTTTCAGTTCATCATTGTTATTATTATTGCTTAGGCTCTATTTTCCATCTTTGGTTAACTCTTTCAGTGACCTCTTGGGGCTTTGATGTAACTCTAGTAATCACTGACATCATACCAGGGAATAAGGAAGACCAGGCTCATCTGTACATAGATTGTAGCCCACCAGGCTCCTCTGTCCTTGGAATTCTCATCTGTACACTTCCTGGTCAGCCAGTTCTGCACGGAGCCTTAACTCATTTTATGTGTGTATGTGTTAGTCGCTCAGTTGTGTTTGACTCCTTGTGATCCCACAGAATGTAGAATTCTCCAGGCAAGAATACTGGAGTGGGTAGCCATTCCCTTCTCCAGGGGATCTTCTCTATCCAGGGACTGAACCCAGGTCTCCCGAATTGCAGGTAGCTTCTTTACCATCTGAGCCACCAGGGAAGCCCTAACTCATTTTAATGGTAAATGTTGAGAGACCATTATCCAGATGCAGGTGGTGCTCATTTCACTGGAATGGTCATTGATGTTAGACCTTTTCTGCCAGAGTTGAGTGGTACACATATATGTGTATTTTACAGATAAAGTACGAAACAGAATATTACTTCCAACTGAAATTCAGTACTTTAGATTTGTGTTTTATTGTAAATCCCCTAGACCTCTTTTCTCCCACATCAAAATTCGTGATTCTTAAAAACACAAAGGTATTTATTTTATTTACCCCACCAACAATATGATTGCTTGAATTTAAGATTTTAAGATTTGTTTTTTTTTTTTTCAGTTCCTTTTGTCCTTAGGGTTTACCCTCCTCGAAATATACTTTGTTTTGAAGTCACTTGAAAGAATTCCTCTAGCTTAGCTAGGTCTCTTGAGAAGGTCTCATCTTGAGGAGGAACCATATTTAATCTTCTCTGTTTTTAGTTGCTGTTTTATTTCCCTGAATATCTCTATATAATAAATGTATATCTTTCTTGATTTTTGTCAACTTTGAACATACAGTTACATATAATAAATAAAACTTGAACTCCTCCCTCACTGTAGTAAGGTCACCATTTTAAAATACTCCATTTATCACTATATAACTTTTATATTTAAAAACGTTTGTTTCTTCTTCTATCAACAATAGATGGTAGGATTGAAAGGTTTTGAAATTTTATACGCTTAATGTACTATACATGGGGCCCAGTGGAGGGAAGTGTGCATATTAGGTAATCAATACTTACTAAATTAAGTTGAGTATTTATTATACTCTTTGCCAAATAAAATGTTAGTCTTCAACTAATGCAGATATTAGCTAAATTAATAATTAGATTTATAACTCATGATGTCAGATTAAAGAATTAGAATCAGGAATAGTCGTCTTTGTCTCCTTTCCTTTTTCTCTCATTCTCTGTAAATGACTTGGATGTGGCATCACTTTTTTAATGTTTGTGTTATTCTGTTTTTAAAAGATATGTTATTGTGTTGCAAATTTGGTATGAATAGAAAAAAATTACAAAGGAAGAGAACTTGAAAGTGTTTTACTTAGGTAAAAGGTTAATCTACAATAAAATCTTAGAAAGTAAATTCATATGAATGAAGTTGTTAATGCTGAACTCTGGGACCCAAACTGGTAAAAAGCAAAAAACTTTTCCTTATTTATAACATAATCTATTGAATCATGAAAATAAGTTAGAAAATTATTTCCCCCCCTTAGCATACAAAGGAATGCATAAAAATGACCTTGTGATCTCTGTGTCCATTAATGGAATCTGAATTAGGCAGCATTTTAAAGGAAACATGGGTAATTAATCATGGATTAAAACTTACTGACCATATCATATAAATCATCTCAGACAAATTTAAACCCAAAGGCCTACTCCAAATTCCAGTGTCAAATAAAATTATAGAGTACATTATTAATAAGATGACTTTCTGCATGCAAGATTAATAGAAAAGACTTTTGAGAGTTGAGAAAATGATTTAATTGGATGTCGAATTCAAAGATTTTATTTCCTAAGATGAACAACCTCTAATTGTTATTTTGGTCCACTGCTATATGAGATGAATGTAATTACATCATAGGTTACTAATTCTCTTTTATAGAGTTAGATTCCTTCACTATAACATTAATGTTTATGTAAACCAACATGCATTTAAGCAAAAAGATACATAAGCACTGTTTTACACAAGAATTTTATTGGAATTTGAGATACAGAAAATCACACTTTAAAATTATATTGTCAGAAGTCTTTATCAAATTATCAGGCTCCTTTATATTTCAGTGTCTACAGTCCCATTGTGTACTTATACTTTTATTGTGTTCCTTTATTATATACAGTTCATCCACTTACATCTTTAATCATGTGTTACATTGTGTTCTTCAAATTTGTTTCTCAGTCAAAATGCTTTCAGTCTTCCCTGATTGCTCAGATGGTAAAGAATCCACCTGCAATGCAGGAAACCCAGGTTCGATCCCTGGGTTGGGAAGATCCCCTGGAGAACAGTATGGCTACCTGCTCTACTCCAGTACTCTTGCCTGGAGAATTCAATGGATAGAGGAGCCTAGCAGGCTACAGTCTGTGGAGTCACAAAGAGTTGGACACAAATGAGCAACTAACACTTTCACTTTCAAGAGACTTTCAGTACAGTGAAATCAAGTATAGTTCTAAAAGTTATCAACCATCTCAAAATTTCAAACACAAAGTCTGAAAAAAAAAGTGTAAGTTTCATGTTAACCTGCTCTGAAATATTAGGAAATGTTTTATTGGACACTCATTGACCTTTCCAAGCCATTTTATTATGCACAGTAAAACTCCTATTTTAGAGAAGTGACAGGGCATAGTATTTAAGTATATGGACTCTGGGGGAGTCCAGTGGTTAAGACTCCCTGCTCCCAATACAAAGGGAACAGGTTGGATCTGTTAGGAAACTAAGATCCCACATGCAGTGCGATGTGACCCAATAAATAAATAAATAAAAGCATGGACTCTGGAACCAAAGTACCTGGGCTCTGGGACTTCCCTGGTGGTCCAGAGGTTAAGACTGCACTCCCAATGCAGAGGGTGCAGGTTCGATCCCTGGTCAGGGAACTAGATCCCACATGCCACATCTAAGAATTCATATGCCACAGCTAAAGGTCTCATGTGCTGCAAGTGAAAAAAGAAAAAAGATCCTACATGCCACAACTAAGATCCAGTACAGCCAAATAAATAAACATTATTAAAAACAAGGTACCTGGGTTCTAATCACAAGCATACTAGTTACTGGCTAAGTGACATTTGGCCATGTTACTTGACTTTGTGTTTTTTCACCTGTAAAATGGGGTGATAATTTTATATAGCTGCTCAATATATATAAAGTGCTTGGAGAGTGCAGCACATATGTGCTATAGAACTGTTATTAATGGAAATTATTATTATGACTTGTACTGTTAGCATTAGAAATTATTAAGGATATGAATAATTCTAGTTATTTTATATTAGTGTTCAGAAATATTTTTATAACCATTTCATCAGGAAATTGTAATATTACCCCGTGTAATTTTCAAAGTGTTTCAGACATTCTGGAGCCAAACATATTCCCAGGAAAACACATCTCTAGTCTGTAATGAAAGCCAAGAGGATTCATATGCAGAAATTAATTTTCTATTCATCTTTTTCCTTTAATAACTATTTAGGTGTCTTTTCTGTGTAAGAGTGTCTAAGGATCCTGGAAATAACAGGGTGAATCACTTATGGAACTTGTTGACAATTCCTGGATAATAGAGGATGTTAAGAAATAGATATAGATATATAGAAATATATCTATATTTCTATATATTCTATATATCTATATAGATATAAAGAAATACTCTGAGGTAGAAAATAAGAGGTGCAGATAAAATGCTCATAGGAGCTTAAAGAAAAGAGAGCATCCCCACTAAAAGATTAAAAAAAATTTCTTAAAGGAGCTTATATTTGTATAATGCCTTGAAAAATCAGTTGGACTTACATATAGAGAGAAATGAAGCCAGTGTTGCATATAAAGGAAAGGGCTTGTTTTGCTTAGAGCATGGAGTGCATGAAGGGGAAGTAAAGGTCATATGATAGTCAAAATATAGAAGATCTAGGAGGCTAAACTGATAAGATCTCATTCAGTCATCATTAAGGTTTTTTTTTTTAATTAAAGTGAAATCCATATAACATAAAGTTAACCATTTTAAAGTGTGCAATTCAGAGATATTTTGATTACTTACAATGTTTTGCAACCACTACTTCTGTCTAGTTGCAAACATTATCATCACCCTAGAATTAAACCCCATATGCATTAATGAGTTATTGACCAGTCCCTCAGCCCCTAGCAACCACCAGCCTGCTCTCTTTTCCTTTGGACCTATCTATTCTGAATATTGTATGTAAGTGGATTCATTCAGGCTGTAAATTCTTATGTCTAACTTCTTTCCCTTAGCATGATATTTTTGCATTCACCCACCTTGTAGCATGCATCAGTGCTTCATTCCTTTTTATGACTGACTAGTATTCCATCGAGTATATGTACCACAGTTTGTCTATGTGGATGGACATTTGGTTGTTTCCATCTTTTGGTTGTTGTGAATAATGCTATTAACATACATGTATAAATATTTATTTGGGTAACTGTTTTCAGTTCTTTGGGATATATATCTAGGTGTGAAACTGCTGGGTCACATCGTAATTCTATATTTAACTTTTTTAAGAACTGCCAAATTGTTTTCCCCAGCAGCTGCACCATTTTACTTTCCTACCAACAATGTATGAGGGCTCCAGTTTATCCACATCGTCACTAACAGTTTCTACTAAGTTGATTATTGATTATTGTTTATTATTTTTACCCTAATGCATGTGAAGTGGTATATCTTTGTAGTTCTGATTTGAATTTTTCTAATGACTAGTGATTGGGCTCCAAAATCACTGCAGATGGTGATTGCAGCCATGAAATTAAAAGACGCTTACTCCTTGGAAGGAAAGTTATGACCAACCTAGACAGCTATTAAAAAGCAGAAACATTACTTTGCCAACAAAGGTCTGTCTAGCCAAGGCTATGGTATTTCCAGTGGTCATGTATGGATGTGAGAGTTGGACTGTGAAGAAAGCTGAGTGCCAAAGAATTGATGCTTTTGAACTGTGGTGTTGGAGAAAACTCGAGAATCCCTTGGACTGCGAGGAGATCCAACCAGTCCATCCTAAAGGAGATCAGTCCTGGGTGTTCATTGAAAGTACTGATGCTAAAGCTGAAACTCCAATACTTTGGCCACCTCATGCGAAGAGTTGACTCATTGGAAAAGACCGTGATGCTGGGAGGGATTGTGGGCAGGAGGAGAAGGGGACGACAGAGGATGAGATGACCGGATGGCATTACAGACTTGATGGACATAAGTTTGGGTAAACTCTGGGAGTTGGTGATGGACAGGGAGGCCTGGTGTGCTGCGATTCATGGGGTTGCAAAGAGTCGGACACAACTGAGCGACTGAACTGAACTGAGTGATGTTGAATATCTTTTTATGTCCTTGTTGGCCATTTATATATCTTCGTAGGAGAAATGTCTATTCAGGCCATTTGCTACTTTTTTATTGTGTTATTTATCTTTTTGTTGAGCTGTATAACTTCTTTATCCTGGATACTAGACTCTTATCAGATATATGATTTTCTCACTCTATAGATTGTCATTTCAATTTCCTGATGATGACCTCTGATTCACAAAAAGTTTTAACTCTTTTGGCATCATATCTAAGAATTGAAATCTAATTTATCTATTTTTTTCTTTTATTGGTCATGTTTATGGTGCCATATCTAAGAATCCATTGTCAAATCCAGTGTTGTGAAAATTCACCCCTGTGTTTCCATCTAAGAGTTTTAATAGTTTTTAGTCTTTTAAGTCACTGATCCATCTTCAGTTAATTTTTGCATGTGGTGTGAGGGAGGAGTCCAGTTTGATTCTTTTACATGTGAATAGCCAGTTGGCCAAGCACCGTATGAAGAGACTATCCTTTTGCCATTGAATCATCTTGGCACTCTTGATGAAAATCAGTGGGCCATGGATGTACAAGTTTATTTATTAACTCCATTCTACTCCATTGGTCTATAGAGCTGTCTTTATGCTGAGATCATGCTGTTTTGATCGTTATAGCTTTGTGACAAAACTTGAAATCAGTAAGTGTGAGACCTTGTTCAGTATTGTTTTGGCTATATGCTGCTGCTGCTGCTGCTGCTGCTAAGTCACTTCAGTCGTGTCCGACTCTGTGCGACCCCATAGACGGCAGCCCCCTGCAATTCTACGTGAATTTGAGGATCAGTTTTTTCATTTCTGCAAAACAACAAAATTATCAAAGACTCTGAGAGCTTAAATGGGAAAGGGAGGGAAGATTTAAGGAGAAGTCCAAGAAGAATCCAACTAGTGTGAACTAGTTGAGCTAGTGTGAACTAGTTTGAACTAGTGTGACTGGGTATGAGGAGGTACTATGAATAAAAGATGATTGAAGGGAAAACCATTAATTTATTCATTTATGAGATGAGATATTTAGCAGGTAGTTGGAAATTTGGAACTACAGTTGAGAAAGAGGTAATGATTCAGATAGACTTCCCAGGTGGCACAGTGGTAAAGAACCCACCTGCCAATGCAAGAGATGGGGGTTCAGTCCCTTGATTGGGAAGATCCCCAAGAGGAGGAAATGGCAACCGGTACCACTGTTCTTGCCTGGAGGATTCAGTGGACAGAGGAGCCAGGCGGGCTACAATCCATGGGTCTCAAAGAGTTGGACATGACTGAGTGGGTGTGCACACACACACACACACACACACACACAGTTACTCTCCAGTATCAAAACAAGACCTTTCTGAATACTCTCTTGATTAAATTGAATTGGGAGGTTTTCTAGTTGGCCTGGTGTGAATAGCCACTATTTCTGGCCCTCTGTGAGTGCTCAATATTGTTCCTTCTGATGCTTCAGTGGCTTGTTCTTTCCTCAACCCTGAGTAGTTTCCTTCCATGCATGCACTGACCAGCTGTGGTGAATTCTCAAGGAGGACCCTTTGCAGATCTCTGGGATTCTCTGTGGTTTGTCTGTCTCCCCGACTTTGTCCTGTGAATTCCAGCCATCTTGTTCTCCCTGAACTCACCGCTCTGTCTCCTCAGCTCAGGGAATCTGCTGGACTCGCCTGTGATTCTCCTTTCCTTTCCATCGGCTATAATTTCTCTGAAGGTTATAAACTGAGACAAACTCTGTTCACTTCCCATCCGTGAGGGATCACTCTCCTTCACTGCCTAACATGCAATATCTTAAGAACTGCTGTTTTATGTATGTTGTCTGTTTCCTTGTTGTTGGTTTACATGGGAGGGCAAATATGGCCCTTGTTACTCCATCTTATTCTTCTGGGTTCAGCGGTTTCCCCAAGGCTCTGCTTTTTTTTTTTTTTTTGGCTGCACTGGGTCTTTGTTGCTTTGCACAGGTTTTCTCTAGTTGAGGTTAACGGGGGGCTACACTGTTGTGTTGTGCTGGCTTCTCATTCTGTGGCTTCTCTTGTTGTGGAGCACAGGCTCTAGATGCGTGGGTTCCGTAGTTGCAGTTCCCTAGGCTCTAGAGCACGGGCTCAATAGATGTGGCGCATGGGCTTTGCCGCTCCGCAGCACATGCGATCTTCCTGGATCAGGGATTGAACCATGTGCCCTGCCTTGGCAGGTGGGATCACAAGGTAAGTCCCAAGGCTCAGCTCTTAATAGTCACCTCACACTCTGAGGAGAGGAAAAGTTCCAAGAGTCTGTAATAAATAGCCTCTGGTACAACCACTCTGTAAAATGAAGTGTGACTGTTGTTTAGTCTGCCTGTTTAATACTTCTTAAATCTCTAGAATATTAGAAAGGTTTGCTGTGACTGGTGATTTATAGATTGTTTAGGCCAGACTTCAGAGCTCTGTGGCCTCCCTTAAACATGCCAGTGACATTTTCAAAACACAAGGAGCCATTGATAGATTGCAAATCAGTGTTCACTCTTTTACTTGGTATGGTTCTGCAAACTTGGTTCTGCTTCTACTTGTTTCGTTTGGGTAAGGTTGCAGTGAAGGAAATTTTACTTTCTAAAGATCTTAATAGTACCTAGGGCCCCCTAACACAGGCAGTTTACTGTGAATCAAGGGTTTATTTCTGGAATACTAAAACCTTTTTCTAATCCAACACCAAGAGGTGCTGTGTGATTCTTGTTTATGTTATTCTTGAAAGTTTATTTGAAATTAGAAAGGGAAACTCCTACAGCTTTATTTGCATGGAAAAGAAAAGGCCAGTATTTTAATTATAGCAAGGGAGAAAGAGAACTTAAGAAAAACTGAAAATAATCATAAACTGATGAATATATTTTTAAGCATTCATTATAGGGGCTTCCCTGGTAGCTCAGACGGTAAAGCGTCTGCCTACAATGCAGGACACCTGGGTTCAATCCCTGGGTCGGGAAGATCCCCTGGAGAAGGAAATGGCAACCCACCCTAGTATTCTTGCCTGGAAAATCCCATGGACTGAGGAGCCTGGTAGGCTACAGTCCATGGGGTCACAAAGAGTCGGACACGACTGAGCGACTTCACTCACTCACTATAGATACATTGGGTTTCCAGGTGGCACCAGCGGTAAAGAATCCACCTGCCAGTGCAGGAAACGTAAAAGGCATGGGTTTGATCCCTGGCTTAGGAAGATCCCCTATGGTGGGCGCGGCAACCCACTCCAGGATTCTTGCCTGGAGAATCCCACGGACAGAGGAGCCTGGTGGGCTACAGTCCATGGGCGTCATGAAGAGCCGGACACAACTGAAGTGACTTAGCATACACACATAGGTACATCACTTGTTTGGTCATGAGGTGACAAAGAATGGGTAGGCTACTTTTTATTTTTATGTAGCTCCATGAATCTCAAAGATTTGGTCTTCAAAACAAACAAATCTTATTTAATAATAATTTATTTTCCTGTGTTTTTGATCAGTCACATATAACTGCCCATCAAAGCTTTGGTTGTTGTTATTTAGGTGCTAAGTTGTGTTCAGTTCTTAGACTCCGTGGACTGTAGACCACTAGGTTCCTCTATCAATGGGTTAACTTGAAGTAATTGTGTAACTTCAGCATTGTATAATTTCAGACAAAAACAGAGAATCTTTCTGTGATAGGCAACTTGAATAGCTAATTGTAGATGAATATATAGTTTCTTTTAGGCTTTTTGAGATATTGAAAATAGCTTTTTCTTCCTGGATTGGCTGGAGCTTGGAGACATTCAGTAAATAGCTTATGGTTTAGTTTTGAAGATAAATATGATAAATAACAGAGAAAACAAAACAAGTAGTTGTTGCTGAGTGCCAAGTGGAGCAGTACAGATTCTAAGCATTGCAGTTATTTTATTCCATAGAGAGGTTCCTGAGCTGAGCTATTGTAGTCCTGACAGGTAACTGGGACTGAGGAGAGGTATTCTGAGCAGGGAATAGTGGCTATAAGCGTGCCATGGCAGAAGCGTTGGCTGTTTATTGTGGGTACTGTACAGTGAGAAGACAGTCTGTCAGACAAATGTGTACCTACACAGAGAGCAGTTGGAGATTGTAGGTGGAAAAAGTGAGGGTCAGATACAAGATTCTGAGTTCTTTGCATTTGTCCTCTGTACAGAGATGACAGTGAAAATGAGAGGGGTCATTGAAGAGACCTTGAAATGGAGAAAATCAAGGACCTAGTGACTAGTTGTGAGGATTGAGAAGGAAGAAGCGTCTAAACTTTTGAGCTAGGACCAGAGTGAAAAGTCAGAGAGGAGCGCTTCAGTGAAATGATGCCAGAGATCTCTGAGGCTTTTCCTAAAAATTCCCGATTTCTCTGTGTGTCTCCTAACTGGACAGCACCTTTCCCATGGCCCTTCTCCCTTAATCATTGAACCTGGCAGGATAATGTGGAGTGAGGAAGGGATCATGAGGTCTCCAGGCCTAATCACTTCACTTTACAGATAAGGAAATTGAGAACTTCAGATATTGTGACTTCCCTTCAGGCCACACAGCTAGGCTGGCCTCTTGGCACCATTTTCAGAAAATCTTCTAGCAAAAGTTTCTGTATATCATTCCAGTTTGTGGCAAAGTGAGTTGTGTGTTTCCCCACCATAATTCAATTAGTTATTGACTTGATTCCTTAAATCGTTTTTTCACCTTCCCGAATCAAACAAATTAATAATTAAAATAATTCCTTTCCAGAGATCTGATTTTTTTTTTCTCTTTATCCGTACACACCATGGCAAACTTCATAATAGTACACAATGGGCATTAATGCCAAACTCGGGTCTGCTCTGTTTAAAAGTTGTTTGAGTGGAGCTGTTTGAAGGGAAAGGGAATGATTAACATTAATTTAAATCTGGAATGATGGTTGGATGGCATCACCGACTCAGTGGACGTGAGTTTGCGCAAACTCAGGGAGATGATGGACAGGGAAGCCTGGCGGGCTGCAGTCCATTGGGTCGCAAAGAGTTGGAGACGAGTGACTGAACAACAAATCTGGAGTGAGGATTCTTTCTGGGAGTCCTTACCACAATTTTTAAAATAAGGAGGCTGTGTGATGAAGATCAGTAAAGGAATTGCTTCCTTTCTTTGCCCCTCGAAACCGTTCCCTATGACTTCTCACGCTTGGAACCCAGAATTCGTGTGACTGTCGGAAGAGAAAGATTAGCCAGTGCCCTGAATAAGTGAACTCTTGTTACGTTACGTTGTCTCACCCAGTCCAACACCTTAGCTGGAACCTGGGCAGAGTGCCCTCTCTTCCCTTTCCCAAGCCTCTTTCCTCATCCTACCCCCCAAGGCTGTCTCTTTCCTTTCACCCTTTCCCTCTGCTAGCGTCCCGCCCTTCCTCCCTCGGGGTCCGACAACCCCAGGCCCTCCTGGGCTGCTACCCGCCTACAGCTCCTCTCGGAAGCTCCGCCCCCGGAGGCTGAGAGGGTGGAGCTGAGTGAGCAAAAGCCCGGCCCCCCCGCGGCTTGGGCGGGGCTAGCGACCGAGACGGCGCCGTTGATAGGTGAGGGCGTGGCTTGGCGCGGGGGGCGGGGAACGCGGAGGGGGCCGCGAGGGGCAGGAGGCGCGTCGTGGAAGCCTGTGGAGTGTGGCGCAGCTGTGGCCGCGCTTCCCGCTCGCCACGCGCTGGGCGTCTGTCCCCGAAGGTAAGCGTGGGCAGGCGGCCCGGCGCCGCGCCGACCCGGTGGAGGCACCCTTGGGGGGCGCGCCAGAGGCAGGTGTGGTTTGGCCGGACGGGTCCCGGTACCACTTCCGCGCGGAGCAGGAGCGCAGGGCGCGGGCGGGCGGCCCCGTGGTGTGAGCCCCGGGAGGGAGGAAGGGAGGAGGACAGGGTCGGGCTCTAGCTTCGGAGCGCGTGTTAACCGCACTAGCTCCGGGCCACGAAACTCTTCCCTCCACCCACCACACAAATCTCGAGAGACCTCAGGTACTGCAGAGACTTTATACTTTATAACGTACATATCTAGCTCGTGGTTCAGAAACTGTAGGAGAAACTCGTCAGTGAGCTTACCGGGAGCCTTTATTTTGACTTCGTGTTACAAAGTTTGCAGAAAGAGTGCTGCGGCTGGTAATGGGACTGTTATTTCAACAAGGACACGGAGGTTTGCACAGGCAGTGGATTGTGGAGATTAAGCGGGCAAGCTTTGAAGCTGGAATGTTGGGGTTTGAATCTACTTATTAATTATGAAAACCCCGGCAGTTTGCTTAACTTTTCTATGACTTTGTTTTTGCATGCATATAGTGAGAATAATAGTAGATTTGGCATTAAATTTTTTTCTGAGGATTAAATGAGTTACTACTTAGTAGTGTCTGGTTCATGTTAGTCGCTCAGTCGTGTCTGTCTCTTTTGAGGCCCATGGTCTGTCCATGGGATTCTCCAGGCAAGAATTCTGGAGTGGGTTGCCTTTCTCTTCTCCAGGGGATCTTCCCAACCTAGGGATTGAACCTGAGTCTCCTGCATTGCAGGCATAGTCCACAGTAACTTGGGCCGTTTTCTTTATTATGCAGTCAGATGGGCATTCATCTTCAAAACAGTAGAAAGAAAAACCTTCCTGCAGAACCATTCCTTGGAGGTTGCTTTGGAACAGTTTTCAAAGACTGAATCCCACTGGAAAAGGTCTCATTACTATTCTGTCGTGCTAGAGATGTGATCATCTCCATTCTTCCAAATCAAAGTGAAAGTGAAGTCACTCAGTCGTGTCCGACTCTTTGCAACCCCACAGACTGTAGCCTACCAGACTCCTCCGTCCATGGGATTTTCCAGGCAAGAGTACTGGAGTGGGTTGCCATTGCCTTCTCCAGAGGATCTTCCCAGCCCAGGGATCGAACCCAGGTCTCCCACATTGTAGGCAGACGCTTTACCATCTCAGCCACCAGGGAAGCCTAAATCAAAGCCACTCTCAAATGATACAGAAACCTCAGCATCTTGAGGGATGTTCTCAAAGAGGCTTGAAGAAAGGCAGCACTTTTTCAGTGAGTGTAGCCTCATTTTAAGCACTAAGCTCTGGTGCTCAAAAAGAAGTTCATCTCACTTTATACAGAACTTATAAGTTGTACTCTTTTGGGTGGGTACTTATTTGTAATATTATTGCAAAATGAGGTAAACCAGAGTACATAAACTAACCATGCTAAGAATCCTAACTTGCCAGGTTGAAACTCAGTATTGAAAGGAATCTGAAAAATCAGATGGGCTGCCCTTCATAGATGAGAATCAGACCCAAAGATCCAAAACCAGTAAGTGACAGGGCTTAGACTAGAATTCAGCTCTGCTGAGAAGCAGATTATAAAATCAAAGGATGATATTACTTCTGGTGTTGATGATGGTATTATTTTTGACAGTTTTATGGTGCTGTGAATGATTTTTCTCAGCATCATCCTACTTCATAGCTTAATTGCATGATTCATAATCATTCTTTAGCACCTTTGATTTAAATCACAAGTCTCAGAGTTGCCACATCAATGATTGCTTTGAGAACAAGATGATTGTCTTCAGCTTTGTACAAACATGTTCTAACAGCGCTTTGGTTTTATTATTTTATACAGCCCTTTTCTCTCATGTAAGGAATGTAAACAGCCAGTGTAAACACATTGACCTTCTAGGCAGTTTATTATCATTGTATTATTGGTGAAGTTTCCTTGGTTGGGTAAGATAGTTATCAATGCTAGCCCAAGGAAATCAGACTTGAGTTCCAGTCATGAAAGAGATACCTTGCAATTGCTACTAACTTCAGAAGCGTCCTCAAGTGAAATTATTTGGAGATACTGGTCTGTTGCTTGCTACTCTTCCCTGGCTCCTTGTCGAGTCTACTCCCTCACCTGTAGGTATTTGTTCAGATATTGCTGTATCAGTCAGATCCTCCTGTTTAAAATCCCATTCAGCCCTACTCTTCCTGTAATGTATATTTGCCTGTCTATTTACTTGTCTGTTATCTGTTGTCTGCCATGAGATGGTAAGTTCCGTGAGGGCAGGGGTGCTTGCCAGTTGTGTCCACGGCTGTTCGTGAAGTGCCTGGCACCAGGGAGGGTCACAGGCAGGCATTTCCAGCTAGGACTAGTAATTACTTAAGCCAGTACCATTCATTTTGCCATGTTCCACCCTCCCCCCATTTCTAGTTATTTGTCCTGTTGTGTTAGTCGCTCAGTCGTGTCCAGCTCTTTGTGACCCCTTGGACTGTAGTCCATCAGGCTCCTCTGTCCATGGAATTCTCCAGGCAAGCATACTGGAGTGGGTTGCCATTTCCTTCTTCAGGGGATCATCCTGACCCAGGGGTCAAACCTGGTTCTCCACATTGCAGGCAGATTCTTTACTGTCTGAGCCACCAGGGAAGCAAAACCTGGAGGCAGCGTTGATTCCTCCTTCTCCCTAGCACTCCATGTACAGATAATAGCTACTGACTTAGTTCTCTTGTCAGTTTTTCACAATCGTGCCATTCCTGTTGCTGCCACGTTCCCGTGTCTTCCTCCTGCGTTCCATTTCGTCCTCTACACCTTCAGCTCTACTAGCTCCCTTCTCGTCTGCCTTCACATCCTCACCTGCAGGATGAAATCCAGAGTGAGAAGGCTGGCGCTGAGTTCTCTATAACACGATCTGAAATCCACTTTGCCAGCCTGTGTCTCCCACATAGGAGAAAAGTGATTTCCAGCTTATGCTTGTAAATGTGAAAGTAAAATAAGGATTTGATGGTGATTCCCTATAAAATTCCAGGGTTGCCTCACAACAGTTTCTCTTTCTATTTTTATTAATAAGTAGGTATTTTCCTCCAGATGGGCAGGAATTCTGACAAATGGGACTATATGACTGTTACCTATTTGTCCCGAGGACTTTTGCTGCTGTTTCTAAGTGCCCAGCCTTCAAAACCTCTCACGTTACCACTATTGCAGATATCTATATAGGTTTACTTGGAAATAGTGTTTCCTGCCTCTGAAGTCTAGTGACTTTTCATGACTTTTAAAGAACTTGGCACACTCTGATTGTAGTTCTCTGGGCATTTTGTCTTTTCTTTTTTGGTACATACAAGCTCCTGGAGGACGGGAAGCATGCACACACAAATATCAGTTACTTTTCTGAGGAAACCAAGCTATGCACCCACTTAGCTCCTTTTTAAATAAAATAAAGTTCACCTTAATAGGTCTTTAAATCATGAAATATTGAGCCTCAGCGATTGTTTCTACAAGATGGACACTCCAGGAAGAAGGCAAAGGAAGCTCAGTTCTAGAAAAATTCTTAATGAAGTTACTGAGGTCTGGATTTTTGGAAGGAAGAGCAATAGACCCAACACCCATGTAGGTGGCCAGGCCCAAGTGTAAAAAAGAAAATACACAGACTCACTCAGAAAACCATTAGAGGAAGATAGATTCATGGAGCCATCTGCAGCTTTAGATTTTCTTCTGAGGAGTTATTCCTAAGCTGTATTTTGTATTTGCATCTCTTGACATGAATAATACTGTCTCCCTTTGTGTTCTGAGCTGGAAGACTGAACATTCTCTTCTTTCTGACCTGCAGAGAGCAGTTTACCTTCTTTTCCTTCATTCTTTCATAAAATGTTTGTGCTTCTTTTGTTGTTTATTTTCTGGATCTATACAGAGGATAAATGCCAGAAGCTTTTAAATTCTTCAGAGAAAGGTGATAGATACAAGATTCTTGGATTTGTCTGTTGTTGAAGCTTCCAGTTTTATTAAGTCTTCTGTCAGCATTTGGTTTCATATATTTTGCTTCATTTCATTATAAACATGCCCTTGCACATATTCTAGCTGAGTGATTGCTTTTATTTTACTTGTGGGTTTTTTTTTTCACTAATAGATTAAATCTTGTTTACAAAACTTGTGTAGACATTTCTGCAGTTTAATTTTCTTTCCTTCTCTCTTGCCTCCCAAACCTCAACTGGAGTTTTTCCATTCTAGGGCACTCATTAGCCTAATTTATTTTCTTACAAATATCTTCTAAATTTATTTTACCATTGCTGGGATGAATCTGTAGTTTCTATTGACAGGAAAGAGTTGGTAGGGGAAAAAATACACATATGTTAAGTTCTAATTTTTGTGGATTTTTAAAATAATTATTCTTGGAGTATAGTTGATTTCCAGTGTTTTGTTAGTTTCAGGTGTACAGCAAAGTGAGTCAGTTTTACATATACATATATCTACTCTTTTTTAGATTCTTTTCTCATATAGGTCCTTACAGAATAATGAGTAGAGTTCCTATGCTATAGAGTAGGTCCTTATTAGTTATGTTTTATATATAGTAGTGTATATATGTCATTTCCAATCTCCCAGTTTATCCCCCTTCCCTTCGATAGGTTTGTTTTCTACAACCATAGGTTTGTAGGTTTGTTTTCTACATCTGTGACTCTTTCTGTTTTGTAAAGAAATTCATTTCTACCATTCTTATAGATTCTACATACAGGTGATATCATATGATGTTTGTCTTTCTGTGTCTCCCTACACTCAGTATGACAGTCTCTAGGTCTATCCATATTGCTGCAAATGGCATTATTTCATTCTTCCTTATGGCTAATACTCCATTGTATATTTGTACCACATCTTTATTCAGTCCTCTCTTGGAATTTAGGTTGCTTTCATGTCTTAGCTATTGTAAATAGTGTTGCAGTGAACATTGGAGTGCATTTATCTTTTTGAATTATGGTTTTCTCTGGATATATGCCCAGGAGTGGGATTGCTGGATCATATGATAGTCCTATATATAGTTTTTTAAGAAATGTCCATACTGTTCTCCATAATGTACCAATTTACATTCCTACTAACAGTGTAGGAGGGTTCCTGTTTCTCCATACCTTCTCCAGCATTTATTTTTTGTCGATTTTTTTATGATGGTCGTTCTGACCAGTTGAGGTGATACCTTACTGTAGCTTTGATTTGCATTTCTCTAATAATTATTTATATTGAGGATCTTTTCATGTGTTTATTAGTCATCTGTGTGTCTTCTTTGGAGAGATGTCTGTTTAGATCTTCTGCCCATTTTTTTGATTAGGTTAAGACCTAATTTTTGAAATGTTAAAACTTTAAGGTAAAAATCTGCTTTACTAACAACAGCTAATGTAAGGTCAGGATTTAAAGCAAACATACTACAATTTAAATTGAAAGTGTACTATAATTTAAATTTGTAATTGATTGTAAATTTTGTCTTTGGGAAATTTCTTCTAATGTGCTAACCAGTGAAATTTTACTGTCAGAAAAAGAACCTTGAAAGCAAATATTTGCTTTGAAGTATCCTTTATCACACTGTATAATCATCTGTGTTTACCCTGAGTTTTCTTTGTTTATAAAACGCCTTAGTTAAGGGTGTTATCAGATAGAATCATTCATGCAAATATTGAAAGTTGTAGCATAGACTAATTATATATCTGTGGCACTTGGTAAGCACTGTGTAACTATCTGTTAAATCTATATGTTTTAAGGAAAATTTTATTAAGATACTGTAGTATATCAGTATGTATGGTAATGGAATTGATCTAGTGAAAGGGGAGAAATGGGTGATTCTAGAGACTGATGAAGGAATAATGAGGCGGTGGCTGCTTTGAGGATCTTACTTACATTCTTTGGCAAATTAGAATTCCCAAGTGTTTCTTTCTACCCATTTGTTGAAAGAATAAACAAGCTAATGTATTTTGCGGTTTACTGAGTGCGTGGTGGTAAAGAAGTCACAAATTTTGCGCTATAGTCGGGGCTTCTCAATAAACAAGTCACATACTATCTTAGATGTAAATGCTAAAATGGAAAGCCCAGGATGATGACAGAAGATTCATTTGGGGAAGGAGCACTTTAGTTAGGGTGATTGTGAAGGCTTGTAGGAGAAAGTGACCTTTGAACAAAGGCCTCAATGTGAAGGGCTGAAGAGAATGCCTTCCATCCAGGCAGAGGGGACCCAGGGACCAGAGACCGGAGTTGGGAACATGCTCAGTGAGTGTGAGCCTTGGGGAGAGGCTGTTCTGATTGGAGTCTATTGATTTCAGGGGTAAGGGCCCTGGTGCAAGGCAGCTGGAGAGGTAGGAAGTGGTTAGGTCACATGGGTGCTTGTAGGCTGTTGACAGTAATTCAGAGTTTGGATTTTATTCTAAGGGCAGGGGGAAACAATGGAAAGAGTTTAAGCAAAGGAGTGAAATTATCAGATTTACAGTGATTTTTAAAAATTGCTCTGGCTACTGTGGGAAGAATGGATTGAAATGAGGTTAGAACAGAACAGAGATACAAAGCTGAAGGTGCTCCCAGGACACTCTGAGATGTGATGGTTATCAGTCTTTGGGGGGGGGGGGCGGTTTGGTTGGTTTTTGTTTCCTTGTGTGGTTTTTTTTTTTGGAGTTTTGGTGCTTCCTTAATCTGAATTCTGCCAACCTCCCCAGTCAGAAGCAGCGTTATCCTAGCCTTCCTAGGGCCTGCAGCGTTTTATTACCACTGCTGTTTCCATGTCAGTTGCCCCTGCACTTTTCTCTTGGCTCATGTAGGCACCCATCTACCCATTTCCCTGCCAGTGATCATAGTCCCCCAGAGAATCATCTCTGGAAGTGTTCTGGGTGGGAAAGTGCCCCCCGCCCCCGCCCCAGAACAGTGCAAAAGCATGGGAAGCTGAGGATAGGGCAGGTGTTCTGGTGATGGGGACCCCAAGATAGTGGCTTTGGGAAGCTGATGAGGGTAGAGCAGAGCATTGCTGCTGCAGTTCACATCCTTGCCCTGTCAGTTCTGGAACCAGTGAAGGGACATGTTAGTTGGCATGAGTTTAAGGCCTTCCTCTTTCTCCTAGCAGTTTTGATTTTAATACTGGAGAACAAAGGACTGTCAGCAGTCACTTCTGCCTCCTCACTCAGTCCCTTTCTTAAGTGTCTTTAATAAAATGTAGCCAGTTTCACAAAACCAACAAATTCATGTATCTTTTGTCTGAATTCTGGAACATGTCTATCAAATTGCTGGGTGTAGACTATTCTGTATTGTGTCCCCACATTGGATATTGTGTACAGACTTTATTTCTGATTCTTGTATCACTGTTCTTTATCAAGAATCAGGATAAAAGTCATCTCAAATAAGAGTTGCAGTAAACCTAGGGAAAACTAGGACTGTTTTGTGATTACAGAATGAGAGTGAAATCAAAGAGGAGGGTGGGGTGGGAATTAGAATAAAGTAGGAAAACAGGAAAAGTTGTAACTGATTCATCATGTGTTAGGCTGGGGAGGTTACTATGTATCTTTCATTGGCAGATCCTGTTAGATTTTTCAGTTCTTCTGCAATGAACTTAATTTATAGATGTGACAAAGAGGTGCATTGTTTCTGTTGAAACATTTCCAGTATATTTGGAGCTGGTAGTCTGTGAGGAGGAACTAAACAGATTTAGATTATATAGTCTTATGTAAACTTTCAATGAAGTAACCAGTTGGCTTGGGGTAAGAATGTCCTAGGAAGGTGCTTTTAATATAGTTTAAAAGCAGACCTACCCACTTGAGTGACCTATATATAGCCTTCTCAAGAGTGATTCCTGTCCTCATCCCCCAGTTATTTTTCTTGAATTCTCTAGGTAAATCCCCCTTCCCCAGAGCACTTACCATACCAGTCCCCAAGCCATGCCTAGGGTCTGCGTGAATTTTCTCTTTTCTCTTTCTCCACCGTCTCTTGTCAGTTCCCTCCTTTGGATCCTTGTTTCCAAACACACGGTGTCCAGTCGTGTCCCTGCTGATGAAGAAAACCTGTAGGTCCTCCAGGCTTGCTCCTTCTGCTCGGAAGAGGATCATTATTAAATTCATCGCTGACCCCTCTCTGCCGTGTTGAGTTGAGTGGATGCTGGTAGTTATGAATGCATCTACTTTGTAATTTTGGGTAGGGCCCACTAGTCAATACCGAACAGGCTTTGTAATTGTGGAAGAAATGAGTTAAGAAGGGCTCTGCTTTTACTATAGAGGGAAAAGCAGAAGAATCTTTTGACTTTCTTATGAGCTGGGTTTTTTGTTTTTTGCTGACTGAAACAAAGATGGACACAATCCAGGCCAATAATTGCAGACAGTGGACAAAAAGGTAAACATGGTGATGAAGGGGGAAAATAAGTCTTAATTAGTATCTGTATATTTTAATCAATATTTATCCAACATTTTTAGTATAACTTGAATTTGGAGTTTTCTATCATGAAATTTCATCTTTTTTCATATTTCTGCTTTCCATAGGTCCCAATTTATTTTTATTTTTATTTATTTTTTTAACACCAAAAACATTTTGTATTGGGGGTATAGCCGATTAACAATGTTGTGATAGTTTCATGTGGACAGGGAAGGGACTCAGCCATACATATACAGGTATCCATTCTCCCCCACGACCCCCTCCCATCCAGGCTGGCACATAACAGTGAGCAGAGTTCCATGTGCTATACAGTAGATCTTCGCTGGTTGTGCATTTTAACTGTAGCAGTGTATATATGACCATCCCAAATTCCCTAACTATCCCTTCCCCCTGCAACCATAAGTTCATTTTCTAAGTCTCGCAGGCCCAATATTTTAAAAAATTGAATACATTAATGCTAAAAAAAATTCTGTGATAAGATCTATTTTCTTTATTTCATAATTTAGCCCTTGATTGTCCTAGTGATGGGACCACCCCCACTCACAGCCCAGTCTGTACCAGGCTTTTGATTAGATGTTGAGGGTGATGGTCTCAGCAGCACTCCCTGAGGCCTCCTGGTGGCAGAGTTGAAAGCTGCTTTTCCTGTGTGTGGCTCTCTTTCTGTAACTCCATGGCTAATGGGCACTTGGTGCTCCATTCCTTTGCCTCCAAAGGTGATTTAGAAGGGATGTGTGCAGCAGAACTGTAGGAAATTGAGAGGCAGCACGTGCACACTGGGCTCTTGGTTAGAGCCGTGTTCACATCACAGCACTGCCACCCAGAGCTCTGTGAGGATGTAGACCTGGCAGCCTCAGTTTCTTCATCTGTAAAATAGGAATAACGACCCTTGACTTCTTGGGTTGCTGTGAGAAGTAAGTTATATGTTGGATGTGAACACTTGAAACAGTGCCTGCTGTTAGCACTCAATAAACGTTACTTTCTCAACCTTAACAACAGTATTGACATTGTGGGCCAGGTAATTTTTTTTTTCCTGGCCATGCTGCCCCGCATGTGAGATCTTAGTTCCCTGACTAGGGATTGAACCTGCATCCCGTGCTTTGGAAGTGCAGAGTCTTAACCACTGGATTACCAGGGATGTCCCTTTTATAATAATATTGTTACTTATTTGTTAATTTTGTTGGGGAGGGGTACTAGGTAACTTTCTGTTGTAGGAGCAGTGCAGGATGCATGGCATCATCCTTGACCTGTAGCCACTAGCAGCCCCCAAAACTGACAACCACACATGTCTGCATTCGTTGACAGATGTCCCCTGTTGAGAACCACCATACATACAACATTTACTAGCTGTGACATTATCTTGGCAAAGCCTTCTCACTCCTGAGATCCTCTGAAAGTTCTTTTCTCACCTGACCCACTTCATTTTGTTATGTTGAATGTGTCTGAGTTCATTCATGGTGTCAGGGCTTCCCAGGTGGCTCCATGGTACAAGAATCCACCTGCCACTGCAGGGCACACAGGAGACGTGGGTGTGATCCCTGGATCGGGAAGTTCCCCTGGAGAAGGGAATGGGTACCCACTCCAGTATTCTTGCCTGGGAAATCCCATGGACAGAGGAGCCTGGCAGATTGCAGTCCATCAGATCCCAGAGTGGAAATTGACTGAGCGACTTCACACACACATCTGAACTCAGTCTCCTTAGCACCATGTGACCTCCCTTAGGCAAGCCAGCTGCCCCTGGGAACCAGTCTGCAGGATGATCTTGTGACTCTCCAGCAGAACTAAGGCAGACTCTTTTCCTGTTCCTCTTTGAGAGGCCCTCCATACCTCTTAACCTGCCCCAAAGTTCCAACTTTGATTCTCATGTGAACACATAGGTCTTTGTTCTTTTCTTAGTGTCAGATTCCTTTTTTTAAATTAAACTTTTAATTTTAGAATAGTTTGTGTGTGTGTGTGTGTAATAAAGTTTTATTAAAGTATAAAGGAGATAGAGAAAGCTTCTGACATAGGCATCAGAAGGGGATAGAAAGAGTACCCAGAATAGTTTTTTTTTTAACTTACAAAATTGTAACAAGGATAGTAGTACAGAAGTACCCATGTACCCAACATCCAGTTTTCCCTATTAATATTATTATTATTTGGCTACACCATGCAGCAGGATCTTAGCTCCCAGATCAGGGATCGAACCCACGCCTCTGGCAGTGGAAGCACAGAGTTTTAACCACTGGACTGCCAGGGACGTGCCTAGAGTGAGATTCTTACATCAGTCCTCTCCTCACTCCATTTTATTGAGCTGCCTAGCCATTAGATTTTTAATTGCTTCAGAATTTTAATTGCTTCAACACCTTAAGTGTACAGTCATAGCAAGATTGCTTTTTCAAAATTTTGCTTCTGACCATTTAAAAACACGTCCATGAACCTTCTTCATTGCTTCCCAGAGGGCTCTTTAGAGCATACATGTGATGTCGAGGTAGAGTGATCTAAAGGATAATGGTCCTAAACTCAGACCACTGCTGGCTCTAATCCTGACTCCACCGCCTCAGGAGGTTACTTTATCTTTTTACACTTTGGTTTCTCCTTGGTTTCCTCTCAGTGGAGCTGTTGTGAGGAGCAATCAGGTTAACACATGTAAGGCAGCCTGGATTATAATCTTGCTTAGACACTAAATATTAAATATTGTTAGGTTGCAGGTTTGACTCAGCTTAAGGAGAGCCAGTGTGGTATAGCAAATGAATACATACAGATTTGGGGAGTCACAGATTTGAGTTGGAATCCTAGCTCTGTCACCTGTTTGCTGGATACTAGTGTGGACAAATGATTTGATCTTTGTACGATTTCTTCACAGCAATAATTCCATGATTCTAACTCCCTTTTCCAGAGAAAATTAAGGCAGACAAGAGTGATATCTTTCAAACATCTGTTCCCATACCTGCCTGGCTTTATAATTTGCAAAATAAATTTATTTATTTGGCTGCACAGGGATCTTTGGTTGCAGCATGGGAACTCTTAGTTGTGACACGTGGGACCTGGTTCCCTTACCAGGAATCAAATCTGGGCCCCCTCCATTGGGAGCTCAGAGTCTTAGCCACTGGACCACCAGGGAAATCTCTGCCTGGCTTTATCTTTAACAAGACTGAGGATCCATGGCAATCTGCGTGCATGTCCCTTTTGTGTGTTCTCAGAGTGTACCATGCATACATTTAAAATCATACTTAACCAACTATCATAAGTTCTGTATTGCTTATCATTCTACCCCATTTGTCAAGTTCCTTTCAGGTAGAGTTTTCTCTTTGTCTTTGTGTTGCTTAGTGCGCAATGAAAGGTTAATAAGCATTTGCTGAATGAGGAAATAAAAACTCATTTGAAGCAAATTGTAATGTATTTGATCCAGTGTACTGACTGACTGACTGAACAGTGCTAGGTTTTTGACACTCATTGCAAATCCTTAAAACAACCTTGTGAAGTAGGTGTTGCTAGCTTCATCTGCTAGATTAGCAAATTGGAACTCCTATCATTTAAAGTTACGTAAGGACTCAAGGTAGAAAACTGTGCATTTCATCCCTGTAAGAGCTGTGGGCATAGAAGAAAGGATCTCCCAACAGGAGCTTCGGCCTTAAGAGAGAGAGGAACATAGCCGCGGCCATGCCACAGCCTGCCCAGGAGGGAGCAGGGCGAGGAGATGCGTGTCCTGATCCCCTTCTTTCCGCCCCATGTCCTGCCAGTGCCTCTCTGGATTAAATCAGCCAGCAGGCCGAGGGCCAGGGAACCTGTGCGGTGCGGGCTGTGGTGGTCACTGTCCTAGGTTATGGAGTGCGGTGTGGAGCAGGGTGGAGTCTGAGAAGAAAAACAGAGAACGTCAGTGCAGTCTTCCTCTTTCTGTCCCTTAGCATTCACTCACACTTGGTGCATAAAGCTTCTGTTCCTAACTCAGGAAACTCAAGGTCCTGTAGTCACTTCAGCCAGCTCACTCATGCTCTCACGTGGAGTTACTGCTAATGTTCTTCACGTAAAGTGATAGAAAAAAACGAAAATAAAATGTAGCCGCTGTAGTCTCTGCATCTCTAGCTAGTCCTCTGGCTCAGATTGCTCATCATTCCTTTTTTTCTTCTAGTACTTACTTTCTGTTCCCTTTACCCTCTGCCTGGTCAGTCATTGTTTACCGGATGTCAAGGGTTGTGCTCATTTTCTCCAGCAAAAACATCCCATTGGCATCACCATCTTACTAAATTTAGAGTCATCCATAGTCGTGCCCTAAGATCTTTGGGCCAGGTAAACAGACCCGTAAATGTGAATGTAGTAGGAATTAACACCCCTATGTTCTTCAGGGTTTTGACAGTGGCGCTGGTTTCTGAGCTTCTCCAGGGATGTGGTGTAGTTTTTGATGTGCTTTCTTAGTGGGGAGATGAGGGAGAGGTCCAAGGATTCCTTCACCTGTTTTTCCATAATGGATTTTATGACACAGAACAGGGAGCCAGTGTGGAGATCTGGCCAGTGACTAAGTGGATCTATTTCCACTAAAATTCTAGGACTAGGAAAATAACCACAGGACAGGCCAGTGCTCCCTTGGACCCACCATGCAATAGATACCAGGGTTGACTTTATCTCTCACCTGCTCGCTGGAGTGAGATGGGTGCCCTGACTGGAGGGCTATGTTTTAGGTCTCCTGGGACTAGAGTCACTTCAGAGCTGGTGTCTGGTAACCTTTGGAAAATCCTCGCTCTTCTCTTTCCCAGTGGCCAGTTACCCTTGTGAATGGCTGCAGGTACTTCTTAAGTAAGGTCTGGAGAAAGTGTGATGGTGTGCACATGTGGGTGTGTCTAGGGCCACAGTAATCTTATGTTTAGACCTCAGACTCCTGGTAAAGTTGTTGAGATTCTGCACATTCTTTGGTGTAAGGTTGATCTCCTCTCAGAGTAGGCTTTGAACTTCTTTCTGGGCTCTTTTGGCATCTAATTCCCATTAGGAGGCAGTGAGGGATGTTGGGGTAAAGAGAATTGTGAAACAATTTGAAAGGGCTTATGGGAGGGGAGTTAGGAGGCCGTGTCTCCTCAGAGGGCAAGTCGCTACTTTCAGCTGAGATCTTTGGCCAAATGTGGAGTTAAACACCCTTGTTGTTGTTCAGTTGCTTGGCCGTGTCCAATTCTTTGTGACCCCATGGACTGCAGCATGCCAGACTTCCCTGTCCTTTACCGTCTCCCGGAGCTTGCTCAAGCTCATGTCCATTGAGTTGGTGATGCCATCCAACCATCTCATCCTCTGTCGTCCCCTTCACCTTCGGTTGTTCCCAGCATTAGGGTCTTTTCAAATGAATCGGCTCTTCTCATCAGGTGGCCAAAGTATTGGAGCTTCAGCATCAGTCCTTCCAATGAATATTCAGGATTGATTTCCTTTAGGATTGGCTTGTTTGATCTCCTTGCTGTCCAAGGGACTCTCAAGAGTCTTCTCCAATACCACATTTCAAAAGTATCAGTTCTTCAGTGCTCAACTTTCTTTATGGTCCAACTCTCACATCCATACATGACTACTGGAAAAACCATAGCTTTGATTATATGGACCTTTGTTGGCAAAGTAATGTTTCTGCTTTTTAATATGCTGTCTAGGTTTGTCATTGCTTTTCTTCCAAGGAGCAAGCCTCATCTTTATCTGCCCAAGTGCCTGCATCTGTGATTTAGGGTCATTCACCTTTCCAGCTCTTGCCCTCATGTTAGCGTAAGAGATTTTACAGTGTTGTATATTTAATTGGTTCTGCAACCTTTGTCATCAAACCATGCCTTGATTTTTAGTTGTATCAGATTAGCAGCTATTAGGGGAAAAGGATTCATTTAGAACAGCTGTAGATTTTCCGCTCATCTGTTTGGGAATTCACAGCTTTCAATTGGTCATTTGTTTTGTGCATATTCTCAGGAACAGTCGGAAGCAGCTGCAGTCCAGGTCATTATTTTTGAAATCAACATTTTCATCATATACCTGACCTTACGGCACCTTGCTCACCACCTGTACTTCATCCTGGGACAGGACGTTTGAATGGTCTTGGTATCACTATGTGCCAGATTTTCTGTTTCCCCTCCTCTCCCTCCATAGTAATGTTATCAGGATATTGGTCAAACATGCATTTCATTTTTGAGGGTCAGTTTTCTGGGGTCATTCTTGGTGCATTTACTGGAGTAGAAGGGACTCGAACAAAGGGACTGTTGACTAAGCTGGTGGGGGCAGAGGTGAGAGAAGCAACAGGACATGGGGAAACAACCCTTCTCACAGTGTTTGGAAGCCGTTACTGCTCCCAGGCCTTCAGCTGTAGCTTGGGAAGAGGGGTCACCTGGTGGGAGCCAGACAGCCTTGTTTCAAGTCACTTAACCTCTCTGTGTCTCAGTTGCCTCATTTGTAAAATGGGAGTAAATAATTGGTTACTAGACAGGTTCCCAGTTGGAAGCAGACTTCACCAGTTCCTCTTGATGCAAGGAACTTAAAAACCACCCTTTGAAAACCCTACTCTCAGTCCATCACAATAGTCCTTTCAGGTGAGAGTTTTAACTCTTGGTCCACAGGAAACATGCTCCTGGAAATTCTTAGTAGAAAAGAAAGTAGACGATTTAGCTATTGAAAGGGACATAACAAAAACTATGTCTCTAACCTGGGCTGAGACTTATGATCAAACGTTAAATTCCTGCAAGAAGAAGGATAAAATGGGTTTGTGAGCCAGGGATGACAAATCAAGGTATTTTAAAATCATTTTGCTAATCAGTTCTTTTTTTTTTTTCTGTTGGTTAAGGTTGCATGATGGAGTTTGAACATTACCTCAAGAGGTTTTATGTTTTGGATTAGCTAATTGTGTTTGTCCTCTGCTGACTGTTTCTTTGGACTCACTTCTTCGTGTCCTTCTGAGGCAATAAACTCAAAGGGATTATACCATGGACTACAAGGAGAGCTGTCCAAGTGTAAGCATCCCCAGCTCTGATGAACACAGAGAGAAAAAGAAGAGGTTTACTGTAAGTATGTAATGTGAAGTTCATGGGGCAAAATTGAATGTAGAGAGTCTTTCCATTTCTGCTTTTCTTCCTGAGCCTAGAATGGCCTCCCCTAGACTTGGCAGCTTATCTTTGAAATGGTGTGTCCTCCACAGTCTTCTCTGTGTGCTGTGATGGAATACAGTTTCCTTTTCAGTGCAGATTTTTGCCTGTTTCCCTATCCCTTCAGAGACGCTTGCGAACTGTCTGATGGACCCTCTCAGTCAAAAATGTGCACACGCATGGTTCTGTGACACATACGCTTCTCAGAATCTGTGGACTCTGAAGGTCATTGATTCCGTGTGAAGAACCACTGTCTTAATTTCCACATATCTTTCTTAAGGCATTTGTCATTTTAAGATTTTTTTTAGTGTGGATCATTTTAAAAATATTTGTTGAATTTGTTAAAATTTTGTTTCTGTTTTATGTTTGTTTGTTTTTGGCCCCCAAGGCACGTCAGATCTTAGCTCCCTGGCCAGGAATCAAACCCGGATTTCCTGCATTGGAAGGTGAAGTCCTAATCACTGGACTGCCAGGGAGGTCCTGACATTTGTCATTTTCTACCTCATTGAAAAAATATTTCGTATTTATCTCTTTTTTCACCATAGAAGCAAAGTTCATTTCTAATTTTACTTTTTATCATCATGGTGGTAACTCGGTGGTAAAGAATCTGCCTGGTAATGCAGGAGACGCAGGAGATGTGGGTTCAGTCCCTGGGTTGGGAACATCCCCTGGAGGAGGAAGTGGCAACCCACTCCAGTATTCTTGCCTGGAGAATCCCATGGACAGAGGAGCCTGGCGGGCTACAGTATAGGGGGTCACAAAGAGTCAGACACGACTGCACAGTGTCTCACCTTCTCCTTACCGTCTACTATAGGACTTTGTAAAGAGCAAGCGACGGGTATCTGGCTGAGTCAGTGTATCAGTGACTGCTGTTGGGAAACAGTCACTTTTCTATTTAGTGTGATGCCACACTATTAGTACTTAGTCTAGCAGTCTTGTTAGTATATACAGAGATCTGCTGTCTTCCTTTTCCTCAAAAACTGTCATTTATCTTGTCTGTAACAGATCTGCTCTTCCTTGTAAGGCCCCACCCACTGAGCACTATGAAGAAACTCATTTAACCCAATCCTGTTTAACAGTTTGACTGAAAATGTAAGCAGTTCTTTTAAGTAAAAATGCCTGGGCTGTCTTCTTCATTGTGGTCTCTTCCTCTTATGTGAACACATGCTCCTTCTCCAACTTGGCATCGTGGTTTGTGGCAGGAGAGGTGTCCCCTTTCACAGTGTGTGTTCAGTGGATGACTGACCTCATGGTACCCTGGCAAAGGCCGGGCATTCTTGTCATCCTCTAGATCTTTGCCATTCCAGGTGTAGAGTGACAGGTCTGGTGAATCTCTGGCTATGCTTGACCTGATCCAACCCTGGGCCTCATGCCTGCATCCACCACTGGCATCCGCCATTGACAGACTGATCTGTAATCTGTTCTTTGTTGGCTTGGCGAGTGGGGGTGACTGACTGCTGACTTAGCTTCCCCTTGGCCCTGTGATGACTGTGGAGCGCACTGAGGCTCTGTGTGCCCTCCACTGCTCCTCACTCAAGTGGTCTGCCCCGGGCTCTGACCACTGGGTCACCTGGCCCCTGCCAGAGTCCACATCACAGGAGGAGTTGAGGAGTTAAACTAAACCCTCTGACCACGCCAGTCTGTCTTCTTAACTAGGTAGGGCCCCCTTAATGGTGGTTTTCTCCCAGAGTCTCAGACAGGGAGCTGGGAACAGCCCTTCCATTTTCTGTTCTCCCTTCCTTAATGAACATGCTCCCACAGCCTGCATGCAAGCCCAGAGCAGAGAGATTGCAGCGTGGGTCTGGCCATTTGACTCTCCTCAGACATTGTAGCATTATCTTCAGCATTTATTCCACATTCATATAAGCCAATTTTAGAGACATTATATTGGATTTCTCTGGCGGTCTAGTGGTTAAGAATCCACTTGCTAATGCAGGGGACAAGATTCTGATGCGCGGTCTGGGAAGATCCCACATGCCTCAACAACTCAGCCCTCTCTCTGGAGCCCACATGCCACGACGACTGAAGCCCGTGTGCGCTAGAGCCTCTGCTCTGCAACAAGAGTGGGCACCACAGTGAGAACCCCATGCCACAACTAGAGAGGAGCCCCCACTCGCCGTAACTAGAGAGAGCCCGCGCCCAGCAATGAAGATCCAGCACAGCCAAAAATAAATAAATATTAGAGGAAAAACCATCATATTGATATTAAACCAGAGATCAGTATACTTTGGGTAGCAGAGTGAAATGTGCAAGGTTTTCATTCCTTCCGTCTCCTTATTTTTAACTTTGGGAAGTTCTCTCCTTCAAGAACAGAACCTCCTGCCGAGTTTGATGGAAGCTCATCCATAGGAGATACACGCAGTGGGTTATCTCAAGGGTCCTGGTTTTCGTGGTAGGAGTATTTCCTTGTCTTCTGTGAAAGGGTGAGGGAGACCTGTAGCGTCACTCTTACCAGCTATTCCCAGAGCTGACCCTGGAGTTCTCCGAGGCTCTCTCTAGTTCACCTTGTTCTCCTCTTCCTATCGGATGGTCAGATGGTACCTTGTCCGAGAGGACTTTACTGACCACCTGCTATACAATAGCACCTTCACACGTCACCCTGCCCCTTTCACACGTCACCCTGCCCCTTTCACACGTCACCCTGCCCCTTTCACACTCTGTCCCACTTACCCTGTTTAGCTTTTTAATAGCAGTTATCACCACCTGACATACCTTTAGGTTTATTTATGTGCGTTTCTCCTGAACTTGTTCTTTGAAGCAAGAACTTCCCTCACTATCATTTCACCAGTATCTAGATCAGACATGAACATTTAGTAAGTGCTTGTGGCACTGAAGTTGAAAGAGAAGGAGGGTTAAGTTTACGTGTTTGTTGCTGACCACTGTAGTACAGTCCTCGGTCCGCGACAAGCCTGGTTCTAGTCAGCGCAGATAAGACCCCACCCAAACCAACACAGACTCTGTCCAGCTTCAGCACGTCTGTGTAATACTTGGGAACAAAAATAGGCACTGCATTAAAACTCTTCAGTAATATTTTTATGAATAGTTCTCATGTGCCTTTTAAATGATTTTATTCAGTTCAGCTTCTTCCAGAGAAATGCACTGCATTCTAGAATATCTTGACTTAAACCAAGTCTAAATTATACTTTCATTTATCCACTCAGAGAACTGTCCTTGAGCTTTTTTCTTATGCCAGCTGCTGTTCTAGGCATTGGAGATAAGTGGGTAGCACGCATGATGGCAGTCCTTGCTCTCAAGGAACTTAAATTCTGTTGCAAGGCAGGCAACAAGGAAACCTTTTTTTAAAAAAACTTCATAAGATTTATTGTACTTGTTTTTGTTAAATTCTGTGTATTTTTGCAAATGAGAGTGTCTTTTCAAATGTGAAAGGTTTTTTTTTTTTTTTCCACTTACTGATATTTTAATAGAACTTACTTAGTAAGCTCTTGTTTATAAATCATCCTGCTAATGAGTAACCTCACAGGGCTTTATCTCAGCTCCTATAAATAGTGTTACAGCAGAGCTGCCTCAGCCTGGAACCTAGGTTTGGTTCCAGTCTTGGCTGTACCTTGAGTATCCATGGGAAGCCACCTTATCCTGTCAGGAAGTCAGCACAGACAGTGTTGTTTGTTCAAGAAGCTCATAATCATATAAAGCTAAGTCTCTGATCCTTTGGTAGGAGTCCTGCTTCCAGGCCCATCTGATGCTGACTACCATGGGAGATGAAACCTATAGTCTGCTTTTAGAAACATGGCTCTGTTTTGCCGGCACTCTGATTAGGTTCTTCTTCCTCTACTGCTGCACTCTCTCCAAAGGGAGCCGTATCATCTTATAAACAATTCTGACATCTTACACCCAACAACTTCCTGTAAGACAACTTAATGTCCTCTTGATTAACACTAGAGCTCACACCAAAAAGCTCTCTTACCCCTGGAGCTCATGTAAGGTGCCTGGATGGTTCTCTTTGCCTCAGTGATTCATCACTTATCCATGAAGCTAATGCAGTGGGTTGGCTTCACCTTCCAGGTGAGACTTTGTCCCCTTTCTCATGGGAGGGAGGGTATGGCTTTATATTGTGGGGCCCTTCTTACTGTGGGTCTGTTAATGTGACCTTATCTTTAACACTACTGCAGAGTTCATACTTCATAAACACAGTGTCAGAGAGATCTTTGCTCACAGTATTATCTGACTATGAAGTGGTGAGTGGAGCATTCCAGTCTCTCATGGGAAAGGATAGTTTGTGTAAATGCTTGTCTGGCCATCTTCTGAAATAAATTTACTGTGTTATCTACAGACTGTGGACAATTGTATTATAAACATCTTTTTCCCCTAATCTTCACTGTAAAATAGTGAAGTTGATAACCCAAGACATACATCAGTGAGTTTTTCTTCATACACCTGGATACTTGTTATTTTTAGAAATGATAAAAAGATCTTTGGGGTCCAAATCGTTTTCTCTGTGTTAGGTTGAATTATATTCTGAGCCTTTCTGTGGGATGGACTATGAAAGATAATTCTGTACTATAACTGTTAATTTGATTCTTGTTCTAGTGCATAGAAGGTAAGAATATTTAGATTTTAGTCTCACAAGTCTGTGAACTTGGGCAAGTTATTTAACTTTGTGGGGCCATCATTTCCTCCTATCTGCAATAGGGGTTGTAATATTTTTTCTGTTTACTTCATAGGGTTGTTGACTATAGTTATATGAAATTATGTGTGCATGAAAATGTTAAACACAGGCAAGAAAGTAGTAGGAAATATGAGAATAAAGTCTTAGTTTGAAAAATATTGTGTAAAAGATGCTCTGAAAGGAGGAGAACTAATAAGTGAGTATTTACTATGTGCCAGGCATCACTTTTGAAAATACTTTGTCATTTCAGAGTAGTGGTTACCTTTGGGAAAGAAGAGAGCAGTGTCATCTGTTGAAACTGTGTTTTATTCTTGGGGCAGGAAATCTGAAACAAGAATTGCAAAATGCCAGAATTCAGAAGATCTAAATAATGAGTACACGGGTGTTCATTATGTTACTCTTTGAAACTACAGAAAATTTTTCCTACCATTTTAAAAATAAAACACCTTTCAACAAGATAAAGGAAGTCTTTGAGTTGGTATACTTGTATATCTTTGAGGATCGTATATAAATATTAATGTCTAATTATCGATTTCATAGGTATGAAAACATTTTAGTTGCATATGTAAATAGCTAATGGGGGGTTTCCCTCAAATTTTATTTTATTATTTTTAATTTCCACAGGTTTATAAAGTTCTGGTCTCAGTGGGCAGGAGTGAGTGGTTTGTCTTCAGGAGATATGCAGAGTTTGATAAACTTTACAATACTGTAAGTAACAGTCTACAAGATTTTTACTTAAAACAGCTGAGAAAACTGGAAGCTGAGGGAATTATTTGATAATTAAACAATACTTACGTATATTTCAGACAAGCAGAAAAGAGATTCTTCAACATCATCCTAATTTTGAAATGCTTACTAAAAAGGGTGAGAGAGGACTTCAGATAAACTACTGAAGATATAGATGTGTAGTCTAAAATACATTTCAGTGTCATAGAATATTAGAAATAAATCCTTTCTATCTGCTTTTCTAATAATTGCTAATCATCATGCTTCTGCTAAGTCACTTCAGTCGTGTCTGACTCTGTGCGACCCCAGAGACGGCAGCCTACCAGGCTCCCCTGTCCCTGGGATTCTCCAGGCAAGAACACTGGAGTGGATTGCCATTTCCTTCTCCAGGGCATCAGAATGAAAAGTGAAAGTGAAGTCACTTAGTCGTGTCCGACTCTTCGTGATCCCATGGACTGTAGCCCACCAGGCTCCTTTGTCCATGCGATTTTCCAGGCAAGAGTACTGGAGTGGGGTGCCATTGCCTTCTTCGAATCATTATGCTATTTATTTCTAGTTAAATTGCCCAACTATTAGCTTTAAGTGTTAGAGCAGAGAGATCACAATGTGGGTCTGGCCATTTTTGCGGCAGTGTCTTCAGCATTTATTCCGTGTTCATGTAAGCCAATTTTAGAAACATCAATTCCGCGTTCCTGTAAGCCAATTTTAGAAACATCATGTGTGTGCGTGCTAAGTCACATCAGTCGTGTCCAACTCCTTGCGACCCCAGGGACTGTAGCCACCAGTCTCCTCTGTTTATGGAATTCTCCAGGCAAGAATACTGGAGTGGGGAGCCAGTCGCTTCTCCAAGGCATCTTCCCAACCCAGGGATCAAACCCATGTCTCTTCCATTGCAGGCAGATTATTGTCTGATTCACCAGGGAAGCCCATTTAGAATAAAAGGGAAGAGAAAAAAACATTTTCAACCTGTAAACATGTGTTTTTTATGACTGTAGTTTGCATTTGGAAGCTTTTTATTATAGAACTTGTTGAACATGTATGGAACTAGACTAGTATAAATAGAGAACATCAGATAATGTACCATCCATCTTCAAGAATTATTGTACATGGTCATTCTTGTTTCATCTGTATCCCTAGCCAGCCCACTATAATTATGAAGCAGATCTCAGACATCATATCTTTCTGTTTGTAAATATTTCTGTGTATATCTCTAAAAAGGTAGATTCTTTAAAAATATACAATGTCATTATCACAATAATTAATGAAAATGCTTTAATATCAAATACTCAGTGTTCATATGACTGGTTGATAATCCTGTGACGTGTCTTTTTTTAAAAACAAATCGTTATAAATTTTATTTTTTTGTTTTTTTCAAAAATTTTTATTGAAATATAGTTGATTTTATGAGTTGTCTTTTAATCACTAAGTTTCCCCCTCCACCTCTCTTTTGTGTACAGTTTTTTTGTTGGAAAAAACAGGGTCGTTTCTCTACAGATTTTTTGATCTGAATTTTGCTGACAGCCTGCCCATGGTTTAGACTGATTAATTCACTCTCCTGTTTGTATTTCCTATCATTGGAGATATATTTTTAGACTCTCACACAAACACACACTCTATATGTGTGTGCGTATGTGTGTTTGTGTATATGTAGTATACGTTTGGGTTTTTTTGTTTGTTTGTTTCTAAAACATTTAAAGTTACTAAAGGAATCCAAGGATTGGTAAGACTGTGTAAAGACAGTGTATGTGTGGTCCTTTGATCTCAAGTGATAAGGTGCCCAATATGCTACTGGAGATCAGTGGAGAAATAACTCTAGAAAGAATGAAGGGATGGAGCCAAAACAAAAACAATACCCAGCTGTGGATGTGACTGGTGATAGAAGCAAGGTCTGATGCTGTAAAGAGCAATATTGCATAGGAACCTAGAATGTCAGGTCCATGAATCAAGGCAAATTGAAAGTGGTCAAACAAGAGATGGCAAGAGTGAACGTCGACATTCTAGGAATCAGCGAACTAAAATGGACTGGAATGGGTGAGTTTAACTCAGATGACCATTATATCTACTACTGCGGGCAGGAATCCCTCAGAAGAAATGGTGTAGCCATCATGGTCAACAAAAGAGTCCGAAATGCAGTACTTGGATGCAATCTCAAAAACGAGAGAATGATCTCTGTTCGTTTCCAAGGCAAACCATTCAATATCACAGTAATCCAAGTCTATGCCCCAACCAATAATGCTGAAGAAGCTGAAGTTGAACAGTTCTATGAAGACCTCCAAGACCTTTTAGAACTAACACCCAAAAAAGATGTCCTTTTCATTATAGGGGACTGGAATGCAAAAGTAGGAAGTCAAGAAACACCTGGAGTAACAGGCAAATTTGGCCTTGGAATGCGGAACGAAGCAGGGCAAGGACTAATAGAGTTTTGCCAAGAAAATGCACTGGTCATAGCAAACACCCTCTTCCAACAACACAAGAGAAGACTCTACACATGGACATCACCAGATGGTCAACACCGAAATCAGATTGATTATATTCTTTGCAGCCAAAGATGGAGAAGCTCTATACAGTCAACAAAAACAAGACAGGAGCTGACTGTGGCTCAGATCATGAACTCCTTCTTATCAAATTCAGACTGAAATTGAAGAAAGTAGGGAAAACTGCTAGACCATTCAGGTATGACCTAAATAAAATCCCTTATACAGTGGAAGTGAGAAATAGATTTAAGGGCTTAGATCTGATAGATAGAGTGCCTGATGAACTATGGAATGAGGTTCTTGACATTGTACAGGAGACAGGGATCAAGAACATCCCCATGGAAAAGAAATGAAAAAAAGCAAAATGGCTGTCTGGGGAGGCCTTACAAATAGCTGTGAAAAGAAGAGAAGCGAAAAGCAAAGGAGAAAAAGAAAGATATAAGCATCTGAATGCAAAATTCCAAAGAACAGCAAGAAGAGATAAGAAAGCCTTCCTCAGCGATCAATGCAAAGAAATAGAGGAAAACAAGAGAATGGGAAAGACTAGAGATCTCTTCAAGAAAATTAGAGATACCAAGGGAACATTTCATTCAAAGATGGGCTCGATAAAGGACAGAAATAGTATGGACCTAAGAGAAGCAGAAGATATTAAGAAGAAGTGGCAAGAATACACAGAAGAACTGTACAAAAAAGATCTGCATGACCCAGATAATCACGATGCTGTGATCACTCATCTAGAGCCGGACATCCTGGAATGTGAAGTCAAGTGGGCCTTAGAAAGCATCACTATGAACAAAACTAGTGGAGGTGATGGAATTCCAGTTGAGCTATTTCAAATCCTGAAAGATGATGCTGTGAAAAGCGCTGCACTCAATATGCCAGCAAATTTGGAAAACTCAGCAGTGGCCACAGAAAAGGTCAGTTTTCATTCCAGTCCCAAAGGCAATGCCAAAGAATGCTCAAACTACTGCACAATTGCACTCATCTCACATGCTAGTAAAGTAATGCTCAAAATTTTCCAAGCCAGGCTTCAGCAGTACATGAACTGAGAACTTCCTGATGTTCAAGCTGGTTTTAGAAAAGGCAGAGGAACCAGAGATCAAATTGCCAACATCTGCTGGATCATGGAAAAAGCAAGAGAGTTCCAGAAAAACATCTATTTCTGCTTTATTGACTATGCCAAAGCTTTTGACTGTGTGGATCACAATAAACTGTGGAAAATTCTGAAAGAGATGGGAATACCAGACCACCTGACCTGCCTCCTGAGAAATCTGTATGCAGGTCAGGAAGCAACAGTTAGAACTGGACATGGAACAACAGACTGGTTCCAAATAGGAAAAGGAGTACGTCAAGGCTGTATATTGTCACCCTACTTATTTAACTTATATGCAGAGTACATCATGAGAAACGCTGGACTGGAAGAAACACAAGCTGGAATCAAGATTGCCGGGAGAAATATCAATAACCTCAGATATGTAGATGACACCACCCTTATGGCAGAAAGTGAAGAGGAACTCAAAAGCCTCTTGATGAAAGTGAAAGAGGAGAGTGAAAAAGTTGGCTTAAAGCTCAACATTCAGAAAACGAAGATCATGACATCCGGTCCCATCACTTCATGGGAAATAGACGGGGAAACAGTGGAAACAGTGTCAGACTTTATTTTTTTGGGCTCCAAAATCACTGCAGATGGTGACTGCAGCCATGAAATTAAAAGACGTTTGCTCCTTGGAAGAAAAGTTATGACCAACCTAGATAGTATATTCAAAGGTCCAACCTAGGTAGTATATTCTAAGGTCCGTCTAGTCAAGGCTCTGGTTTTTCCTGTGGTCATGTATGGATGTGAGAGTTGGACTGTGAAGAAGGTTGAGCACCAAAGAATTGATGCTTTTGAACTGTGGTGTTGGAGAAGACTCTTGAGAGTCCCCTGGACTGCAAGGAGATCCAACCAGTCCATTCTGAAGGAGATTAGCCCTGGGATTTCTTTGGAAGGAATGATGCTAAAGCTGAAACTCCAGTATTTTGGCCACCTCATGTGAAGAGTTGACTCATTGGAAAAGACTTTGATGCTGGGAGGGATTCGGGGCAGGAGGAGAAGGGGATGACAGAGGATGAGATGGCTGGATGGCATCACTGACTCAATGGACGTGAGTTTGAGTGAACTCTGGGAGTTGGTGATGGACAGGGAGGCCTGGCATGCTGCGATTCATGGGGTCACAAAGAGTCGGACACGACTGAGCAACTGAACTGATGTCAAGCTTATAGTAAAAATAAGCATTTACCCATTTTTATGGCTTTATTGCCCTAAATTGAACTTCTTCAGGACCAAGTTGTTTTTCTCTGGGGATAGGCAAATCTGAGAGACAAATGTGTTAGAATATTAACAGGAGGAAGGATTGAGCAGAGGAAATTGAAAATCCATCAGCTTTCTCAGGAAACAATTGCCAGTCTGTTAGAACACAAAAGTCACGTTTCCTGACATCATAAACAGGGAGTAACAGGTATTCAAAACCTGTACCCCAGGTTCTTGTCCAAGTACTTAACTTAAACGATTTTAAGCCTCACAGCAAATCTATAAGTGCTAAGGTTATCCCCATTTTCCACAAGAAAACTGAAACACAGAGATGTTAGGTAGCTTATCCAAGGTCACAAAGATACTAATTGTTTTACTGGGACAAAAGAGAATTAGCCAGATTAATGGTATTTTATTGGCATAATTTAATATTGTACACTTAATCATGATATACTTAAAAGTATGATGGATTTTTATGGTGGATTTTTTTTTGAAAATTACATTGTATTTTATTTTGGCATGTGTATAACTAGAAGACCTATGTAATAAGTTTATGTAATATTATTTTTTTCAATTCTAGTTAAGGAAACAATTTCCTGCTATGGCCCTGAAGATTCCTGCCAAGAGAATATTTGGTGATAATTTTGATCCAGGTAAGCAGTACATTCTTAGACCAGCTATGAGTAATGTTAAAGTTTGAAGAAGCAGTTAACATATTCATTGCCCTGGATAGTAGTGTAACTCTGCAAAGCTGATGGTTCTCAGGCTGTATGCCTGATTACCAGGTATTGTTTTAAACACTTGATATGTTTTAATTCATTCACTACTCACAGCAGCCCTTGGAGGTTGGTATCATCATCACTATTTTATAGATGAGGAAGCTGAGGCACACTTTAGATAATTTGCCCACGCTCACATACAGCTAGTAAATAGCAGATTTGAAAGTTAAATTCAAGTGGTCTGGCTTCAGATAAATCTGTTAATCATTAAGGATAATGTGCAGTACTTTCCTAACCATGAGAGGCATTCCTTGTTATATCCAGAAACATTTACTAAATGTATGCTCTGTACATGGCACCTTTCAGGCCTTTGAATGGGATACCAAGTATCCTATTGTTGACCTTTGGGAAGCCTAATGTCACATAGGATCTCAGAAATCTGGAGGCTGTTTGTATGTCTGAAGCCTCAACTGCAAAAAAAATTTTTTACTAGACTTTAAGAAATCAACCTAGTACACAAATGTCTACTTACTAGACAGAAATCTCTATCCACTAGAAATTCCATACGTAAAGTCATGTGTCTATGCCACAGGTGGATCCTGATAAGCTATCGAGTTTCCTCCCTCCCCACCATCTTGCCTCCTCAGCTAACTTGCTCGTAACCATCAGACCTGTGATTCCTGAGTGTCTGCTTTCTTGGTTGTTACTCAGGATATGAGCTGTCAAACCACTTCTCTTGCTTCCTCTCTACAGCCTGACCTTACACTGTTCCTTTGTCTCCCAGACCTTTTCACCATACTCGGTGCAGTTCTGCCCGTGATGAACAAACTCCTTTACCCTCCATCTTTTTCATATTTCTTTCACATTCTTGCCTTCATTAAAACTGACTCCCCTCCTGGCCCCAGGCTGCTGGAATCCCCTGTAATCCTCTCAACTGAAGACGCTTTATTCTTTTATACTTTCTGAACCTTTGGATTGGAAAGGATTCTCATTTCCCCAATTTTTTTTTCACTTCTCCTATTTTATGTAGATTACTTTCCTCTTGGGAGAACTTAGCACACTTTATTGTCCTACCAGTCTGTTTTATCTGGGTGTAGATTGTAAGAAGGTGGATAGTTTATCTTTTTTATTTGTGATGCCTAGTAAATATTTGGTTCTCAATAAATATTACATGAATTCATTAATAGAAGATTGAGTTGGCACAACACTGTCAGATTACACATTCCATGGGTTGACTCTGTAGACCAGTGACTTTTGAGCTCTTGTTCTCTTGTATTCTCTTTAGCTGCAGAATAGTGAAATCTTATGCAGAAACTGTCATGTGTAGAACAAATAAAAATGGAACTGCTTTGTTGGTGCAGCAGGGAAGTATGTCTGTGGAGCATGGGTTGAAAAACATTGTGGAGGGCAGTTACTTGAGCAAAGTGGCAATATAATGTGAAACCCACAGTGTATATATCAGTATGCACAGCAGAGGGAAGACAAGATAGAGACTGGGAGGCTGGTGAAGGGAATATTCCAGGAGTCCTCCAGTTAGAGAATGAGAGCTGCAAGTAGGGTGGAAATGGGGCTAAAAATTGAGTCAGATGTAAGAACTCTTTTAATGAAAAACCTATAAAAAATCTTGGTGATTGCTTGGGTAAAGGAGACAGAGAGAGAGTAGAATCAGAGACAACTGATGTGTCTGACCTGGGGGAATGAGAGAATTAATTAATTTGAAGTGGCAGAAAGACACTTAAGGTGACTCAAACCACATATTAGTGGTTAATATGAAACTGGAAGTAGGTTTAGAGTTTTGTGGAGCTAAACCCTGAAGTCAGAATCATTTTATCCAGGGAAGAAGGCAAAGGGATAAAGACCCTCAACACTGTTATTTCATTGTTAAAGGCAAAATACCAGACACGTTCTTGTGGTATTGATGTTTTTGTGGATTAATTATTTGACACTAAAAATTGATTTTTATTGAACATTTGGAAATCAGTCATGAGCATATTTTATATGACTTGGCAACAGTTAAATAGACTACATGCCATAGATTTTTGGAAAACCCAAGTTATTCTCAACAAAGCAAAGATTGATAGAATGCTCATTTAATTAGGCTTTAGGGAAATAGACATTCTCATGTTTCTCTGGTGGGAATACAAAGTGGTACCAACCATATGAAATTTGGTAATATTTAGCAAAACTAGCATGCATTTCACTTTGACCAAGAAATCACATTTCTAGGGATCTGTTCTAAGCTGCATAGGAAATGATATATGTATAAGACTGTTGATTGTGGCACTGTTTTTAATAGTAAAAACTGGAAACAACTGAAATAGCCTTCCATTATTGGAATATGATGCATCTGGGAAAAGGAACCAAAAAACTCTTTGTACATTACTGTGAAGTGATCTCCAGAATACCTGGTTAAGCGGAAAAAACAAGGTGCAGATGTGGACACTGTATGTTTTTTTGTGTAGGAAAGGATGTGAATATTCAAAAGGAAATAATGGAAGAATAAATCAAAAACTGAAAACTGATGACTTCAAGGAGAGGTCAACTGAAGACAACAGAGGTGGACATTAGACGCCTCTGGCTGAATCTTGTTCATAGCTTTGCATATTTCAAGCAATTTAAAAGCAAAAATAAATGCAATAATATGGAGGTCTCCAACAATTGAAAAAAAAACAAGGAAAAAATCTATAACCTAATTGGTGGTGAAACACATAGAGAATAATTATTTTAAATGACTTTAAAACATGGACATTAACCTGTATATTCCTCATGGGACATATGCTAAGGGCAAAAAAAGCACACAAAGCAATTTTACTCTGCATTCAATGATCTTATTGTTAATTTATGTAGAGTTGTTCTTTTGTGATTATGTTAGTGTTATCAAAATTTTAAGCAGAAGATGAAAGAGATACAAATATAAAACCGGAGATTTTAAGTTAAAAAAATCCTGTGGCAGATTCATGTTGATGTATGACAAAACCAATACAATATTGTAATTAACCTCCAATTAAAATAAATAAATTTATATTAAAAAATCCTGTGATTTTTAAACTTGATTTGGGAATATAGTATGAAGTCACAATTTATTTTTCCCTTTCTAAAACAGTACACATTTCCTAGCCCTCTCCCCTGGAAATGCCTAAAAACAGTAACAAGGAGCAGCAAACACCCTTAGCATCCATCTAAATACCATTTCCCCTTTAAAGGAACCAGAATTCCATGGAAAATTGCCATTTCCAGGTGCTGGGCAGGAAATGTGCAAGATACCCTAAGACAGCTTGCCTGAAAGCAAAGAAGCTATGTACAAATACTGACTGAGGTTTTATCAAAAGGACACAGGAGCACAATTGATGGGGGCTTTTACAGCCAAGGAAGTGAAGTAGCTCAATCGTGTCCGACTCTGTGCGACCCCGTGGACTGTAGCCTACCAGGTTCCTCCGTCCATGGGATTCTCCAGGCAAGAATACTGGAGTGGGTTGCCATTACCTTCTCCAGGGGATCTTCCTGATCTGGGGATCAAAGCTGGGTTTCCTGCATTGCAGGCAGATGATTTAACCTCTGAGCCACCAGGGAAGCCCTTACCAGCCAAAGATGGGATAATAAGACCATGAAAAAAGAAGTTGCTCTTTTAACTTAGTGTTTGACAGCTACCATGTAGAGTTTTCCCACACATCTCTGTGAGTTCTTATCTGCAACTTTTAAGTCCGTATGTGTCATTTCCTTTTTCTTTTCACTTTATTTTGGTGGTTACCAACCTCTGTAAGATAAGTTTTACGTACTTGAGGCAGAATTTAGGGTTGTTTCTGCCAATACTTCATGGCAAATAGATGGGGAAACAATAGAAACAGTACTCCAAAATCACTGCAGATGGTGACTGCAGCCATGAAATTAAAAGATGCTTGCTTCTTGGAAGAAAGGCTATAATCAACCTAGACAGCATATTAAAAAGCAGAGACATTACTTTGCCAACATAGTGAAAGCTATGGTTTTTCCATTAAGTTATGTGTGGATGTGAGAGTTGGACTATAAAGAAAATGAGCACTGAAGAATTGATGCTTTTGAACTGTGGTGTTGGAGAAGACTCTTGAGAATCCCCTGGACTGCAAGGAGATCCAGTCAGTCCGTCCTAAAGGAAATCAGTCCTGAATATTCATTGGAAGGAATCATGCTGAAACTGAAACTCCAATACTTTGGCTACCTGATGAGAAGAACTGACTCATTTGAAAAGACCCTGATGCTGGGAAAGATTGAAGGCAGGAGGAGAAGGGGACAACAGAGGATGAGGTGGTTGGATGGCATTACTGACTCGATGGACATGAGTTTGAGCAAGCTCCAGGAGTTGGTGATGGACAGGGAAGCCTGGCGTGCTGCAGTCCATGGGGTCGCAAAGAGTTGGACATGAGCGTGAACTGAACTGCCTATACTTTGCACAGTTAAAATTTCACTTTGAATTTAAGGATCTTCTGTAGAGTACACACAGAGTTAGGTATATACTTTTTTATATTCTGAATAGTTTAATATCAAACCTTTTGCTGATTGGATCTTGGAATCAATATATAAATTACTTTTGGGGTACTTTTGTAAAAAGGATATCTTTACCACTGAAACATAAAATTACAAAGGAACAAAAATGATGTAAGTTAGATAAGGATTGGCATATGAGATTTAGAGATGACAAATGCTAAAATGTGTAATCATTTGTTTGGTGTTTTATTTATTCATTTGCAAACATCAGTTAAGTATGTTCCAAGACACTGTGTTAAGGGCTAGAGATAAAAATAAATTTAAAGGCATGACCCTTGTCTTCAGTTACTTTCTTAGAAAACACTTTTATTTCTCAGTTTTAACTTCTGAAGAGAAATAAGTTTATACAAGATAAAAACCTATTTTTAGCAGCAGAGTTTTCATAATAGTCAGTTAACCAGTTAATCATCATTCCCACTTGCAAGGATTTCAGTATTTCTTAATTTCGCTTGTTTTTGGTTTTTGTTTGTGTATATTTAAGTTAGTACGACTTTTCAGCCATCAGTGTTATAGTGTTAATTCTTATTCATTACCTGAAAGTATACAAGGAGTTGGACAAAGCAAAGTGGTGACTCCAGGTTTTGTAGTGAGTCTGTTTAGAACCTAAAATAGGCATTTTTGTGGGGGAGAATTTTCTTCAACAAAATATGTTACCTGCTTTATTTTAATGTTATAATCATCTTTATAGATTAAAATATATTTGTTAAATATTTATTCCTTATTTGATATCAAGAAGTATGAATTAAGAAATAACTTTTAATCAAAATTCATTCTCTTATGTTGGTCTATTCTTGTATAACTGTATTGATGATAATTATAGCCTGATGTAAATAGTCCTAATAGTATTGTCTCTCTTAACAGATTTTATTAAACAGAGAAGAGCAGGACTGAATGAATTCATTCAGAACTTAGTTAGGCATCCAGAGCTTTACAACCAGTAAGTAATTGTCATTGTGTTCTGAGGATACAGTGAAACCCAGCCTCAGATCTGTGGAATGTTACTTTGTGCTGTATATTTTTGTGGAATCTTCCTCAAGCATTTTTCCCCTGGTGTTTTTAATCCTCTAAGAATTTTCCACCTGGTGTTCTTACTTTCTTTTCCCTCCATCAACTCAAGGTCCTAGTTACTTTGTTTCTTCCTACTGTACTTGTATTTGTTTTATAGATTTAACTTGAAAAGACTTTGCACAGTTAAAACATTTTGCTGATTATTTGATGCTATATTTATTCATGCACTGAGAAAGCATTTCCTCATGTACCTCTGTGTGGGAATAAAAGAAGAAACGGGGATAAAAGGAGAAATGAGTGTTACCCTTACCTTCCAGAGGCATTGGCTCCCATGCTTTTAACAGACTTTTCAGAGTCACGACACAGGAGGTCTGTATTTTTAAACTGTTACCCTTGTAACAGAGATTACTATTTTATAGTTCTTTACCATTTATAAAGGATTTCTATCTTCTGAGCAGGTGCTCTGACCTCCTTTTTAACTTAATTTACTAAATTAGTGAAATACTGGAGCTGGACCTCCTCTGACCAAGGTCTTCAGCCCAGTGCTCTGGGTTTCCTTTCCCCTGATGCTCACAGATAAGATGAGGGTCCGGAGAAGGTCAGCCCCTGCTGTAGCTCTGAGATTGGCCTCTGCAGGGAGGAGCAGGTGGCAGAGGGGCACAGAACTGGGTAGGATCCTTGAATTCAGGGTTCCTATGTGTCTTGTGTGTTCCTCAGCAAAGAACCTTTTATCACTTGGCTCTTTGTATAATTATTTTTTAAACATTATGCCTTTTCCCTCAGATAAATTTGTGTTATCTTCAGCTTAGATCATCTCCCCTTCTAAATAAAAACAAAAGTTAGTTTTTATTTTTAACTTGTACTGATTTATTTATGGCTCTGCTGAGTCTTTGTTGCTGCATGGGCTCTCCTCTAGTTGTGGAGAGTGAGGGCTCTAGTTGTGGTGTGCGGGCTTCTTGTGGCAGTGGTTTTCTTGTTGTGGGTCACGGGCTCTAGGGCACAGACTTTGGTAGCTAGGCTCCCAGGGTCTGAGCACAGGCTCAGTAGCGCGCTGAGTGGGCTTAGTTGCTCCATGTTATTGTGAGATGTTCCTGGATCAGGGATCAAACCCATGTCTCCTACACTGTCAGGCAGGTTCTTCATCACTGAACCACCTGGGAAGCCCTACCTTTCTAATGTTTAATTATTATTAAATGCACTTGAGATTACTTCGAACTGACATATTTCTGTCTTGTTTGAAATTCATATGCTAATAGAATTTGTCTCCTTTGACAGAACTTCACATGGAGTAAGTATAGAATAGATGGTGGTGATGTTTATTATTTCTGCTGGTATTTTGAATGCTGTTACACAGAACTTCTGACAGTGTATGTTAAATTTTAAGTATTCATTTTAGATCTTGAAGTATGGTATTATAAAGATGTTACATTTGGTATTGAAATTTAACTGAAACCAATTTGGTTATTTCAGTTTAACATTATACTATAAAATACACAATTCTTAATTATACAGCCCAATAGACTTTTTCATATATATGCACCTCTTCCATTTAAAGTAGAGGATTTTTCCAGTGCCCCCAGATTAAATAGCCAAGAGATTTTTTTTTTAAATTTTTCAATTTAATGTTTAGCAGATGTTTTCTTTTTAATAAAAAGTGACACTTCATGTTTTCTGGATCTCTTCTGTTAATGGAACTTTGTTAGTTTTCACACTCTCCATTTGAACATCAAACTGTTATAAAAATAGTATAGGTTTAAGAAAACAGAAAGAGAAGCCAATCAGCAAATGTATCTTGAACACCTACTATATGCCTATTCTTATTATGTGTGGAAAAAGCACTTCAAAAGTAGCTTTCCGTTAGTAGAGAAAAGGTTATTTTTAAGATAACATCTATTAAAATGGAATTTTAGAACTCAAATAAAATATTATTATTTTTTTGACCTGTGGATAGGAAACGTTTTTCTGAGCATATTGGCAGTGAGTGATATGTTACAAAGTAAAACATTGATAAATTTGATTAATAAAACCTTTTGACCTCCAAAAATTACAAGTAAAATTTAAAACCAAAAATATAAAAAGTTTCCCGTGAGTAAAGGACAACAGATAAATATACTTACTAAAAGAGCTCATGCAGATAATACACACTTAAGAACCACCCTCCAAATAGACAGAGCACATTAACAGATGCAAATGGCTGATTAATTACTAGAGAAACTGAATGTTTCCTTATCTATTTAAAAAATGCAAATGAACAAAAATATTTTAGCTTTATTGCAGCATAACACAAATAGAAAAGAGCACAAATTGTGACTGTACAGCTTAATGAATTATGAGAAAGTGAATATATCTGAGTATCACCCCCTCCAGGCCAAGGAGTAGAACATTATTAGCACCCCAATATTGAATATGGTTCCTTGTTCTATGCAATAGGTTCTTGTTGTTTATCTTTTTTATATATAGTAGTGTGTATATTGGAGAAGGAAATGGCAGCCCACTCTGGTGTTTTTGCCTGGAGAATCCCAGGGACAGGGGAGCCTGGTAGGCTGCCGTCTAGGGTCGCACAGAGTCAGACACAAGTAAAGCAACTTAGCAGCAGTGGTAGTGTGTATATATTAATCCCAAACCTCCCAAATGGAGGTTTCCTTAACAAACTAAAAGAAGTTACTTCATGATCTGCAGTCCCACTCCTGGGCATATATCTGGAGACTACTCTAATTCAAAAAGATATGTGCACCCCAGTGTTCACAGCAGCACTATATACGATAGCCAAGACATGGAAGCCGCCTAAATGTCCGTGAACAGACAAATGGATAAAGAAGATGTGATATATGTGTGTGGGTGTGTATGTATATATATAATAGAATATTACTCATCCATGAAAAATGAAATAATGCTACATGGATGGACCTAGAGATTGCCATGTTAAGTGAAATAAGTCGGACAAAGAAAGGCAAATACAATATGATAGAATTTATATGTGAAATCTGAAATAATGATACAAATGAAATGATGGCAAAATAGAAATAGGCGAAAACAAGCTGATGGTTACCAGAGAGGATAGCAACAGGGTGGGAAGTAGAGGGAAGATAAATTAGCGTTTGGGGATTAATATATCTCAACTTTTTAAAAGGAAAAAAAAAAGAACAATTTAGGAGGAGGTACCCAGATGTAGAGATTTAACCATTCCTCAGGATTGTCATTAATCTGTGCAGTCTTATTTCCTCTTTATGGGCTTCCCTGGTAGCTCAGTTGGAAAAGAATCTGCCTACAGTGCAGGAGACCCCAGTTCTATTCCTGGGTCAGGGAAATCCGCTGGAAAAGGGATAGGCTACCCACTCCAGTATTCTCAGATTTCCCTGGTGGCTCAGCTGGTAAAGAATCCACTTGCAATGTGGGAGACTTGGGTTCGATCCCTGGGTTGGGAAGATCCCTTGGAGATGGAGAAGGCTACCCACTCCAGTATTCTGGCATGGCGAATTCCATGGACTGATAGTCCACGGGGTTGCAAAGAGTTGGACACAACTGAGTGACTTTTACTTTCTTTCCTCTTTTATGTCCATTTGTTGATGCCCACTTCAGCAGGTTTGTTACAAGTCTTTGGGTATATATTGATTGACTGTTGGTTTGTGTCTGAGTGTTTAATGTGTACACATAATGGTGCTTTGCTGTGGTTCCTTGTTTCTGGCTGCTGGCTGGTCAGTCGTCTTTGCAGCCAGTTACTGTACCTTGCTTACTCATTTCCCTAGTGGTGGATGGCTGTTCTGCTTCTGATTCACAGCTATAGAGAGTATGACAATGAGTCTCCTAGTTATATGTCTTTCACTGAACTTGTACATAATTTTTTTCTGTAGTTTATCCTTAAAACTAAAATTTCTGGCCCCAGGGAAAATGTATACTCAGTTTAACCAAATATTGCCAAAATGCTTTTCAGAAAAGTTGCCTCATTTTACATTCTCATGAGCAGTACGTGAGAGTGTTCCTTTTCCTTCATCCCTGCCAACTTGGGTTTTATGCATCTTTCTAGATTTTTCTGGTTAGTGCACATAAAATGACTTCTCACTGTTGTTTTGTTTTTTCCTGGTAATTAGTGAAGTTGGCCATCTTCCTAAATTTCATTACCATTTGGATTTTCCTCTTCTGTGAACCTTTGTCCATTTGTTTATTGGACTCCCTGTTTTTAAAAATTAATTTGCTTATTACAATACAATAATGATTATTGGATTTTGTTTGCCTTTCTTACTACAAATGCTACAATGCTTACTTTTGTTTTCATGTTAAACAGAGAAAAGCTGTAGAAATGCAGTCATAATAAAGTTAATTTTTGTTTTTAGTCCAGATGTCAGAGCATTCCTTCAAATGGACAGTCCAAAACATCAGTCAGATCCATCTGAGGATGAGGATGAAAGAAGTACTCAGAAGGTAGTAAGAGGAATTGTATTTTTTAACAGAAAAAAAAAAAATACCATTCCCCAAAGATGAAATTATTGGCAACCTTAGGAGCCACATTTACTTAAAATAATTTCCTCCATTGTAGATTTTCTACTGTGTAGAAAACATAAAAACAAATGTGTATACTTCTAACTGATCACTGTTTCTTGTAAAATTGATAAAATGAGTACTTTTTATAACAGAAAGTAATGTAAATTAAAGATTTGAAAATAGTAAGTTAGAAATATCCCTATTATCAACAACCTGACCTGTTTTTAATATTTCAGTGATTTTCTTTCTCATATATGAAAGATTTCTTAATATATGAATTTTTAAAATTACCTGATTTTAATTACACAGCCTATAAAGTTTTGTGTTCTGCTCTGTTAACTTTATATCATACTTTTTGATCATCATGTATCTTCATCAAGATCACTGTAATTTGAAATGGTGAATTTTGACCAGCAGAAGAGGGCTTTTCAACCAGAACACTACATACCTCTTTCTCTGCTTTGTCAGGTTTTGATGTGTAGAGCAGTCAATATATATGTGCTGGTTGGCATTGACTAAGTTTTATTGCTGTATTTATATGCACATAATTAATATGTATTCTGAATAAAGAATAGGTATTCTTATTTTTTTAATGAATTGTGATATAGTAAGTTTGTGCTTCCTTATGAAGACATTTTCAACATATACTTTAAAAGGTTATATTAGAAAGATAAATTATCATAATTTAACTCAGAATTATTATATAGCAGTTAAAAGTACATTATAAAAAGAGTATAATTGCAAGTGTTTATAAATATGATAATACCTTTATAATTCAAAATTGATTCATACTATTGGTATGAAAATACATGAAAATGAGAGATGTACAGTTTTGTCTTTATAATGTTTTAATTTTGTCATGGTGCTGTTTTTCTGACTTAAAAGGTAATGTCATTACCCACAGATAAAATCTTCATTTGAAAAATAGACATGACTACTAGAAAATAGTTCTGATTCTCTAAGAGGGCCCTCAGTTAAGAAAATAGGTTTAACTCTTTACATTTGTGACAGGGTTGCTCCTAGGACAATGTAAAAGGATATTTAAATTTCATATATGTGCAGTTGATCAAAAGAGAAATAACCAGCTGGGAAAACATAGTAAATAAAGCATAAGAAGGAAAAATATCTGTGTAAAAAAAAAAAGCTCATACAAATGTATTTTCAAAAAGAATGATATTTAAGACTGTAGTAGATGAAAGGAACAGGACCATGAAGAAATGACCCTTGGTAAACAGATATATGGGAGAATGTTCAACCTTGATGCCAGTAGCAAATAAAAGTTTTAAATGACAGGTTTTATTCCTCTACCAAATTAATAAAAATGTCAAGAAACTGAAATATACCAGGACTAATAAGGGTAAGGTAAGATGGGCGTCCTTGGGCCTTACTGGTGTTATCATTTTATGCAGCTCTTGAAAAGCAATTTGGCAAAGTGTATCAAACATGAAAATAATTCATGTCACTTAGGAGTTGATATAAATGAAACAACTCTTCTCACAGAAAAAAGCAGAGATGTTCACTTTAGTATGATTTTAATGAAAAGTTAGAATCAGTTTGAACATTCATCAAATAGTGATTGTCCCTATATATTGTACATTTAAAAAATATTTCTAAGGATGATATTATTTTAAGTTTTGACATACCATTAAATGAAATCAGGGTATAAAACTTTTTATGCAAATTTACACAGTGTGAGCACCGTCAGTTTTTAGAAGTTAATGCCAAGACTGTATGGAGGTGCTAGAAGTATTTGTAATCAAATTACTTGTTAGTATGGACTTTTAAAGACAGCTTACTACTATTCAAAAAAAATTTTAAGGAGTAAAATTTATGTAACCATGATTTTCTTTGTTAGTCATGTTGAGCGTGTGTAGGTGTAGGTCATGTGAAGACTATCTTGCACTGCTGTAGGAAAATGCTTTTTGAAGAAAGAACCAGACTAAGAGAAATTGCTGGGTTCTGGCTCCTGTTCTGTCTCTGTTGACTTTAGATCCAGATTTTGTTTCTTGTTTCATCCATAAAATCTGGAACTTGGACTAGGATCTTTTGCTGTTTTAAAATACCAATAGAAAGAACCTCTCCAAAAAAAAAAAAAAAAAAATCTTTGCTTCATCTTATACTTGTAAATATTTATTTTTTTACTTTTTAATTAAAATTTATAGGAAATGTATCAGTTTGGTGCCAACATTGTTACTTTATAAGAAATGTATACTTTAGACCTTTTGCCCTCAATTTAAAAAAACAACTTGTTTTCTAGAGATTGTAAGTTGCAAATGAATTTAAGTGGGAATATATATGACGTATTGCTCTAATAAGAAATTTGCTTAGATAAAATTGTTGATTCTGATTAAAGAGAATTTTTTTAAAACTTACTTTATATAGTCTTACATGACGTAGAATTGTATAGGGCTCTGGTAAATGTGCATATTTGAGACATCTCTGATTTTATCTTTGAATATATTAAGAATTTCATAGTGAATTTTTTGAAGCAAAATTCACTTCCATTTGGGTTTTGTGAAAAGTGCTCACTGTAAAAGGATCACTAGTTTAATCTTTTGGGATTTTGAGTTAAATTTCTAGCTAATTGTTAGTGAGCTAAAATTTTATTAAGTTGATTTATGGTATACTATATTAATAGGTGAGTAAAGATTTGCTTCTAAGTTAATAGGAGAGATTAAATGTACTTTGCTAACTGTTATAATAAGAGAAACCTATCTAAAAATTAGGTACTATCACAGTAGTGGGATTAGGGAGAAAAGCACTCTTGGTTTTTCTTCATGTGCTTGCTTTAGAAGTAAATTTACCTCCTCCCAAATTAAAACTTTAATCCAGCATTTGCTGTTATAATCATCATCACATTATCATTTCTTATCTTTAATAATAGCTTATTAAATATTTGAAAATTTAAAAACAAAAGCTATTTTAACCAGTTTTTTAATATAAAAAAAATGATTCCTCTTAAACTGTTATTTCAGTGCTCGCCTCTTCTAAGGAGCTTTCTGCAGTTTACTTCATTCATTTGCCATCTTTGAGCTTGATTTCTGCCTTACCTTTTCCCTTACAACTTCTCTTGAAATCGATCATTAAAATGATTGTTTATATTGATTGTGTATCTTTCCAAGACTCTATGTATTTATTGAGAATTAAAGCTTTAGGTTTAACATGGGAAATATCTGTGATACAGTTATTTGTATTTTACTTCAGAAATATCCATTGACTGATAACCTTTGCAACTCCAGTAAGAATGTTAAATTCTTTTCTTTTTTTTCCATCTCAACAGCTACTCTCTACCTCACAGAACATCAACCTGGGACCATCTGGAAATCCTCAGTAGGTTTAATTTGTTTCAACAGTCTAAATGGATTTGAGGAAGATCTTTTTTTGTAAATGTGCAGATGTACATAATTATACCAGTTTAACTGGAAGCCTGTGAAATAGAACTGTGGTTACAGTGACTGTTGTACTGTCATACGCTTTTCTGATTCACTGCTCTAGCTTCTCTTTGTTAGAGTAGAGCTCTGAGGAGGTTTTATTCCACAGATAGTTGGCTGGGGCTGGGTTCTGCTGTTTTGCTATTGTCACTTTCCTGGTGTGTGTGTGTGTGTCTGTGTGTGTGTGTGTCTGTGTGTGTGTCTGTGTGTGTGTGTCTGTGTGTGTGTAAGATGAGTAGACTATATTTCCCAGAGGAACAAAAGTCCTGGGAGGCACTTGGGAAGTACTCTGGCAAAAACATCTGTGCAGGCCTAATTGATATTCTCCTGGTACCCAGTGTCATCAGTACAGCCCTGGTTGTTAGCCAGCTTGGTCCAGAGGAGACTTGATGGAAATCAGCATATGAAAAGCTATTAAACTTACTTTTTTTCTGGTTTCTCCCATAGTCCCATATTTATTTGAACCCAGGGGAAACATTTTGGAGAACACCAGGAGTGGCAAATGTAGGCTTCACTTTAAGGTTCAACTCCAACAGTTCACTGGGATACAGAGGAGTTCAAGGCCACTTCCTGGCTCAGTTTGAGGACCCTGACAGATGAGTGATGACTGCTGTGGGTTACAAGAAGAGTGTAGTGTGGCTGTCCTCATTATTATCCTTCCAGGCTTACCAGATTAATTCTAAAGAATACTGTCTTAGCCCAGCACACTGTGCTGCTTCTCTCACCCTTTTGGTTCATTTAGAGAATCAGTATGAAGTGAAGTGAAAGTCGCTCAGTCATGTCCGACTCTTTGTGACCCCACGGACTGTACAGTCCATGGAATTCTTCAGGCCAGTTCCCTTCTCCAGGGGATCTTCCCAACCCAGGGATCGAACCCAGGTCTCCCACATGCAGGTGGATTGTTTACCAGCCGAGCCACCGTGGAAGCCCAATGAGTATAGACAGGAGACGTGATAAAGGAGACTAAAGAAAGAATAATTACCAGGGTAGGAAACCAGCAATGTGGTATCGCAAAAGCAGATAAAGACAGGGAATAAATAACTGTTGACGTTGCTCATAGGGTGGGTTGATGACAATTGAGAATGGACCGTTGAATTTAATGTCACCGGTGACTTCTATGAGCAGTTTCAGTCGTATGGTGGATGCAAGAGAGTTGCTTCCAGTTAGGGTTTGTCACCAACAATTAACAATAGGACTTTGGCTGTGGCCTCGGTGTGTTTACTGTGTTTGAAGGATTTGCCTGTTTTTTAACTATTACATTTGTTCAAAAAATTATTTCAGTATTTCAGCATATCATTAGAGAACAAAGTAGTTCAAAGAGCAAGTTCTAGAAGAAGAAAAACACCTAAGCTTAGTTAAGTATTTATCTCCGTAATCCTGACCTGTTATTATTTAACCCGGACCTGGTATTACTCTCATGTTTGTATTGACTTTGTTTTGGTAATTAAGTGAAGGACATTTAAAATGTGAATGGAGTCATTTCACTCCCCCTAGTCCAATTTAGGAATTCATCCTCTGTTAAAGAAAACAGCTCTTCTGGCTACTTAAGTTCAACTTTGTGCAGCCATCTGTTTTTGCCTACACATAGTGCTGCTTTTAACCTGAGGTTAAGATAAATAAAAAGGCAGTCATAGTATTCTTTCTGCCTTCTTGATTCCTGGTTTTTCTACATCACCATCTATTAGAATAAGTAGAGGGTTCTTTTATTTTTAACATGCAGGTAGTGTGCAGAACAGTGTGGTGACTTTTTCTCCATCAGAAAATTTTCTTACTGATTTCACCAGGTATTCCTACTAGTAACTTTGTTTTCATAATAATTTCCAGACTACTTAGTCCTTGAAATATATCACTAATTTATCTAGTCATTCAGTTTCCTTATTAACAATATTGTGAGGTTTATGGTTAATAAAAGTGAAATGACAGATCATAGATAGATAGATAGACCTTTTCTCCCAAAAAGTCTATTACTGAAGCCCTTCTTAAGCCAAACTTAACAAAGCTTAAATAAAATGACAAAATCTCTTATCTAACCAGAAAGTAGGTATCATTACTATTCATTATTACCCACTCCAGTATTCTTGCCTGGAGAATTCCATAGACAGAGGAGCCTAGAAGGCTACACTCCATGGGTTCACAAAGAGACAGACATGACTGAGTGACTATCACTCATTCACTCATTACCTTTTTTATAGTAAAGATGAAGTCCTACCAGTGTAAAGGCTGGAGTTCTCATGCTGAAGTGTACCCAAGATTTATTTATTAAGGAGTGAAGTATTAAAAACTATTGAAAAGTTAACATCCTATCAGTTTTCTTGGAGGCTAATTCTTGTCATTTTTCATTTATTTCAGTGCTAAACCAACAGACTTTGATTTCTTAAAAGTTATTGGAAAAGGCAGCTTTGGCAAGGTAAGAGTATTTTTATTTTTTCTTCAGTAAATTAGTACTTTAAAAATGCATGCTTTTTAAAAATTAATTGTAAAGAGTCCACCTGCCAATGCAGGAGACACAGGTTCAATCTATGAGTCAGGAAGATCCTCTGGAGTAGGAAACGACAACCCACAACCCACTCCAGTACCCTTGCCTGGAAAATTCCATGGACAGAGTAGCCTGGTGGGCTGTAAGTCCATGGGATCACAAAGAGTCAGATGTGACTAAGCACACACACACATAGTTGATTTACAATGTTGTATTAGTTTCTGCTGTACAGCAAAGTGAATCTAGATAGGTAGAGGTTCTGTTTCCATATAGGTCATTACATAATACTGAATAGAGTTCCCTGTGCTATACACTAGGTTCTTACTATCTATTTTTTATATAGTAGTGTATTTATGTCAATCACAATCTCCCAGTTTATCTTCCCCCGCCCTTTCCACGCTGATAAATTTGTTTTCTACATCTGTGACTGTTTCTGTTTTGTAGATAGATTCATTTGTACCAGTTTTTTAGATTCCACATAAAAGTGATACCATACAATATTTGTTTTTCTCTCTTTGACTTACTTCACTCAGTATAACAATCTCTAGGTCTCTGCATGTTGCTGCAAATGGGATTATTCCATTATTTTTATGGCTAAGTATTATTCCATTGTGTATTTGTACCACGTCTTCTTTATTCATTCCTCCATCAATGGGATGGATATTTAATTTGCTCCTGTGTCTTGGCTATTGCTGATAGGGCTGTAATGAATATTAGGTGCATGCATCTTCTTGAATTCAAGTTTTCTTTGGGATATATGCTCAGGAATGGGATTGCTGGGTTGTATGGTAGCTCTGTTTTTAGTTTTTAAGCAATTTCCATACTGATCTCCATGGTGGCTGTACCAGTTTATAGGGGAATGCATGCTTTATATATGGGATACCATGGGGCTTATTGATATGCAGGATATAGAATTAAGATGCTTTCTCTACCTTCAAAGAACTGACAGAATAATTCAAGATACAAGGCATCTACTCAGATTCTAACCTAAAATTTATTTGTTCAATGAGTATTTATTTTGTTGAGCACCTCTGTGCCAAGCACTGTTCTGGTCCCTGTTAGATAGTATTGAACAAAAATGACATGTTTTGTACCTTTGTGATGCTTATATCCTATTGAGGGAAATAGTCAATTAAAAATATGCAGTCAAGTAAATAATTACATGCAGTAATGAAGCTGTGCAGGAGAGGAAGACTAGAGCGAAGAGACAGGAAAGTAGGCATTCGAGGGGAAGCCCCTACTTAGGTGAGTTAGTCAAGGATAGCTTTATGCATATATATATATATACACACACGCATACATATTTTGGCTACACTGATGCATAGGGGCTTCTTTAGTTGCAGGCATGGGCTTAGTTGCTCCATGGCACATGGGATCTTAGTTCCCCAAACTGGGGATTGAACCACATCCTCTGCATTGGAAGGTGGATTCTTAACCACTGGGCCACCAGGGAAGTCCCTAAGGATGACTTCTTTGAAGAGTTATTATTTAAGTTGAGGCCATAAAGACATCAGTGAGCAGCTGTGTAAACAGCAGTTGGAGAAGGAAAGGGAAGTTTGAGACCCCTGTCCCTCTTCATGCAGTGAATATTGAGTGAATCACGGAAGTTGACAGTATGCCACAGCAAGCAAGAAGAATCCCTAAAGCCAGAAACATCATAGATGAAAGTTGTCAGAATCATCAAATGTATTTAAGTTCCTTTTTTGCATTATACTTCAATCTGTAGTAAAAATAAATATGTATGTGTTTAATTATAGTGTGCTATATTCATAGCTTCCAGTATCTAGATCTAGTTTGTTTTCTGAGTTCCCTAGAGACCAGAAACTGTGACCATAAAATTAAACCCATGTGTGTTCATTAATTCAGCAAATATATGTTTGCCACCTGCTACACGCTGGGCATTGTGCTAAAATAAGCTATAGAAAAGTAGAAGTGCATCTTGCTCTCAAAATGCTCACAGTCTGTTGGAATGTTAGAGATAGTCTGTTGTTAAAGACAGACAGCATTGTCTTTCGGAAAGCTCACATTTGGACCTAGAGTCAAATGGATCTATCTAATGTATATAATGTGAGGCATGGGGTCACACTTCACTTTTTTCCTCATGAATGTCAGCTGGTCCTGCACAGTTCATTGAAAAGATTTTTCTTTCCCTTCTACTCTGCAGGGTAACCTCCATCATACACCCAGTGTCTATATATGTCTTAGATCTGTTTCTAGATTTTGTTTTATACTTGTTTCTAGGTTTTATATTTTGTTTCATTAACTGATTTGTCTGTCCTTGCACCAGTACCACATTGTCTTGAAAATGAAGGTTGATGTTCAACAGAACATCTTCTCTCCTTGCTCTTCTTCAAGAGACTCTTCTTAGCCCTTTGTGTATCAGTCTTAAGTTTTAGAATTAGCATGTCAAGTTCAACAAGATTCTTTTGGATTTTGATCAATTGCTTTGAATCTGTAGATCAATTTGGAAAGAATTGTCATCTTACCAGTATTGAGTCTTCCAATCCATGACCACGGCATATCCCTTTGTTAGTTCATCTTAAGCTTTTGTTGGTAGTGTTTTGTGGCATTATGTATTTGATTTTTACATATCTTTAATTGAGTGTATTCCTTTGTGTTTCATTTTTTATGTGGTGAGAACTGGTGTTAAACCTGGAAGCTGAATATATACATTAGCTGTGACACATTGGTTCTCCTCCAAGCTGTGTAGCCACCAGTAATGCTTGCACATACCCACTAGGAAAGGCATGTGCCAGAATATTCATAAGCTTCATTGTTCATCATCTAAATGTCACTGAAAGAGTGGATAAATTGTGGTATGTCTGTGGAATGCAGTACTCTGCACAGTAATGAAATATGGAACCAGTGCTATTGGGTTGGCCAAAAAGTTCATTTGGGTTTCCTGTAATATTGTATGGAAAAACCCGAACGCACTTCTTGGCCAATCCAATACATGTCACAATGTGAACATGTTATATAGAGTGAAAGAAGTCAGGCAGGCATAACATTATCTATGTGATTCCAGTTATATAAAACTCGTAGACAAAACTCACCTGTTTTACTGCAAGTGAAAATAGTGGTCATCTTTGAGGAAGAAAGGGAATGAATCATGTCTGGAATAGGGCAAATGGGACGTCTCAGGCTGCTGACAGTGTTTGGGTTTTTTGACCTGAAAGTGATTACACAGTGTGTCTGTTTTGTAATAATTTATTGAGCTGTAATGTTTGTGAGTTTTTCTACATGCATATTACATTTAATAAAAGCTTTAAATCTAGCAAAATGCTTAGACACCAGCAAAGTACAATAAAACAAAAGCAGAGTACACAAAAGAAAAAAAAGCAAGCAAAAATGCAGATTCACAATGAAGGTGAAAAACAGAAAAATATGACAAACTAAAATAAATAATGGGAATCTCATATTCTAAGCTTTTTGCAAATGGTGGTCTTGGTTCCACTTTCCGTTTGCCCATCTGTTTCATAACTGTCTGTCTATTCTCCACATCTACTAATCTGCTGAAAAAATGCCTACCATCAAGGTACTTCCTAGTTGCCACATTCTTTGAATTATTTTCTCAGAGCAAACTTGAAGATGAACCAGTCAGAGTAGAGAAGGGAAGGTCAGGTGGGTGGGAGCTGTCAAGGAAAGAAAAAACAATGTAAGAAAGAAGGAACATTCAATGGAGTCAAGTATTGTAGAGAACAAAAGCCTGAGAAATGAGAGAGATGCCAGCAGTTGAACTGAGGAAATGTATACCCTGAAGGTATTCTTGACTTTGTTTTTATGAGTAACAAACATCTTAATCGATAGACTTTATTTTTCAGAACCATTTTAGATTTACCAAAACAAAAACAAAAAAAAAAACTGAGTAGAGAGAACATTCAGGGGGACTTCTGATAGACTTTATTTTTTAGAACCATTGTAGATTTACCCAAAAAAAAAAAAAAAAAGCCTGAGTAGAGAGAAAATTCAGGGGGACTTCTCTGGTGGTTGAATACCTGAGACTCCAAGCTCCTAATGCATGGGGGCTGGTTTTGATCCCTGATCAGGAAACTAGATCCCACATGCTGGAACTAAAAATCCTACATGCTGTAAGAAAGACCCAGCACAGTCAAATAAAATAAATATTTTTTAAAATTTTTAAAAAAGAAAGTTCAGAGAATTTCCAAACCACCAGTTTGCTCTATTTAGTAACATTTTACATCAGTATAGTACATTTGTTCCAAGCAATGGACCAATATTGATCCATAATTATGTACTCAAGCCCATCATTTATTCACATTTCCTTAGTTTTTATCCAGTGTCCTGTTTTTTGGTCCCATCCAGGACATTTAGTTGTCATGTCTCCTTAGGACTTTTCTTGTGTTTGAGGGCCTTGATGGTTTTGAGAAGCACTGGTTAAGTGTATTGTAAGACGTCTGTCTGTTGGAGTTTGGTGTTTTTCTCAAGACCAGACTGTGATTACAGATATAAGCGAGGGAGACCACAGATGTACTGAAAAGTAAGGCCCAACATGTCACCAGTGGCAGATCATCTCAAGACATTTTGAAATGTATCAGCTGATAGTTACACAACTTGCAGGGTGTCTTGAATCCCTTAAAATTTATTTCTAAAACTTTGGAGTGTGTCTGCCTTTTTTCTAGGGCAAGATCTTTTAAGTTTCTTCACATCCATGAAGTGTCTGTGTGTACCACAGCCCATTATAGAATCTCAGCTACATACGGTGCTTGTTTCTCTGAGTGCTTCTAAATTTGAACCCTATAAGAGAAACCCAAATGTTAAAACGAAAATGCATTTTGATCACTGAGAAACCATTTTCTTCTCTCTCTTTTTTTTTAATGTAGCCATGAAATTTATAGCCTCAGTGTTTTCCAAAGACACTTTGGGACTCAGGGCTAGCATACACACACATACATAAACACACACATTTCTCAAGCAGTATGGATTTTGACACTTAAACTTAGTAAAAACCTTAAGCATTAGCATATTACGTGCCAAATGATGCCTGGCTCTTTAAATCATCAACATTTCTTTGGTTTTAGTAAAATATCTAAGGAAAAGTGGAGTTGTAGAAACAACTTAGGAATTTTCAGCTTTCAAAATAAAAACATTACATCGTCTAGGTCTGTTGTGGACTTTATTTTTATAAAAATTTTAAGTATTGACTTAGTGATAAGTGAATTGTCTCTGTCAAAACATTGATATTTCTAACAGCACAATCTTTAAATATAACAGGTTCTTCTTGCAAAACGGAAACTGGATGGAAAATTTTATGCTGTCAAAGTGTTACAGAAAAAGATAGTTCTCAATAGAAAAGAGGTAAAATAAAATACCTTTGTTTCTCCTATATCCATCTTCTCAGTTAACAGAATTGTTTTCTGGTGTATAATGCAAGTTGATTTTTTTTACCTTTTCTTTTAATTTTTTTAAACAGCAAAAACACATTATGGCTGAACGAAATGTGCTCTTGAAAAATGTGAAACATCCGTTTTTGGTTGGATTACATTATTCTTTCCAAACATCTGAGAAGCTTTATTTTGTTCTGGATTTTGTTAATGGAGGGGAGGTGAGTAATTAGTGTTTCAGTATTGATGATGTTTAGGGAAAAAAAATAGAATTGAGTTAGAGTTTTTCTTAAGGGTTTTGGAAGCAAAGCCCGCATAGACAGCTATTTGTTGAGTAGCAATAGTATATAAGATGCTGGCTAATCAGCACAGTGCAGGATGTGGAGAAGTGAGACATAAAGTTCTTTTCCTAAGCAGCTTATGGTGTAGGTGGGAAGCTCATAAAAGAACCTTGTTATGAAGCTACAGACTTCTCTGATAGTTTTGTCACTGAGCTATGTAGCAAGAACGTATATTGAAACATTGGAATGAAACTTGATTTGTAATTTTTGATAATTAACATTTCAGCAGTTGCATATAAACATTAGTCTGTCATTTTCCAAAACGTGCAACTGTTAATCAGGCGAGATGATCCTGTAATAAAGGGTTCTGTGGTGAAGCTAGTTTGGAAAATGTTTCATGTTATAGCTCCTTGGTGGTTTACAATACGTTTCAGCATATTTGAGACTTTGAGAAATTAATGCCTTAAAGACAGCCAGGATTTATTTTTAAAAAACTTTTTTAAGCCACACAGTCACCTTTTGTTTGTTTGAACCAAATCTAATAATAATATTCCCCAAAACTCTGAATCAGAGGGATATTGAAATATATTTTTGAGGAATGCTGCTGGTAAGATAGTAATTCCAGTAATAGCTAACTTGTATTGAGCATTCTTATGACTCTCTATACATGCTGTTTTATCCTCACAACAATTGTGTTGTATAAAACAAAGAAACTTAGTGAGGTACGGAGAAGCTAATAACTTGATTAAGTCATATGGGTTAGTCCATGTGAAAGATATCCACATAGAGGTGGTGGTTAAAGTCATTGGATTGAGTTGGTTGGGAAGGTATCCAGAGAAAGAATAATAGTGGAGAAACTGGGGACAGACACCTTATCAATCCTTGAAGCATTGCGGGTAGTAAGAAGCAGAGGTGGAACTCTCCAAGGTAGAAGAAAGCCCAATGAGAGATCATTGTTTTAGAACCTAAAGATTTAGAATAAGAACCTAGGGCAAATTTAGCTTAGGCAGGTAACCTGATGACTAGAGAGTGGGTTGTAAGGAATACATGAAGAATTAGGAAGTGTAAGAAATGAACTGAAGGGACATCCCTGGTGATCCAGTGGTTAAGAGTCTGCCTTCCAATGCAGGGGACACAGGTTCGATCCCTTGTCAGGGAATTAAGATCCCACCTGCTGTGGAGCAGCTAAGCCCATGTGCCACAACAAGAAAAGCCTGTCTGTACCACAGTGAAGACCCAGCACAGCCAAAAAGTAAAAAAAGAAAATGAACTGGAGAATTCCAGCTGCCACTGAGCTTCAGCCAGTTGCTACCATGCTGAATTTAGGCTTAATGGTTCAGAGACCTGCCCACCCCACCCCCCATTTCCCTTTGCCGCCTGCCCGAACTAAAACTATGAGTTTTTACCCAAAAAAATTTTCCCAATTTTTAAATGTTACCAGTTATTTTAGATTTTTCTGAAAACATTATTTGGTTCAAACAGATTATATCTTGGTTTTGTTTGGTCTGCCAGCCACTAGTTACCAATTTCTGAATAGTATTTGGTTTAATTCAAATAATAAAAGATCAAGTAAGATAATTAACATGGAAAAATCAAGATCATTGGTCTTCATTAATAATCTTTTCTAGGGGGGTTGCTTGGTGTGGTGAGGATACTGCCACACTGGAGGATTGAGGGGTAAATAGATGAGGAGTAAGTTAGCAAGAGCAGGGAAAAAGTTATGGTTGAAGAGTGAATGATTGCTGGGCGGATGGGGGACACAGGCAAGAGAGTATCAAAATTCGGTACTTTGGTGCTTTTTTTATCTCATGTTCAAGGTAACGAAAATAAATCCTGTTTTTATATTTACAGAGTATATTTGTCTCACTTTATGTGTGAATTATCTTAGTATTCATTTTTTAACTTCAATTTTATAGCTGTTTTTTCACTTACAAAGAGAGCGGTCCTTTCCTGAACACAGAGCTCGGTTTTATGCTGCTGAGATTGCCAGTGCATTGGGTTACTTGCACTCCATCAAAATAGTGTACAGGTAAATTTTTAAAATTGCACTTGTGAAAATGTCTTTTTATTATTTTGTTTCAATTCAAATTGAGTTTTGCTTTTCTTTCCTTTTAATTTGATAGAGACTTGAAACCAGAAAATATTCTCTTGGATTCAGTAGTAAGTATTGGCTTTTAAAAATCTGCTGGTTCACGATTCTTGTTGATGTTATGCTTAATGAAAAAGAGTCAGCCTCAAAGGTTCCACACTGTGATTCCATATAATGGAATACATGTTCCATTCATACATGAGTGTTTTATATAACATTCTCAAAAAATCCAAACCAGAGAGATGGAGAACAGATTAGTAGTTGTAAGGGGACCAGGGACTAAGGGATAGGGAAGTTCAAAAATAAAGCAGTAACATAAGAGAGTTCTTTTGTTCCTTTGGGTTGATGAAAGTTTTCTGATTGTAGAGGTAGTTACACAAATCCATATATCTCTATTGCATAGAGCTACACACAGGGCTTCCCTGGTGGCCCAGTGGTAAAGAATCCACCTGCAATGCAAGAGACATGAGCTCGATTATTAGGTCGGGAAGATCCCCTGGAGAAGGAAATGGCAGCCCACTCCAGTATTCTTGCCTGGGAGATCCCATGGACAGAGGAGCCTGGCAGGCTGTTTTCCATGGGGTCACAAAAGAGTCGGACACGACTCAGCAACTGAAACAACACATACACACACAAATGCCTACATGTAAAAGAGTGAAAACTGAATAAAGGTGGCTGTCTAGCTAACCCAATTGTACCAGTGTCAATTTCCTGATTCTGACACTGTACTACGTTACATAGGCTGTCAGCACGGGGTGCGTGGGAGGAGGGAGAAGCTGGGGGAAGGGGACACGGAGCTTTGTGTACTATTTTTTGCAGTTTGCTTTTGGTCTATGATTATTTCAAAATCAAATGTTCTTTAAAAGTGTCAATTTATATCCATGCATTATTTTACTTTACTGCCTCTGTATTTGTCAGGGACATGTCGTCTTAACAGATTTTGGGCTTTGTAAAGAAGGAATTGCTATTTCTGACACCACAACAACATTTTGTGGGACACCAGAGGTAAGAAATTTATCTCATTTGTCATTCATGGAATCATACGTGAAATGCAAAACTGAATCACAAATTGTATATATAAAATTTGAAATCAGAAAAGTAGAGTAAAGAGACTTCTCTGGTGGTCCAGTGGTTAGGACTCTATGCTTCCACTGCAGAAGTTGTGGGTTCAATCCCTGCTTGGGGAGCTAAGATCCTGCATGCCTCATGCTGCTGCTGCTCTGCTAAGTCGCTTCAGTCGTGTCTGACTCTGTGCGACCCCATAGATGGCAGCCCACTAGGCTCCCTCGTCCCTGGGATTCTCCAGGCAAGAACACTGGAGTGGGTTGCCATTTCCTTCTCCAGTGCATGAAAGTGAAAAGTTAAAGTGAAGTCGCACAGTCGTGTCTGACTCTTAGCGACCCCAAGGACTGCAGCCTACCAGGCTCCTCCGTCCTTGGGATTTTCCAGGCAAGAGTACTGGAGTGGGGTGCCATTGCCTTTTCCGACATACCTCATGGTGCGGCCACAAAAAAAAAAAAGGAAAGAAAAGTAGAATAAAATGTTTTCAGCTTCCAACCAGCTGGGAATATCTGATAATCATCTCTTTTTTAAATAAACATTTAAAAGTTTATTGGTAGTTTTTTTTAAACTCTGATTTTGTGATATTACTAGTAACCAACAAAGATAAATTACACTTATTTGTGCTTATTTGTTTTTAATGTTAAAAGTTTATCTTCGATTTCTTCAAGCATTTGATTATATTTCTAATCTTTAAGGAAAAAAATCATGAATCAGTGATGAAAATGTTCAAAAATTAATTGTGATAATGTTGGAACAACTCTGTAAATATATTGAATTGTACACTTTAAATGGGTGAATTGCTTGGTATTTGAATATCTCAATAAAGCTACTTTTTTTAAAGGGAATAAGCTGAAGCAAATATGGCAAAATGTTAGCATTTATTATGTTTGGATGGCAGCGCTATTGGTTTCTATTACATATTTATAGTTTTTATATGGTTAAAATATTTCATAATGAAGCTATTTAATGCAAGAAAATAAAGCAATGTGTATGGGGGGCGGGGATTACAAATCAGACTTTATTAACCAGAACATCCTATTCTCTAATCATGTTAACTAGCAGAAAATGTATCTTTCCATTTGAGACAGTGATAATAATCCTGGAGATTTATGTTAAAGCGTTGTTATTCTAATTTCACATATACACACATTTAAAATATCGTATTTATTGCGATCTTAAGTGCCAGGTAGCTTTTGTTAGTCATCTAAATTTTAATGTGATCAGAAACTAGTAAACCCTTTTTATTTATTTTCCCATTTCTTTGTATCACATAAAAAAGCTGAAGAATGTATTTCATTGTATATATTTCATGTGGGAAGAGGAAATACATATTTTGAAGTCTAAAATTCAAATGCACTGTTTTATATTTGCAAAATCATGATGCTTAAATGTTTTACAAGTTGTGTAAATAGCCATCTAATAACTTATACAACTTTTAAAAATAATACATTAAAGAATTGCTGTCATAATTCTTAAATAAGAATACAGTTAATTTTTTTCTTTTACTGAAAAGGAAAAAATGAATTATAATTGTCATATTAAGAATTCTTTCTTCAATAATGACTTGTTTCTTCAAGAAAAAGAATAAAGAGAAATAAGATTTAATTAATTAATCTAAAATTAATTTTGTGAAAGACAACCCTCTGCAAAATACCTACTTTATTATGGTTTCTATACTTGTCATCCTTCTCTGTCTTAACTGCATCATCATTCCTGGGTAAACTACTTGAATATGTGGTTTTTGAAAATTATCCCAGTGGACTCTCAAGTACCACTGACCAAGAACCACTGATACAGTGAGAATACCAAACCAACTGAAAATCTAGATAACATGTTTCATTTAGTGTAATATAACGCCTAAGATTTATTAAATTTCTCAATTATTCCTAGGTTTTGTTTTGATTTGTTTCTGAGTTGTTCTAATAGTTAATCTTTTCTGTAGTATCTAGCACCTGAAGTAATCAGAAAACAACCCTATGACAACACTGTGGATTGGTGGTGCCTTGGTGCTGTTCTGTATGAGATGCTCTATGGATTGGTATGTGTTTCTACTCTGTTGTTATGATTCCAGTACATTGTAATTGATTGGAGTTTTCTCTTTTGCCTTTCAGTAATCTTGTGGACACTTGTTAACTAGATAACACTAACAGAACAGTAGTAACCTGGTTAAATGAATCCAGAACCACATTAGGGGTATGCACAAAAAGAAAACCTGTCATTTTGTTACTGATTTTTTAGAATTATTTTTCTGCCACACTAATCACTACTTCAAATATTCATCCCACTAGCATTTTTTAGAAATAGATACCTAGTTATAACATTAAAATTACCCACTTTCAATCAGTTTACTCTGGCCATTCTGCCTAATTTCTAATTTTCTTAATTTCAAAAAGATGGAAAGAAAAAGATTTTATTTATCAGAAGATAATAATACCTTTTGTCTTTTGCCTTGTATTTTGTTTTCATAGGATTTAATTAGGATACTGGTGCTCTGCTTTTTTTCTTTTAATTTTAATCACCAGGAGCCCTTTATTTCCTTTACCATAAACACCATGTCTTGAAGATGTCATTGGAAAAAAAGTGATGTTTACTATGTGATCAGTTTCCCCAGTTTTTATTAATTAAAGACATTATCAGCCAACGCTTCTGATTAACAAGTCAAGTTGTTTTACTACATTGAGTTAACATCATTTCAGCCAGGACAGACATTTTTAGGTTCTCTTGGTGGTCCTGTGAGTGGCCAGCATGGGAGCCATGCACTCGATGCTGCCCTCATGAGGCCACGCCCACCGTCACTGAGACCTGAGGTGGGCGTGGCTTTTCTGTTTGCTGTGTGTGAGTGTGTGTGTCCCCTGAAAACAGGGGTGATGAAATTTAACCCCCGAGGTATGTTTTAGAGAATTTGTCTCATGTTGTTAACTTTGACAGATGCCTGTGACAGCCAACACTCTCTTCTCTGCCCTTGACCACAATCCGCTTGTTAAAAAGACCCAGTTTTGCTGTGTTAACACAGGGAGTTCACGTTGGTGCTCTGTGACAGCCTAGAGGGTTGGGATGGGGGGATGCTCAAGAGGGAGGGGATATATGTATACTTATAGCTCATTCACATTGTTACTAATACTTATAAAGCAATTATATTCCAATAGAAAAAAAAAAAAGACCTAGTTTTCTGGTTATGCTGGTAATTTAGAAGACCTGCTAACCATGTTATATCTTACATTCTTTAAGAGTTGAGTGTTTCTCATCCTGATATTTTCATATCCTTTTAATTTCTTTAGAAGTCTTTGAGAGTATAAAATATCATTGCATGTAAAATGCAACTGATTCAGTAGGGAATATTTGAATCACATACTTTATTAATCAGGCTTATATTAATGATTCAGAAATAAAGTTACATTTTAAAAACTGAAAAATGAAGTTTTTTTTTCCTGTACAAAAGGGAAAAAAATGACAAGCCTGTAACTTCTTAAATTATTTTTCCTTTAAAACTTTTAACTCAGTAATGAACTGGCCAGTCCTCATGCTGAAGCTGTACCTCAGGTCTTTAAGCTGTTACAGGAGCAGGACACTGCCACCACCACAAGTTCTTAGGAAGAACACTTTCTAGAAATCTGTTTAAATTAGCATATTACTGTGTCTCAAGAAATCATTTAATTTTCGCCCTGTGTCAAATCTGTTTCCAGTAATTCTGTCATTATGTCTTATGGTGAAGTTGGAGGTTGTTTTCTTTAAAACAGTTATTATTACAACTTTTATGCAATTCACACCTGTCTTCCCAGTGTTATTGAATAAACCGGTCCTTATTCATTCAGTGACCTTGTATTAAGGTCTACAGTGTGTTGACTTTTAAAATCTCTTCCCATGGGAGGCCTTACTGTAAGGGTACACAGGCCCAGAGATGCCAGTGCTTTTCTGCAGCTGCTGGACGCAGACTGCTCTCTTTAGGTCAGGGCCAAATCTAACTATTTTAAACCCCATTTGTGCATAGTTCAATTAGTACTAACTTCCTTTCTCTATCTTGGTTTTTTTTTTTTTTTTTAAGCCTCCTTTTTATTGCCGAGATGTGGCTGAAATGTACGACAATATTCTTCACAAGCCTCTAAGTTTGAGGCCAGGAGTGAGCCTCACTGCCTGGTCCATTCTGGAAGAACTCCTAGAAAAAGACAGGCAAAATCGACTCGGTGCCAAAGAAGACTTTGTATGTACATCTTTCTCAGTACCCTCTTTATTTATTTATCATTTGAAGAAAAATCCTCATTTTATGTAGTATTTAATGGGATGAATACAGCTCCTAAAGAATAGTACCATGAAAAAGAAGCATGCTTGTCCCAAAAATTTTCACCAGGGTTTATATAAAACTGTACAGTGTATAAAACTCCTGCACATGCATTTTTTTCATTTGACCTTCAGAATAATTTGATCCTGTCTTTTTCATCCTCCATATCCAGCTTTCATATCCTGTTATTTGTTTGATTTCATTTATTAGCATTTTTGCTCCTCCCTTCTTCCTAAAAAAATAATGTGTGGCTTGCATTTTTTGATTGCCTAAACTTTTAGCTCATTTTGTTTAGGAAGAATTAAAGTGCCCCTTGACTGCATGAGGTAGTAACTTTTGCTTGAACTATCATTCAGTGACTTTTTTTTCCTGAGAATGTAAATGTGACATCTCCTTAAAAAATTATGGGATCTGCAAGAGTTGTTTCTTTTTGTTTTTCACTTCAAATCAGAATAATTTAATTGCTAACAAAGTTACTGGTGTTACATTACTGAATTCATGAATTACTGAGGAACATGAATTTTAAATTCATTAAAAGTTCTCAGGAATTCTTGAGGGCTGTTTGCCAGTCTTGAACTTGAGCTGTGAATAGTGAACTCCCTGGTGAAGTGCAGGACTTGGGCTCCAGAGTCCACTGTTTTAGGGAACCTTGCTAATGCTCCCTCCTTGTACCTCAGTCCTTTTGTTGAATTCACTCAGAGAAATTTGAACCCTGGATGAATCAATCTATTTGCCATCCCTTTGCTGGTGGACCGTGCTGACGGAAGTTACACAACTGAGAATATTGGAAGCACTGTGAGGTCTAGTCATTAGTCTTGGATGTTTCTCCACCTAATGCTCCTGCTCTCTGTAGTGACTATTTTAGACCTTCTCTCCAAATTTCTGGGCTTCACCGGTGGCTCAGATGGTAAAGAATCTGCTTGCAATGCTGGAGACCCAGGTTTGATCCCTTGAGTCAGGAAGATCCCCTGGAGAAGGGAATGGCTACCCACTCCAGCATTCTTGCTGACTTTTTATGTTCCTTTCCTTCTTCACTTTTAGCAGATGCTGTTGCCTTCTGTTTTATAGCAAAAATAGAATCAGCAGAGACGACTCCTCACGTAGACCCAGTGTTATACAGCCCATTTACCTCTTGAGCTCCTCTGTGTGTGACAGTCCCCATCTTTTTCTATACTGCAGCCATACTGGGCTCTTGTTTTCTTGACCAAACTAATCTGTCTGCCACCTCAGGCCCTTTGTATGCCTCCTGGAATATTCTCCCCTCATTCTTTTTTGTCTGGCTCCTTCTTACTGATCTTCCAGAACTCTGGTCAGATATCACTTCCCCTGAGAAGCAGGATAGGGATCCTACTTTTTATACACTTTGTGGCTCCTTGTAGGAGAAAAGGTGGAATGGGTATGAGTACTTTGCCAGCTTTCAACAGTAGTAACCCAGAGTGGAATTGTTTTTGATAGTAGAGCTTGTCACCTGAATTTTACCTCAGCCTCACCATGTAAAAGTCTCATTTGACATCTTTATCTCCACATTCAGTAGTAATAATTCTTTGTATCTAGGTAGTACTTTATTCCTTTCATACCACTTTTATTTCCATATTTGCCAGTGATTCTTACAACAACCTATGAATATGAAATATATAGGGCAGGAATGTTAACCTCACTTTACCTGTGAGGAAACAATGACTTGAAGAGGACATAACTTAAGGTGGTCATTCTGAGTTAACTCTCCCATGCTTCCTCTGGGTGTCTATCCACACTGTTTGGCCACATTGAATGACATGAACATGTGCCTAGAAAGAACTTTGGAAGGAGTGGGACCAAGTGGGAATGGTTTGGCTTCCTAAAATTCTTCAGTGAGTACTCAGTATATCTTTTAGCATTCAGTTCACTTCAGTCGCTAAGTCATGTCTGACCCCATGAATCGCAGCATGCCAGGCCTCCCTGTCTATCACCATCTCCCGGAGTTCACTCAGACTCATGTCCATTGAGTTGACGATGCCATCCAGCCATCTCATCTTCAGTCGTCCCCTTCTCCTCCTGCCCCCAGTCCCTCCCAGCATCAAAGTCTTTTCCAATGAGTCAGCTCTTCACATGAGGTGGCCAAAGTACTGGAGTTTCAGCTTTAGCATCAGTCCTTCCAATGAACACCCAGGACTGATCTCCTTCAGAATGGACTGGTTGGATTTCCTTGCAGTCCAAGGGACTCTCAAGAGTCTTCTCCGACACCAGAGTTCAAAAGCATCAATTCTTTGGCGCTCAGCCTTCTTCACAGTCCAACTCTCACATCCATACATGCCACTGGAAAAACCATAGCCTTGACTAGACGGACCTTTGTTGGCAAAGTAATGTCTCTTGCTTTTTAATATGCTATCTAAGTTGGTCATAACTTTCTTCCAAGGAGTAAGCATCTTTTAATTTCATGGCTGCAGTCACCATCTGCAATGATTTTGGAGCCCAGAAAAATAAAGTCTGACACTGTTTCCACTATTTGCCCATCTATTTCCCATGAAGTGATGGGACCAGATGCCATGATCTTCATTTTCTGAATGTTGAGCTTTAAGCCAACTTTTTCACTCTCCTCTTTCACTTTCATCAAGAGGCTTTTTAGCTCCTCTTCACTTTCTGCCATAATGGTGGTGTCATCTGCATATCTGAGGTTATTGATATTTTTCCTGGCAATCTTGATTCCAGCTTGTGCTTCTTCCAGCCCAGCGTTTCTCATGATGTACTCTGCATATAAGTTAAAGAAGCAAGGTGACAATATACAGGCTTGGCGTACTCCTTTTCCTATTTAGAACCAGTCTGTTGTTCCATGTCCAGTTCTATGTTGTTCCATGTCCAGTTCTAACTGTTGCTTCCTGACTTGCATATAGGTTTCTCAAGAGGCAGGTCAGGTGGTCTGGTATTCCCATCTCTTTCAGAATTTCCCACAGTTTATTGTGATCCGCACAGTCAAAGGCTTTGGCATAGTCAATAAAGCAGAAATAGATGTTTTTCTGGAACTCTCTTCCTTTTTCCATGATCCAGTGGATGTTGACAGTTAGTAAATCTGTTTCTTTACTATTCTAGCTTGAAATTCAGAATCATCCCTTTTTTGAGTCACTCAGCTGGACTGATCTTGTGCAGAAGAAGATTCCACCACCGTTTAATCCTAACGTGGTAAGGTTACATCCAAGTCTTTGATTCTAAATAGTGAAGTGTGGGACTATAGCTCCTCGTAATTTTAGGACTAGATCTCAAAATCTAACCTGAATAAAACTGAATCAGTGCTGAAATATTTATGAAACAGGTCAGGTATAACTGGTAACTTCAAGATAATTCCTAAGATTTTAGTTACTTTAGATTGATACAAATATCTTCCAGCCCAGTATCTGTGAAGTGTTTTCTTTAGAGCATGTGTGAAAAAGGAATGAGCACAATAGGTTAAAAAAAATGCAAATTAAAGTGACCATGGGGTATCAAATTCATATCTATTAAAAAAAAATTTAAGTAACACTAATGCACTTTTTCCTAGATTGATGTAAAACCAGCTACAGTCAAACATTATTAATGATAATGTAAATTGTTACATCCTATTTGGAAAACAGTAAGACAGTATTATAAAAATGCTTATGTTAGCTTGACTTGTTAAATCTTCTGATGGAAACATTTTACTTAAAGGATTAACAGTGTTGAAATGTTTGGAAATAAATATATAATGATAGGGAGATTATTAATAAATCATGAGAAGGCTAATAGTGATGTTACTAATGATAGCTTCCTATATGTTGGCATATTATACTTCTTATGCATTACAGCATGTAATTTATGTGTCAAATAAGCTGCCAAGTTACTGCTATTACTGTTCTTACTATACATGTTTGATAAATGAAGAAATGGAAACTCAGAGATGTCATGTAGCTGGTTAAAAGTAGTAGAGCTGTGATTCAAAGCTGTGCCTGATTCAAGGTCATTATTCCTTCTATGTGATTGTACATGAACAAAAGACAAAACAAGCAATTACAGAAAACTAAATACAGATGGTTGCTAGATGTTTGAGATGTCCAAACTCAGACATTTAAGGAAAGCAAAATAAAACCCTCACCTGTTGCTGTTTTTCACCTAACAGATAAGCAAAGATTTAAAAATTAGCTCCTATACTATCCTCAATACTAGTGTCTTTTACTCAAGCCAGACAACAATCCTATGAAATAGTACTGGTGTTTTCCACATAGTACAGATAAATTAACTTAGGCTCAAAAAGGTCAAATCACTCGTGAAAGTTTAAAATTAAAATTGTAGAAGTAGAACTTGAGCTTGGGTGCTTTGAAAAGGGTCCTTTCTCACTTGTAACATGAGCCATGCAGTATTATCCCTCGCAATATGAGCCATGAACCATCAGGGTACTCATAAAATATTTATAAAGTCAAGTGAAGGAACATTTGTCATCATTTATTGAGCACCTTCTATGTGTCAGATTTGGGAAATTTTATGTATTAACGCATCTAGTCCTCACTATAACCTTAACAGGTTTATGGTAGTATTTTTATTTTACAGAGAAGAAGAAACAAACTCACAGAGATAGGTTAGTTTATATAAGGAATTATAGCTAGCAGCCTTCATAGCCAGTATTCAAACCTTAGTCTTGTTCCAGAGTCCATGCTTCTAGGGTTATAAATGAGAATTTGATGACTTTTATATACATACATGAATATAATTTTTAGCATTCTTTCTCCTCTGTTGGAGAATCTCTCATGTGGAAGGATCTAGCATGCTGGATTTCCCTGGTCTCTGCTCTGCTTGTTTGTAGACCTGCTGGGCTAACTCTTCCCTTGACTTCCATATCTGCTGTGAATCCATTTACCTTGGTTAGAGTTGGTGAATTGGACATTTTAAGGATCCCCTTCCCCTGAGTGGAAAATACCCAGAGTTTCAGGGATGGGCTTAAAGAGTGAACCACCTGAGTTTGTATCCCAGTTTTGATCTGTAAATACATTGGAAGGGAAGAGTCCATTAGCTTGTATCAGCTTCCTGAAGGAAGGTTAACCACTGCCTTTGAGCCTAAGTAGCCACGATACTTCACTTCCCAGGTTCCAGTCCCCTTAGGTCTGCAGAGCTAAGGGTGTCACAGCCAGATGTTGAATGAATGACCTCTGTAGAATCACCTTTAATATTCATTTCTTCATCAAAAGGCCTTCCCAGAATTGAGAAACTGGATGGGCAGGCATTTTAAGGAAGAGCAGATGCAAAATGCTCTCTTGAAAACCTCCCTGAGCACCTTTTCTAAACTTAGAGGTGATGATGGGTAGAGAGTAAGCAGGTCAGTTACAGGACCTGAGAGTCACATTAACAGAGGCAAGCACTCTGTCATACTGGCCTTCCTCACCCTTCTCTCTCCTCCCCCTGCCCAACAACGAGAACCTGAACTGTGAGAAGGGCATGAATAATGAAAGGCAAAAAGGAAAAAGCAGGAAATGTTTCAGGAGACGTGATGGAGTAGGAAGACATCTAAACTTGCCAGGAATAAATGGACGGATTCCAAAGAGGGCTTTAATGAGTGACTACATCAATGGGAAAAAAAGATATGGTGAATAATGGTATGCTTTTCGATGTTTTAGGTGGGACCGGATGATATCAGGAACTTTGATGCAGTGTTTACAGAAGAAACAGTTCCGTATTCTGTCTGTGTGTCTTCTGACTATTCCATAGTGAACGCCAGTGTACTGGAAGCAGATGATGCCTTTGTTGGTTTCTCTTACGCGCCTCCTTCAGAAGACTTATTTTTGTGAACAGTCTGCCCTCCAGAAACCGTTAAGCAAATATAAGCCTACAGATGAAACGGAAACTTCTGTTTGTGTGAATATATTCAAATATGTTTAACTAGTGCCTCATTTTTACATGTAATGTTTAAAACTATGAAAAATGTATTTTCTGCTGTATGCAAGAAAATAGGGCATTTCAAAGAGCTAAGTTTTGGATTAAAATTTGTATTCTTGTTTATTAAGCTTATTTTTAAACAAATTTTAAAAGCTGTTGTTCTTAGCACTAACCTATTTTTTGAAAAAAACAAAAAAACTTTTTGCTAATGACTGTTTTTTTCCCCTCTAGGTTTACACTAACATCTACCCAAGATCGGCTGTTTTTCAGCAGTCTATTGCAGTTCAGTTAATGTATATTAACGCCGTTGTAGCTCTCTACTTTGACCTTTGTTCTCTGATCACAACTATGCAATTGGTACATGGTTGTTTAAGAAAAAAGCTATTATCTTTCCCTAATGAATCACTGTTTGACATAATCATTCCTTGGTAGGATTAAAATATAAAAGCATAGTTAATTCACCGGCTGCTAGCTGATGCTTTGGATAACTGTTCATTCTACAGATCAAAATAAGAAGTAACAAGAGGAAACTCTACGTTTCTGAAATACCAGTTCAAATTTGTGAATTATTTTTCCTCTGGAGGAAAAGTGAAAGTTTAATAGTTAGACAATTAAAATATTCCCAAAGATCTGAAGGGAAATAAAGTAACTGCTGGATTTTTTTTTAGGTGGTGCCAAAAATGAATGTCTCTGTTTCATGTATTTATATTACCAATACATTCTATTTATGTTCTTTTTGGTCTTTTGAATATTTAATATATTGTTAAGTAGGTCTAAATCTTGGCATTTGCTTTTGCAAATAGCTGTTCGAAGCTGTCTTCCTAATTGGTTGATAAGTAATAAGAATATTGCACTGTCTGTTTACCTAATTGGGAATTAAAAGAATAGCAAATTATGGGTCAGTATAAATCTATACAGTTTTACTACAGTGTAACAAAAGTTAAAAATAATTTAGGCAGATACATAGTATCTTATTTATCTTAGAAAAAGTACAGAAAATTGACCTTTAAAATCATACTAAAAACCAACTTGTGTACTTGTACAAAAGGAGTATATTCAGAAAACTAAAAATTATGCTTACCTTGGGGTTCTGATTCTTAGTTTAGAGATTTTTCAAGTCTTGTAGGAAACTGTGAAAGAGTTCAGTGACACAGTTTTGATGCCTCAAGAACAAGCGTTCTTTCATGTAATTTTCTCTTGAGAAAGAAATTATAGAATTCCCTTTAGTTTACAATCATTCAGCAGAAGCGGGGATGGGAGAGTGTACTTTTGTTAGATTAGTAATATTTGCATCCAATACACTGAATCTTCCTTTAGAGGTAAGACTTTAATAGCAACACTGTAAATATTTGGTTTATTTGGCACTACTGTAAGTTCTGCTTTTATACAAAGCTCTTTGCTTATTGTAAAGCAAAATAAAAACTGTAGTTTCTTTATGATTTTTTTACTCAGCTGTTCCTTAAACTGCCAAATATTAAAGTGCAATATTGTATGTTTTTAACAACAGATTTTAAATAGAATACTGATGTTTCTCGGGTCACAAGAAATACAAATCTTATAAGTATAATAAAAACTAGCAAAAAGATTAATGATCATCTAATGCCTGCCATTATTTTAAAATTGGTGATGGTTACAATAGTCATTGCAAACAGTAATTATTCATATATGTAAGGGAGAGAAGTATAACATTTTAAATATTTGGTACATTACACAGAAATTACTAGATTATCATAGGCTGACATGTTTAATATTCAGTGAGCAAAATCTCTTCCAAGTTTCAAGATTATCTTTTTTCTCAGAGCATGCTGTCTTTTAGAAAATATATGCCATTTGAATACTTGAACTATTTCATGGTTATTGTCAAAATAAACTCAAAGGTTGAAATGAAGAAGCCCCAACATTCTTCATGTTATACATATCTCTTATTTTATTGCATATGGTAGAGTGTAGAGCTTCCGAACCTTTGTCACGTTACAGCACAGACTGAAAATTACAGAATTCGGCACACCCACAGGGAGGTGTTAACTGACATAGATACTGGCAACAAGTACTCTGCTCAAAAGTTTTCTATGCCAAAATAATTTTTGAACTTAGGAGCCAGCAAACACTGTCAGGATATAATTTCAGTAATGATAAACATTTGAAAAGTGATTTAAATATTTGTAATATTTATTACTATAAAATTTTATCACTGTAAAAATTTACCATTACCAATCTCTTTTAGCATACCTGTAACTTTTGTAGTGATTTATCCATAGACATACAGACCTTTACACAGATATTTTATGACTCATTCTTTTGTATATCGCATTCTGTATGAAAAGTGGGAGTAGGTATATAGGAACATTTTTGGTAGTGTCGGAATGACTTTTAATGAAGTGTGTTAAAATTAACTTATTTCCTCGTGTATGTAGTTTGGAAATTAGCTGTTTTTTGAAGTGGGATTTTCTGCCACTTAGCTGTAATAGCAGTTTTTACTTATAGAAATAAAAGTTATTATTCTACCATCTTTAGTATTTTAGCCATTGTACCACATTACTGATAAGTGACTCAGGAATTTGGACCAAAGGGAAAGTGGAAAAGAGATAAAAACAGCATCACCTAAGCAATCCAAGCGCACAGGAATGTGTGGTGGTAACTTCCGTTTTCCCAGTTCCACATGTATGGAGCTTAGAAGTTGCCTGAGAAAAAGCTGAGCAGACTGGAACATCAGCAGCTTTTGTTGGAGACACATGACAGTGGAGGCCACAGGGCAAACTGCTGCTCCTAAGACTGGAGAGACAGATGGCCGAGTAGAAAGAGCTGTGGTTTACTGCAGCAGGCAGCCCTGCAGGAGGCACTGCAGCGGTGGCAAAACCTATCTAACAAATGCTCGAGATGACGTGCACAACTTGTTGAGAGTTCAGAAGTCCAGGGGAACCTGGTCACAGGGGTCCCCACAGTTTTGTGAGATTTACCTCCCAGGGCTGAACCAACTTCTCACAAACTAAGAAAAACATTTCCTTGTACTTCCAGTATGAGGAGGGAAAATGAACCATTTTCAGATATGCCAGAGCACTGTGTTCTTAACAAGGCTTGCTCCTAGAAGAAACTAGTTAATCAACCTGACCCACAGCAGTTTTATCAGAGCCTAACTGACGTAAGGGAAGGGCGGTACCCAAGTCCACTCCATTCTAGCAATCCTGTCCCACCGAAGGGGTGGAGGTGGGAGGAGAGGAGACAGAAACGCACTCAGTCTGTTGGACAGCTACGAAAGATGCGACTTAGATGTAATGAGAATACCAGAAGGAGAGAGAAAGGAATAGAAGTATTTCTCCAAATTAATGTCAGACAACAAATCACAGATCCAGGAAGCTCAGAGAACACCAGAGTAAATGCAAAAACCACAAAACAAAACTATACCTAGGCATAAATTAGGGACGAAAATTCCTAGGGGAAACAAAGATATGAATTACATGTGACTTCTTAGGAGCTATGATAGCAAGAAGAGAGGGAAAAGCCCACCAGCTTGGTAAAGGAGACATACTTTCTCAGACAAAAACTGAGGTAATTTGTTGCCAATAGACTTGCCTTCCAAGAAAGGTTAAAAAGTTCTTTAAAGATAAGAAAGGCTTCCCTGGTGGCTCAGATGGTAAATAATCTGCCTGCATTGCAGGAGACCCAGGTTTCATCCCTGGGTCAGGAAGATCCCCTGGAGAAGGAAATGGCAACCCACTCCAGTATTGTTGCCTGGAGAATTCCAAGGTCAAAGGAGCCTGATGGACTACAGTTCATGGGGTTCCAAAGAGCTGGATACAACTGAGTGACTAACACTTTCAGAGAGAAGGAAAATTGTATAATTCAGAAACTCAGATCTACGTAAAGGAAGAGCATCCAAGAAGGAATAAGTGAAAGTAAAATAAAAAAATTTTTCTTATTGATTTAAGAGATAATTGTTTGAAATAGTGTTATCTGAGTATGTATATAATGTATAAATATGCTTACTCATACTTTTACATAAGTAAAATGACATCATCATACAAGGGATGAGAGAGAGTAAGATTAGTTTGTTGTTACAAAGTATTTACACTAAGGTACTTCACTGTACTGTGAAGCCATTAATGTTCTTTGAAAGTGGGCTTTGATTTGTTGTAGATATATATTGCAAACTCTAGGACAGCCCATTTAAAAAAGGAAAAAATATGCTAAGAAAAGAGAAATTAGAATGAGTTAAAACCATGAAAGGCAAAAAAGGAATAGAAGACAAAGGCAGGAGCTAGGAAATGGAAAACAGTGACAAATGTGATAGATATTAATCCAACTATATCAATAATCACTTTGAGCATAAACGGTCTTAAATGCACCAATTAAAAGATTTTTTCAGAGTGGATCAAAAATCAAGACCCAACTATATGTTGTTTGTAAGAAATTCACTTTAAAGACATACAGATTAAATAGATGGAGAAAATATATAGCATGCTAATACTAATCAGAGGAAAGGAGGAGTAGCTATATTAATTTCAGACAGAAGAGACTTGAGAGAAAGGCAAATTACCAGGAATAAAGAAGGACATAAGGAATGATAAAGGAGTCAATTCTTCGAGACATAGCAATCCTTAATATGTATGCACCTAATGGAGTATAAAACTACGTTAGACAAAAATTGATAAAACTAAGGAGAGAGAAATGAATTCACCATCATAGTTAGAGACTTCAACAGTCCTCTCAGAAATGGACAGGTCCAGCAGACAGCAGTCTGTGAGGACTTAGTTGAACTCAACACCATCCATCAACTGGATATAATTGACATCTATAGACTGCTTCATCCAAAAATAGCAAATACACTTTCTTCTCAAGTTCGCGTGGGACATTCACCAAGATAGGTCAAATTGAGGACCATAAAAAACAGTTAACCAAATTGAAAAGTATAGAAATTATATCATGTCTGCTCTAAAACCATAACAGAACAAACAAAGCAAGAAATCAATAACAAATGTAACTGAAAAGTCCCAAAATACATGAAGATTAAATAACATAACACATAGGTCAAAGAAGAAATATCAAGAGAAATTTTAAAATACTTTGAACTAAATGAAAACAGTTGTCAAAATGTATAGACAAGAGAAAACAGTGCTTGGAGATAATTGCTTGAATTGATACAATTCAACATATCATTGAATGTATTTATTACGAAGAAAGATCTAAAAATAAGTTTCTACCTAAAACTTGTTAACTTGCTCAATTTTGCTGTGAAAAAAAACTGCTCTAAAATTTTTAAATCTTTAAAAGGCATGACAGCAGGTCCTGTGTAGTTAGTTGCTGAAAAAGGAAAAAAATGGAAGAGGGGATGAGAATGGAAAGGACTTTGATTTGCATAAAACAGTCCTCTTTCACACCACCACTCTCGAGTTAAAAAATTAAAATGAACCAATCACTTAACAAAGTATTTATCTTTATAAATCTTCCCAACAGATGCCCTATATGAGTGTATCTAAAATTAAATGTTGCTTCTTGCAAAGCATACTAGTTTTACACACTGGATATCTACTTTAAATTTCAAGCCTCCTATTGGGAGGCTTCTAATTCTTAACCTGCTGCTGAGATTTTGTCTGTGATGTTCAGTGATCTCCTAAAACAATAAAATGCTATAAGTATTTACAATAATGTAGCAATCAGAAGCAATGAAATTTTGACTCTACATATTTTCATTTTCAGAGAATTTGCAACAGACAGTAATGCACTGAATACTTAAAATTTTAAGTGCTTTTTCTATGTCTAACATACTTTAAAGGATGTACTAAATACATAAAAACCTAGTGGAGGATTTTATTGGACTTGGTTGATTTAAAACTCCATTATTTGCATGGAAATGAATCATTACAGTTAACTGATGATTAACCAAAACTTTTATGTATATATTAATAAATACGTTTCAGAAGAATCAATTCTACCTTAAAACAAGATCCATCAGCAGCCCATAGTTTCTTCTCATATAAAATAGTATTTATAACCACAGGATTTTAGTACAAGACAGTATTAACAGACCTTTGCTGTTGCAGATTGATTTCTAGTTCAGCAAAACATTTTCTTCACCTTATCACTCACATAGATGATATTCCCCCATAGGAACAAACTCTGTGGTGGTTTGTCAACCCTATTAAATACTGAAAGGAGTGGCTTCTATTACTTTTCCAAGGAAAATGGTCCAGGCTTCCAACTCCTGGATCTCCCCAACCCAATGAAATACAGTATGATTGATAACTGTTCAAAGTAATACTAACAGGGAAGGACTCAGCACAAGCTTTGGTTTTTTGGTAACAGCTTTATTGAGATTTAATTCACATCACCATAGAATTCACCTATTTAAAGTGTAAAATTCACTGGCTTTTAATCTATTCAGAGATGTGCAAATATCACCATAATCAAGTTTAGAACATTGTCATCACCTCAAGAAGAAACCTTATATGGGTCAGTTTAGTTTACTCAGTCATGTCTGACTCTGCAACCCCATGGACTGCAGCATGCCAGGCTTCCCTGTCTGTCGCCAACTCCTGGAGCTTGCTCAAACTCATGTCCATTGAGTTGGTGATGCCACATCCAACCATCTCATCCTCTGTCATCCCCCTTTCCCTCTCCACCTATAGGGGTGGATAAACAAAATGTGGTATATACATACAATAGAATATTATTCAGCCTATAAAAGGAAGTTCTGATATGATGTAGATGAACCTTGAATACATTTTGTTAAGTGAAATAAGCCAGTCATAAAGGACAAACTGTATGATTCCACTTATATGAGGTACCCTGAGTAGTCAAATTCATGGAGACAGAACCCAGCTTGCTCTCAGGGGCAGATGGGGAAGTAGAGAACCAGGGAAATGGGGTATTACTGTTTAAGGGGGACAGAGTTTCAATTTGGAAAGGTGAAAAAGTTCTGGAGGTGGAGGGTGGTGAGGTTTCACAATGTGAATGTACTTAATACCACTGAACTGTACACTTAAAAACTGTTAAAATGGTAAGTTTTATGTACATTACCACAGTTAAAAAAAAAAAAGTTATACCTATTAGCAGTCATTCTCCATTTCCCCTTAAAGCCCCAGAAAACCACTAATCTATTATCTCACTCTCAGACTTGTCATTTCTGAACATTTCACATAAATGGAATCTTTCAACATTTGGCCTTTCCTATGTAGCTTCTTTTGCTTTGTATAGTGTTTCCCAGGTTTATCAATGTTCTGGCACATTTTAATACTCATTCTTTTGAGTATTGAAAGTCAGTTCAGTTGAACAGACGTTCTTTTGAACTGACAACATCATGTTATATGGATATACCACATCTTATTTACCCATTTATCAGTTTCCACTTTTTGGCTATTGTAATACTGCAAACATTCACATATAAGTTCTTGTGTGAATATACGTTTTGCATTCTTTCTCATACTATCTATATAAAATATGTATAAAATGTAATATGTGGCATGAAATTGTTGGGTCATATAGTATCTCTGTGGTCCTTTATCAGGGACTGTTTTCCGAATTGTCTACACCATTTTGCATTCCCACCAGGAGATTTTTATGTAAGTTTTTTAACAAATATGAGCATCCTTGGCCGGTGAAAACCAACGATTTTTTATCTTTCTATCTATTCTTTGCCTCGCAAGGAGCGAGCAAGACCCGTTATATTAAAGAAGATGGAGTGCAGGTCAGACTAGGTGCTCTGGTTACTGGAAGGGGCAAGCCCAGCAGGCTCTGCGCGACCAACGGCCCAGAGGTGCGCGCATGCGCGCGAGGACAATGCTGGCTCCCGGGCTCCAGGTGGCGCGTGACAGGAGAGGTTCGGTGGGTGGAAGGGTGTCACACCCTGCTGGGCTGGGGTCCACAGGCACAGTCCACAGTGCCTCTGTGGGTGGAAGAGGTCCTGGAGCTCAAGATATGAGGCCGGACTTGCTGACTCGGTCAGGAGAGGAGACCCGACCTGCGCCTGTTTCTAGTGAACCAACACTTGGGTTCTTTAGGCTGTGGGGAGACCTGTCACATTTTATCCCGGTTGGCTTATTTAATGCTTTCCCAAAGGGTTCCATGTCTTTTCCTTCACTGTCCGCTTCCTTGATAATGCCAGTAGTCCAGGACCTCCGCTTTACACCGGTGATACCCAGAGCGTTATCTCTGGTCTTTTTAAAATTACTAAAGGCCAAGCCCTGGTTTACGTCGCCCTAATTCTTCTATCTGTCTGGGCATCCTCAGAACCGATCAAAGTCAAAAGTCAGCATATCTGAAATGAATTTCACCTTGTCATTTCCCTATCCTTCTCCCGACTTCCGTATTCTCGACTTCCGTATGCTATTAGAACAGCAGCATCCACCCACACCGGTAGACCGGCGTGAAATTTTTAGAAGTCTAGAATCCATCCCCTCCATTCTCTTTCGTTCTTAACGCCCTAGGTTGGGCTAAGTTAAGTCGCTCAGTCTTGTCCGACTCTTTGCGACCTCAGGGACTGTAGCCCACCAGGTTCCCCCGTCCATGGGATTCTCTCGGCAAGAATACTGGAGTGGGTTGCCATTTCCTTATCCAGGGGATCTTCCCGATTCAGGGATCGAACCCAGGTCTCTGGTATTAGAGGCAGATGCTTTAACCTCTGAGCCACCAGGGAAGCCTAGGTTGGGCTACGTATCTCCAAAGACTAGAAACTGGTCATAGAATTCTTCTATTGCAACCCCTCTTTCCACTCTGGCAGCAAGCACTGATGTCCAAAATAAAAATCTGACCATATTACTCCCCTGTTAAAAACGTTGATGATTTCCCTTTGTTTGTATAATCATTATGGACTTCCACATTTTTCAATCCTGTTGAACTTCACCAAAACATTTCATTATTAGCAGTCTCCCATCATTCGGCCTCCAAATTATGGTCTGATGAAACACACATGGAACGTTCTGAATACAACACATGCTTTGAGATCTTTTTATTTAGATTAGGGGCACTGAAAAATAAACTCGGAAGTTCCCCGCCTCCCTGCCGGCGCCTCCGGCCGCCCCGCCCTCCATGTACTAGCCAAAAGGAGTCTCGCTTTGGAAAATGAGCTGAACTCCAAGTAGCAGGGGTGTGGATTCAATAGTGTAGACGAGAAAACTGGGAGAAGGGAGATTACCGCTATCCTTGAAAACCTTTCTCTTCTCTTCACCTCTCCTCCAATTACTGAAATCGCACTTAACTCTCCTCCAGTTACTGAAATGTCACCTTTAAATGTCTATGACTCAACAATATTAAATCAAAATGTCCTAAAACAATAGAAAATATTATTACCCCTACACGAGGAAGACCCCAAGTTTAGTGAACTCTTTCATATACAGTTCCTTCTGTGCTCTCTAGTACATTAATATTTCTCTTATAGCACATAAATTGTATAGAATTTTAACTTTTTTACATGTCTACTTTCCCTCACTGTATTCTTGGAACAATAGGGAACTTATTTTACTGATCTTTGTATCCCCAGTACCTAGGACAGGATGATATCTATTAAATAGTAAATGTCCAATAAATACTTGATAATGAATAAATTTGATAGTCATTATTTTTTACTTCTCGAAATTGGCACCTCATTGAAGGCAGAATTCGATCTTAATCATCTTATCCCTACCACCTAATACAATTTTTGGCATATATTGTTTCCAATTTTTGTTTGCTATCTATCTTTAATTTTATGTATTCCACTCTCATTGCTATGGTTTAATGTTTTATGTTGGTCACTGATACAAAATGTAAATCCAGAAGAGGCCTTATCATCTAATACAACGTCTTAATTTCCTACAGGTGAAGATACTTAGCCAAGAGAGGTCAAGTGATTTCCCCACAGCAACTAGAAAACTCTGGATTTACAACCAGGTTTTCAGATCCCTTAGGCTAGGACCTCATTATCTAATATTTTTTTCAACAAGTGTATTTTGGTATACTTACTCTGTAAAGAGACATGAGGATCCTGTTCTTAAATTTACAATCTTGTGAAGAATTTCATAACCTAGTCTTGAATAAAATATCATTTGGCAAAAGAAGCCGAAGTGTGGTTTCCCTTTGGGTAGGATTTTTCTGCACTGCTTGGCTTGTGGGATCTCAGTTCCCTGACCAGGGATTAAACCTGCATCAAGGCAGTGAAAGCTCAGAATCCGAACCACTAGGCTGCTAGGGAACTCCTAGGAATTTTTTTAAGTGGGAAATTTTACATCATTTTATTTCACTCTCAGTTTTACCTTTAATAGTGTAAACAGTTTTATTGTATATCCTTAAATGTAAATTTTATTTTATTTCTAGGTGTTCTCATATTTTCTATGAGTATCAGTCTCTGTAGTCTTCACTAGCAATTGTGATTTAAGCAGTTAGTAAAAGAGAAGAATCATTAACTAGAAGAAAATGTCAAATCTAAAAATGAAAGAGGCAGCCCTTATCTATCTTGACAGAAGTGGAGGCCTCCAGAAGTTCATAGATGATTGCAAATACTACAATGGTATGTTCAGCAAAGGTGACTTTATTTTAGAAACTTTAAAATAAAGTCCTACATATAACTAACTTCATTTTTAAATTTGTGTATTTTTATAGATTCAAAACAAAGTTATGCTGTCTATCGATTCAATGTTTTAATAAATCCCTCTGATATTGTTGAATTGGATGCTGAACTTGGAAATCACATTTTACACCAGCCTTTAAAAGCTGCTCGAGTTTTTCAATCAGTAAGTTAAAGAAAGAAATAATTTCATGCCACATGGAATCTTCCATAACTTCTTTGGTTTTCTTGTTTGAAATCACAGGTCTGTTATATTGCTGTTAAGACTCTCTCACTAATTGGACAGTTGCAGACTGAAACCCAAGTAAGTTTTAGTTAAATTTAACAAAGAAAGCTAAGGTACAGTACTTTCAGGATAACTTGTAAATAAATATTTTTATATTAAAATATATTTTGTATTAAAACATTCTTCAAAGTTCAATGGACTACATACACATCTTTACTTCCTGCATTATCACTTATAATATTAAGCATTTTAATAATAAAACATTTTAAACATACCCTAAAATAAAGAGAATAATACAATGAACTGCCATATTATCTATTGCTCAGGTTTAATAGTTTGCAATATTTTGCTATATCTGCATCATCAGTTTTTTCCTGAAATATTTTAAGGCAAATCTTTAAAATACATTTGATATTTCACACCTACATACTTCGGTATGTATCAACCTCTGAAAATTGTGGACATTTTTCTTTTATAACCACAATGACACTATTACCCCTTACAAAAAACAGTAATTTCTTAGTATCGTCTAATATCCTGTCCAGCCCAGATTTAAATTTGCCCAATTGGGATTCTCAAGAATCTCTAATAGCTGATTTGTTCAAGTCAAGATCAAAACAAGATGTACACATTATAATTGGTTCTTATATCTCACCATGTCTTTTTGATCTAGAGGCATTTCCTTCCCCTCCTTTTTATGCCATTGAATTTTTGAAGAAGCTAGTTAGTTGTCCTGTAAAATGTCTTATAATCTGGGCTTGTCTGATTATGTTCATGTGGTATTTAACTTATTCCCTAGACCCCATATTTCTGAAAAATAGCAGTTGCTTCTAAATATTATACTTGCTTAGATTCAAATTCAACTCATTTTGACAAGAATATATTATAGTGTCACGTTTCATACTGCCCTACAGTAGAAGTGCCCTCTCTGTGGTCCCACTTTTAGCAATGCCACATTGATTGGTGGGTGCAGATGATGTCAGTCTGACCCCTCCAAATCACAGTTTAGCATCAGCTTTCACCTCAGTTTTTGCAGTCATTGATAATCATTGCCTGTGTGTGTGTTAGTCACTTAGTCGTGTCTGACTCATTGCGACCCCATGCCTGCCAGACTCCTCTGTCCATGGGATTCTTTAGACAAGAAGACTGGAGCCAGTTGCCATTTCCTTCTCCAAGGGATCTTCCTGACCAAGGGATCGAACCCAGATCTCCTGAATCATTGGCTAGATTCCGTTATTTCATTAGGAGTTGCAAAATTGTGATTTTCCAGATTTTAGAAAACTTTCAATGTTTATTACCTAAAATTATCCTGCAAGAGAAGTTTTTCTCTCATCAACTGTTTAATTACCTTGCAATACAATTTGTACAGAAAAAGCAGAAGAAATGTTTGATTCTTTCCATTTATAAATGTTTGGAGTGATAAGTTGAAATATAGTAGCTTCCAATGATGAACAATATTTTTGCTTGCTTTTCCATTTTTAAATTATGAGGAGCTATTAATACATTAATTTTTTAATATATCTGATATGTTTCAGTGAATCTTTGTCATTTTTTTATGTTTATATTCTCTAACTTTGGTCACTGGGAGCTTCTTAAAGTTTGTTCTTATTTCCTTCTGATACATTTCATTAGTGTATTTTCTGCCCCAGACCTGAAACTAGCCATTTTTCCTAAGGAGCTCTGGTTCCTTTCAGTGAGAAATTATATTTAGAGATCTGGGCATTATTGCTATGAGGTTGTCATTGTTTTATAAATAAGTTTTTCAGGGAATGGTGAGGAAATGTGTATATATATATATATATTTTTTTTAACTTTTCCCTGATTTTATTTTTTAAATTTTAATTGCAAGATAATTTCTTTACAAAATTTTGTTATTTTCTACAGAAATGTATATTTTTAAAGAAAGATAATAATTTATAATACTTTTAATTAAAATATCAGATTATAAGGATTTTGCATTTTAATTTTACATTTAAATGTCTTTTCTCTTAATGCTCAAAAGGTTGGTTCCTAATACTAACAAATCATTTATTTGACTTACCCTACAAATATATTTACTATATTGTAATGCAAGTCCAATTGGATCTGCACTTTTTAATACTATTTTTTATGTTCTTATTAGATTAATATAGTGCTGAAGTTAACACATTTGCCTCCTCTGCCAAGTTATTGTCTTGATCTTTGTGAGTTTCCACGTGATTATACATCTCAAAGATTTTATACGATACAAGGAATTGTGATTGCAATGACAACTGTAACCAAATACACACAAGGTGCAAGATTTCTTTGTTCAGATGAAGCATGCCCTCTTTCAAAAGGTAAATATTAAAATGTAAAATCAAAATAATTTACTGTTTAGTCTTAAATCATGTTTATAATTAGTTATGAAACATTCATAGCATAAAAAGAATGGGATAAAATTTGGTGTCTCCTAGGCTTCCTTGGTGGCTCAGATGGTAAGGAGTCTGCCTGCAGTGTGGGAGACCCGGGTTCAATCTCTGGGTCTGGAAGCTCCCCTGGAGAAGGAAATGGCAACCCACTCCAGTATCCTTGCTTGGAAAATCCCATGGATGGAGGAGCTTGGCAGGCTACAGTCCATAGGGTAGCAAAGAGTCAGACTCGACTAAGCAACTTGACTTTCACTTTCAGTGTTTACAAGAGCTTCCCTCATAGCTCAACTAGTAAAGAATCTGCCCACAATGCGGGACACCTGGGTTCGATCCCTGGGTTGGGAAGATCCCCTGGAGAAGGGAAATGCTACCCACTCTAGTATTCTGGCTTGAAGAATTCCATGAAATATACAGTCCATGGGGTTGCAAAGAGTCGCACCTGACTGAGTGACTTTCACAATGTTTGCAATTCTACTTTGTATAACCTTGAAATTCATTCTTTCTTCCCCATCTCTCCTCTGTAATTTAATAGGTGTACTTGTATTGCTGATGTACTTGTTCTCTCACACAATTTCAGAGCTGTTCATGGTGTTCCCTCTCCATGTAATGTCCTCTCTCAACCCTTTGGCTTAACTCCATTCAGTCTTTCTCCAGGACAACTTTTCCATTCATCCCCACCTCTCATTGGGTGGGTTGCCCTTCCTGTCTTCTCTCCAAACACTTTGTATTGAAATTGTGTGTTTTTGGTCACCACCTATTGAAATTGTGTGTTTAAATACCCATAAAACCAGTGCCTTAGCACAGTGCCTGGCAAGAAATAGCCATTGAACTGCTGTGAACTCACATCCAAACCCAATTTAATTATATGTTGAATTAGAGTCATTTTAAAGGATTGAAAATGGCAATCCACTCTAGTACTCTTGCCTAGAGAATCCCATGGAGGGAGGAGCCTGGTAGGCTACAGCCCATGGGGTTGCAAAGAGTCGGACACGACTGAGCGATTTCTCGACACAATGAAAGGACTGAAAATAGAAAGCTAAATCTGAAGGCAAATATAGCTTAACTCTGTTTTCTTTCAGGATTTCAGTATATAAGAGTGCATGTACCTGGTGCTACAGAATCTGCAACAGTAAGAAATGACTTTTTGTGTAATCTATGTTCATCTTCACTTCAAGAAGACAGAAAATTTAGAGTACTTGGTGGTAAAATGCATTTATATTTTATAATTATAATTTTTAAAATAATGTCTGATACTTTAATGTAGAAATTAAATTGAATATATATCCTAATAACTAATTCTTTTTTGCTTTTTGCATTCAGATAAACAGATAGTTGAAATAATTACTGCAAAGTCACTTCATGCTTTTCGAGGATATTGTAACAACCAGCCATTTAGGTTTCAATCTCTTACAGTCTTCCTCAGAGGTAAGACCTGTTTGCACTAAAATGTACTTGACTTTATGTTTGCTATACATGGTATAAACATGGTATTTATATATGGTACTTGTATAGCTTGATAATCATAGGTCTTCTCTTTCTTGAGTATTTTAGAGTCATATACAGCTAATGTACCAATTATTTATTCAGTCACACAACATTCACTTAAAAAGATATTAGTACATGCTATGAAGCACTATGTTAAATCTCAGTGTGACAGTTATTCACAGTAATAATCTCTCATTATTGTGTATGTATGTCTTATGTAAGTATTAATGTTTTAAAATATAATGTTCATGAGGGTAGGATGTGAATTTTTACTGCACATAGTAAAAATTTAGTAAGTAAATTCATTCAATAAATGAGTGAACTCCATGGGTTAAGACCTGTGAGTAGAAAGATTCTGCAATAAAGGAGGAAATCATTATCAGTATCAATCACCCAGGGAAGAGTGAGTCTTCATTAAGAAGCCAGAATTGTGAAAATGAAGATGGGTTCAGCCTCTTTTCTTGGGCTAAAATTGGAAGAATTAAACTGTTTTTAAAGAGAGATTTTGGATGCAACCATGTGTAGGGAACTCAAGAGTTTGGAAAGTAGAGACAAACAAGAATTCTTTTCACCATGCTTGACAAAGACAAGGCAGGCATGTAAGCCCAAATGACTATAATTTTTAATACCAAGTATTGTGTGCCAGACACTTTTACATATATTAACTCATTTAATCAGAGCAACTCTCAACTCTTTCAATTGTTGTCTCCACTTACAGTGTGGAAATGGATGCACAGAGGAGTTAAATAACTTTTCCAAGGTTACACAGCTAGCACATGACATAGCCATGATTCAAACTCAGGCATTCTAGCTCCAAAGTCTATTATTTTAACTACTTAATTCTACTAAATACAAACCATACATTACAATATAGAAATATAAGTGACTATCCAACATATATTTTAGTAGAAAATCCTTTCTTCAAATAAACTTTTAATAGAACCCAAATGAATTTTTAAAAATTAAATTAATAAAAGGAGGCCTTTGGGGATTATCAGAAGAGATACTCAGACTTCCCAGTCTCCTAGCCTTCCTCTTGATCCTTTCTTGACCTCAGGATACATTCACCAAACTCTGAGTCCAGGGAACAGCTAAAAAATTGTTTGTTTAATTTTCCCCTTGTAATTCATACTGTATCCTTCAGAGGTTTGGTGGGGTAGGGGAAGAGGGAGTGTTGGTTTGTTTATTTGGTTTGCGGTTTTTATTTTCTTAAGCCTTGGGCCTGATTCTTCCCATCTAGGTCCACAGGGTTTGACCTAGATATTCCAAGATATTCTCTGGAGCTAGAGAGAGAGAGAGAAAGAACAGAGAGGGAGAAACAGAGATTACTGTTTACTCACAGAGGGAGGTTAATCCTTGCTCCTGCTTGTAAGCTTTTCTTTCACAGCTTTACAACCATCCAAATTATAACTGTGTAATGGAGGATCAAGATTTTTTAGTTTTTCATAATAAATTTTGAACTTGTGCAAAAGCTTTGCTCAATCCGTAAAGGTGAGAGGAACCTAGTAAAGTGTCTTGCAGGTAGACTTTAGACAGGAGTAGACCCAGATGGGAATTTCAGTTTGAATACTTAACTACTTGGGCTTCCCTGGTAGCTCAGACGGTAAGAATCCACGTGCAATATGGGAGACCTGGGTTTGATCCCTGGGTTGGGAAGATCCCCTGGAGGAGGGCATGGCAATCCACTCCAATATTCTTGCCTGGAGAATCCCCATGGACAAAGGAACCTGGCAGGCTACAGTCCATGGGGTCACAAAGAGTTGGACATGACTGAATGACTAAGTACTTAACTACTTTAGCCTTGTATAAGTCACTTAACCTCTTGGTTTCTTCATATATAAAATGGGGATAACAATATTTGTCTTAAAGTTTATAATTACATAGTGTGTGTAAAAGTACCTTGTCTATTATAGACAGTACATAATACTTTTTAAAATAATTTTCTTTCCAAATAAAATTATTACTTATAAAGTCTTTTATTAACATTTTTGTTATTTAATGGAAACATGTTTCATTTAAACAGAGTTGTCCTGTTTTGCCTCTTGACTATATATAGGAGACTGTTTAGTTGCTATGCCACATACTTCTTGAAGTCAGCTCATCACTGGCTCAAAATGATGTCTCAAAATTTATCAGCAGTAAAATTACCTCAATTTACATTATTCATGTCACTCAATATGCATGTTATACTAAACAAAAGTAAATATTTAGCAGCTAACTGAACTATTAAATTGTTACTGGTTTTAGAACCATATCATCAGTAAAAGTTTCATTCAGTAAACATATATTTTCTTTTGTCTTTAATAATTTTAGATGAATCAGTGAATAAAATGAATATAGGAAATGAGTATAAGGTTATTGGAATTCCAACCTGTGTAAAAACATCACAAACTGCTGTCTGTGTAGAAGCAAATAGTATCACTTTTTGCATTCCAAAAGGTAAGGAAAATGTTAATATCATTTTCAACAAATACTTGCAAGTTTAAAGCCATTCATTCAGGAGATAAGTATTGGCTGTCTGATAGTATCACTTTTTGCATTCCAAAAGGTAAGGAAAATGTTAATATCATTTTCAACAAATACTTGCAAGTTTAAAGCCATTCATTCAGGAGATAAGTATTGGCTGTCTGTATGCTGGACACTCTTCAAAACACTAGGGATAGAGCTGTGATCAGGACAGTCAAGATTCCCACCCTTAAATCATATGGTAGATAGTGAATAAATCTAAACTAATTAATAAGACAATTTCAGATAATAAATACTATGAAGGAAATAAAGCAGGATAATGTAGAAACTTGCCCTTAGGAATGATTCTTTTCTTTTGGCTAAACTCTACTTAGATTTTTAAAAAAATAATTACCAATGAGAAGAACATTTTAAGATGCCAGGAGTTAAAGAGTAATCTAAAAGCTTTTCTTACCTTTGTTTTCTAGCTAAGGCAATGCTAAATAACTTGTCGTGGTTGAGAAAAAGAGCTGGATAAAATGGCATCCTCTTCTGCATCTGAGTTTTGAGCCAATCGAGAAATAAGACAAGAGGCAAAGGCAGTTGGGGGCCAAAATATCTGCTTTATTACTGATAATTTTCTTCCAACTTAAGTAAGCACTAAGTAACCAAAAGTGAACAGCAGATCTACTCTGGCAAACAAATATCTAAATGTAAGACAGGCTAGTTAAATCTTGAATAATAGTTTTTTTTTTTTAATCACTAGATAGCTTTTGAACTGTGGTATTGGAGAAGACTCTTGAGAGTCCCTTAGACCGCAAGGAGAGCCAACCAGTCTATACTAAAGGAAATGATTCCTGGGTATTCATTGGAAGGACCGATGGTGAAGCTGAAACTCCAATACTTTGGCCACCTGATGCGAAGAGCTGACTCATTTGAAAAGACCCTGATGCTGGGAAAGATTGAAGGCAGGAGGAGAAGGGGACGACAGAGGATGAGATGGCTGGATGGCATCACCAACTCAATGGACATGAGTTTGAGAAAACTCTGGGAGTTAGCGATGGACAGAGAGGCCTGGCATGCTGCAGTCCATGAGGTTGCAAAGAGTTGGACACAACTGAGTGACTGAACTGAACTGAACTGAGATAGCTATCTAGAATAACAGAGGCCAATGTTGAATTTAGGGCTTCCCTGGTGGCTTAGATGGTAAAGAATCTGCCTGCAATGTGGGAGACCTGGGTTTGATCCCTAGGTGAGGAAGATCCCCTGGAAAAGGGAATGGCTACTCATTCCAGTATTCTTGCCTGGAGAATTCCATGGACAGAGGAGCCTGGTGGGCTATAGTCTATGGGGTCACAAAGAGTTGCTCACTACTGAGCAGCTAGCACTTTCACTTTCTTTCAAGTTGAATTTAAATACAATGAATTCTAGACATCTCTGCTTATTTTGAAGAGAAAAACATTAAAAAAATAAAAATATTGAGTAAAGAAAGCATTAATGAACAATGGACATTTTAAAGATCCTTTTAGTATTTTCTGCTGTGAAATGTTTTAAAATTTACTGATTTGGTAGCAGAACATGACTTATATGTAGGTGAAGTGTGCTTTCTCCTGCTAAACTCTAGAATTAGGCAGATTTAACCACCTAAATGTGCAAGACCTACTCTAGGTAGGCCTCCCTTGGTCCATGGACATGGCTGAATAGAATAAATCATTGCTCGGTGATGACAGCCCAAGAGGAAAGAGAAAGGGACTGAGTTATATGTGCACAGCTCTTCCCAAACTGACCCATTGGATTAAATTGCTCATCCCTTTCAGGAATTGGACAGAATAAGGGAGTGGAGAAGTCTAGAATGTTACAGTCTATGTTAAATTAGTAGGGTATAAATCTTCCCTTTTAACAGGAACATTCAAATATATCCCGTTCTGCTTTTTCAGTTCAGTTCAGTTCAGTTCAGTCACTCAGTTGTGTCTGGCTCTTTGGGACCCCATGGACTGCAGTACACCAGGCTTCCCTGTCCACCACCAACTCCTGGAGCTTACTCCGACTCATGTCCATCGAGTCAGTGATGCCATCCAACCGTCTCATCCTGTGTCATCCCTTTCTCCTTCTGCCTTCAATCTTTTCTAGCATGAGAGTCTTTTCAAATGAGTCAGTTCTTCGCATCAGGTGGCCAAAGTGTTGGAGTTTCAGCTTCAGCATCAGTCCTTCCAATGAATATTCAGAACTGATTTTAGCCCTCCCTAAAGCAGAATATTCAGTTCTGCTTTTTAGCCCTCACTAAGTGTGATACTGTTTCAAACATAGAAATAAAAAGGAAACACTGCAATACAGGAGCCTCATGATCTGACTTTGCTCACATTGGTCTTAAAAGGAAAAAATGAGGAATTTACTTGCAACCCACAGGCAATCTATGTGGGCACACAGGGTGTGCATCCTTTTATTATGTTCCTTGGGTAGAAATGATAAACCAGAGTGACCTCCAATCATAATTTATTATCACTGTAACAATTTGAATGTGGCATCATTAAAAGAACTGCAATTTCATATTTTAGATTAATGGAATTAGATGTCTGTATACCATTTGCTTGTTTTAAAGCCCTTTTTAATATGTGTATTAATATTTACTTTCAGTTCCTTCAGGAATTAGTGACAATTTCAGGTGTCTCCTCTCTCTGACTTCCAGCTCATGCTGGAAGTTTACAGCCATACTTGCCAACATCTTTGCATCACAGATTGTTCCTCCAGGGACTTACAATTTGCTCAAGCTCTGTTTGCTGATGAGTCTAGTACAGACAAGTGACCGTAACAAGGAACTGGAAAATTGCTTGGATATTTTAATTGTAACAAGTGATACTCTACTCATAGACAGGTAAAATATATGCCATTACAAATTGATCACAGATTGCATAAATCTTTTCCATAAAGATTATTATAAGACAGATATTTAGAATTTATCTGATATAAATTGCTCCCCACTAGCAAGTACTCTTTAAAAAGTTTACTTAAATGTTCAAAAACCTAGGAATGAACTTCATATATTAATATAGTATGTGCAATTATAAGGCAAAAACAAATGTATAGAATGAAATTTAAATTAAAAAAATAAAAGTCCAGTTAGCTCTAACTTAATTGGATAGATGATGTTTTGCTAAAATAAAAATTAAATCATAATGTAAATATAGTGCTAACTGCCACAGATTGCACAGATTCCAATTTAATCTTCCATTAATGAGCATCAGAATATTTGTTTAACAGTCTCACCAATACTGGGTATTATTAGGCTTTTAAATTTGGCCCTCTGATAGGTAGAAACTGGTATTTTATTTTAATTTTCATTTCTTTAACTAGAAGTAAGCTTTAGCATCATTTAGAATTTATTAAACACTTTTTATTATTTTTCTATGAACACTGTGACCATTGTCCATTTTTAAATTAATCTGCTTATTTCTTGTTGATTTGTGATACCTCTGTAAATTAAAGTCCTTGTCTCTCTTTCTGTTTGTCATTAACCTTTTCCTGTAGTATTTGGGGCTGTATGAGAGATTTGGTGTTTTGTTTTTTAGGTAAGATTTACATAAATAAAGTGAAGTAATAAGATCTTAAGTATGCAGTTTGATGAATCTTGACAGATATGTGCATTCCTATAGCTATCACCTCAATAAGATATTAAACATTTCCATTTTCCATCACTTTGGAAAGTTCCTTTATTCTCTCAATTAATTCCTATTTCCACAGGTGATTTCTGTCACCATAAGTTAATTTTCCTGTTCTTGAATTTTGTATAAATAGAATCACACAGTGCAGCCTCTTTGGGATCTAATCTCTTTTGCTCAGCATGTTTTTGAGATTGGCCCTGTTGTGTGTGTGTCAGAAGTTCACTTGTTTTTATTGATGAGTTGTGTTCCATTATATAAATGTCCCAGAATTTGTTTCTCCATTTCCCTAGTGAGGGACATCTGGGTTTTGCATGTTTTGACTATATAAATAAAGCTGCAATAAACATCTCTTGTACAAGTCTTTTTGTAGACTTGTGTTTTCATTATCTTGAATAAATATCTAGGAGTGGAATTGCTGTGTCATAAGGTAGGTGTATGTAACTTTATAAGAAAGTGCCAAACAATTTTTCAAAGTGGTTGTGCAATTTTACATTCCAGCCAACGAGGTAAGGTTCCAGATGCTTCTCTCCTCACCAACATCCAGTATTGTCAGTCTTTCTCAATTTAGCCATACTAGTGTGTGTGAAATGGTATCTCATTACATTTCTAAGTTGCATTTCCCTGATGACTACTGATTTGAAATCGTCTTCATGTGCTTATTTGCTACTCATCTAATTTTATGAAGTGTCAAGTTGTTTGCTCACTTTTAAATGGAGTTCTGAATGCACATCCATTGTCACATATGTATCATGAAACTTTTCTTCCAGGTACAAAAATAGTCTGTATATTTTTTCTTAAAGATATATTTGATGAGCAGACCTTTTAGTTTTCATTATTATTTTCTTTTATGTTTAGTGTTTTCTCGTTTCTGTTTAATAAGTCTCTGCCTACCTCAAGGTCATGAAGATATTCTTCTATGTTTTCTTCTAGGAGCATATAGGTTTAACTCTTACAATAGGTCTGTTATTTATTCCAAGTCAGTTTCTGTATATACCTTGTATATATGATAGGTAGCAATCAAGATTAATGTTTTTCCTATTCATTTATCAAATTTTTCCATACTATTTGTTGAAAAAACTTTCCTTTCCCCATTGAATTGCTGTGGTACCAGTATTAAAAATCTGTTAAACTGGTTATATGGTTATAAATTTAGGTATTCAGTTTAATTGGGTATACATATATTTGAACTTTCTTTTGTGCTTTTTTGACTTGTTTGTCTATGATGATGCCTCACATTCTTGATTGTTGTAGCTCTATATTAAGTTTTGAATCAGTAGTGCAACTTTATTCTTCATTTTTAAGATTTGTTTTCACTATTCTAGGTGCTTTGCATTTTCTTAAAAAGTTTAGAATCCATATGTTACTACCAACCTCCGTCACACCAAAAAAGCCTCTAAGGATTTTGACTGGAACTGCTTTTAACTTATAAATCAATTTTGGGGAGAATTTACATCTTAACAATGTTTAGTCTTCCAACCCATGAATATGGTATATATCTCCATTTATTTGAATCTTAACTCCTTTCAGTAAATTGCAAAGGTCATGCACATAATTTGTTGATTACTAAGTATTTGGTATTTTTGATGCTGTTAAGCTGGAGACCCAGTTTCCCCCTCAGTCTATCCCATTAGGAAGCTTCCATAAACCTCCTATCCTTCTCTATCAGAGGCAGACGGACTGAAAACCACAGTCGAAGAAAACTAACCAATCTAATCACATGGACCACAGCCTTGTCTAACTCAATGAACCTATGAGCCATGCCGTGTAGGGCCACCCAAGACAGATGGGTCATGGTGGAGAGTTCTGACAAAATGTAGTCCACTGGAGAAGGGAATGGCAAATCACTTCAGTATTCTTGCCTTGAGAACCCCATGAATAGTATGAAAAGGCAAAAAGATAGGACACTGATACATCAACTCCCCAAGTTGGTAGGTGCCCAGTATGCTGCTGGAGATCAGTGGATAAATAACTCCAGAAAGAATGAAGAGACAGAGAAAGTAAAAACAACACCCATTTGTGGATGTGATTGGTGATGGAAGCAAGGTCTGTTGCTATAAAGAGCAATATTGCATAGGAACCTGGAATGTTAGGTCCATGAGTCAAGGTAAATTGGAAGTGGTCAAACAGGAGATGGCAAGAGTGAACATTGACATTTTAGGAATCGGCAAACTAAAATGGACTGGAATGGGTGAATTTAACTCAGATGACCATTATATCTACTACTGTGGGCAAGAATCCCTTAGAAACGGAGTAGCCATTATAATCAACAAAAGAGTCCAAAATGCAGTACTTGGATGCAATCTCAAAAATGACAGAATGATCTCTGTTCATTTCAGAGGCAAACCGTTGAATATCACAGTAATCCAAGTCTATGCCTCGACCAGTAATGTTGAAGAAGCTGAAGTTGAACGGTTCTATGAAGACTTTCAAGACCTTTTAGAACTAACACCCCCCAAAGATGTCCTTTTCATTATAGGGGACTGGGATGCAAAAGTAGGAAGTCAAGAAACACCTTGAATAACAGGCAAATTTGGCCTTGGAGTACAGAATGAAGCAGGGCCAAATCTAATAGAGTTTTGCCAAGAGAACGCACTGGTCATAGCAAACACCCTCTCCCAACAACACAAGAGAAGATTCTACACATGGACATCACTGGATGGTCAACACTAAAATCAGATTGATTATATTCTTTGCACCCAAAGATGGAGAAGACAGTCAGCAAAAACAAGACCGGGAGCTGACTGTGGCTCAGATCATGAACTCCTTATTGCCAAATTCAGACTTAAATTGAAGAAAGTAGGGAAAACCACTAGACCATTCAGGTATGACCTAAATCAAATCCCTAACTATTATACAGTGGAAGTGAGAAATAGATTTAAGGGACTAGATCTAATAGAGTGCCTGATTAAGTATGGATGGAGGTTCATGACATTGTACAGGAGACAGGGAGCAAGACCAACCCAAGAAAAAGAAATGCAAAAAAGCAAAATGGCTCTCTGAGGAGGCCTTACAAATAGCTGTGAAAAGAGAAGCAAAAAGCAAAGGAGAAAAGGAAAGATATACCCATTTGAATGCAGAGTTCCAAAGAAGAGCAAAGAGAGATAAGAAAGCCTTCCTCAGTGATCATTGCAAAGAAATAGAGGAAATCAATAGAATGTGAAAGACTAGAGATCTCTTCAAGAAAATCAGAGATACCAAGGGAACATTTCATGCAAAGATGGGTTCAATAAAGGACAGAAATGGTATGGACCTAACAGAAGCAGAAGATATTAAGAAGAGGTGGCAAGAATACACAAAAGAACTGTACAAAAAAGATCTTCATGACCCAGATAATCACAATGGTGTGATCACTCACTTAGAGCCAGACATCCTGGAATGTGAAGTCAAGTGGGCCTTAGAAAGCATCACTATGAACAAAGCTAGTGGAGGTGATGAATGCCAGTCGAGCTAAAAGATGATGCTGTGAAAGTGCTGCACTCAATATGCCAGCAAATTTGGAAAACTCAGCAGTAGCCACAGGACTGGAAAAGGTCAGTTTTCATTCCAATCCCCAAAAAAGGCAATGTCAAAGAATGCTCAAACTACCGCACAATTGCACTCATTTCACATGCTAGCAAAGTAATGCTCAAAATTCTGCAAGCCAGGCTTCAGCAATACGTGAACCATGAACTTCCAGATGTTCAAGCTGGTTTTAGAAAAGGCAGAAGAACCAGAGATTAAATCGCCAACATCCGCTAGATCATCGAAAAAGCCAGAGAGTTAAAAAAAAATCACACATCTATTTCTGCTTTATTGACTATGCCAAAGCCTTTGACTGTGTGGATCACAATAAACTGTGGAAAATTATGAAAGATATGGGGATACCAGACCACCTGACCTGCCTCTTGAGAAACCTGTATGCAAGTCAGGAAGCAACAGTTAGAACTGGACATGGAACAACAGACTGGTTCCAAATAGGAAAACGAGTGCGTCAAAGCTGTATTTTGTCACCCTGCTTCTTTCACTTATATGCAGAGTACATCATGAGAAACACTGGGCTGGAAGGAGCACAGGCTGGAATCAAGACTGCCAGGAAAAATATCAATAACCTCAGATATTCAGATGACACCACCCTTATGGCAGAAAGTGAAGAAAAACTAAAAGCCTCTTGATGAAAGTGAAAGAGGAGAGTGAAAAAGTTGGCTTAAAGCTCAACATTCAGAAAACGAAGACCATGGCATCTGGTCCCATCACTTCATGACAAATAGATGGGGAAACAGTGGAAACAGTGTCAGACTTTATTTTCTGGGGCTCCAAAATCACTGCAGATGGTGATTGCAGCCATGAAATTAAAAGAAGAAAAGTTATGGCTCCTTGGAAGAAAAGTTATGACCAACCTAGACAGCATTTTAAAAACAGAGATATTACTTTGCCAACAAAGGTCCGTCTAGTCAAGGCTATGGTTTTTCCAGTAGTCGTGTATGGATGTGAGAGTTGGACTATGAAGAAAGCTAAGGGCCAAAGAATTGATGCTTTTGAACTGTGGTGCTGGAAAAGACCCTTGAGAATCCCTTGGACTGCAAGGAGATCAAATCAGTCCATCCTAAAGGAAATCAGTCCTGAATATTCATTGGAGGGACTGATGTTGAAGCTGAAAGTCCAATACTTTGGTCACCTGATGCAAAGAACTGACTTATTGGAAAAGACCCTGATGCTGGGAAAGATTGAAGGTGGGAGGAGAAGGGAATGACAAAGGATGAGATGGTTGGATGGCATCACTGACTCAATGGGCATGCTTTTGAGTAAACTCCAGGCATTGGCGGACAGGGAGGCCTGGTGTGCTGCAGTCCATGGGGTCGCAAAGAGTCAGGCACGACTGAGCAACTGAACTGAACTGAACTGTTGATGCTGTTAAAGTGGTAGTGCTTTGTTAATTTTATTTTTAAGTATTTGCTTTGAATATATAGAGATAGTGTTGATTTTTGTATTTGTGTCTTATACTCTGTGACCTTCTATCAGTAGTTCAAAAAGTTCCTCAGTTAATTCCAATGATTCGCCAATTTTGAGGCCCATTGTTCTATATAATTAGGTTCTCAGCCTGACTGCCTATTAGAATCATCTGGGAAAATATTTTTTTAAAATATTTATGCCTGTGGCTAACCCCCAAAGATTATAATTTATACTGTGTGGAATAGGGCTTAGCATTGGAATTTTTTAAAGACCTCAAGTAATTTTTTTGTTAAAGTATCTTAGTGTAATAACCATTAGGCCCATCTATGTTTTCACAAATGTCAAGATTTCATTGTTTTTATGGCTGAGTAATATTCCATTATATATACATATGTATATATACACCACATCTTCTTCATCCACTCCTCTATTGATGGACACTTAGATTGTTTCTATATCTTGGCTATTGTAAATAATGCTGCAGTGAACATGGAGGTGCATATATCTTTTCCAATTAATGTTTTTGTTTTCTTTGGATTAATGTCCAGAAGTGGAATTGCTGTATCATATGATAACTCTGTTGAGGAATTTCCACACTGTTCTCCATAAAAAACTATATCAATATATATTCCTACCAACAGTGCATAAGGGGTCCCTTTATCCACATTCTTGCCAACAATTGGTTTTTGGGTTTGTGTGTGTTTGATAACTGTCATTCTGATAGGTGTGTTGTGATATTTCATTGTGTTTTTGATTTGCATTCCCCTGATGATTTTTTATGTTGACCATCTTTTCACATAACTGTTGACTCCACAGGTGATTTTAAAGTGAACTAGAGTTGAGAACCACTGCCCTATAGACTTGCAAATTTTCCTTCTACATCTTACCCATTTTACATATCTTCAAATTAACATCTAAATTCCTTGGGATGACACATATTCTAGACATTTTATACCATCTACCTGTTCATTCTTAAGAGATACTGCTTCACCCTCTTTTGCACTGTATGTGTGTCTGGTCATCATAGTAGATCGCACCAGCAAGCTATGATTTCTGCAGCAAGGATTTAAAAGCAAAGCTAAGCTAATCATATTCTTTTCTTATAATTTAAATTTGAGAAAGAGGCTTGAGGCAATTGGCAAAGATATTAGAAAGCAAAAGGATGTATCAAGAGTTATGCTGATACATAGGTAGCAGGGGTAGTCACGATTAACTATTTGCAAAACCTAAATGCAGAAGTTTTGAATAAATGAAAGAAGCAGGTCATCAAAAGAGAAAGTCTTGGTTCAAATGTCATCTCTCTATAGCTTTCTCTGATTTTTTTCCAGGAAGAAATAATTATTTTATGGATGTCCTCACAGCATTATTTTAGTACTCATCATATCATATTTTACTTTTTTGTTTTCATCTCTCTAAGGTGTGAGCTTTCCAAGTTGAGGACCAAATCTCATGTGGTCCTATGTGTTTTTATCCCTAGCACTAGTGCTCAATAAATATTAAATCAAATTAAATCTAATTGTATAGCTATTATACATTATGACTTCTGAAAATCAAATATTGAATAGTAGTAATTAATGATTTCTTTTTTCCCTTAGGCTTTTGAATTTTAGTATAAACCTTGTGCCCCGTGGTATACGTCATTCAGTCTCTACTGAAATTTTCCCTACTCTATCCAGGAATAAGTATGGAACTGGAGCAGTTAGCATTCAAGCTGGCAGTGCTTTGCTAGCTAAAGGTGGTATCTGCTTTATAGGAGACTTGGCTTCACACAAAAAAGATAAACTTGAACAGCTCCAGTCAGGTAAACAATATTTTTTCAAATTAATTTTTACCTATTTAACTTTTCCATCAGTGTCATGGAGTTGAGTGTGCTAAATCACTTCAGTCACATTTGACTCTGTGTGACCCTATGGACTGTAGCCCCCCAGGCTTCTCTATCCATGGGATTCTCCAGGCAAGAATACTAGAGTGGGTTACTGTGCCCTCCTTCAGGAGATCTTCCTGACCCAGTGATCGAACCCAGGTTTCCTGCATTGCAGGCTGATTCTTTACTATCTGAACCACCACGGAAACCTAAGACTTACCTAACAATAGAGGTTATAATGTACACATTTTAGAAATAGAGAAATTATATTAAATGACATTTTTCATTTTACCTTGATAAATAAAAACAGGAATTTAATGTGTAAATGCACTGTTTAAGCCTTTGCTCTCAGTTGTAACACATGAATTTGTATTAGAGTTAGTCACTCAGTCGTATCCGACTCTTTGTGACCCCATGGACTGTAGCCCACCAGGCTTTGTTCATGGAATTCACCAGGCAAGAATACTGGAATGGGTTGCCTTGCCTTCCAGATTTATTTCCTCTTCTTGTGTTATTGCACTAGTTAGGACCTTCAAGATGATGTTGAAAAACAGTGGTGAAAAGGAACATCATGATCTTGTCTTGTTCCTAATCTTAATAGGAAAGTTTCAAGTTTCTCACCATTATGTATGATGTCAGCTATAGGTTTTTTTGGTGAAGTTCTTTTTCAAGTTGAAGGCATTCCCTTCTATTCCTAATCTACTAAGAGTTTTTAAATAAAGGGTGTTGAATTTTACCAAATGCTTTTTCTGCTTCTATTGACGTGATAATGTGATTTTTCTTCTGTAGCCTGTTGATATTATGGGGATTACATTAATTGACTTTCAAATGTTGAACTAGCTTTGCATACCTAACATAAATTCTACCTGGCTGTGTTGTATATTTATTTTTATACATCATTGAATTAATTTGCTAATATTTTGTTGAGAATTTTTGCTTGTGTATTCATAAGAGCTTTTATCTTTTATCTGATTTTGGTATTAGGATAATGCTACTTGAGTCAGATTTATAACTAACAAGGGTATGGAGAAATAAGTATTGGGCAAAGAAAAGTTAGGATTTTGCATTCTTGGCATACCAGCAAGCATGTGCAGCAGTACACAGGAGACATAGCATATTGCCTCTGCCTGCAAAAATAGACTCACACTCATATATATGTTCAACTGATTTTTGATCACAACATCAAAACAATGGGGAAAATGGGGAAAGTTTTTTCTACAAATTATGGTGGAACATCTGGAAAAGAATTAATATTTGTTCATACCTCACAACTATACACAATAATTAATTAAAGATGAATCATAAACCTAGATGTAAAAACTTAAATTATAAGGCTACTAGAAGAAAACATGAGAAATCTTTATGACTTAAGGGTGTGTTGTGTGCATGCTCAGTCATATCTGACTCTGTGACCCCATGGACTGTAGCCTGCCAAGCTCTTCTATCCATGGGATTTTGCAGGCAAGAACACTTTCTGCTGCTGCTGCTAAGTCGCTTCAGTCGTGTACAATTCTGTGTGACCCCACAGACGGCAGCCCACCAGGCTCCTCTGTCCCTGGGATTCTCCAGGCAAAAATACTGGAGTGGGTTGCCATTTCCTTCTCCAACACATGCATGCATGCTAAGTTGCTTCACTTGTGTCCAACTCTGTGCGACCCCATGGACAGCAGCCCACCAGGCTCCTCCTAAAAAAATCTTTGCTTACCCTGGTGGCTCAAATGGTAAAGAATCTGCCTGCAATGCAGGAGATCAAGGTTCGATCCCTGGATAGGGAAGATCCTCGGAGAAGGAAATGGCAACCCACTCCAGTGTTCTTGCCTGGAGAATCCTAGGGACAGGGGAGCCTGGTGGGCTGCCGTCTCTGGGGTCGCACAGAGGCGGACACGACTGAAGCAACTTAGCAGCAGCAGCAGCATCAGCATATACCTAGAACATAGAAGCAATTCCTACAAGTCAGTAATTTAAAAAACAAAGTGTATGTGTTAGTCGCTCAGTCATGTCCAACTCTTTGTGACCACATGGACTATATATAGCCCACCAGGTTCCGCTGTCCATGGAATTCTCCAGGCAAGAATACTGGAGTGGGTTGCCATTCTCTTCTCCAGAGGATCTTAACAACCCAGGAACTGAACCTGAGTCTTCCACAGTGCAGGCAGATTTTTTTACCCACTGAGCCACCAGGAAACTCCCACCCTCCACCCCCACAAAAAAACCCCTAAAGAACCAGACACAAAAATACCAGATTGTGTGTATTGTCTCACAATCTTTTCCTCTTTCATTCTTAACTTAGATGATCTGCTTTCTTTTTTTTTCCCCCACAAAAAAACATTGCTCAATTTCAGCCTCCTTTGTAACCTGCATGATACGACCAGTCTCCTTACCCTCTGCCTATTCATCCCAGTCCACAATTCCAGCTTCATGCTTTGGGCTAATGGTTCTCATCGTCAGAGGATACAGAAACATTCAGATATTTTTCTTGCCTTCTTTTTATGGCAAATCCTCTAATTTAGTTATATCCTGCAAAACCATCAAGTTTTCCTGTATCTTTGCTATCTAAAATTTAGGTCATAAAATTTATCATAATAATATTTATTAATTTATAGCTATATTGACCAAAGTGAACTTAAGTAACAAATGGATAATGTCTCTTGACTTAGCTGTGGAAAGTAGAAGCATCACAGTCTACATCTCGGGAAAGAAGCTTGGGGATGATGTGGATCAACAAATGACTTTTCCAGTTCAGTGCAGTTTTTGGTCTTTTCTTCATATGGATTCACCTTCAAGGAGAAATATACAGAAAACCAATTTGCTAATTGGTCAGATGGTAAAGTATATGTGTATTTTATTGTTAGAATGTTGTTCAAGGAATTTAGTCATGGATTTTAGTCTCAATTTTTTAATAACAATTTAATGTTTTATTTTTATTTCTGTGCTTACTTTCTATACTTACTCAGATCCTGGAACTAAATAATGACACAGTTGTTTGCAATTTTTCATTTTTTAGTCATACAAAGCAGGTATCTGCTCACTAGAAATTATTATTTGAGTAGGTAGTGGGGGAGGTTTTCATGAATAATGTATAAGAAAATACTCAATAAAGAGCATTTTTAAAAATTGGTTACCACAAAGATCCCATGCTATTTGGGAATCACTTTAAATGAAGTATTATTTATAATTATTATTTAAATTATTAATAGAATTATATTTAGTGTCAATTACATTAAATTATGATATTATAATTGTAATAATTATTTTTTTATTATTTAAAGTGTTTGTGAAAATGCAGGTATTTAATATTTACCTTCTACATTTTTGTTTGAGGTAGGATTGCAGTTTAATTCCAGCTAATCTTGTAGAGGCATTTGCATTATTGATTAACTGCAACGAATCATCTCCTTGCCACCCAATTCTTCCAACTGTGCAACATACTTTAAAGAAAGCCATTGATCCTGAAGGGCTGCTTTATTTAGCTTCTAAACAGTTCACAACTGAAGATTTTGAAAAGGTAAAGGTAGAAAAAATGAGTGCCATGAATATTTGTGTTAATGTTTCTCAATTTAAATAAAACTCCCTTTGAACATTCAATTTTCCTTATTTAGAATTTTCTTTTATTTCAATTTGCTTTCAGCTTTTAAGCATTTTAAGGACATTGTATAGAAAATATTTTAGATTAGAATTAAATTAAAAGCTATAAGGACATAGATATTAAAATGTTAAGTTTATTCTTTGAATCACTAATCAGATCACCATGGTTTATCTTTCCATTAAAACATTCAAAATAGAATATTTTTATAAAACATTATGATGAGAGGCTTTCTAGATACACAGTTTTTTACATTTTACAAACTATTCAAAGGGAATAGTTCTGACTATAGGGAGTATGTATCATGACTCACAGACCCATTTATTTTAATGTCTTGACTTGAAAACATGTGTGGCATGTTCAGAGAACCTGAGAGTTGGATGGTGCAGATTTAGTAATGACTCTCATAGCTATTAAAGGTACTCAAGTATTTATAAGTGAAGCCCTTTTAATATTAACTGTTGAGAAATCTGTCCACAATAGAATTAAAGTGTCTGTGTAGGATAGCTAAATGGCCTGTAACGTTGGGAAGTGGGAATCCACAGGTCAGTAAATTTTTTGTTCATACCTGCCTTTTTTTGCAGCCCAAATTGCATGGATAAAAGGTTGAAAGGTGGAGTTTATTCACATAGATTAAAACAGAAAAATAACAATATTTATGATAAAATAAGGTCTTTTCATTTGTTTTAGTGTGTATAAAAAAAGGCAATTAGTCTTTAGGAACTGGAGTACTAAATGATATAGACATGCATTATGCTTACTCCTTGGAAGAAAAGTTATGACCAACCTAGATAGCATATTCAAAAGCAGAGACATTACTTTGCCGACTAAGGTCCGTTTAGTCAAGGCTATGGTTTTTCCTGTGGTCATGTATGGATGTGAGAGTTGGACTGTGAAGAAAGCTGAGCACCAAAGAATTGATGCTTTTGAACTGTGGTGTTGGAGAAGACTCTTGAGAGTCCCTTGGACTGCAAGGAGATCCAACTAGTCCATTTTGAAGGAGATCAACCCTGGGATTTCTTTGGAAGGAATGATGCTAAAGCTGAAACTCCAGTACTTTGACCACCTCATGAGAAGAGTTGACTCACTGGAAAAAACTCTGATGCTGGGAGGGATTGGGGGCAGGAGGAGAAGGGGACGACAGAGGATGAGATGGCTGGATGGCATCACGGACTCGATGGACAAGAGTCTGAGTGAACTCCGGGAGATGGTGATGAACAGGGAAGCCTGGCATGCTGCGATTCATGGGGTCGCAAAGAGTCGGACACGACTGAGCGACTGAACTGAACTGAACTGAACTGAATAACCTGGAAAAATTTTTGCCCAGTTTTTCCCTGAAAAACAACAAAAAAAGTCTATGGATTTATTAATTAGTCAGGCATTTACTGAGTACTTAATATAGATGAGCCTCTTTCTGTTCTTTTATATTCTCCTAGAAATGTACATTTTTCTTCCTTAGTTTATCATTTAATTGAGATACATGAAACAAAGGACAATTTAAAGTTGTGTTAGGTGGTGCTGGCTATAAGTATTGCATGACTCCAGAAAGGAAGGTATCAAGTAGAATGCAAGAGTTAGGAATAACCCAAAAGGTGGTGAGACTTTAGCTGTGCCTTAAGAAAAGATAAGATTTAAATTATCCTCCAATTAAAATTAAATTTTACAAGAAGGAAAAAAAGAAAACAAAAGGTAAGATATAAATGACAGGAAGGATGGACATTCCAAAAAAAAAAAAAGCTAAAAATAAGAGCAAAGACATAAAAGGAGAGATGAGTACACATGGAAAACTATGAGAAGATCTGTCAACTGGAGCAAAAATTATATTATGTAGTCATCAAGATTAGGCAACTGTTGAAGAAGTTGATAACTGGAGGCCAGCGCTGGCTCCTGTGCTACATTCCCAATAGCAGAGACAACAGGTCTTTTATGAAGGGGCATGTGGATGTCTTATCACTGTCACCCCATAGCTTAAAACCTAGAGAGAGCTATCAATGTTATTGATAGTATTGTTCTGTTCTGAAGGCCTGGAGGGAATTGTGGAATGTAAGAAAAACAAAGACAGGACATATCCAACCCAGGACATATCCAGATATTTTTTAAAAGTTATATTTAAAATACAGATATACTAGTTAATAGCAACTTTATTATGGATGGTTTTTCTTTTTTGTTTCCTCCTGTTGTTTTTCTGGTTTTACAACTCACAGAAACAAAAGAAATGGTGAATGGTGAAAAGTCTGGAAATGGTGTCATAGAATAAGGACTTGAGGAACTGGGCATCAGTCAGAAAGAAAGCACAAAACTCAGAGAAATCAGTGATAATCATTAAGTTGAAGGCTTATTTTCTACCCAAAATCTTTCTGAATCTTCAAGGCCCATCTTCATAGTAGTTAACACAGTACTTCCCACATCGCTGGTCTTTAGATGTGTTTTTTTAAAAGGAAGGAAAGGAAGGAAGAAGGCCAATGAGAGAAAGTTTTCTAGAAATAAACTGTCAGAGAATTAAGACTATTCAAAGCGAAATGAGATTCTGAGGGGAGCTGTCTCCCACTAGAAGGCTCTGAGTAAGCCTTTATTCCATTGGAAGCAAAGACTTGATAGTCATTCAAATACATTGCGCAGAACATTTCTGCACTAACAGGGAAGAAGAGGTTATTCTGGGTAGACTGTAATATTCTTTGTAAGTATAATATGATTTAAAGTGCTCAATGGCTTTGGATGGCTCATATATTTAATCAGTTTTGATGTAAATAAAGTATGCAAACTTTAAAAAATAAGATGACCATATTTGGATTTTTGTAATATAGGTTCTCTTAATAAAGTTTGAATCTCTTGAATTTTCACACTTTCGATTTAGCTGCTTGCTTTTGCAAAAAATTTGAATGTCGAATTCAGCTTGGAGGCAGAAAGAATGATTCATGGCTATTACCTAGCAAGTCGCAGAATCAGAACAGATTCTATATATGGATCAAAACTGTCAGCATCTGCATTAAAATATTTGTAAGTATTCAATTTTAAAATCATTATTGACTTAAAAAAATCTTTACCTTTTTTTTTGTCTGTGCTGGGTTCTCCTTGTGTGGGGTTTACTCTAGTTGCAGAGAGTGGGGGCTACTCTTTAGTTGAGGTACACAAGCTTCTCATTGCAGTGGCTTCTCTTCTTGTGGAGCCTGCACTCTAGAGCTCATGGGCTTCAATAGCTGCGACGTGAAGGCTCAGTAGTTGTGGCTCCCCAGCTCTAGAGCATAGGCTCAGTAGTTGTGATCCAGAGGCTTACTTGCTGTGCTGCATGTGGGATTGTCCTGGACCAGGGATCGAACCTGTCTCTTCTGCATTGGCAGGCAGATTCTTTACCATTGAGCCACCAGGGAAGCCCCCATTATTTACTTTTAAATGATGCATTTATTAACTGTCTCACTTGTTTTTTGATTGCTGGGTGGTTGATTTACAATATACTTTGTTCCAAAAGAATTTAAGGTAACTTAATTATTTCTTCTGTTATAGCCTTACATCATTTGAACCTCCAACAATTTGTTTTCACTAAACTACTTTTTATTGGATACCTGGTATCAGGTACATCTGGAAAAAATGCACTGAATTTTTTAATGCAAATTATTATTTTTTTAAAATGTGGTTCAGTTCAGTTCAGTTCACTTTAGTTCAGTTCAGTTGCTCAGTCGTTTCCGACTCTTTGAGACCCCATGGACTGCAGCACGCCAGGCCTCCCTGTCCATCACCAACTCCCAGAGCTTACTCAAACTCATGTCCATTGAGTCAGTTGACTTTCTAGATATTTTATAGTTGAGCTTAGAAAAAAAATTTATGTTATTCTTTGTACTTTTAAACACTTTAGTACACTCAAGTTCTATTGTTCCTTGAGAAGTTTTTTAAAACTAATTTTTATTATAAAATAAAGTATGGACATAGTGAAAGAAAAGTCTAAAATAATGAGTTAAGTCCCTTGCTAACCCTACCTGTGATTATCTCACTCCCTGGAGATGATCCCTGCTAACAGGTTTTGTGTGTCCTTTCATAAATTACCCATTCAGATACTAGCATATACAAATATATAGTTTAAATATGTGATGTATATTAAGTACATATTTTATTTGAATGTTATATATTTTAGATTAATATGTTATTTAACATATTATATAAAAATATTTTTATAATACATAAATACATATGTAGCCATATTGATATTCTCTTTTTGCCCAAATGGAATCATGTATACATCTCATGATATCTTACTATTAACACATAAAGAATTACCTCATTCTGTTTTAATAGCTCCCTTACAGTTTTACTGTGTTATGATGTGGCTATTCCATAATTTAAACAGTCCTCTGTTGATAGACCATTATTCCATTTAATATAGATTAATATGTAATCTCAACCCAAATTATGAAGTAGGACTAGGGGTAAAAATAATCTATTAAATAAATAAATATCTTGTTATGACTGCAGTATAAAATAAGACAAGTGGAGGACTGATAGGAAATGTCAAGTATAGGACTAAAAGAGATAAATATGTTTAGTTAATTTCTCCAACTCTGTCTTCATAGAACTAAAAAATTGTGACAGAAAGGGAAGGTAGAAATTAACTGTGATGTTTTAAAATGGCAAACAGAATTATATAATGCTGTTTTCTGAAGTAATATTTCAAATACTAAATACTCAGAGCTTAAAAGGTTTGAAAGCCCTATTATCTCATTTGCTTTTTCTCTGTCTTAAAAAGATATTTTTAATTTAAACTCACATAGCCTCAGTTTACATTTGACTCTACTAATCCAAGAATAAGACAGAATTAAGTTTAGTATGACAACTCTACTTTTTCCTGTTGTAGAAATAAATACTAGAGATGGAAATGGGTCTTATAAAATAGTCAAGTAAATGAAGCACTTCTCAGAAGAGTCATAAACCTTGACTTTTTCTCCTGCTTCTATAGACAGGGGCCTATTAACACCAGCCATGCTTAATCTCCCTACAATGCAGGAGACCCCAGTTCGATTCCTGGATCAGGAAGATCTCCTGGAGAAGGGATAGGCTACCCACTCCAGTATTCTTGGGCTTCCCTTGTGGCTCAGCTGGTAAAGAATCCACCTGCAATGCAGGAGATCCTGGTTTGAGCCCTGGGTTGGGAAGATCCCCTGGAGAAGGGAAAGTCTATTCACTCCAGTATTCTTGGGCTTCCCTTGTGGCTCAGCTGGTAAAAATCCGCCTGCAATGCGGGAGACCTGGGTTTGATCCCTGGGTTGGGAAGATCCCCTGGAGAAGGGAAAAGCTACCCTTTCCAGTATTCTGGCCTGGCGCATTCCATGGGCTATATAGTCCGTGAGGTTTTAAAGGGTTGGACATGACTGAGTGACTTTCACTTTCATGCTTTTCTAGAGAAGTGGATCTGAACAGTGCTCTTTGCTTTCCCTGAAAAGCTGTATATATATTCTGTCCTGGTCAAAATTTTTAGAAGAAGCTTGGGTAAGGACATCAGGAACATGATAATTAAATTTGTAAATAAGCAACTCTGGAGAGATCTTCACAGACTCAAATTATTATTTTAGTCTAGCAACAAGAAAATTAATAGGACAAATGTAATGTATGGACAGAGGTTCGTGACATTGTACAGGAGACAGGGATCAATACAATCCCCATGGAAAAGAAATGAAAAAAAGCAAAATGGCTGTCTGGGGAGGCCTTACAAATAGCTGTGAAAAGAAGAGAAGCAAAAAGCAAAGGAGAAAAGGAAAGATACAAGCATCTGAATGCAGAGTTCCAAAGAATAGCAAGGCGAGATAAGAAAGCCTCCCTCAGGGATCAGTGCAAGAAATAGAGGAAAACAAGAGAATGGGAAAGACTAGAGATCTCTTCAAGAAAATTAGAGATAGCAAGGGAACATTTCATGCAAAGATGGGCTCGATAAAGGACAGAAATAGTATGGACCTAAGAGAAGCAGAAGATATTAAGAAGAGGTGGCAAGAATACACAGAAGAACTGTACAAAAAAGATCTTCATGACCCAGATAATCACAATGGTGTGATCACTCACCTAGAGCCAGACATCCTGGAATGTGAAGTCAAGTGGGCCTTAGGAAGCATCACTATGAACAAAGCTAGTGGAGGTGATGAATGCCAGTCAAGCTAAAAGATGATGCTGTGAAAGTGCTGCACTCAATATGCCAGCAAATTTGGAAAACTCAGCAGTGGCCACAGGACTGGAAAAGGTCAGTTTTCATTCCAATCCCAAAGAAAGGCAATGCCAAAGAATGCTCAAACTACCGCACAATTGCACTCATTTCACATGCTAGCAAAGTAATGCTCAAAATTCTGCAAGCCAGGCTTTCAGCAATCCGTGAATCGTGAACTTCCAGATGTTCAAGCTGGTTTTAGAAAAGGCAGAGGAACCAGAGATTAAATTGCTAACATCTACCAGATCATCGAAAAAGCCAGAGAGTTCGAAAAAAACATATCTATTTCTGCTTTACTGACTATGCCAAAGCCTTTGACTGTGTGGACCACAATAAACTGTGGAAAATTCTGAAAGAGATACGAATACCAGACTACCTGACCTGCCTCTTGAGAAACCTATATGCAGGTCAGGAAGCAACAGTTAGAACTGGACATGGAACAACATGTTCCAACATATTTCCATTTCCAAATAGGAAAAGGAGTGCGTCAAGGCTGTATATTGTCACCCTGCTTATTTAACTTATATGCAGAGTACATCATGAGAAACACTGGGCTGGAAGAAGCACAGGCTGGAATCAAGACTGCCAGGAAAAATATCAATAACCTCAGATATTCAGATGACACCACCCTTATGGCAGAAAGTGAAGAAAAACTAAAAGCCTCTTGATGAAAGTGAAAGAGGAGAGTGAAAAAGTTGGCTTAAAGCTCAACATTCAGAAAACTAAGATCATGGCATCTGGTCCCATCACTTCATGGGAAATAGATGGGGAAACAGTGGAAGCAGTGTCAGACTTTAATTTTTAGGGCTCCAAAATCACTGCAGATGCTGATTGCAGCCACAAAATTAAAAGATGCTTACTCCTTGGAAGGAAAATTATGACCAACCTAGAGAGCATATTGAAAAGCAGAGATATTACTTTGCCAACAAAGGTCTGTCTAGTCAAGGCTACGGTTTTTCCAGTGGTCATGTATAGATGTGAGAGTTGGACTGTGAAGAAAGCTGAGGGCCAAAGAATTGATGCTTTTGAACTGTGGTGTTGGAGAAGACTCTTGAGAGTCTTGGACTGCAAGGAGATCCAACCAGTCCATTCTGAAGGAGATTAGTCCTGGGTGTTCATTGATGAACACTGATGCTGAAGCTGAAACTCCAATACTTTGGCCACCTCATGTGAAGAGTTGACTTGTTGGAAAAGACCCTGATGCTGCGAGGGATTAGGGGCAAGAGGAGAAGGGGACGACAGAGGATGAGATGGCTGGATGGCATCACTGACTCGATGGACATGAGTTTGAGTGAACTCCAGGAGTTGGTGATGGACAGGGAGGCCTGGCATGCTGTGATTCATGGGGTCGCAAAGAGTTGGACACGACTGAGGGACTGAACTGAACTGAATGTCTGTAATTAGGTCCCAACCTCCCTGATACTGAATGCATGGGAAAGGGGTGATCGGCCTTAATATGAAAAAGATTTGAGATTTCATGTTTTTATGTTTAATATGAATAAGTAATGTAATAGGGCTGTAAATAATACTGTGATTTGGGGTTGTATTAATAGAACATAGTATCAAGAGTGAGAAAATGCTTATTCTGCCCCAAGTCTTCTCTACTGATCAAATCACACCTTAGTACTATACTGAAAAGGAATATTAACCAAATTTGGTCACAGTATAGTACTAAGGTGTGATTTGATTCATATCAGGGAAGACACAGCCAGGATGATAAGGGGCATGAAAATCATGTCACATGACATATTAAAAGAACTAGGAGGGACTTCCCTGGTGGTCCAGTGGTTAAAACCTTACACTTCCAAAGCAGGGGGTGCAGGTTTCTTGGGCAGGGAACTAAGATCCTGTATGCTGTGGAATGTGGCCAAAAGAAAAATAGAACTAGGAATATTTATCTTGGAGAAAATAAACTATGAGCAACTAGAATAGTTGTCTTTGAATATCTGAAGAGCTGTCTCATTTAAGAAGTGTTAGATTTGTTTTGTAATCCCAGAGGACAAAACAGAGACCAGTGGGTGTAAATTGCAGTGAAACCAATTTCAGTTTACATTTATATAATCTTTGTGGGTGAGTCCCCAAATTTTCAAATGTGTTATTTGAAATCACAATAACCCTATTAATTTTTATTATCCCCATTTTATAGCAGAGCTTCAAAAAAATCTCAGAAATTAAATGATTCATAGAAACTCACACAGCTAGTAAATTTCTAGAGACATAGTTCAGATTTTCTGATTCCCACATGCAACAATCATTCAAGTGCCTTAAAGCTAGCTTAAAAATAATAAAGGAATGGATTGCTTTCCGATTCTAAGTGAATCCTAGGGTAAGTTCAAAAGAGACCAAATAATAAGTATCCTGGGATGCTGTATAGAAAATTCAGTTATCTGATGGGATGTTGAAATTTGCTCTCTAAAATCTCTTCAACACGGAAATTTCAAGATTCTATGAGGACTTCCAGTGGGTTAAGAACTGGGAGAAAAGACCAAGGATGTGTCTGTAAGAGATATTTAGTCAATTTTCTAGCTGTGTATTTAACTGAACAGAACTTGGGGAGGGTAATGTGTAGAATAATAAAGAAAAACCAGGATAAAAGCCAATTCTTTGATAACAAATCAGAAGACTTCCTCATTCTGAAACAGTCTATTCAACTTGGTAGGAAAAAAATGCTTTGTAAAGAAACTAAAATTGTTTTAAAAATAAGACTATGCTGATCTTTAAGATGTGGCTTATGTTCACACATATCTTGGTTTTTCCTTGCCAAAATATATATTGTCTTTATAATATCAGCATATTTTGATTGGCCTCAATTTTCTCTTTTAGAGTTTCCCTCTCTGAAGCCCATGCTCGACTGAACTTAAGGAATAAAGTGCTTAAAGAAGATGTACTAATTGCAGCCTTATTATTTGAAACATCTCTAACACTGAAATATGGTAATCTATTAAGTTATTAATGATCACTACAAATAATTATATTTAAACTTAAAGATTCTTAATCTGTTAAGATGTTACATATTTTAAAGAATAATAAATTTCTACAAGATAAGTCCAGTTTGAATTTAAACATTTAATTATTGTTTACAGGTAATATCATTATCTGATATTAAGTTCCTAATCATCCATGGTTATTCCTATACTTTAACTTTTGCATTGCTTAGAAAATTCTGAAAAAGTACTTAATATGATGCATGAAATGATTTTAAATTTATCTTCCTTTTACATTAGCATGCAACATATAATTGTCAAGCAAATCCCCCACAGTGGAATTAGACACTAAGCCAAAGAAAATATGATCAACTTGTATCACCACCTTTTCTGAATTACTAGTTATAATACTGTGACTATAGCATTTAATTATCTGAAATCAAAGGAGCTTATTATGGTTTTGCTAATAAAAATCTAAAAAGAGCTGTTAAAGGTGAGAGTAAGGAGAATTATCCTTACAAATTTTTTTTTAATTATTCAGCTCAGTTCAGTCACTCAGTCGTGTCCGACTCTTTGCGACCCCATGAACTGCAGCACATCAGGCCTCCCTGTCCATCACCAACTCCTGGAGTTTACCCAAACTCATGTCTATTGAGTCAGTGATGCCATCCAACCATCTCATCCTCTGTCATCCCCTTCTCCTCCTGTCTTCAATCTTTCCCGGCACCAGGTTCTTTTCAAATGAGTCACCTCTTCATATCAAGTGGCCAAAGTATTGGAGTTTCCACTTCAACATCAGTCCTTCCAATGAATATCCAGGACTAATCTCCTTTAGGATGGACTGGTAGGATCTCCTTGTAGTCCAAGGGACTCTCAAGAGTCTTCTCCAACACCACAGTTCAAAAGCATCAATTCTTTGGCGCTCAGCTTTCTTCATAGTCCAACTCTCACATCCATACATGACCACTGGAAAAACCATAGCCTTGACTAGACAGACTTCTGTTGACAAAGTAATGTTTCTGCTTTTGAATATGCTATCTAGGTTGGTCATAACTTTCCTTCCAAGGAGTAAGCATCTTTTAATTTTGTGGCTGCAATCACCATCTGCAGTGATTTTGGAGCCCCCCCCCAAAAAAGTCAGCCACTGCTTCCACTGTTTCCTCATCTATTTGCCATGAAGTGATGGGACCAGATGCCATGATCTTTTTTTTCTGAATGTTGAGCTTTAAGCCAACTTTTTCACTCTCCTCTTTCACTTTCATCAAGAGGCTCTTTAGTTCCTCTTCACTTTCTGCCATAAGGGTGGTGTCATCTACATATCTGAGGTTATTGATATTTCTCCTGGCAATCTTGATTCCAGCTTGTGCTTCATCCAGCCCAGTAGTTCTCATGATGTACTCTGCATATAAGTTAAATAAGCAGGGTGAAATGTACAACCTGACGTACTCCTTTTCCTATTTGGAACCAGTCTGTTGTTCCATGTCCAGTTCTAACTGTTGCTTCCTGACCTGCATACAGGTTTCTCAAGAGGCAGGTCAGGTGGTCTGGTATTCCCATCTCTTTCAGAATTTTCCACAGTTTATTGTGATCCACACAGTCAAAGGCTTTAGCCTAGTCAATAAAACAGAAATAGATGTTTCTCTGGAACTCTCTGGCCCTTTGATGATCCACTGGATATTGGCAATTTGAATTATTATGAGACATTAATTTTGATGAGATATACCATCCTTCAAACATTGGGTCTGCTAACATAACAATAAAACAGCCAGTTATTTTACCAGGAAAATGGTTTTTATTCAGGAGCAGGAAAGAATAGCAATTCAGGACATCACAAATCTGGTAAATAACATATAAGTCTGGTAAAGCAAAGGAAAAGAAACTCTTCTATAGAGAACAGTTCAGAGGGTTGTAACAGAAAGTCCATTGGAGAAAACTGGGAGTTCCAAGTTTAGTGTCTTTTCATTGGCTACATTGTGACAGTCTATCTTTGGCAGAGCTGTTGCCAGGCAAGGAGAAAAATCTTTCAAATCTTCCTTCCTCCTGCTGGTGGTACTAGAGTAGCTCGCTTCTTGGAGATGCAAGATATGTTTCTTCCTGTTGGGATCTATGTTGATGTTGAGAGGTACCTGTATGAGAGCTCCCCCTTCTGGTCTCCCGACTCCATTTTAGTGAAATTTTTACTCTATTTTCAGTTCCAGCCCTGGGCAATAAAGTATTAACACTGACTTTTCTGTGTGTATATATTTAGTGTTTTAATTTGCTTCAGATTCAATTTATAATAATTTTTCACAGACATCCATTAGAACATTAGAACTTTGTTCTTATCTCAATCAAGAATTCTTAACCTAGGATCCAAGGATACTGAGAGAGCCCTAGGGGCTTGTGAATCCCTAAGTTACATGTGAATTTGTATATATATTTGCTTTCTACCTTCTTGCTTAGGAAAAGGAATCATTAAGTTTTATGGAGTATGTCTGAGAGTTTCATGACCCTCAGAAAATGTTAATTATCATCCTGAATTAAGAACTTCCCTGGTGGCTCAGACAGTTAAGAGTCTGCCTGCAATGCAGGAGACCTGGGTTCAATCCTTGGGTCAGAAAGATTCCCTGGAGAAAGAAATGGCAACCCACTCCAGTATTCTTGCCTGGGAAATCCCATGGACAAAGGAGCCTTGCAGGCTACGGTCCATGAGGTTGCAAAGAGTCAGACACGATGGAGCAACTAACACATTCACTCACCAAAAAGGAAAATCACTTGTTCCCAACCAGCAATAAATAAGGATATGTATTTTTGTTTGTAACTTGCTTTATCTTTACATTCTTATTCTGTATTTTAAAATATACTTGATAAAATTTAAGACATTATGTACTATGAAGAAAAAATGCTGCCACTTTTACTGTGGCAAACTATCACCATCAAAATGTTAAAACTAGATTTCAGTAAGAAGACAAAAATGTATGTTTTTGAATTTGAATTTGAATTTGTTGTAGAACTATGGTACTACAATGTTCAGGACTCCTGTGACTGAATATGGCTATTTTCACTTGATAACTATCTATCAAGACTTTACTGAAGCATTTAATAAAGCTTTTGTTGAGGGAAATAAAGCTATGTGAAGTTTTTCCTTTAGTTACTTTTTGTTTCCATAATGAGTGTCAGTTAGGCATATTCTTTTTTAAGTCTTAAGCAAAATGATGTTAAGAACTCCATTAAGTGTTACTTAGGAAAATAAGCCCTACTCAGGGATGTTTTTCTAGGATGCAAAAACCAATACCTGCTTGTGAACTGGATTTAGGAGTTGGGGCAGTGGGGAGAAGGAAGAATTAAAGAAAACTCTCAGGTTTCTGCCTTGAGCAACTGAGTGGATTATGTTGCCATTTACCAAGACTAGAAAGAAAGAGAAAAGCTGGGGTCCAGTTGTTGTTGTTGCTGTTCCATCCCTAAGTCAAATCTGACTCTTTGCAACCCCATGGATTGTAGGATGCCAGGTTCCTCTGTCCTCCATTCTCTCTTGAAGTTTGCTCAGGTTCATGTCCATTGAGTTGGTGATGCTATCTAACCATCTCATCCTCTACTACCCCCTTCTCCTTTTGCCTTCAGTCTTTCCCAGCATCAGGGTCTTTTCCAATGAGCTGGCTCCTCATCAGGTGGCCAAAGTATTAGAGCTTCAGCAACAGTCCTTCCAATAAATACTCAGGGTTGATTTCCTTTAGGACTGACTGGTTTGATGTCCTTGCAGTCCAAGGGATTCTCGAGTCTTCTCCAACACCACAATTTGAAAGCATCAGTTCTTTGGCACTCAGCCTTCTTTATGATCCAGCTCTCACATCTGTACCTGACTACTGGAAAAACCATAGCTTTGACTATATGGACCTTTGTTGGCAAAGTGATGTCTCTGTTTTTTAATATGCTGTCTAGGTTTGTCACAGCTTTTTTTTCCCAAAGAGCAAGCATCTTTTAATTTCATGGCTGCAGTTACCATCTGCAGTGATTTTGGAGCCCAAGAAAATAAAATCAGTCACTGCTTCCACTTTTCCCCCTTCTATTTGTCAGAAAGTGATAGAACCGGATGCCATGTACTTAGTTTTTTGAATGTTGACTTTCAAGCCAGCTTTTTCATTCTCATCAAGAGGCTCTTTAGTTCCTCTTTGCTTTCTGCCATTAATGGTATCATCTGCATAGCTGAGGTTATTGATATTTATCCCAGAAATTTCTATTCCAGCTTGTGTGTCTTCCAGCCCAGCATTTCACATAATGTACTTTACATAGAAGTTAAATAAGCAGGATGACAATATACAGCCTTGTTGTACTCCTTTCCCAATTTTGCACCAGTCTGTTGTTCCATGTCCAGTTCTAACTGTTGCTTCTCAACCTGCATACAGGTTTCTGAGATGGCAGGTAAAGTGGTCTGGTATTCCCATCTTTTTAAGAATTTTTCACAGTTTTTGTGATCCACACAGTCAAAGGCTTTAGCATAGTCAGTGAAGCAGAAATAGATGTTTTTCTGGAACTCTCTTGCTTTTTTGATGACCCAGCTGATATTGGCAATTTGATCTCTGGTTCCTCCACCTCTTCAAAACCCAGCTTGTTGGGTGAGGGGTACAGTTACAGTACAGTTCAGTCGCTCAGTCGTGTCCGACTCTTTGCGACCCCATGAATCGCAGCACACCAGGCCTCCCTGTCCATCACCAACTCTCAGAGTTCACTCAGACTCGCATTCATTGAGTCAGTGATGCCATCCAGCCATCTCATCCTCAGTCGTCCCCTTCTTCTCCTGCCCCCAATCCCTCCCAGCATCAAAGTCTTTTCCAATGAGTCAACTCTTCGCATGAGGTGTCCAAAGTACTGGAGTTTCAGCTTTAGCATCATTCCTTCCAAAGAACACCCAGGGCTGATCTCTCTCAGAATGGACTGGTTGGATCTCCTTGCAGTCCGAGGGACTCTGAAGAGTCTTCTCCAACACCACAGTTCAAAAGCATCAATTCTTCGGCGCTCAGCCTTCTTCACAGTCCAACTCACACATCCATACATGACTACTGGAAAAACCATAGCCTTGACTAGATGGACCTTAGTCGGCAAAGTAATGTCTCTGCTTTTCAAGATGCTATCTAGGTTGGTCATAACTTTTCTTCCAAGAGTAAGCGTCTTGGGTGGAGAATCAAATTATAGGTACAAGTTTAAGACATCCTAGAGAGATATCAATAGACAGATACAATAATCTGGGGTTTAGAAGAGAGTTTTAAACTAGAAATATAATTTAGGTATCATCAGTACAGAGATGGTACTCAAAGCCATGGAGTGGATGAAATCACTGAGAGAGAGACTATACAGAGAACCACAGGACTGCCTTTGAAGAATTCCAGTGCTTACAAAAGAAGTTGAAGGGGAGGAGCTAACTAATGAGACTGAGAAACAGTTGTATTAGTTCAGTTCAGTTCAGTTCAGTCGCTCAGTCATGTCCGACTCTTTGCGACCCCATGAATCGCAGCACGCCAGGCCTCCCTGTCCATCACCATCTCCCAGAGTTCACTCAGACTCATGTCCATCGAGTCTGGGATGCCATCCAGCCATCTCATCCTGGGTCGTCCCCTTCTCCTCCTGCCCCCAATCCCTCCCAGCATCAGGGTCTTTTCCAATGAGTCAACTCTTCGCATGAGGTGTCCAAAGTACTGGAGTTTCAGCTTTAGCATCATTCCTTCCAAAGAAACCCCAGGGTTGATCTCCTTCAGAATGGACTGGCTGGATCTCCTTGGAGTCCAAGGGACCCTCAAGAGTCTTCTCCAACACCACAGTTCAAACGCATCAATTCTTCAGCGCTCAGTCTTCTTCACAGCCCAACTCTCACATCCATACATGGCCACAGGAAAAACCATAGCCTTGACTAGGCAGACCTTGGTCGGCAAAGTAATGTCTCTGCTTTTGAATATACCATCTAGGTTGGTCGTAACTTTTCTTCCAAGGAGTAAGCGTCTTTTAATTTCATGGCTGCAGTCACCATCTGCAGTGATTAGAAAAGTCAAGAAAAATGTCTTTCAATAAAGGAGTGGAGTGGTCAACTGTATCATGTGTTGAGAATTTGAATAAGATCAGATTTGGCATCTAGAGGTTGTGGATGGTCATGATTCGAGCTGTTTCAATGGAGTTGGGATTTGGGTGGGGTAGGAAGTGAGGCTATGGAGATAGCACACACAAACTTTGAGATGTTTGACTATGAAGATGAAGAGTATTAGCTAGAGAAGGATGTGTGGTCCAGGAAGGGGTTTTTTTAAGATGGAAGATAATAGTTCATATGATGTGCAGTAGAAAGTAAACTAATGACACTATAGAAAGAAGTGTGAAGTCTTTCAAAAGGTGAGAGAAGATAGGATCTAGAGCATGTGTGTCGGTAAAGGCCTCGGTTTGAAGGGAACAGAATGGAATATAATAGTCATTGTGGGGTGGGAGGGGGGAGATAAAGTGTGCTAGAAGAGAAACAGGTTTTTCAGGCAGTGCAACTGCCCATTTGAGGCTTCTTTAAAAGTGAAATCAATACCAATTATTTTCTGCCTAGCAACCTGAATGCAGGCATAAACTTTTTTGTTAAAAGTATGCCTTCACATTTAGCATTTGAAGGATTTCTCATTTTTACTTTTTCCTTCTTCACTTAGGGGCCGCTGTATTTTGTGTTGCTCCAAATGCAGTGTTTCCATTTGAACAGTATAATGAAGAATATTTAGAGCGAAGGGATGTCTTTCTGACTGAGTGCCAACAACAGCTCCAGCAGTTTATTGCCACATATGGACCTGGGACAGCTATTTTTGCTAGTGATGAATAGGCAGTCTGAGGAAATTTTTTTCTTCATTCCTTTTTAAGCAATGGAAAAAAGTGTGAATGATTTAAGTGATGCTTCAGGCAATCTTGTGTGTACGTACATTAGAATGTACCTACATTGTGTAGGATACATTAGAATGTCATCTTAAAAAATATTTCTTCAAATTGGTAATGGAATAAACACTAATCCAAATCTCAAAGCCAGCAGCAGAAATTTGTTAGAATTTTATTAAAAAAAAAAAACAAACAACTTCTGGTTAGCCTAGTATACCAGTGGCCCACAGATTAAAATATAAAGAATGTTACAAACTAAGAAATGAAAAAAAAAAAAAGGTAAGTTTTGTGTTTTTGTGTAGTTCCCTCTATTTGTCTCAAGATGGCAGTAACACTTTAAATATTTACATTCAAAGTTAAAACCATTTTTTTCTTAATTTGTGAACTTGACAAATTGATGGGTAAACAACAGCATTTATATAACCAAAAACCTTCAATTTAAGAACTTTTCATGCTTTACTAGATATTGTCATGTCTATTACATTGTTTTAGAAACCCTAATTTTAGGATAAGAAAAAGCTTTGGAAATTTTCCATTTTTAAACCAGGTTAAATGAAAAAAAAGTTACACTGAATTGAGGAGCAGTAATTGGCTCCTTACACCCAGTTGCAAGATACCAAAATGCAAACAAACCAATTTTCAAATCGTCTTCATTTTTAGAAGGACGATATCTACTCTGAAAAGGTAGGGACATGATGAGAAAAGATACTTATAAAATCCTCAAAACCTTTTCATTTTCCAAAGTTTTAGTAAAAGACTACTCACTAAAAGGAAAATGTCATCACAAAATTGCCACCTTATCAACCAAGACACTATCACACATCAGTTTTTTGTAGAAATGGGTACTTCATGGAGTTTAACCATGAAGGTAGACAGCTTTCTCACTGTCTAGAGGACTTTGACTCATCATTTATTATTTTACTTCCTAGCCATTCATTCAACTGTGTTTGTTGAATATCCACTAGTGCCAGAGACTATACAGTGTTTTCAGAAGGCAAACCTCGTCTTTAAAAAAAATGTATATATCACAAATTAAAGACTTTACTTTGTGGTTTATGTATTTAGGTTTGTTTTTTGTTCCCTATGAGATGAAGGCAAAACACATTCCTTTATAAAACTAGGATCTATAAAATGGCATCCTCTTTACAATTAATTGTGAAGTGTTCAGATTCTGTTGATGAAAAGGACTAGTATCAAATACAGATGAAAATTGTTTTCAAATGTCACCCCTGATGGGAAGGCATTATAAAGATATTGCTGTACACTTTATACTGATTTACCAAACTGAAATTATAACCCTGATAAAAGCAAGGATTTTATGTACTGTGGGACACAAAGGGGGAAAAGCAAGATTCAGCTAAATTTAAATCATCTTGGTAGGATTTCAGTTGTTTTCAAATTCGCATGCCCTGGACAGACTAGACTGTCACTACTTGCTTTAATCGAGCATATTAGTATGTATACTAGTATTAGGAAAAATTATAATTTTCCTTAGATTAATCCCCAGATCCCTTTTTAATTCATAAATGTAAAAGCAAACCAAGAATAAAATTTAAATTTAAAAAAATCTGTAGGTCACAGGTGAAACCTTCACTTGCAAGGTGTCATTTAAGGAGTTGAGAAAATTTCAACTAGTATACCCTTGAACACAGGTTTGAACTACATGAGTCCACCACATACAAAGTGGTTTTTTTTTTTCAGTAAATACATACCATGTTATACAATCTACAGCTTATTGAACCAGAGGATGTGGAACCTTGGATACAAAGGGTGGACTATAAAGCTATACTTGGATGTTTGATGCTGAGAAGGTTTGGGGCCCCTAAAACCCTTTGTTGTTCAAGGGTCAACTCTGCTGTTTTTCAGATACATAGAGGTTCTGAAGGGGGAGGCCCTCAGATTTATCTAGTACATAGTGATTAACCTCTGCAGAAACACCCTAAGGCAAAAAAGGGGAGTGAGAACTGGATGTACTAAAAATGTCTCCCCAGCTGCCAGCCACCCGCCACTTTAAAAGGAATCACTATCCAGAAGAGCTAGTTATTGACAAGAATATACTATCCCTAAAGTACTTTAAAAACAAGTCTGACCAGTAACTATAAAAATGAAGCTATTTAAAGACCTGATATATTTTAAAGAGAACAGACTTTATTGACCAGCAATTAAAATCATTCGAAGATGTATTTTTCTCCATAATTTATTGTGAGATGAACGTTAAATAAAATTTTAATTTTTGTCACTTGCTTTAATGCACGTCTTCTTGAACAACTCTTCATTTTTCCTTCGAAAACATCGTGTGCCACACCTCTGGGGGAAAAAATCAGAAACCAACAGTGAAAATCATTCCATACTCAAAACTTGAAAGTCATATACCTGACACACAAAGGCACCTTAAACAGGAAAGGAAATGGCCTCAGCTTTTTGGAGTTTATCAGATACTTTCAAATTGTCAACAGATGTGGCTGCATGACAAATCGTAATCACTTACTTGAGGTAATGAAGTTTTTAAGCACCACTGCTAAGCACTTGAACATTCATTTGCAGGTACTTATCTGCTGAAAAGAACAGTTCAACCATTTTAATAAAAAACTGCATCAGATTTGAGTAATTCACATAATATATATTACTGGCATCTCAGTCTTAAAGTTATTTCTTCAAAGATACCCTCAGCTGGGTAAACGGCAAAAAGTACTTTGTCATCACTGTGCCAGTTATTAAATATTTTGGTATTGTGCCTCAGGAACAATACCACACACACATTAAAAAAAAAAGCACACAACTTAACATTATAACTTTTGGTACCTTGTTACATGTGCAGTGGTCCTCCTGGTGTTTTCACAGCCATCTTCTGTGACAGGTTTTTGGAAAACATTTATCACAATGATCTTCATCTTCAACTCATAGGCACTGCTGCACCTAGAAATTAAATATATTTCATCGTGAATTCTCATTTGCATTTGCATCTGTTTTGCATCTTATATCTAGTATGGACAAGTAGGTTCTTTTCCTCATACTCATCAAGAACCATTTAAGAAAAAAAAAGAAAAACTTACAATCTTTCTGACTCCCAATCAACTTTTAATAAAAAACACTAAAAAGTGGAGTAATTTTCTGCTGTTTAACACATCTCTAAAGGGCTGGAAGAAGCACAAGCTGGAATCAAGATTACTGGGAGAAATATCAATAACCTCAGATATGCAGATGACACCACCCTCATGGCAGGAAGTGAAGAGGAACTCAAAAGCCTCTTGATGAAAGTGAAAGAGGAGAGTCAACAAGTTGGCCTAAAGCTCAACATTCGGAAAACTAAGATCATGGCATCTGGTCCCATCACTTCATGGGAAATAGATGGGGAAACAGTGGAAGCAGTGTCAGACTTTATTTTGGGGGGCTCCAAAATCACTGCAGATGATTGCAGCCATGAAATTAAAAGACGCTTACTCCTTGGAAGAAAAGTTATGACCAACCTAGACAGCACACTGAAAAGCAGAGACATTACTTTGCCAACAAAGGTCCGTCTAGTCAAGGCTATGGTATTTCCAGTGGTCATGTATGGATGTGAGAATTGGACTGCGAAGAATGCTGAGTGCGGAAGAATTGATGCTGCTGAACTGTGGTATTGGAGAAGACTCTTGAGAGTCCCTTGGACTGCAAGGAGATCCAACCAGTCCACTCTAAAGGAGATCAGTCCTGGGTGTTCTTTGGAAGGAATGATGCTAAAGCTGAAACTCCAATACTTTGGCCACCTCATGCGAAGAGTTGACTCATTGGAAAAGACCCTGATGCTGGGAGGGATTGGGGGGCAGGAGGAGAAGGGGACGACAGAGGATGAGATGGCTGGATGGCATCACTGACTCGATGGACGTGAGTTTGAGTGAACTCCAGGAGTTGGTAGTGGACAGGGAGGCCTGGTGTGCTGCAATTCATGGAGTTGCAAAGAGTCAGACACAACTGAGCGACTGAACTGAAAGGAACAAAAGAATGTGCTTGCTGCTTAATTATACTTTTTTTGGTAATGAAAACTGATAAGGCTCCCAGTTTAATACCTATAATGACTTGGGTAAGTCTTGATCCTTTTGATTGGTTAGGCCCTAATAATTCCATAAATGATTTTTCCAAGCTGGAAATGGATTCATTAGCATAGGTAAAAATGATGGATGTATTTATGATGTTCTTTTACTGTGGCAGCACAGATTTTAAGACATGATGGTCCTAATGAGTACCTAACCATTGCTTTTCTGTCTCAGAGCTCGACATGGATGAGGTGGGCCAGGTTAAAGGTTAGATATATAAAAACACGTGTGCAGACGTCTAACTAAAAACATTATTATGGCAGCTCTAATATAATTTCAGAGCAGAGATACATGATGTTGACATCATTACTGGACACAGTTCTGTAGAATTAAATCCCACATTGCCTGAAAGCATATTTATGTACTGCAAAGGGCACGGTCAGGGCCACAGATCATGTCCCCTAGAACCCCAAGAGGATAAATCATTGAACCAGACAGCTACTGGAAATGATTTATGAGGACATAACAAATGCTGGGCCTTGCAAAACAATTTATCACTTTCAAGTCTTGAAATGCTGAGATATTTCACATAATATTAAGAACACAAACTACTGGTTATGAATATTTTCAACTTGGAAAACTTCAGTTTAATATATGATTCATAAGACTTCTGACAACTACATACAAATTCTATTTATGGCCTAAAACAACCAACACTTAGGGATATATATGTATAAAACTGCTATCCACTCTACTCACTCAAAAAAACCCAAGTTTGGACACAAAATCCCAGATGATGGGCACCTCAGGAGAAGGCATGGGATAGAAAGAAAGGAATGGGATAGGGAAGCAAATGGATGTTATGGTATTAATAATATTCCAGTTCTTAAATGGATCATATGCTTGTGTGCTAGTTGCTTGGTCGTGTTCAACTGTCCACAACCCCACGTAGTGTAAGCCGTCTGGCTCCTCTGTCCATAGAATTTTCCAGAGAAGAATACTAGAGTGGGTTGCCATATTTTACTCCATGGGATCTTCCCGACCCAGGGATTCTTTACCACTGCGCCACCTGGGAAGCCTTAGTTATTCTTAAGAACTTACATAAATTATCAACATTTTAATCAAACGGTTATTTTGTAGAGTTTTTAAAAATTCCAAAACTTAGCAATGAAAATAGGGTTCCAGTCACTATGCCTCAAAAAGAATGACTGAAATGCCAAATATAAGCTACTTCAAGCCATCACATTTGCCGTGGTTAAAGTTAACTGTTGGGATTGTCTGAGATGAAAAAACGTGTATTTCATATCGGGGGGAGGGAAAAAACCAAAACACCTGACTATACTAAGTCTCACCGACGAGCACTTATAACTGTGCTTTTAAACAGACAAAAAGTCTTCCAGCTCTTGACCAATTTCTTCTGTATCAAGTTCAGAATACACATCTTTATGTAAATCCAAGCATCTAAGGCTACAGCCGGCATTTATAGCCTAAAGGGCTTCTAACCCCTACGGATTGTTCTCCAAATTCAGTGCCACGTCTCTAAAAGTCTATTTACAAAGGAGATCCAGGAACAAATAAATGCCTACATTGCGCCACTGCGCAGAGACCAGAACTCATTGTTAGATTAACCGTGCCGCGTTAAAAAGTTTTAAAACCAACCAAAAAGTCCAGCCAAGTCAAGATTGCCTTAAGATTTAAGAGGTAATCCCTTCCCCCTTTACAGAACGTTTCCTTAGAAAGGGTATATGAGCGCACATTTAAGGGGCCCCAAAGCCGAAAGGCCGCACACAAAGCTTTACTTGGGATACAAAAGGGCTCCGGTCGAGGCCTGGGCTGGGCGCGAGGCCACCCGCCTCGGAACCCAGAGAATGGCAAAAGGCCCTTCGTTAGTCTGAGCTGAGAACAGTCTAAATCGGCTTTTAGTAACAAGGGTCGGCAAAAACTCACAGGTAACGGTTACTCACAAAATGCGATTGAGCAGAAGGCACGAAGGAGAGCTCGAGGCCGCGTCAATCGGGTGGGGGAGGGGAAGATGGCCTCCTGGGATGACTTGGAGGCCGAGGCCGCGCCGACCGCTGGGCTGTGCCCAGCAATGGACGGAGGCCACCGGGATGGGGGTCCCGGGGCGGGACACACCAGGCGGAGGGGCCCGAGACCGACCTATAGACTCTGGCACGGAGTCGGGTTCCCGGGAGAAATAAGAAAATGATCTAACTCCGCGGGGCCTTCCCCCCTCGAAGAGCGGGGCGACGTGTCCGCGGGCGTTGCCGCCACGCCCGTAAGGCAGACAGAGCCTCAGAGCCCTTCCATCTCCTGCTGCCAAGCGGAAAAGAAAGCGCCGCGGCCCGGGTTGGCGCTCCGACGCTCCAGGCCTGGCCCCGCCCCTTCCGGCCCTGGCCCCCGCCCCTCAGCCGGCGCGTGTTTGCGGTGCGGCGGGTTTACAGCAAGAGCTGAGGGGTTCAGTTCAGTTCAGTTCAGTTCAGTCGCTCAGTCGTGTCCGACTCTTTGCGACCCCATGAATCGCAGCACTCGAGGCCTCCCTGTCCATCACCATCTCCCGGAGTTCACTCAAACTTACGTCCATCGAGTCGGTGATGCCATCCAGCCATCTCATCCTCTGTCGTCCCCTTCTCCTCCTGCCCCCCAATCCCTCCCAGCATCAGGGTCTTTTCCAATGAGTCAGCTCTTCGCATGAGGTGGCCAAAGTATTGGGAGTTTCAGCTTTAGCATCATTCCTTCCAAAGAATACCCAGGACTGATCTCCTTTAGAATGGACTGGTTGGATCTCCTTGCAGTCAAAGGGACTCTCAAGAGTCTTCTCCAATACCACAGTTCAGAAGCATCAATTTTTCGGCTCTCAGCTTTCTTCACAGTCCAACTCTCAGCATCCATACATGACCACTGGAAATACCATAGCCTTGACTAGACGGACCTTTGCTGGCAAAGTAATGTCTCAGCTTTTCAATATGCTGTCTAGGTTGGTCATAACTTTCCTTCCAAGGAGCAAGCGTCTTTTAATTTCATGGCTGCAGTCACCATCTGAAGTGATTTCAGAGCCCAGGAAAATAGTCTCTCACTGTTTCCACTGTTTCCCCATCTATTTCCCATGAAGTGATGGGACCAGATGCCATGATCTTAGTTTTCCGAATGTTGAGCTTTAAGCCATCTTTTTCACTCTCCTCTTTCACTTTCATCAAGAGGCTTTTGAGTTCCTCTTCACTTTCTGCCATAAGGGTGGTGTCATCGGCAGATCTGAGGTTATTGATATTTCTCCCAGTAATCTTGATTCCAGCTTGTGCTTCTTCCAGCCCAGCGTTTCTCGTGATGTTCTCTGCATATAAGTTAAATAAGCAGGGTGACAATATACAGCCTTGACGTACTCCTTTTCCTATTTGGAACCAGTCTGTTGTTTCATGTCCAGTTCTAACTGTTGCTTCCTGACCTGCATACAGGTTTCTCAAGAGGCAGGTCAAGTGGTCTGGTATTCCCATCTCTTTCAGAATTTTCCACAGTTTATTGTGATCCACACAGTCAAAGGCTTTGGCATAATCAATAAAGCAGAAATAGATGTTTTTTCTGGAACTCTCTTGCTTTTTTTAATGATCCAGCGGATATTGGCAAGCACCCTTACTTCTTGCCAACACCAGTCCTAATTATTGACAATTTATGTAATCTTGTGATTTTCTGCCTTTATGAGCTTCCCCCACGTGGCAGTGTGGCAGAACTTAATTCAAGTGCTTCTTGGAGCTCTGTCTCTCCAGGCTGCAGTCCCAACACACCCCAAATGAACACCTCTTTATTGCTGCCAGATCTCTGTTCTTGGAATTCTTGGGTAACAAATCCTAAGAAATTGATACAAAATCCAGGGCAGGATATGTTTGCCTCAAAAAAACATGGTATGAAAATCTAAACCTAGCAAAACAAATTGTGATTGTGTGAAGTTGCTTCAGTCATGTCTGACTCTTTGCGACCCTATGGACAGTAGCCCGTCAGACTCCTCTGTTCATGGGACTCTCCAGGCAAGAATATTGGAGTGGGTTACCATGCTCTCCTCCAGGGGATCTTCCTGACCCAGGGATCGAACCCGTGTCTCTTAAGTCTCCAGCATTGGCAGGCATGTTCTTTAGTGCCACTTGGGAAGCCCTGTGAATATTCTTAATCTCATTGAACTGCTGCTGCTGCTGCTAAGTCGCTTCAGTTGGGTCTGACTCTGTGCGACCCCATAGACGGCAGCCCACCAGGCTCCCCGGTCCCTGGGATTCTCCAGGCAAGAGTACTGGAGTGGGGTGCCACTGCCTTCTCTGTCTCATTGAACTATACCCTTAAAAATTATTAAAATGGTAAGTTTATGTTATGTATATTTTATAACAATACAAATAAAATTTTAAAAATATTTTAGAGGAAGAAATTTCTGCACTTCACATGACTCACCTCACCTTTTGTTTCCCTTCTCTTGCTGCACACCAATCACCCTGCCCGACTCTTAGTTTTTAGAACGTGGCAAACAACTTTCACATCTCAAGGCGTTTGCTCTTGCCTGGAATTCTCTTATCCCAGTTTTTTGAGTGACTAACTACTTTCTTTCATCTTAGCTTCTAGGTCAATTTTTCAGTGAGGCCATACTTGCCCTTCCTATCTAAAGTGTGGTGGTGGTGGTTTAGTCACTAAGTTGTGTCTAACTCTGGCAACCCCATGGACTGCAGCCTGCCATGCTCTCTCCATGGGATTTCCCAGGCAAGAATACTGGAGTGAGTTGCCATTTCCTTCTTCAGGGATCTTCCCAACCCAGGGATTGAACCCAGGTCTCCTGCAGTGCTGGTAGAGAATCCACATGCAATGCAGAAGACCCTGTTTTGATTCCTCAGTTGGGAAGATGCACTGGAGAAGGGATAAACTACCCACTCCAGTATTCTTGGGCTTCCCTGGTGGCTCAGCTAGTAAAGAATCCACCTGCAATGTGGGAGATCTGGGTTCAGTCCCCAGGTTGGGAAGATCCCCTGCCCTGGAGAAGAGAATGACTATCTACTCCAGTATTCTGGCCTGGAGAATTTCATGGACTATACAGTCCATGGGGTCGAAAAGAGTTAGAGGCAACTGAGCAGCTTTAACTCACTCACTCCTACAGTGCAAGAGATGTCCTTCACTGCAAGTGGATTCTTTACTGACTGAGCCACTTATTTAAAGTGGGTCCACTATAAAACATATCCCTTTTTGTTTCCTTCATAATCTGTAGTTACATTAAAAAAAAAAAAGAAATTCTATACTTTTGCTGCCCTCACTGAAATATACATTCTGTGAGAGGAAACATGTAGTCTGTTTTGCTGACCATTTTATTCCTAGTACCTAATATAGTCTCTAGCATTTAATAAATAGCTATTGATTGAATAAATGGATCTGTATTTGCTGATTTGGAAATTATTTCAAGATATGTTAAATTTTAAAAGCTAGATGCAGAAGGTGTTTAGTAAAATCCTATTTTTTCCTACATAAAAAGAACATACATTTATTTGACTATATATGTTTTTTGAGAGGTTCAGAAGGAATGTTGGCAATGTATGTCTCTAGTTGGTTTTGGAGGGAAAGTGATATTTTGATTTTTTTTTGTATACTGTTCACTACTGTTTGGATATTTACTGTGTGTATGCAATTTTATAATTAAAGTAAGTTGAAAAATTATTAAAATAGTACGTTTTCTCTTCTGACTGCAAAAATATACCATTTCTATTTGCCCTCTTTCTATTTGAAGATTTGCCCCCTTCACATCATTCCCTTATTAACATCATGACAAGTGTTCAGTATTCTCCAGCAAGGAGCACCATCTTAGAGGTTGCCAGTCTCTAGGTTGCTGAAGTGAGTTAACGCTGCCAGTTGCAAAGATAACTAAAACCACTTCAAAGGGAGAGTTTCATGGTTTATAAGATATGTGTGCATGCGTGTGTTCAGTTGTGTCCGAATCTTTGCAACCCCATGGACTGTAGCCTGCCAAACTCCTCTGTCCATGGAATTTTTCAGGCAAGAATACCGGAATGAGTTGCCATTTCCTCCTCCAGGGGATCTTCCCGATGTAGAAATTGAATCCTCGTCTCTTGCGTCTCCTGCATTGGCAGGTGGATTCTTTACCACTGTGCCACCTGGGAAGCCCTAAATATAACGGTTTATCCAAATGTAACTTTTAAAAAAATAGCTATTTTTTGACAGTATAACTTGGATTATCTTAGAAAGTTTACATTTGGTAGACATATATGTGGATTCAGGGCATACAGGGTATTATTTCCTTAGAAGCTGTCAGAATCTATCGTCTCCACTTCCACATGTAAATCTCATTAGTAAATTAATACATTTGGCCTTCAGTCCTTTTTCATATTAGTGAATGACTCGGAGAACCTGGTTCCCCTCTATGTTTGCAGCAGAAAATGAGGTTGGAACTGGAAGGAAGTGGCTATAATAACCATATGCTTGTGCTTTCCCTGGCTCAATGGTAAGCATGTCAAAATAGAGTTAAGCAAGAGAAATGTAAATGACCCTAGTCATAACTGCATGACTTTCATATATATGATCCTTTTACCTCCGGCAAGATTATTTTTAAACATAATATTGACATTAAGATAATCATAGCATTTATACCTCTCGTCAAGGTTAAAGTTCTAAATCTGTGAAAAAATACATTAAATTGTCAGAAAATAGGGCACTGATCTGAATGAAAGTTGATTCTTAAACACTTGAAGTACATGAACTTTACTGAGATAATTTCAGTGAAAATTACCTAAATTACTTACGATTTTTGCCCGGATCTAAAATAATGAGTGGCTTAATTGTCAGTGTGAGACTCTAGAGTTTTCCTTTTCTGTTTAAAAATTTAACTTTTATGTAAGGCTTGCAAACAACTACTTCAATCCTATGACAAATTCTGAATGTAATGGAATTAAAATTTAAATTATTCAAGCTGACCAATGGGACCTGAGGGGAAGTCTGCTAGGGGAATTCAGGGAAAGTTTTGTTCTTTAATGAAAAGGCACATGTGGGAAGAAGCAGCTTTTCATCCCCTACATATGATCACCATCGATCATCAGTGAAAGAATTCCTGGCATCCCGCAGCCCTCTTGTTAAATGAGGGGAGCTTCCGTTGATGGCAAAATGGGAAGAGAAGGAACCAAGCAACTTCAAAATAGTCAGCAAGTTAAGCAGCCAGGAAGCCTCTCCGGCTTCTTCTTAGGTGAAATAATATACTTTCCTCACTGTTTAAACAAAAATTGTTTAAGAATGACTACATAGAGAATAGAGAATGTGGAAGTAATTGAAAAATTCAAACTATGGTTAAAGTATGATGTTATTGTACCTCTGTGATGATCTAATACGAATTATGTCCTGAAATTAACACCCCATTAAACGTAAATACAGTGGAGATTCTGAATTTTTCCTATGATGTCTCCTTGTACTTAGGCATGAGTTTCTCTATGTCTGCTGGTGTTGTGGTAAATAAGAGCTCAAAACAACAACAACAAAAGAGTAAAACCCAACTCCCCCCAAACAAAACCCTTATTTGTAGCATTTGCAGAAAATCCCATGGACTGAGGAGCCTGGTAGGCTACAGTCCATGGGGTCGCAAAGAGTTGGACACGACTGAGCGACTTCACTTCACTTCTTCTTCATGCTGTTAATTGGGCCTCCCTGGTGCCGCAGCAGTAAAGAATCCACCTGCAATGCAGAAGACGTGAGTTTGATCCCTGGGTGGGGAAGATCCCCTGGAGAAGGAAGTGGCAACTGACTCCAGTATTCTTGCCTGAAAAATCCCATGGACAGAGGAGCCTGGTGGGCTACAGTCCATGGGGTCAAGAAGGAGTCAGACATGGCTTAGCAACTAAACGACGAAAATAACAATGCTGTTAATATATTATGGTGATTTCAAGCTACTAACAACTGGCTCACAAGATACCTGAATACTTGAATAATTAACAACTAGCTTTCCTAACACACCATTGTCTCTAGAGGCTGAACTGCTGGGTTTAAGATCTAAGGATAAATTAATTTTCATACTTAATAGTCAGTTGCTTTCCAAATAGTTGCTCTATACCCTTGTCAAAACTTGCTGTTTTCAGAATTTAAACAATTTTGTCAATATGATAAATATGAAATGGTGTTAACTGTTATTTTAATTTGCACTTGCTATGAGGTTGAAAAGATAATTTTATAAATGTTTTGTTTTTTCCTTAATTTTTTTTTCACATTTTTAACCATTTGGGTTTTCTCTTCTGTAAATCATAGCCTTCAGAGCTTTGCCCAGTTTTTTACTGAAGTATCTGTAATTTAAAAATTTTGATTTATAGGATTTCTTTCTATATTCTGGATACTAATCTTTTGTCAGTTAACCGTCACATGCATTGCCAATAACTTTTCTCAGTCTGTTTTATTTTTTAGTTGTAGTTATGGGGTTTATGTTGTTTGGAAATTTGTACTTTTCTTTCTGCTTATGAATAGCTCCTTGATACCCAGTACCTCTGCATTTCTATGCAAAATTTATGGCTACCCTTAAATCCAAATCCTTTAATGTATATTTCAAAGCCTTCCTTCATTTAAAAATTGGGAATAATATAACTTATTCCTAAGATTTTTGTGAGGAATAAATGTGATAATATATGTGAAACACCCATCCTTCTTCCCCAGGCACTTTCTTTCAAAGCAGCACATTCTTTTCACTTGGTTTTTCCTATAACTAGAATGCTCTTCTTGTCCCTCTTTGCCTTCTCAGGAAGTCTTCCTTGATTTCTTAAGACTGGGTCAGGTTCTTTGTTACCATCCTATATCCATCCCCAGCCTCCTTCCCTGATAATGAAACCCTGATTTTGTTTGTGTTATGTGCCTAGTTCTAGGGGTAAGCCTCTTGTTTCAATCTGTTTGCTTGCTTCCCCAGCCTCCTTTTATCTGTTTCTATATGTCAGAAGATGAAAGGCTAAGTATTACATAGCATTTCAAAACTCTTTAGCAGCTTAGATTCTGGATGTGAATTAGATCCTACCAATGAAACACATTTGTGTAAAACCCAGATTTTAAATTGAGCTACATGAGGAGAAAAGCAAGCTGCAAGGCATCCACTGTGCTGGCCTTTACACAGCAAAGGCTGTGCGCTTCTGGAGTCAGTCAGCTTCCACTGGGCAGGCAGAGTACAGGTTGTGGCAGAAGGTTCAGCTGCTTTGGCAGCCAAGTTCCATGGAATGACTTAGGAAATTGTTCCTAGAAATCCAGCTCAAGTTGGTTTCATCCCAGTGATGAAAGTCACTAATTCCTTGTAAGAAGTCTGACTGTTTTTAACCGAGCAAGAGCAAATACCATCCCAAACCCAGACTGATAGATATACCTCCCTTACACCTAGGGGCGACCTTGTAACCCACTTCTGGCAAAGGAGAAATATGTAGAAGCTTTGGCCCTTGATAAATTTACAAAGCCATCTTACCAGCCCGGGACCTCCTACTTGTAGATTTCTTTTATAGGAGAGAATAAAGCCCTAATTTATTTAAGCCAGTATGGTTCAGACTTTCTAATTAGCAGCTGAATGCAATTCCTAACTGATATGACAAGCAGTGAACAATGCATGCCATAGTATTAAGAAAATATTTGTGGACTAACTGATGATTGATGAACAAAAGCACTGAAGCATGAAACAGCTCTGTGTGTGTGTGTGTGTGTGTGTGTGTGTGTGTTTACTATAACCTGAAGTATAAAATGGGTGGGCTTCCCAGGTGGCTCAGTGGTAAAGGACCCACCTGCCAATGCAGGAGACATAGAGATGACGATTGATCCTTAAGTCGGGAAGATCACCTGGAGTAGGAAATGGCAACTCACTCCAATATTCTTGCCTGAAGAATCCTATGGACAGAGGGGAGCCTGGCAGGCTACAGTCTGTGGGGTCACGAAGAGTTGGACATGACTGACCACATAGGCACACACACACACATAAAGTGTAAAATAGGTAGTGGTAGAGGACTGTGGGCAGTGATATAGACAGAGGTTTCATAAACCAAGTTAAGGGGTTAGACCTGCTCTTACACAATGAGGAACTGCTGAATGGATTTGATCAAGTACATTACATCCTCAGGTTTGCACTTTTGGTAGGTTTCTTGAGTGCAGCCAGTACAGAAGGCAGGGGAAACTTTTAAGTATACAGATGATGAGACAAAAGATGATGAATACCTACAATAATTATTGTTATATATTTTTATGACTGTGTATCATTAGGCAAATTCTTTAATGTTGCTAAGAATTGCTAAGTCAGGGTATGTATACTTAACATATTGAGAGAGAGATGGTGAAACTCTGTTTAAAAAGCTTGCAGCCATGAAATTAAAAGACACTTACTCCTTGGAAGGAAAGTTATGACCAACCTAGATAGCATATTAAAAAGCAGAGACATTACTTTGCCAACAAAGGTCCGTCTAGTCAAGGCTATGGTATTTCCAGTGGTCATGTATGGCTGTGAGAGTTGGACTGTGAAGACAGCTGAGCACCGAAGAATTGATGCTTTTGAACTGTGGTGTTGGAGAAGACTCTTGAGAGTCCCTTTGACTGCAAGGAGATCCAACCAGTCCATTCTAAAGGAGATCAGTCCTGGGTATTCTTTGGAAGGACTGATGCTAAAGCTGAAACTCCAGTACTTTGGCCACCTCATGCGAAGAGTTGACTCATTGGAAAAGACCCTGATGCTGGGAGAGATTGGGGGCAGGAGGAGAACGGGACGACAGAGGATGAGATGGTTGGATAACATCACTGACTCAATGGATGTGAGTTTGAGTGAACTTCGGGAGTTGGTGATGGACAGGGAGGCCTGGCGTGTTGCAATTCATGGGGTCGAAAAGAGTTGGACACGACTGAGCGAATGAACTGAACTGATACTCCAAGAGTGCTATAATCATCATTTCCCCACCCTCACTAAAAATGGGTATTTTACATTTGTGTCATTCTTTTTTGGTCACATTCCTCCATTTAATTTAACCTGGGAGAGAAAAAGCAGGAGGATAAAAATGACAAAGATTAATTTTCATCAAAAACATAAATACTCAAGCATTATGGTTAAAACAAGTTAATTCTAGTATACCAGAAAAATTAGTCATCATCACTTACGCATTCTCCCTCCCAGTTTTATTGAGATATAATTGACATATAATACTGTATAAGTTTAAGAGGCATTACATAATGATATATATCAAAATGATTCCCACAAGTTTAGTTAACATCTATCACCTCACATAATTATAATTTTTTTTCTTGTGTTAGCAACTTTCAAATACACAATACAAATATTACTATATTTACCATATTGTATATTACATCCCCAGGACTTATTTTGTAATTGGATAGTTTATAGTATTCAGATAGGTGAAATATTTTATTTCATTGCTTTTTAAATTTACTTTTCTTATCTTAGGTGAGTTTGTGTGTCTTTTCATAAAGATACTGGGTGTTTGGTTTCTTTTTATGAACTTCTTATTCATATCATTTGCGGCATTTTTCTGAGTAGCTGGTCTTTTTAAATTCAGAGAGCTTCATTATATAAAGGAAATTACTAGTGTGGCTACATTTGTTGTGGCTTTTTTCCCAAGGTTTTTTTTTTTTTTTTTTGGTCTTTTTACCTTGTTTTTTCTTTCGTTTTATGAATTTTACATAGTCAAAATTACTGAGCTTTTCTTTTGTGGCTTCTTGGTTTGTATTTATTTATTTAAAAATTTATTTCTTTATTTTTGGCCGTGCTGCGTCTTTGTTGCTGCACTTCGGCTTCCTCTGGTTGCGAAAGCGGGAGTTACTCTCTAGCTGCAGCTCCTCGCGGCTTCTCCCTGAGCAGCTTCTCCTGTGGCTCACAGGCTCTAGAGCACTTGGGCTTCAGCGGCTGTGGCACGTGGGCTTAGTTGCCCCACAGGATGTAGGATCTTCCCAGGTCAGGGATCGAACCCACGTCTCCTGCACTGGCAGGTGCATTCTTTGCCACTGGACTACTAGGGGAAGTCCAGCTTCTTGGGTTTTTGTGTCACACTTCACCTTATCATCTTTACCCCTTTTTCTAACCTCTAACCAGCCAGAAATGACAAATCTGACTTGCTTTGAGCTGCTTACGTGTACTTTCTTAGCTATTGCTGTGCTGTGCTTAGTCACTCAGTCATGTCCGACTGTTCGTGATCCCATGGACTGTAGCCGGCTAGGCACCTCTGTCCTTGGGATTCTCCAGGCAAGAATACTGGAGTGGATTGCCATGCCCTCCTCCAGGGGATCTTCCCAACTCAGGGATTGAACCCAGGTCTCCTGCATTGCGGGCAGATTCTTTACTGTCTGAGCCACCAGGGAAGCCAAAGAATCTGGAGTGAGTAGCCTGTCCCTTCTCCAGGGGATTTTCCCAATCCAGGAATCCAACCGGGGTCTCCTGCATTGCGGGCAGATTCTTTACCAGCTGAGCTACCAGGAAGCCCTTCTTAGCTATTATTTCACATCAACTGTGAGCTGAGGTGAAGAGGAGAAAAGGCAAGGGGCAGTTTGTTGAGGGCAAACACTAAGCCTGGTGCTTATTGCAGTGATGGATTGATCTTAGCTGGAAGTCAGGTTCATTTCAAGGCAGTCTCTCCTGTACGTCCCAGAACATCACACCTGTAGCCTGACTGAACAAGGCTGGAACAGGCCTCCTCCTTCTGAGAGGAGGATCTGGAAATAGCTTCCTGCTTCTCACCTCTCTCCCCTCTCTTGACTCCCCTGTCTCTGCCATTGTTGTTGTTATTCAGTTGCAGAATTGTGCCTGAGTCTTTGTGACTTCATGGACTGTAGCACATCCCTGCTGTTGAACCCCACTTTTTTCACTTGCTATTATTGCCCAGTTTCAAGAGGGCTCTGGTCTAGGGGCTTACTGTCAGCAAGAGGTGCAGGTGAGCTACACACAGTAAGGACAGTTTTGCATGGGCCTTTAAAAAATATAAACTTAATTTAAACATTTTGACATGCATGACATACTTACATAGATAAGTATGTAAAGCATTTAGGTGCCTTATAATCGCACACATTTAAAAGTTGTAAATTAAGTGACTTCAGAACTTATTTGAAAATAAGAACGTTTAAAATCAGTTCTTATTTAGACCTCACATTGTTTTAAAAGGCCCCCAGTTTTTAATGGCCATAAAAACAGAGACAAGTGATTTAAGTTCATCCCCAGACCTCCCCATGGACATACTTCTTGGTCCTGAGAGGGCAGGAATGCATGCGTTTCTTCAGTAACATTCATGTGTACAGGAAATGACTATTGACATAATCTTTAAGCCTAATAGTTAAGATTATTCTTCAGTTTATAATTTAAAAGCTTCTGACAGCTATGTGCCGTGGTGTAATTTATAATGAAAGTCTGACTGATTGAGGTATATTTCACTGAACTGGCTTCTCTTATGAGTTGAAACTAAGGCTTGTGTAAACATAGGAAGGGAAGCTTTTCCCGGGCTTATGTAGTTGGGCAAGAATATTTAATGTCCCTCATTCCCAACTGTGCTGCAGTACCATCTGTGCTGTACTCAAAGTTTATAGAAAGCAAATCTACAGGATTTAAGGGGCATTTATTTTTTTCAATAAAATAGCCACATATAAGACTGCCATCTACTAGTGTGCAGCAAAATAAAAGTACAGTTTTTTGAGATATACAATTTTGTAGTACTCCCTTCAGAGAAGGCAATGGCAACCCACTGCAGTACTCTTGCCTGGAAAATCCCATGGACAGAGGAGCCTAGTAGGCTGCAGTCCATGGGGTCGATGAGAGTCAGACTGAGCGACTTCACTTTCACTTTTCACTTGCATGCATTGGAGAAGGCAATGGCAACCCACTCCAGTACTCTTGCCTGGAAAATTCCAGGGACAGGGGAGCCTGGTGGGCTGCCGTCTATGGGGTCACACAAAGTCAGACACGACTGAAGCAACTTAGCAGCAGCAGCAGCAGCAGCAGTACTCCTTTAGTGCTTCTTTAGGAGTCAGATTTTGTACATTTTCCATTTATTTGGCTTTACTCTTTTTTATCGATTTAGGGTTGGAAATCTTTGTAATATTGTTCTATATTTTTAATGACACATACACCATTATTTTAAAAATTTATTTTGCCATTTCCTTCTCCAGAGGATCTTCCTGACCCGGGGATCTAACCTGCTGCTGCTGCTGCTAAGTCGCTTCAGTCGTGTCTGACTCTTAGCGACCCCATGGACCGCAGCCTACCAGGCTCCTCCTTCTATAGGATTTTCCAGGCAGGAGTACTGGAGTGGGGTGCCATTGCCTTCTCCGGGGTCGAACCTGAGTCTCCTGCACTGGCAGATGAATTCTTTGCTGCTAAGCTATTAGGGAAGTTCCAGCTTTTGTATATTTTTTGGTTATAAGAAAAACAAAACTTAAAAAATAAAAAGTGTGTACATGGAGAAAGACAGTGACAATGTGCTATTAGTTGTAAGTAATCTGGAAAATCAGGTATCATATTATCCAGCAATGATTAAGAAAAAAAGAAGGAACTTGTCATCAGATTAAGACAATCTGCAGTGCCAGAAGAGTCGAAGTTTATAAATTTTCAAATAAAATACATGATTGATATAATTTGTAATACCCTATACAGAGCTAGGAAAGAGCATTTAGGTTAAACTGCCCTCTAAGGTATCTAACATATGAATTTGGATCAGAAGCAATCTGTTTGACTTATCATTTCTTCCCCCTGACGGCTAAGAATACAGTTTTATATACAGCCAGCATGCAAAGTGTCTTAAAAGATGCCAAATACAATTCATGTGTTGATTTCTAATAGAATTATGTTAGCCATGGTGGAGATGTTTGGTCTGGATTGGATTATTTCCTCAGAATGGCACTATTGATACACCAAAGATACACTATTGATAGACCGAAGAAAAAGATTAAATACTGCTGGAAAATATATATAGAATTACCTCTATAACCCAACCCCCTCACCCCCATCCTCCAAACAAACACAAAAACCTAAACCAAAAAAAGAAATCTCACTAGAGCTTGAAAGCTTTCTTTTTGATAATAACTGGCTAGCTGCCTTCATGAATATAAAATGAGACCCTTTGGAAAAAGGAAAAATTATTGAATAATTTAACCTAAAAAGCAATTTCAACTAATACTGTGCATTTCAGTGAGGACAACTAGCATTTATTTTATTTTCTTACAGCTTTTTCTTACTTTAAATAAATTCTCCATGAGTAGATAAGAAAATTACTGTTTAGGATATCAATAACTCTGCAGATTGAAGTAGTTGGATCAAAAAAGCCTTATCAAAATATAAAAACAGTTTTAAAAAATATTTATTTTTATTTATTTACTTGACTACACTGTATCTTAGTTATGGCATATGGGATCTAGTTCCCCCAACCAGGGGTCAAACCCAGGTCCTCTGCTTTGGGAGCATGGAGTCCTGGACACTGGACCACCAGGGAAGTCCCTAAAACCAGTATTTTCTATCACCAAATAATGTGTGAAACAGATACTTTCACCTTCACTCTATTCTAAACAACCACTTCCACTGTGAGACTTTTACTTTTCCACTTCATTCCTTTTCATTATTATTTTTTAAAGCAGGTATGTATATACTTTTAAATGTAGCTTTACTGATGTATAATTGACACACAAACTGCACTGTAAGCATTTTTATAAACAGAAAAAGAAGCAATAAATATTTTAAAGGTCTATCAGAACTGGTTATGCTTCTAAAAAGGTATTTCCTTATTCACCCAAATTATCACTACAGAGGAATCGTAAATATATGACTATTACTGAGAGAGGTGAGTAAACTGAAAACACTTAAGGGAGGATTTCCCTTGCAGATTATGGGATAATATGGTGATCCAGTATACCCTCTTCCCCTCCATATTACATACTCCACTAAAGATAGCATGGTGAAGAAGCTAATACCAAGTGGGTGTCTATCTTCTAGAAAGATTTTCAAGTGTTGCCATAGGTATTTGTTAAATAACTGCAGAGATAGATATAACAGACTAAACTAGTTTTCAAATTGGTGCTTTATTTCATTTTAGTAATATCCTTTATCTTGACCATGCACCATTAATTAAACAGCATGCTTCTTTTAAACTTTGAATGAAAATATGCGATTTCACCTCAAGTTTTCCAACCTACCAAACGCTGTTACCATATTTAGCAATTTAATAAAATGTTATAAAGCTTATGAGAGAACTATAGTTCTTTGGCATTAAAACATTTGTAACTGGACAAGAAGAAATAAAAAGTAATACTGTTAAGACAATGACTAATAATTTAGAAGGAGGATTTAGAAAACTCTGATAATTTAACAAAAATCATAATTATTCCCCAACTAAATGCTTTAAAAACGGCATTTTTTCCCTGAAATTCTTGCTATCACATTTAGTGTTTTCAGTTCAGTCCCAGGTAACTTTAAAGAAGTTCTGGTTCCATTCCTTCAAAGATTATTTTTAGCACATTTTTATTCTAATAATTTATAATAATGAATGGCTGAACCATCTCATTTTATTTTGTATTCCTTTCAATGGCATATGAATGGGTAAGTATACTCACAAATATTTAAATATACAAACATTTTTGCTACACATTAATATGCAGACATTTTATTATATGCCTTTTCTTTTTAAAGACATGCTTTGGCCACATTACAACCAGTATATTCACATTAAAATAAAAGTTACAAACTATCAGACATGAGCCAAGACATGATCATCCTCAAATAAACTTTGCCTTCAAATAGTCTTTTATTTCATTTTACTGCCAAAAGCTGGAGTTAAATGGAGGAGGAAATGAAATGGTGGTTCAGCTGCTATATTAATTCAACCAAGGCCATTCATACACATTTCTATTTAATAATTTGGACCAAACCCAGCAACTTTAAAATTGCGGGTTATCAAGAAATGAATGACCTTTATACACCTGGACAGTGAAATAGTAAAGAGTGAGGAGAAAAATAAGAAAGGGAGATAAAAGGGAATCTAAGTCAGCAAAGATGACAAAAGAGACTAATACTTTTTTTAAACAAGTGTCTCTACTACACTCTGTTGTTTTGAGATTCGATGTGTTCCCTGATAAATATCTCCACTTCTCAGCTAGGACCATCAAGCTCCTGCCAGAAACCACTGGTTCAGGCAGGCAAAAGAGCTGCTCCCTGGATACTTCATGTGCAGGGCAGTGGGAGAGACCCAGAGCAGAGGGCTTTTCCTGCTTGTGGGTCCAAATCGGAGCATCCTGTATCTCAGGATGGTCACTCTGTGTCCTTAGACCTCTTCAAGGTACAGATCAGCCCCAGAAGTCCCAAGTCAGAAAGGACTTCTGTTTCAGAAGGGTCGGGTAGGTTCACTGTGAACAGCAGCTGACAAGGGAAGGAACCTGGCCAAGGCTGTGACTGTGAAGGTCAAGGGGTTCACTGGAGGCCCCCGACAGGCCTGAACATGCCACTCTCTCTAGGGGCTACAGCTAAACCTGTTTACCTAGTCCAGGACCTGAGAGTAGGGTGGATATGGAGTGACTGGGGGCAGGAAGGGTGGCAAACCCTGCTACCCAGCGACAACCATCTGCTGTTCACACAGGGTTGCAGGGAGGCCCAGTGCATTCCATAATTTGGAAACATAGTAAGATATTTAATAATCCTCTAGGAAGGTGGCCAAGACTTGTCCTAGGAAGCAAACCATTTCTAATATTCCAAACAAGTTTTCTAAGAGGGAAAAACAGTTATAGAAGTTACTGTGTCGCCATATAGCTCAATAGTCTTCACATATATTCAGCTAAAACTGAGTAAATGATCTAGCACTTCCAGCTGGAATGGCTTCTTAAACCAATTTTAAGCACAGGCTGGTTTTCACAAAAATGAAATACTGGTGTTTTACAAACCCAGTTTTTATTTTTTTAAACCAAGAAGACTGTATAGATGAGCTTGTGATAGATACACTACAGAAAACATATGTATTCTTCGGCTATGTACACAATTCTTTGTTGTCCTATGGGTTTTTTTTTTTCCCATTAGTTTCTCCTGCAAGTTATAGTAATGACTCTCTCACACTGAATGGACAAGCTGTGTATTTTTACATTCGACTGAGGATTTCATTCCACATTTACTTAGATTAGATAAATTAGAATATGCAACTATGGATTCACGTGAAAACTTTCAGAAATAATGCTTGTTATGTCTGATGTAATAAATATAGTTATTTCATATCAGTTAAAAACAACAACATCACTTTCTACCAGCTCCCATCAGGGGAAAGCCTAAGGCTGAGAGTCTGTTGGAATATTGTCATGATTTGTTTTTTCTCCAGAGACAGGATGCTTCAGAAACTGACCAGTAGCACCAATGTACAATCTTGATCGCATGGGCCATTTCTGAAAAAGAATATTTAAACAATAATCCAAAAGTTAGTATCTGTGACAGACAGTGTACAATAAGAATATTAAAAATTCCTAATGCTTCAATGCAAATGCAATACTATGTAGCTAGTAACAACTGTGATTATGAAGTCTAAGTGATGACAAAAAAATGTTTATTAATGCTAACACCAAACTTAAAAATATACCCAGACTCTGATTATAATGCATGCATGTGGGCCAGAACTGCAAAAAATTATGAAGAATAAATATATTTAGATGTAGGAAAATTTATCTATCTACAATATTTTAACTTTAAACTCAACCTAAAACAAAATCCCTGGCTTTAAAAATGTTTTAAAAAGTTATATGTGGTATTATGCATCAACATTTGACAAAGGGTTACAATGAAAAGTGACTAATTCAACTACCTAAACATTTTATCCTGCTGAAAGCAATATCCGGAAGTTGCAAATATTAGAATGTTCGGGGTTACACAGCTAGAACATCTAGATTACATGTCTGCTTGGACTGGCATCACACACTCTAACCTTCAGTCATCATCACATTTCTATTCTGATTGTGACTTTTCTAAATTCACCTTTAAAATGGCCAGCCTTTCAAATAATACAATTAATTTCCAAACAGGACGATGATGAAAAAAATACACTACACAGGTAATACTTTCAGGATGGACTTTTTTTTTCTTAGAGGGGAGGGTCATATAATTTTGGTATAAGGTCCTTGGAATACTAATCAGAGAAACACTGCTTTTTTTTTTTTTTAATACAAAGATAAGTCTTTAGATTAAAGTGCAGTTCTTTGAGGTCAGCAGTGGGGTCCCACACTCTCCAGAGAGTAAACACTGGTGCGAGCGGCAGGCTACTTTCACCAGTGAATGTTCATGGGCAGACTGCTGGTTACACAGCACCATGAAATGTTCTTTTTTAAAAAAACTTAAGATTAATATATTTATTTGGCTCTGCCATGCTTCAGTTGTGGCACACAGGATCTTCAATTTTTGTTGTAGCATACAGGAGTTGCGGCATGCAGAATCTTTAGTTGTGATATGTGGGATCTAGTTCCCTGACCAAGGGTCAAACCTGGGCCTCCTGCATTGGGAGCACAGAGTCTTAGCCACTGGACCACCAGTGGAAAGGATGGTCCTTGGAATGTTCTTAAATGCCTGGAAGATAATCCATGGTGCTCAAACAGAGGTACAGTTATTAACAATTCAAAGTCCATAAGAGGACTTCCCTGGTGGTACAGTGGTTAAGAATCTGCCTGCTGATGCAAGGAACATAGGTTCCCTGATCCAGGAAGATTCCACATGCTGTAGGGCAACTGAGCCCATGCTTTAGAGCCTGTGCTCCACAAGAGGAACCACTGCAATGAAAAGCCCAACCAGAGAGTAATCCCCATCTGCCACAATCAGAGAAAGCCCATGTACAGCAATGAAGACCCAGTACAGCCAATAAATAAATGAATGAATAAATAAGATTTTTAAAAGTTCATGAGAGCTCTGGCTTTTCAACACAAGTTGCACATTAGGATCACATGGGAGCTTTAAAAAAACACCCAAAAACTAATGGCCAAATCACACTCCAGACCAATTAAATCAGACTGGACCTCTTCAGAAAAGTATAAGGTAGAGCCAATTCTTATCTGGAATAATATAAGCCTGCCTTATAAGCCTTCCAAATACAGGGACTGTCACCTCAACTGGGATTCCAGATGTAAAACGTAGCATAAGGAATAATAAGTAAGCATACGAGTTTTATGCCTCCAGATGTGATAACTGAACTTGCTCCAATGTGGTTTAGATCATTTCAGAGTCCTAAAGTCAGATTATTCTGCTCAGAATCTAGCAGAACTTCAACACAGATTAAATACAACATCTGCGTTACTTGGAATTTAAAATGTTCCACTCCTATATAATCTTAATATAAACAAACTTGTATTTTATATTCAATACAGTAATAAGACTGATTGTTATTTATTTTTGCAAATCCATTTCAGGTTTTGTTTTAAATCATAGAAGTGCATTCGTGTATGCTCTGGATGTATCATATTGGTCCTATTCCTGGGATTCCCTTGACCAGTTGGGATTGTGAAGTGTTTTAGAAATTTGCCTGGGATTTTTTGATATGTCTGGATTTGGCATTGTTAGACCAGAGTTAAGACCTGCATTATACTGAAGAATCCAGTGTCATGGTGTTATGGAGTGAACATTTGTGTTCCCCCAAAACTTACCTGTTAATGCTCTAACCCCCAGTGTGATGATAATTTGGAGAGGTAATTATGGTTAGATGAGGTCATGAGGGTGGGTCCCTCATGATAGGATTAGTGGCCTTTTAAGGAGAGGTAGAGCTCCCCTTCTTTGAGAAAGAGTGAAGTTGGCCAAATGCAAGACAGGAAGAGAGCTCTTGCTAGGAAGTGAGTCGGACACCATGATCTTGAATTTTCCAGCCTCCTGAACTGTGAGAAAATAAATTTCTGTTGTTTCATCTACCCATCTATGGTATTTTATTATCACAGTCTGAGCTGACTACCACATCCAGCAAATAGTATAGGGCATAGATCGTCAATTTGAAGTGCAGATTTTCAGGCATATCATAAACAAGTGCTTTTCTTTATTTTTAAAAAACTTAATTAATTTTGATATGCCAGATCTTAGTGGCAGCATGTGGGATCTTCAAACTTTGTTGAGGCATGCAAGATCTTTACTTGCAGCATGCAGGGTCTTTTAGTTGTGGAAGGTGAACTCTTAGGTTGCAGTATGTGGGGATCTGGTTCCTTGACCAGGGATCAATCCCTGGCCCCTTGTATTGGGAGCATGCAGTATTGGCCACTGGACCACCAGGGAAGTCCCTAAATCTGCACTTTTCAATCTTTTACACTACTGCCACATTTTTATGAGTATAACAATTTCATGCTCAAACCTCAAATATAATTTGAGAATTCTATACTTGAGAATATAGATAATAGATGTAGATAATAATAATTTGAGAATGTGAATTAAAACACATCAAAAAATAAATAAAAGTATTATTGAATGCTCCCTGTTAGTTCTATGTGTTACCTGGGTTTCACTGTATTGAGAATCACTCTAAAGCATGCAACCAAGAGTGGACCAATGAAGGCATCTGCTCTACAGCCTTGCTAGTAGGTAAGTGGCCTTCCCAGGTGGCCCAGAGGTAAAGAATCTGGGTAAAGAATTGTCTTGCCAATGCAAGACATGAGGGTTTGATCCCTGGGTAGGGAAGATCCCCTAGAGCAGGAAATGGCACCCCACTCCAGTATTCTTGCCTGGAAAATTCCATGGACAGAGAAGCCTGGTGAGCTACAGTCAGTGGGGCTGCCAAGAGTCAGACACCACTGAGTAACTGAGCACACACACTACATAAGTAATTTATATGTAATTTATGAAACAAACCTGGATTTTTGCCTGATATTTCATGGACTTGGTAAAGTTCCCTTTTTAATAACTTTGTGTCCCTGGATTTTCAAAAAGGCTACTAAAATTTTTTTTAATGAATTTAATGTAGACACACAAATAGTTTTAGGAGTCAGAAATAAACATATAAATAAAATATTGGTTAGGTTGCATGGCAGCATCATGCCAAAAAAACCAGGTGACTAATTTACATTTCACTTCTCAATGGTCTGTTTTAGCATTGTGTAGATTAACACAATCCTGACTTTCTACTTTACCTAAAAAGGCATATTTAAAATTATGTAGTTTCTTAGCTTAGAACAATCTAATGCACTCATACAATTAACCAGAACTAAACCGGAAACAAAAGACTTTAAAAATATATATTCTTGATTTTTGGAGTTAAATGATTCCAAAATAACAAAACAAAGTAACAAAATTTATTTTTTTAAAACTACTGTTTATCTGTTATCAACAATGATTCTCCAGGGGTAATGCAATTAATAAGGCCAACTGTGCTTTTCTTACAATGTAAGTATCTGAAATACAGCCCTGTTCTCTTGGAGTTCTGCTCTTTCGGATGCTGGTGCTGATCAGAACTGTTCACATCCCAAACGCATATAAAGTGTTGTTTTAGCCTATCCTCTGGGATCTCAGTCTCTTAAACCTTCCAGTTTCATTTGAGGTATTCTTTTTTTTTTTTTTTTTAAGATTCTCAGGAGAGCTTCCTTTTTTAAAATTTATTTGGCTGTGCCGGGTCTTAGTTTTGGCATGCAGGTTCTTACGTTATTCAGGATCTGGTTCCCTGACCAGGGATGGAACCCCAGCCCCCTGCATTGGAAGGCACAGAACATTAACCACTGGACCAATGGGCAAGTCCCTTGGGGTACTCTTACTGTAAATTCCCAACAACGCTAACAATGCCAAATCTCCAATACTGATAATAAGATGATTATTTTGATGATTCAAAATTATGGCCTTGAAATATTTGTTAATGGATCTTTGATCATCAAAGTAAGGCCCAGTAATACTATGTTGTAAGACAGAAAAATAGTCATTTTGGAACACTCTTTAACTAAAGGTTACAGTACCTTTTGTAGATTAAAAAGTACAAATAATCAGAATATTTCTTTGGCATTAACCAACAACAGACTTAATATTTAAGCTTTTTGGTAATATTTGTAAAATAAAGTGTCACAAACTTTTTTCAGTTATGTACACAGAATCTCTTTCCTCTGCATCGCCACAGCACGGGGTTACAGTCTCTTATGGCACGTACAGCGTTCTCTCTTAAAATTGTTATTGTTCAGTCGCTAAGTCTGACTCTTCTGCGACTCCATGGACTATAGCCCACCAGGCTTCTCTGTCCACGGGATTCTCCAGGCAAGAATACTGGAGTGGGTTGCCACTTCCTCCGCAAGGGGATCTTCCCAATGTGGGGAATGAACCTGCGCATCTCCTGCATTGGCAGGCAGATTCTTTACCGCTTAGCCACTGGGGAAGCGGAGAGGGCAACGGCAACCCAGTCCAGTACTCTTGCCTGGAAAATCCCATGGACGGATGAGCCTGGTAGGCTGCAGTCCATGGGGTCGCTGAGAGTCAGACACGATTGAGCGACTTCACTTTCACTTTCATGTATTGGAGAAGGAAACGGCAACCCACTCCAGTGTTCTTGTCTGGAGAATCCTAGGGACAGGGGAGCCTGGTGGGCTGCAGTCTATGGGGTCGCACAGAGTCAGACACGACTGTAGCGACTTAGCAGCAGCAGCAGCACTGGGGAAGCCTGTATCTTATAATACTGTCATTGTATTTCTGTCTTTTTCTCCATTATATGTTCATTTAGGGCAAGGATTGAGTCTTACCCTTAATTGTATTCACTCTCTTACCAGTGCTTTGCACATAGAAGGCACTCAGTAAATAATTTTAAAATAGACTAGTAATTTGTTCAACCACCATCAATTTCATTTTTTAATATTTATTTTTATTTATTTATGTGCCCAGGTCTTAGTTGTGGCATCTGGGATCTCTGATCTTCCTTGCCAGCATGCAGGATCTTTAGCTATAGCATGTGGGTCTAGTTCCCTGACCAGGAATAGAATCCTGGCATGCAGGCATTGAGAGCACAGAGGCTTAGCCATTGGACTACCAGGGAAGTCCCCCAATTTTGTTTTAAGAGGTAATCTTTGGCCATCTTTCATTATCCCTATAATTGTCTCTTAAAATCAAAATAATTGATTCAGAGGACAAATGAGATATAATTTTTCTTTAAAGAGTTATAAGACTACAAAAACATTTGGTATGGGAATTAAGGCAAAAAGAAACTCTTGTTAAGCTTATTGTTACATGAAATTTATGGTTTTAGCATTTATGAAAATTATGGTTTTAACGTTACTCATTCAAAAAAGCACTGCAAGAAACAAAAGTGCAAAACAACGGGATTTCTCATATGAGTTCTCTCTCCCACAAAGAGGCATTTAACAGATGCCTTTTGTATTAAGCCTACTTAATGTTGAAATAAACTTTGTTAGAGTATAATGTCAAGTCAAAAGAAATCTAATATAAATGATACATTTGAATAGCAATCTGAGGTACCTAATATTAATCTAATATTAATAGATTAATAACATCTCTTGGTTATATACAAAACCCCTTAATTAGTAATGAATAAGTTTCCAGCTGAGGTTATATAACACATGAATGGGATAGGCTATCATAATTATGAATAAATAATACTTCAAATATTTACACTTAATATTTGAACTAGTTTGAATATCATCATGTTGATTACATTTGCAAAGTAAATTTTGTTAAAAGCTTACCACAGAATTTTAAGTTCAGTCAATATTAGAGGATGTATTTTACCCTCATTTCAATAATGATTATTCAATAATTTACTGAACACTGATACACTTAAGGCCAAGTCTTAATTTTATATTTGTGTGTAATAGTAGAATAAAATTTTGAATATTTAGTTTTAGAAAATATAGGGAAGGTGATTCATTTTGAACAGAAAGCCTGATTGATGTAATATTTAAAAACAATTAGATCTAGGAGCAAAGGATGATGAGAGTCTAAATATTGCAATATAGGTAATAAATCATAATCATATAAACCATATTAAACAAAACCCCAACCAATTTTGTACATTACTATCTACATGTAATGTAAAAAATATTATACAAGAGGAACTCTCTTGGCTAATTTTGTACATTAAAGAATTTGAATATAGTATTTAATCCGAACACAAATACATGCCAATTTATTATGAAAATTACATAAACTCATTGTAGTTTTTCTAACATTTCTAACATTCTTGGTAGTTGCCTAGTCTATGATAGTTAACATTAAAATGGACTGAAAATTTACCATAGGGGGATGCAGAACGGTCTCATTTTACAGAAAAATTTCAACATTGGTTTCCTAGGGTGAGTTAGCAACAGATAATTCCATCACCCTATTTAATTCGTGAAACTTTAAAAAAAACTGACAAAAATCACAAGGGGAAACATAATTATGTAAATTTAAAACCCTCAAAGGCTCTGGTAACTAAAAATTATCAGGATGTGCAACCAAACACCCCACCAGGCACCCCCCGAAAAACTTCTCATCTAGGAAAGGTATTCTGTAGGTTCCATCATCCTATAGGGGGCATGAGACTCCCCCTACCCAAGCCACCCCAGGTTTAAGCCACTACCTGCAAACAGTTAAGGAGTATCCTAGTGCAGCGGGGCCTCCCTGCCGGTGACTTGGCAGGCGAAGATCGCTCTCCGGGTCTGTCCCCTGTCTCACCCGGAAGGAGCGGTGAGATCTGCCCAAGCAGTGTCAGACTCGGCAGGTCATGGTGGCTTGCTCCCGGGCCCGGCTCCTCAGTGCCCTGCCCGCCTACCTTGACCGGGTGTAGGTAACCATCCCCGCGAAGGGCGCCCAGTCCTGGGTCCGCCGGCGCCTCGGCGTCGTCCTGCAGGCTGCGGGTGAGGTGCGCAATATAGGTGGTGGCCAGCAGCAGCACGTCCAGCTTGGACAGCTTTGTGTCCGGCGGCACCGACGGCAGCGTGCGCTGCAGCTCCAGGAAGGCGTGCCGCAGAGTCTGCACGCGGCTGCGCTCCCGCGCCGCGTTCGCGGCCGCCGGCCGCCCGCCTCCCGAGCGCGCGCCGCCGCCTGGGCCCGAGGGTCCCGGCCCGGTCCGTCCGGGGCTCAAGTCTCGGGCTGCGGCTACCGGGGGCGCGAGCTCGCTGCTGGAGATCACGGGGCTGCCTGCGGGGCCGCCGCGGTCCATAGCGGTTTCCCTGCAAAGGATCGAAGGCGCGGTGAGGCCGGGGCGCTGGTCGAGCTTAGCCCGGATGGGAGCGCAGCCCTCTCGCTCCCCCTGCGCGCCCTGCCCCACCATCTGATGTGGCTCCGGGCCATCTCAGAGTTGAGCACCTTCTGATTGGGGCACTTTTGCCTCCCGGCGTCTGGGGAGAGTGGTGGGGCCTGAGGATTCCTAGACTGGTTAGAAGGCTCAGGAGGGCCCCGGTACCAAACAGCCTTGTGTGCTGTGCTTAGTCGCTCAGTCGTGATCGACTCTTCGCGACCCCATGGACTGTAGACAACCAGGTTCCTCTGTCCATGGGATTCTCCAGGCAAGAATACTGGAGTGGGTTGCCATTTCCTTCTCCAGGGAAATCTTCTTGACTCAGGAATCGAACCCGTCTCCGCACTGCAGGCGTATTCTTTACCGTCTGAGCCACCAGGGAAGCCCAACCAGCTTTACTTTCCACCAACAATTTCGTCAAGAAGGCTACGATACTGGGGGAAGGCAGATTTCAGGTTCAGAACTTGTTCGCGCGTCTGGATTATTAACCTGCCCATCCCGCGGGAAAGATGGAGGGGGTCAACTCGTAGAGCACGCCGCGGCCCGCGGTGCCCGCGCCGGCCGCCCTCGCATTACGCGTTCCGGAGGCTCGGGGTCCCCAGGGGCGACAGCAGGAGCCCGGGGCGGTTTCTGCCAGAGTGAGGGACCTGTGGCGTCACCTCAGACTAAAGCACCCGCCACCCGTCCAAGTCCGGGAACTGCGCGGCAGGGGTCGGACCCGGGTCCTCACCTTTCCTGGAGGGGCTGTGCGGGGTTCCGCTCTGCTGCGCGGGAAGAGAAGCGTCTAGCCTGGTCTGCGTGGCCTGGACCGCGCCGGTCACTCCATCTTCGTCCAGCGGATAGGGTGCGCCTTTTATGCGGGCTCCTGCGAGGCGAAGACCGCTTGTGGGCCAAGCTAGGCGCCGGGATCACGACGGCAGGACCCGCCGACGTCCTCTGGCACCTGTGGTGCTGTGCTGTGGGGCTGCGTGCTCCCGGAGCCTCTCTGCTTCGGGAGACTCATTAATCAAACCGTCCGGCGGGGCGGGGCCATAGGGGCGGGGCGTCTTGCTGGCCACGCCCCCCGCGTTCAGGTTCTCCCCCAGGTCGGGCCCCGAGTGCGGTACGTCAAGCGCTCCGGTGGGGCCGGAGTCGCGGCTTGGGCTCTAAGCACCGCAGCGCGGCCTCGCGAGTTACATTGTCTCGCCGTGAACCTTCCGCTTCGGGCTCAGGCTGAGCCCCGGGCGCCTTCCAGACCCGCGCCGGGCCGAGGCGCGAAGGTGGCCGTTCTGTGGAACGCGCCTTAACTTTAGGTGAGGAAGCGTGGCGTATGCCTCCTCGACGTGCTCACCGTTTGCTCCACTACAAGGTCAACGTCTCCTGCCGTCTTGACCGCTTGAAGCGTAGTCCCGCCGCCTCGGGACTCCGCGACCAGTGTATTGAGCCGCCCGGAGGTAAACTGCACTGAGTTCGAGCGTGCCCACGGTCTGTGGTACTTTTAGTTCCCCCAGTCGCAATCGCTTCTTCCCGAGGCCGGCGCCTCCATCGTCCCATCCCCCCGGGGCCCCCCTTTGTTTCCGTAGTTGGAACGGATTTGGGAGTTTCCCTGTGGGGAGCTCGCCCGAGGTGTTGTACCCTTGTGGCTCCTGGGGAGCGGGGATGGCGGCCGCGTCCAGGCTCCTTGAGAAAAGGGGGCGCTGCCCGGGAAAGCCCGGGCTCTGGACGCCCCCGACCTGGTGTGGCTTCCGCTCGTTTGGAACCATCGCCTTCACAGGTGAAGTCTGAGCAGGCGCCCAGTATTTCCCAGCAATGGGATTAATGCATCCTTGAAAACAGTTCTTGCGTCAATCTTCTTTGGGGGTCGAGACAGAATATCGAATTTAAAGTATCCTTAATGAAACCGTTCTTGTACATGTGACATAATTTCATCCTTTATCATATATTTAAAAATTGGAGCTGCCAACAAGTGCAGGGCTTTCCTGGTAAAGAATCCACCTGTCAATCCCACCAGTTTGATCCTTGGGTCAGGAAGATACCTTGGAAGAACTGGCAACCCACTCTAGTATATTTGCCTGGAGAATCCCCTTGGCCAGAAGAGCCTGGCAGGCTATAGTCCTTGGGGTCGCAAAAGAGTCAAACACGACTTAGCGACTAAACAACAAACCTAGGACATAGTAATGGTGGCACTTCAGACTCGATGGAGTGAGTCTGAGTGGACTCCGGGAGATGGTGGTGGACAGGGAGGCCTGGCGTGCTGCGATTCATGGGGAGCAAAGAGTCGGACACAACCGAGCGACTGAACTGAACTGAACTGAACTTCATTTGAGTATAAAGTTCCACACACTTTATTAGTAACTCAGAGTAATCCTCAGGTTTTCATCTCAATTCCCATTCGATAAATGTAGTCAGATTTACACTTTAAGATAAAGAAGCACACCAAAATACCATGAGTTCAGAAAACGATTACTGTTGATGAATGAGAAAGCGCATCTTTATTTTCCCAGAAAATTGTATGTAATGAGGAATAAAGCAATTGTAAAGGACTGTTTCAGATTCTCTAAAGAAGCAAATCAAACGGGAATTGCAAAGGTTTTTCTTATATAATGAGAGACTGTAAAGCTACAAACCACAAAAGATGAGTCACCTAGTGCTATAAAAGTAAAGAATGAAACGTTTCAGATCACTGAGGTTGAATTTACTGCTTTACAAATTTACTTTCAAATTATGAAGAAGGTGAGGTTCACGTACATCACTTTTTGTCAGCAAGCTTTCAGATGCCTTCAAAGAGAGAGTTCTGTATTGACAGAGAGAAAAAAAAACAGCATTTAAATTATTTCAAAACTGAAAGTTATCCAAAACAGGTAGGAAACGTATATAATCTAGGACACATTAACAACAGTGAAGGCTAATGATTAGTTACTAAACTGAATCTTCTCAGGCTTTAAAGAAAGCAGAAACAAAGATTGTGCCTCTGAGGCAGGGAAGATTATGGAAAATTTGTGAGTTGGGAGAGGTGTGGAAATAACAATATTGGAGCAAAGGTAGGGGCCAGGACTAGGGTAGGCAAATTAGGTGCTCAGGGCTCCTTATATTTTGCACCCTGGCATCTCATAAGCCTCCTCTTAGCCTAGACTGCTAGAGTCTTCTGGTGCTCTAGGAGTTGTGGGTGAATGTGCATGTGCGGCACAGGGCAGGCACTTCACTGCTAATAATGACTGGCCAGTTGCCTGCTGAGTTGCCCGACAGGTTAGAAAGGACTGATGTAACAAGACCCGCCACCTCAGGCCACCCCCTTGTCTTGTCTTCTGCCACTCTAAGCAGCCTCTGAATCCTCTGATGACTCTAGTCCTAATTCCTATGAGACTCTAGTATTTGCAATTAAAGTTGAAATGGAGAATAAACATCTTCAAATTTTCAACATTATATAAATTAGTAACAGGTATCTTTTTAAGTGCTAAGTGTTTTACAGAAAGCACTTTTATTTTCTCATTTAGTGTTTACAAAAACCCTTCGAGGACCTTATAGTTGAGAAAATAAAGCTAAGACAGTTGAAATAAGTTGTCCAAGGTCACACAGTTACTAAGTGGCAGAGACAGAATTCAGGCCAGGCAGACTAACCTTAACACTTGTGCTTTTTACCATACTATTTTATTTACTATTTGTAGGGATCTTCATTATTTGCAAAACATTTTTTTTGTATCTCTTATCTCAGTAAAGAGCATTAACTTGAATCCCTATTAACAATCCAAATACTATTTTCATTATACATCTTTCTTTGAAATTCTTGCCGAATCTGGTTATAGAGTGCTATAGATTTTATTTCACTGAGTGTGAAATAAAATATCTTTAAAAAAGATATTTATTTATTTGGCTGCATCAGGTCTTAGATGTGGCATGCAGAATCCTTATTTGCAGCATGCGGACTCTTTAAGTTGCAGTGTGTGAGCTCTAGTTCCTTGCCAGGGATCAAAGACTGCATTGGGAGTTTGGAGTCTTAGCCACTGGACCATCAGGGAAGTCCCAGTGTGATGTAGGTCTCAAAATCATACTTATTTTTTTTAAAAATGTGTCACATAGTTTGTTATCTTTATAATGTAAAATGATCACATATACCAGTGAAGAAAATATATTGTTTTGTTATCTGTATACAGTTGGTGGTTTTTTCACCTTTCAGCTATTTCCTTCATTGTAAATTAAGGTATAATTTACAGACTTAAACAGTCCTTTGAGTATATAGTTCAGCAGTTTTGATAAAACATTTACAGTCATGTAATTACTACCACAATAAAGATATGCAACATTTCATCACCCCCTCAAAATTCCCTTGTATTGACCCTTTGTAGTCAACCCTAGGTCCTCAGCAACTACTCATGTTTTCTGTCTCTGCAGTTTTGCCTTTGCCAGTAGGTCATGGAATCATACATTGTGTAGTCTTTTAAGTCTGGTGTCTTCCATTCAGCATAGTGCTTCTGAGGTCTGTGTCATTTCATATATTGCTAGCTCATTTCTTTTTAATGCCGAGTAGTATTCCATTGTATGGATGTACCACAGTTTGTTTATCCATTCCCTGCTGAGGGGCTTTTGGGTTGTTCCCAATTTTTGGTGATTCTTCGTAAGCCACTAAAAACATTAGGGTTCAGATTTTTGTGTGAGTATATGTTTTCATTTCACCTGGGGAAATACTTAGGAGTGGGACTGCTGAGTATGTTGAGTGTGTGTTTAACTTTGTAAGAATATGTCAAACTTTTTTCCAAATTGGCTAAACTTTTTTTTGCATCGCCACCAGTAGTGCATGACAGTTCTGGTGGCTCCATATCCTTGTTAGCATTACTTGATTTTTTTTTCTTTTTACCCACTGTAATGGACATTTTTAAAGAAAAAATATTGATCCAATATTTACAACATTTTAAAAATCAGATGATTCCACAATCTAGATATCTTGCTTGCAGATAATCTGATTTCCCAAGTTCAACTTGCCTGTCTGGCTGTAGTGCTTTGGAGCCAAGTAGCTACAGTTGCCTTTAGTTGGACAGCATGCTCTCCAGTTTACCTCAGTCACATTCTCACCTGCTTCCCTTACTTATTTTACCTGCCTTTACTTTAGGGTGTTTTTGAGACCCCCCTGGCAGTGTAATGTTTTTGAGACCCCCTGGCAGTGTAATTAAGAACTTGACTTTTGGAGTCAATGACCTGGTTTCATGTCACAGCTCTGCCTCCTGGCAATCCTGTGACGTTGGGCTCCTCTGACTGGGTTTCTCCAACACTCATTTTCCCTATGTATAAGTTGGGGTTGATAGTACTCTTATCTCAAAGGGTCCTACTGTGTTTTATAATTTGTTTGGGTAATGAAGACTAAGCTTTCAGAAAAGACCTTTTAAAATGGAAAATAACTAGTACAGTTCTTATAACTTACATAATTCTTGTTCATACAGTAAGCCATTGACAGAGTTGAGACTAGACACCACAAAAGCTAGCTTAGACTGTTTTAAAAACACTTTTGTTGCTCATTACTATTACTTTCTTTTTCCTTTTTTTTTTTTTTTAGGGAGGTGGGAGTTCTCCTAATTTCAAAAGAGTTCTTTGAGAACTGCAAACCAAAATCTTAGCATTATACCTATATTACTGATGCATAGTTATTTTGCATATAAAAGTTAGTTAGGCTGAGGTTGGATTTAACATGGCAAAATTAAAAGTAGTTAGAGTTTTACAAATGAGTTTATATAATATCATCCCAGAGTTTCATGACTAAAAGTATTATCTAAGTTTTAAAAAATTCTTGAAGCACATAGGAGATCTGTTGTTACAACTGTTCAAACATAGCATAGCCTTAACAGTGGTAAAAGCAAATTATTTTGTACTGTTTTTAAAGATCACTTTTTAACTCAAAGAAACCCAATGCTTTCATTTCTAACTAAAGTTAGTAGGTATTTTATAAATAGTTAAATAACACACAGTGAACATTTCCTATGAATTATAGGTTCCAGGGATTCACATTCCTTAAAGGTGTCTGAACCGAAGGGCATTCTAACCCAGCTAGGAAGTTATTATTTTTACATTAACAGAAGGGATGGATTGACTCTATTGACATTGCTTGGGCTTGAAAGATAGTTAATCATGTAACAGTTTGCTCTTTTCATTGTACAGTGCTGTGGGTACTGTATTCTCAGTGGATCTTATTTACAATGTATAAATGTATTTAATGCCTATTTTTAAATTACTAAGGCTCAAATACCTCCTAGCCAGCTTGAAAAGAGAGGAAACATCTGTCAGAAAGTATTTACTGTGACAAACAGAGAAAGAGGCAATAATTTGCACATTTTTTGTTCCATACCACATACTATTTTTAATTGAACAGTGAAGGCATTTGTTCAGAATCAGCCTTTAAATAAAAAAAATAGTGTTGAACTAATCTTTAATTAAAGTGTACATTGATAGTATCAAGTTCAGTTTGGGGGTCAACAGCAACGTCAATGAGTCTGACTTTTTCCTCCCTGTAGGGAAGGCAGGCTTATGTAAATATACATGAGCACAGACGGCATGCATTTATAAAGGAGGTGGAAAACATTCCCCTGTCATTGGACAGATGTTGCTTCACTGTGTTCTACACAGGACACAGGCACAGCTCTCAGTGTGTAAACCTTAAAGGAGTGTGGGGCTTATACTTCTAGAGTTTTCGAAGAAGCCTCTAAAGCTCCTTTCCACCTCTGATCAGGCTCCCCACCTTGAATCTTAAATGTAGACTGTCGGGGACTCTCCTGCTGATACCAGCTCATTAACCCTCCTTCAAGTAATTAAGGGAGGGAGTTGGTTTAATCAACTTTTTAGAAATTAAAAATCTGTTCTTAAGAGCTGTGTATTTAATACTTTACTAACCTTCTAACTTTATTCTCATTGTCTCATGGTGGTGGTGGTGGTGTAATTGCTAAATTGTATCCTACTCTTGGGACTCCATGGACTGTCTCCTAGCCTTACATTAAATTAGTAAAATGTTAGCAAGAGGCACACCCTAATAGTCTATTATCAAGAGCTTAATGAAATTCCATAATAGGTTTGGTCACCATTGATTGAAGGTGATATTAACATTTAATAAGACTTAAGTTATTTGTGATAACCAAATCAATGTTTTGGCATGCCCTCAGTGAAAATGTGCCCTGAGGAGATAAAAATTTTAAAAGAAAATGTTGGGGCTTCCCTGGTGGCTCAGGGGTAAAGAATCCACCTGCCAATGCAGGAGACATGGCTTTGATCCCTGATCCTGGAGGATCCCACCTGCCGTGGAGCACCTAAGCCTGTGTGCCACAACTGTTGAGCCTGTGCTGGAGAGCCTGGGAGCCATACCTCCTGAAGCTTGTGCACCCTATAGAGCCTGTGCTCCACAACAAAGGAAGCCACCACAGTGAGAAGGCCGCACACTGCGCCTAGAGAGTAGCCCCCATTCTCCTTAACTAGAGAAAAGTCCACACAGTGATGAAGACCCAGCACAGCCAGACATAAATAAATGAAAATTTAAAATGAAAATGTTTATGTAATACTTGTATGCATCAGGATTGAACATAATCAGTTTCACTGACAGTGGCAAAAGCAGGACAATATATTCTTCTCACAGGAATCCCTCTATGCTGGTGGTTTCTTTAGGGTAGTCTATCTCAACAGTACTTAGTATTGGTAGTTGAAAATGCATTTAGCTTGTGTTTAGCGTTCCTAGTTAGGAACTAGGATTTGTCAGTGCAGTCCTAGTGACCAGAGCTTTGTTTGGGGCGGCAGAATATGTAGTACGTGCCACAGCTCACAACTGATCTAACAGTCTGTGTGGCAACATACAGATTTACCAATATTGTTCTCTGAGGCTGTGTCCGTTTTTGTTTTCTTTTCCACCTTGATGATACACTAGCAAGACCTTTCAAAATGCTTGGCAAAGAAACCAAATGCCAAGAACACTGTTGTGGAATTGACGATGAGTTATGTAAATCTTTAAGAAACTTCTGGGGTGCTATGAACAAACTTGCTACAGTTTTGATGGCAGTGGACATAATCAGGTATGGCAAATTCACACACAGCTTCTGTTTTTTGTGTGTATGAATGGAGAGGAAGCAAGATCCAAACTAGGACTCCTTATTTATCCTATCTCCTCTCCCCAGATAAAGCATTTCCCAGACTTATAGGACTCTCTCCCTCTCAGGCCTCTCTCGACAAGCCTAAGCCACTCTTCAGGGAATGGGGGTAGCACCATTGTTGTTCATTGGTCTTCCTCAGGTGGGCTCCATTAAGGAATGCTGAGTCACCATCCCTTGATTGGACCCTTCAGAGAGGGTCTCATGACAAACCCATGTGACCCTCATCAAGCAGTTCTGGAAAAAGGAAATCTATTCCAAAGTACATCTACTGGCTCTGATTACTTTCTTAATGAAATTTGCTAATGCCATTTATTATAACTTAGTGACTACTATGATATGGGGCTTTCCTGGTGGCTTAGTGGTAGAGAATCAGCCTGCCAATACTGGAGACACGGGTTCGATCCTTGCGTTGGGAAGATCCCCTGGAGAAGGAAATGGCAACCCACTCCAGTATTCTTGCCTGGGAAATCCCATAGACAGAGGAGGCTGGCAGACTACAGTCCATAGGGTCCCAAAGAGTGGGATACAACTTAAAGACTAAACAACAACAATTATACATTCTATGCACTATAAAAACCTTTCAACAATGGACTAAAAATAAAAAACAAATACAGAGCAAAGCCAGAGCTTGCTTCACTCCACTGTTAACATGAGGGCAGACACACTGAAACCATTAATCACAGAAAACTAGTCAATCTGGTCACACGGCCCACAGCCTTGTCTAACTCAATGAAACTAAGCCATGCCGTGTGGGGCCACCCAAGATGGGAGGGTCATGGTGGAGAGGTCTGACAGAATGTGGTCCCCTGGAGAAGGGAATGGCAAACCACTTCAGTATTCTTGCCTTGAGAACCCCATGAACAGTATGAAAAGGCAAAATGATAGGATACCAAAAGAGGAACTCCCCAGGTTGGTAGGTGCCCAATATGCTACTGGATCAGTGGAGAAATAACTCCAGAAAGAATGAAGGGATGGAGCTAAAGCAAAAACAATACCCCATTGCAGATGTGACTGGTGATAGAAGCAAGGTCCGATGCTTTAAAGAGCAATATTGCATAGGAACCTGGAATGTCAGGTCCATGAGTCAAGGCAAATTGGAAGTGGTCAAACAGGAGATGGCAAGAGTGAATGTCGACATTCTAGGAATCAGCGAACTAAAATGGACTGGAATGGGTGAATTTAACTCAGATAACCATTATATCCACTACTGCGGGCAGGAATCCCTTAGAAGAAATGGAGTAGCCATCATGGTCAACAAAAGAGTCTGAAATGCAGTACTTGGATGCAGTCTCAAAAACAAGAATCTCTGTTCGTTTCCAAGGCAAACCATTCAATATCACGGTGATTCAAGCCTGTGCCCCAACCAGTAATGCTGAAGAAGCTGAAGTTGAACAGTTCTATGAAGACCCACAAGACCTTTTAGAACTAACACCCAAAAAAGATGTCCTTTTCATTATAGGGGACTGGAATGCAAAAGTAGGAAGTCAAGAAACACCTGGGGTAACAGGCAAATTTGGCCTTGGAATATGGAGTGAAGCAGGGCACAGGCTAATAGAGTTTTGCCAAGAGAATGTACTGGTCATAGCAAACACTCTCTTCCAACAACACAAGAGAAGACTCTACACATGGACATCACCAGATGGTTAACACTGAAATCAGATTGATTATATTCTTTGCAGCCAAAGATGAAGAAGCTCTATACAATCAGCAAAAACAAGACCGGGAGCTGACTGTGGCTCAGATCATGAACTCCTTACTGCCAAATTCAGACTTAAATTGAAAAAAGTAGGGAAAACCACTAGACCATTCAGGTATGACCTAAATCAAATCCCTTATGATTATACAATGGAAGTGAGAAATAAATTTAAGGAACTAGATCTGATAGAGTGCCTGATGAACTATGGACGGAGGTTTGTGATATTGTACAGGAGACAGGGATCAAGAACATCCCCATGGAAAAGAAATTAAAAAGAGCAAAATGGCTGTCTGAGGAGGCCTTACAAATAGCTGTGAAAAGAAGAGAAGCGAAAAGCAAAGGAGAAAAGGAAAGATACAAGCATCTGAATGCAGAGTTCCAAAGAATAGCAAGGTGAGATAAGAAAGCCTTCCTCAGGGATCAGTGCAAAGAAATAGAGGAAAACAACAGAATGGGAAAGACTAGAGATCACTTCAAGAAAATTAGATATACCAAGGGAACATTTCATGCAAAGATGGGTTCAATAAAGGACAGAAATGGTATGGACCTAACAGAAGCAGAAGATATTAAGAAGAGGTGGCAAGAATACACAAAACTGTACAAAAAAGATCTTTATGACCCAGATAATCACAATGGTGTGATCACTCACCTAGAGCCAGACATCCTGGAATGTGAAGTCAAGTGGGCCTTAGAAAGCATCACTATGAACAAAGCTAGTGGAGGTGATGGAATTCCAGTAGAGCTATTTCAAATCCTGAAAGATGATGCTGTGAAAGTGCTGCACTCAATATGCCAGCAAATTTGGAAAACCCAGCGGTGGCCACAGGACTGGAAAAGGTCAGTTTTCATTCCAATCCCAAAGAAAGGCAATGCCAAAGAATGCTCAAACTACCACACAATTGCACTCATCTCACACGCTAGTAAAGTAATGCTCAAAATTCTGCAAGCCAGGCTTCAGCAATACGTGAACCATGAACTTCCAGTTGTTCAAGCTGGTTTTAGGAAAGGCAGAGGAACCAGAGATCAAATTGCCAACATCCGCTGGATCATGGAAAAAGCAAGAGAGTTCCAGAAAAACATCTATTTCTGCTTTATTGACTATGCCAAAGCCTTTGACTGTGTGGATCACAGTAAACTGTGGAGAATTCTGAAAGAGATGGGGATACCAGACCACCTGACCTGCCTCTTGAGAAACCTATGTGCAGGTCAGGAAGCAACAGTTAGAACTGGACATGGAACAACCGACTGGTTCCAGGAAACGGAAAAGTAGTACGCCAAGGCTGTATATTGTCAGCCTGCTTCTTTAACTTTTATGCAGAGTACATCATGAGAAACGCTGGGCTGGAAGAAGCACAAGCTGGAATCAAGACTGCCAGGAGAAATATCAATAACCTCAGATATGCAGATGACATCACCCTTATGGCAGAAAATGAAGGGGAACTAAAGGGCCTCTTGATGAAAGTGAAAGAGGAGAGTAAAAAAGTTGGCTTAAAGCTCAACATTCAGAAAACTAAGATCATGGCATCTAGTCCCATCACTTCATGGGAAATAGATGGGGAAACAGTGTAAACAGTGTCAGACTTTATTTTGGGGGGCTCCAAAATCACTGCAGATGGTGATTGCAGTCATGAAATTAAAAGAAGCTTACTCCTTACAAGGAAAGTTATGACCAACCTAGATAGCATATTGAAAAGCAGAGATATTACTTTGCCGACAAAAGTCCGTCTAGTCAAGGCTCTGGTTTTTCCAGTGGTCATGTATGGATGTGAGAGTTGGACTGTGGAGAAAGGTGAGTGCAGAAGAATTGATGCTTTTGAACTGTGGTGTTGGAGAAGACTCTTGAGAGTCCCTTGGACTGCAAGGAGATCTAACCAGTCCATTCTAAAGGAGATCAGTCCTGGGTGTTCATTGGAAGGACTGATGCTAAAGCTGAAACTCCAATACTTTGGCCACCTCATGTGAAGAGTTGACTCACTGGAAAAGATTCTGATGCTGGGAGGGATTGTGGGCACGACAGAGGATGAGATGGCTGGATGGCATCACCGAGTTGATGGACATGAGTTTGAGTAAGCTCTGGGAGTTGGTGATGGACAGGGAGGCCTGGTGTGCTGCGATTCATGGGGTCGCAAAGAGTCGCACACGACTGAGCAACTGAACTGAACTAACTGAACTACTATGATATGACTGGGAAGATCACAGAGCAATCACTGTATTGATTTAAATGAAAAAAGTTGAATGAATAATTTATAGGATGTATGATGATCTGGTGTATAAAGCCCATAGCATTTATCACAATATATAGTTGGTATCACATTTGACTCTCACATTGGCTTGTTGCAGAATCTTTGAGGTCAGGAGTATCTCATTTGAGTTTTTATTATACTGAGTACTGTTCTGGCATATAGCAAGTGCCTATTAGTTTTATGAATAAAGGAAGTTGTTTCCTGCTATGATTTATCTTTACATTAAAGCAATAACATCGTTCATAAAACTGGAAAAAAAAAAAGCAATTTTCTTCTCATCAGAAGACTTAGAGCTGATTCGTAATGAAGTAAATTACATATATGCCCCCTGGGAAGCCCATGTGCATATTCAAAGTTTAAAATTAGTGATAAAAAAACCTGCCTGCCAATGCAGGAGTGCTAAGAAATGCAGATTTGATCCCTGGGTCAGGAAGATCCCCTGGAGGGCTTGGCAACCCACTCCAGTATTCTTGCCTGGAGAATCTCATGGACAGAGGAGCCTGGAGGGCTGAAGTCCATGTTGTCGAAAAGTGTGAAACATGACTGAAGGGCCTTAGCACGCACGCGAGGTTAGAATAGTGATTCTGAAACTATTTTTTAGATCATATATCTCTTTGAGAATCTAATGAAACTTTTAATGCATCCTTCAGGGACCCCAAATTAAGAACGTTTGGGTTGGAGAAGTGGTGAAACTAGCCTGTCCCTGTTGTGCTGTGGCTTCCTCTTCCTTTCCACCACCAGATGTCCTCTACTCACCAATGGGCCATCATTACCGTCTCAGCCTCAGGCTCCTTTGCTGTTATCCCTGCTCATTCAGACAGCTTTACCTGCTGCTTTTGGGACTTGCCTGAGTCACCTGCTTTATTCCAGTTGACGTATCTTGTCTGTGACTCCCAGCTCTTCCTGAACTACTGTAACTTAATAACTGTTTTGGCAGGTGAACAGTGAATTTTTTTTTTTTTTTTTGATGCTTGGTCAAGAAGAACTGAGAACAGAGAACTAGAAGATGGATGGAGGACCTTTCTTCCTCTGTGTTGTTGACAGTGAGGGTGTCCCACCCTTCCCGCCAAAACATAAATCACACAGAAGTATTTGAAAGAACCTACCCCATGTCTTCAATAATTTTAGAGTTATCTTCTTGGGAGCTTTCTGGAGATGCATTTCCATTTGCAAGAAATCTCTGTATATCAGAGAAAAAAACTAATTTTGGCTTACCCACCTGTGGGTAATAAACGGGAACTATGTGATGCATTGTTTCAAAGTTACCTGTAGCGTACAGAGAATTAAAAGCATTCTGCTTTGAAACTAATAACTAAGTTGTAAACATGACATAGAACAGCATTAGACTATCTATATTTTGAGAAATGGAATTAAATATGACTAAATAGTTTCATGGCAAAACCAATAAAAAGTTAATGTCCAAGATAAAAATATAACACATTTTCATACATGAGAACCCACACAGGAAAGTTCATGGTCAACTCTCATAGACAAAATGGGTACACCAACATTAATTAATATTAACTACCCTTGCGTTTTGCTGTTATGTGTTTATTTTTTCAGTGTGTTTAACCTTTAATGAGTAGATTAGTCAATTACAGTTTTTGTAATCTGTTCATACCTTATTTCCACACTTAACATCATTTCCCTGTTTATAGATCCTCGTCCCTTTCTAGCAATGATTTTTCTTTTAAGTAGAAAAATCAACTCTAATTCTCGGAGCTTAGCATAGTCTTGGGCATATCCACGGTGCTCAACAAGTGTTTATTAAATGAATAAATGAATATTTCCATCAAAACACTACAAAAGTAAATGCTGAAAGTTATTAACATATTTTGAACTTCGTTCAAGTGTTTGACTACTTCTGATTTTGAGACTGTATTTAGGACAAGATTTTTTATTGTAAGATCCTTGAAGTTTAAAGACATAATCCCTGTAATTTTATTATTATAGAGCTCCAAATTTACAGGGCTACCAAAAATATGTCAAAGGTCAGGAAATTTAAAAATGACCATCTTCCTAAGAATTCCTCTTCACTTACAGTGTATTTGGTTGTGCAGAGGTATCTTTAAATGGTTCATATTAACTCTTCTAAAGTCCTGAAGGTATACTGTAGATTTTAAAAAGCACAATATATATTCTAGACTTTAATTCACGCTTTCCATTTCTCCTGAGCAGCAATAACAGAGAGACTTTACATAAAGACCATAGTGCAAGCTATTGGCCAGGTGAATAGTTACTGTGTGTTACATGCATGTGTCTAGGGATGTCACCAGTTATAAGCCTGGGAGGCTCAGGAACTGTACCATTTGTTTGCAAAGGGTTTACAGAAGCATGTAGGTAACAAGAAAGAAGGATATCTACAAATGGCCAAGAGAAAATAACTAAGTTCTCCTGAGGAAAGGGCTTCGCTGGTGGCTCAGCAGTAAAGAATTCACCTGTAGCACAGGAGCCATAAGATGTCCAGTGTATAATCTCTGGGTCAGGAAGATCCCCTGGAGAAGGGCATGGCAACCCACTCTAGTATTCTTGCCTGGAGAACCCTACGGACTGAGGAACCTGGCAGGCTATAGTCCATGTGGTCACAAAGAGTCAGACTTAGCACACGCCTGAGGCAAACTCAGATAATTTCTATTGCAGGTCGTCAGCTTTCAGTTTGAATTTAATTAACCTTACAATCTATTTTTCAATAGAGTAAATAATATAATCTATTTGAATACTTAGAAAATTTAAATGTTCTTTCATAATATAGTCTCATTTTTCTCCCTAATTTCTTTGTATTTGCAAAAATTATATGTTTACGTATCATGTATTTATACATTTGCAGATTTTTCTAAATTCTTGCCAAACCAAAGTGAATTTCTAAGTAGGGCAGACATTATCGTCCTTATGTCCAAGCATGAGTTGTCCACCAGTCATCAATAGAGTAATCACTAGAAACCAAAGCTCTTTGATAGTCAGATACCTTTGATTAATTTCTGGGCTTTCCTGGTGTCTCGGATGGTAAAGAATCTGCCTGCAATGGGGGAGACCCAGGTTCAGTTCCTGGGTTGGGAAGATTCCCCTGGAGAAGGGCATGGCAACCTCCTCCAGTATTCTTGCCTGGAGAGCAGCCTGGCAGGCTACAGTCCATGGGATTGCAAAGAGTTGGACATGACTGACCAACTAACATTTTTACTTTCACCTTCTGCTATCTTTGTGACCTTAGACAAGTTATCTCATCCTTCTAAAACTCAGCTTTCTCAGCTGCAAAATGGGTATACTTTTTCCCACAAGGTAAAATGATTAAAGCAGTAATGCATATAAATATCTGAAATGATTGGCACGATAAATATTGGTTCTCTTTTCTTCCCTTGCCCCTCTTATTGGCTTCCTCCTAGACTGGAGTGCTTTGCATTTTAAATTATTAATGGTTATCATGATAGCAACTACAATAAGGTATGAAATGACGCTTCTGTACTTTGTAGCATTCCATATGGCTTTTCAAAAAAAAATTGTGGTAAGAACACTTAACATGGAATCTACCCTGTTACCGTTTTAAATGTACAATAAATACATTATTGTTGACTCTAGGTACAACTCTGTGGGCTTCCCAGGTGGTGCTAGTGGTAAAGAACTGCTTGCCAGTACAGTATACATAAGAGACATGGGTTTGATCTCTGGGTCGGGAAGATACCCTGGAGAAGGGGATGGCAACCCACTCCACTATTTTTGCCTGGAGAATCCCCTGGACAGAGTAGCCTGGTGGGCTATGGTCCGTAGGGTTGCAAAGAGTCAGACATGACTGAAGCGACTTAGTGTGCATGCACAACTTTGTACAGCATATCTCTAGAGCTTATTCATTTTGCTTGACTGAAACTTTATATCCATTGATTAGTAACTCCTGATTACCCTCCCACCCACAGCCCTGGGAAGCCACCATTCTACTCTTTGATTTTATGAAATAGACTATTTTAGATACCTCATGTACATGGAATTAAGGAGTATTTGTCTTTCTGGAACTGGCTTAATTCATTTAGCATAATACCCTCAAGGTTCATCCACATTGTTTCATATTACAGAATTTCTCTTTTTTTAAGGCTGAATAGTATTCAATTGTTTGTATATACCTTGTCTTCTTTATCCATTCATTTGTTAGTGGACATTTAGGTCTCTACATCTTGGCTATTATGAATAGTACTGCAATGAACATAGGAGTGTTAACATCTCTTCAAGATCCTGATTTCAGTTCTTTTGGATAAATACTCAGAAGTGGGGTTGCTGGATCACATGGTCATTCTATTTCTAAATCTTGAGGCACTGCCATACTTTTTTTCATGTTGGTTGCACCATTTTGCATTCCCACTGACAGCATGCAAGGATTCCACTTTTATCCACATCCTCACCTACATTTGTTGTTGTTTTGTCATATGATAATAGTTTTTCTGACAGGTATGAGGAAATATCTCATTGTGGTTTTGATTTGCCTTTCCTGGTTAATTAGTGACATTGAACATTTAAAAAATATACCCATTGGCCATTTGTAGGTTTTCTTTGGAAATATGTCTGTTGGAAATGCTGTTGGGAAAATGGAATCAATTAACTTGCTTAACAAAGGGTTGCCACAAACATTCTATTTGTGTAAAATGTAGTATCAGGGAAGTACAGTAAAGTGCAATCAAAAAATGTGTGCCTGAAATTATTTATTTATTTATTGAAATGTAGTTGATGCATAATATCTTTGCCTTGTTTTTTAGATTCCACATATGAGATAATTCAGTGTTGGCCTTTCTCTTTTTGACTTATTTTACTTGGCATAATACCCTCTATATCCACCTATGTTGTCACAAGTGGTAAGATACTATTCATATTGTTAATGGGAGTAATATTCCATTGTATATATCGCATCTTCTTCATCCATTCTTCCATCCCCAGTAGTGAAGTTACTGGATCACATGATCACATGATCCATTCTATTTTTAATTTTTTGAGGCACCTCCATACTGTTTACCATGGTGGTTGCACCAATTTACAGTCCTACCAACAGTGCACCAGGGTTCGCTTTTCTCCACATCCTTGCCAACACTTGTAATTTGCCTTTTTGATAATTGCAGTTCTGACAGGTGTAAGGTGATATCTCATTGTGGTTTTGATTTGCATTTCTCTGATAATTAGTGATACTGAGCATCTTTTTATTTGTCTGTTGACTGTATGTCTTTGGGAAAAATGTCTATTTAGGTCCTCTGCTCATTGTTTCATTGGGTTATTTGTTTTTCTGATACTAAGTTGTGTGAGTTCTTTATGTATTTTGGATATTAACCCCGTATACGTCCTGTTGTTTGTAGATTTCTTCTCTCATTCACTAGGCTGTCTTTTCACTAGGTTGGTAAGTCTCCTTCACTTTGTAAAATCATTAGTCTGTCTTCTCACTAGATTGGTAGTCTCCTTCACTTTGTAAAATCACTAGACTGTCTTTTCACCAGGTTGGTAGTCTCCTTCACTTTGTAAAAGCTTTTGAGTTTGGAGTAATCCCCGTTGTTTGTTTTTGTTTCCCTTACCTGAGGAGACAGATTCAAAAAAATATTCATTGCCTATATTTTCTTCTAGGAGTTTTGTGGTGTCAGCTCTTACATGGAGTAAACCTTAATCCATTTGGAGTGTATTTTTTGTGCATGGTATGAGAAACCGGTCCAGTTTGATTCTTTCGCATGTATCTGTCTAGTTTTCCTCACACCATTGAATGAAGAGGCTGTCTTTTCCCCACTGCATATTCTTGCCTTCTTTGGTGTAAATTAATTGGTTGTATGCTGCTGCTGCTGCTAAGTCGCTCCAGCCGTGTCCGACTCTGTGCGACCCCATAGACGGCAGCCCACCAGGCTCCCACCATCCCTGGGATTCTCCAGGCAAGAACACTGGAGTGGGTTGCCATTTCCTTCTCCAGTGTATGAAAATGAAAAGTGAAAGTGAAGTTGCTCAGTCGTGTCCTACTCTTAGTGACCCTCTGGACTGCAGCCCACCAGGCTCCTCTGTCCATGGGATTTTCCAGGCAAGAGTATTGGAGTGGAGTGCCACTGCCTTCTCCAAATTGGCTGTATAGTTGTGAGTATTTCTGGTCTCTCTATTCTGTTCTGTTGATCTGTGTGTCTTATTTTTGTGCCAGTACCATACTGTTTTGATTACTGTTGTTGTTGAGTCACCAAGTCATGTTCAACTCTTTGTGACTCCATGGACTGCAGCATACCAGGCTTCCCTGTCCTTCACAATCTCTCAGAGTGTGCTCAAACTCATGTCCACTGAGTCAGTGATGCCATCCAACCATCTTATCCTCTGCTGTCCTCTTCTCCTCTTGCCTTCAATCTTTCCCAGCATCAGGTCTTTCCCAATGAGTCAGTGAATATTCCGGACTGATTTCCTTTAGGATTGACTGGTTTGATCTCCTCGATTACTGTAGCTTTGTAGTATACAGCTGACCCTTGAATGACACAAGCGTGAACTCCTCCGGTCCACTTTTACACGAATTTTTTTCTATATATTACAGTATTACATGATTTGAGGTTGGTTGAATCCTCAGATGTGGAACCAAAGATATAGAGGGCTGACTGTAAAATTACATGCAGATCTTCGAGATTGGGAGGGTCAGTGCCCCTAACCTCCTCATTGCTCAGGGTTCAACTGTAGCTTGCAAACAGGGAGCATGATCCCTCCAGTTTTATTGATCTTTCTCAACATTGCTTTGGTTGTACTTTGGCATCTTTGAGGTAATACTGAAAACAGTAAATCCTTACCCTGAGTCTAGTTTTGCCTGTCACAGCCAACCATGTATAAGCAGAGAGGGGGAAATGCCTCTTGTCCATTTTATAAGTTTCAAGTCTTGAGAAATTCATATTGCCAATATAGTATCATCATTCATGTGAGATAAAAGTAACAGTTCATATTCAGTGGATACAATATGGCAAAATCATCAGAGCTTTCCACCTCCTTCTCTTCACCTCAACCTCCTTGCCCTAGAGTGATAGAGCTCCTAGGATATGCTGTCTATGCATAAAGCCACACTACACTGTTGTAGTTTCTCTTTCCCTGTTCGCCTGGTCTCACTTCTTCCCATGTCTCCATCCCCTGTTAACTGTGGAACTAGAAAACAAACATGGAACAGAGGAAGTGGCTCATTCCAATGTTGTTGACTACAGAATTGGTGAAGAGTGAATTCTAGGATACTCCCCAATATGATAAAGATGATTATTACACATTACACTTAGCTACAGTTAGTTTCATTCAGTTCAGTTGCTCAGTTGTGTCCAACTCTTTGCAACCCCATGAATCGCAACACGCCAGGCCTCCCTGTCTATCACCAACTCCCGGAGTTCACTCAGACTCATGTCCATCGAGTCAGTGATGCCATCCAGCCATCTCATCCTCTGTCGCCCCCTTCTCCTCCTGCCCCCAATCCCTCCCAGCATCAGAGTCTTTTCCAATGAGTCAACTCTTTGCATGAGGTGGCCAAAGTACTGGAGTTTCAGCTTTAGCATCATTCCTTCCAAAGAACACCCAGGGCTGATCTTCAGAATGGACTGGTTGGATCTCCTTGCAGTCCAAGGGACTCTCAGGAGTCTTCTCCAACACCACAGTTCAAAAGCATCAATTCTTTGGTGCTCAGCTTTCTTCACAGTCCAACTCTCACAGCCATACATGACCACTGGAAATACCATAGCCTTGACTAGACGGACCTTAGTCAGCAAAGTAATGTCTCTGCTTTTGAATATGCTATCTAGGTTGGTCATAACTTTTCTTCCAAGGAGTAAGCATCTTTTAATTTCATGGCTGCAGTCACCATCTGCAGTGATTTTGGAGCCCCCCAAAATAAAGTCTGACACTGTTTCCACTGTTTCCCCATGTATTTCCCATGAAGTGATGGGACCAGATGCCATGATCTTTTTTTTCTGAATGTTGAGCTTTAGGCCAACTTTTTCACTCTCCACTTTCACTTTCATCAAGAGGCTTTTGAGTTCCTCTTCACTTTCTGCCATAAGGGTGGTGTCATCTATATATCTGAGGTTATTGATATTTCTCCCAGTAATCTTGATTCCAGCTTGTGCTTCTTCCAGCCCAGCGTTTCTCATGATGTACTCTGCATAAAAGTTAAAGAAGCAGGCTGACAATATACAGCCTTGACGTACTCCTTTTCCTATTTGGAACCAGTCTGTTGTTCCATGTCCAGTTCTAACTGTTGCTTCCTGACCTGCACATAGGTTTCTCAAGAGGCAGGTCAGGTGGTCTGGTATTCCCATCTCTTTTTAGAATTTTCCACATTTTATTGTGATCCACACAGTCAAAGGCTTTGGCATAGTCAATAAAGCAGAAATAGATGTTTTTCTGGAACTCTCTTGCTTTTTCCATGATCCAGCAGATGTTGGCAATTTGATCTCTGGTTCCTCTGCCTTTCCTAAAACCAGCTTGAACATCTGGAAGTTCACGGTTCACGTATTACTGAAGCTTGGCTTGCAGAATTTTGAGCATTACTTTACTAGCGTGTGAGATGAGTGCAATTGTGTGGTAGTTTGAGCATTCTTTGGCATTGCCTTTCTTTGGGATTGGAATGAAAACTGACCTTTTCCAGTCCTGTGGCCACCGCTGGGTTTTCCAAATTTGCTGGCATATTGAGTGCAGCACTTTCACAGCATCATCTTTCAGGATTTGAAATAGCTCCACTGGAATTCCATCACCTCCTCTAGCTTTGTTCGTAGTGATGCTTTCTAAGGCCCACTTGACTTCACATTCCAGGATGTCTGGCTCTAGGTGAGTGATCACACCATTGTGATTATCTGGGTTGTGAAGATCTTTTTTGTATAGTTCTTCTGTGTATTCTTGCCACCTCTTCTTAATATCTTCTGCTTCTGTTAGGTCCATACCATTTCTGTCCTTTATCGAGCCCATCTTTGCACGAAATGTTCCCTTGGTATCTCTAATTTTCTTGAAGAGGTCTCTAGTCTTTCCCAGTTTCATTAGTTAGTCTATACTCAGGAGGTTGCCATATCCTCGTAACACCACCTTAGGCATATTATAATCAATTATTCAAATGATAGGGTATGTACTTAAGAAAGGGGACGGGCCACCAAGCATAGGCCACATATATGATTGTGATACATCTTTATTTTTTATCCTGATGAAAAATGTGATTTTTGTGCTGTTACTAAATGAATATACTTGTGACTTCAGTTTCACAAGTTATATAGCTGATTGTTATTTCACCATTTAGATAACTAGTATCATGCACTTAAAAATTTGATTGCATGGGGTCTTTGCTGCACCAACCATATGGACTGTTCCTTGTGGCATGGGCTCAGTAGTTGTGGCACGCAGGCTTCTCTAGTTGCCCTGTGTGGGCTTAGTTGCAGTACATGAGATCTTAGTTCCCTGACCAGGGATGGAATCTGGACCCCCGGAATTGGCAGCGTGGAGTCGTATCCACTAGACCACCAGGGAAGTCCCCATGCACTTTTGCCGGATATAAAATTATACATTTTCCCCGCCCTCATGGCTCTCTGTTTATATAGTCAACATAATTATAACTCAGTATGAACTAAACATAGCTTTTTTTGGATAGTAACTACCATTTTCATATATAAATATTTTAGGAAAATTTTTCTAGAAATTGTAATCAAGTTAAGAAAAAAAGCCCATTAAAAAAATTAAACAAACCCTCCTAATTTTTGGCATATTTTTGTTGTTGTTGAGTATAACATTCCTTTTGCTGGTAGGAGTGACCAGCTAATGAATGACAGCCTACTTACTGTTGCATGAGTTATGTGTATCCTCGTTCTTACTGTTCTTTTTCTTGCTGGTTTTCTTGGCATCTTTGGATGCTTTCCAATTCATTAGGAATTGTCTTTCCATGTTTTTAATTTCTTTTCCATCAAGGAATTCTAGAGAAAAACAATACATATGTTTAAAATGTAATATATACATGTTATAAATGCTATCTATCAGTACAACATAAATATTACTATATAATACATAAATATTATAATACATATACAATATATATATTGCTGGTTTAGGGGACATGAACTTAAGTTACACTCTAGACTGAAATAAATTTATTTTTAAAATACCTTATTTATACAACTTCTTGTATTTGTACAACTTCTGTTGAGCTTTGATGGCAAAAACATAAAATGATTCCGTAATTACTATCCATATCTCTCCTTTCCATGACTAACAGAGAATCACTATAAACAATTAGCTGTCTGGTTGCCCTTCTTGAAGCATAAGTTACATTGTTATTTTACAAAACAAAAATGTCATACTTAACAAAAATTAAATATTTAATAATTTTACGGTTATTCATAGAAAAAGAAAAGTATATTTTATGTTAATGTCAATAAGAAGTTTTATATATGTAACATGGTATTTTAAAAGTACGTACATTATGATATAGGAAATAATAGGAATAATACACATAGCTGGCTTCTTTATTCTATGAATTGAATTTCAGCTATTTTAACGTTTTGTTCCTTTTAAAAAGTTTTGAAAATTGAGCATATTCAGTTACATAAATAATTTTTGTATGCTGTATGTATGATATTTGGAAAATTCAAAGAAATGGAAAAAAGCAAAACATTGCCTGTATTTCACAACCAGAAATAATCACTGAAAACCACTGATAATACTTTAGTATATTTCTTAGCATTGCTTTGTTTTCTAGGTATGTACCATGTATATATGTGTGTATTATATAGAAATGGAACTCTCTATATAGTATTAACATCTTACTTTTTAATATTATATTGTGAACATTTTATCATGTCTTTCTTTAAAGAAAATTTTTAATGAATGATAGTATTCTAAATATAAATATACAAGTAATTTACTTTAAAAATATACCTAATATACATGATCGTTCTTCCTGTGTATTCTCTGATTTCCTACTCTTGCCTGATGGGGTAAAGGGTAGGCAGGATGTGTTTTGAAAAATCATCTTGGATATTTTTGATACACCTCCTGTCAACCCCTCCTTCCCTCAAGAGAACCACTGTACTAGAGTTGTGATTAACCAAGGTTTACTACAGTTATGAGCTTTGAAATGGTTTTGCCATATGTTAGTTTTTATGGAATTGCAAAGAGTCGGACAGGACTGAGCGACTGAACTGAACTGACTGAACTGATACCCAAGTATAGCTTGTCAGGTGGCGCTAGTGGTAAAGAAAGTGAAAGTGAAAGTTGCTCAGTCGAGTCCAATGCAACCCCATGGACTGTGTAGTCCCTGGAATTCTCCAGTCCAGAATATTGGAGTGGGAAGCCTTTCCCTTCTCCAGGGGATCTTCCCAACCCCGGGATCAAACCCAGGTCTCCCGCATTGCAGGTGGATTCTTTACCAGCTGAGCCACAAGGGAAGCCCGAGAATACTGTAAAGAACCCGCCTGCAAATACAAGAGATGTAAGAGACATGGGTTTGATCCCTGGGTCAGGAAGATACTCTGGAGGAGGGCATGGAAACCCCCTCCAGTATTCTTGCCTGGAGAATCCCATGGTCAGAGGAGCCTGGTGGGCTACATTTCATGGGGTTGCAAAGAATTGGACGTGACTGAAGTGACTTAGCATGCATGCATGCACGCACAGCATGTCATAGAAACTCTCCCACAATCTCCTCGTGAAAGGGCAGTGCTTATCCTTCTGATAGTGTGTAAGCTGGTCCCTATTCAAGAGCACTGGTCCATTTCCCCTTATATAGTGCATATTCAGGAGTGTTATTATTTGTAAGGGTCTCATCCACTCCAGTACTATTGCCTGGAAAATCCCATGGACAGAGGAGCCTGGTAGGCTACAGTCTATGGGGTCGCAAAGAGTCGGACATGACTGAGTGACTTCATTTTCACTTTTCTTTCATAAAGGGACTCCCTACTTTGCTCCCATTTCAAATGAAAGGAACTCCTATATGTTCTTAAGGTGCCATTTGGCAAATGTCAAGCAATGAAAACTTTGATCAGTTTTTCCTATAGAACCAAGAATCTTGTGGGATCTTCAGAGGATTTGTGCCAATGAAAATTTGGCAAAAAGTCAGCAAGTTGTACACATTTATGACTAAATATTTTTTGTTGGTAACAGCCACATTTTCTTTTTTAAAGAAAGTGTTTGATATCTTAATTATTTCTGAACAGAAGATATTTTTTCATGTTTTATTCCTCAATTTTAACTTTTGTTCTTATTAAAATATCATATTTAAAGTTGACCATTTTTGTAGGTCCAGATGTTATATTCATATTTCTGAAGGCTTGCTGATACATTAACTAAAGAGTTAACCAAGTCTCTTTCTCTAGAAAAATTATATTAATATAATAGAAACATGTACCCAGTGATTTGGACACCAGTATCAGTCTATCTCTGTATTTTGGTTTGAGACAAACAGGATTTCTATTTAGATCCATTTTCCACAGCTTCATCAACTTGTTCAATAAAAACTCCAAATCCTATAATTAGAGGAGAAAAAAGCAAGACACAGGTATTTCATACTTCTCAATATTTTTTTCATGTCAGTTAACTGTTTTTAAAGGTAATTACTGTTTTCCATGGAGTTCTAGCTCAGTGCCAGGTACTTAGATGATGTACAATACATCTGTTTTTGATGAAATAGTCTGTAGTAATAATAGAAAGGGCTAAAGATGAGGCAAAAAGTAAGGTCCTGATTTGGGGACCACAGAATTGTACTCTTGTCACACTAGCTTAAATGAACCCAACCTGTATCTCAGGAAACACTTTGCCTTTCTGGCTATCCATGCCATAGAAGATGCCTTGTTCTTAGCAAAATTTATGGAAGTTTACAGATTAAGGCCATTATGGAGTAGTAAGTAAGCAGTCCATTGACATTGCAAGCAATATAGTTGCTTTTCCTTTTAAAACCTATAAAAAATGTATCAAAGGGAGAAAACGGAGAAGAAAATCCCATGTGTGTTTATTACCCAAAGATCACTTAAAAAATATTTATTTTTGGCTGCGCTGGGTCTTTGTTGCTGAGTGCAGACTTTCGCTAGTTGCTGTGAACAGGGGCTACTCTCTAGTTGCGGTGGCAGGTTTCTCATTGTGGTGGCGTCTCTTGTGGGCACAGGCTCTGGGGCACACAGGCTTCAGTAGTTGTGGCATATGGGCTCAGTAGTTGCGCATCACCAGCTCTAGAGCATAGTTTCAGTAGTTGTGGTACGCTGGCTTAGTTGCCCTGTGGCATGTGGAATCTTCCAAGACCAGGGATCAAACTGGTGTCCCCTGCACTGGCAGGCAGATTCCCAACTGCTGAACCACCAGGGAAGTCCCAAAGATCACTTTGAATGTGTTATGTATCCTTCTAGTCTTCTTTTTTGAGCATAGGGATTTATTTTTTAATTGTCAGTTATACTGTATGTACAGTTTTGTTTTATGTGCATCATAAACATTTTCATGTTTTAATAGCTTATAAGAAAATCAGCTTATTGATATTTAAAGGGATGATTAAATTGTTCTATGGTTGAAAATCCAAATAAATGTGAGAAAAACAGATTAGTCACCTTTAAGAACAAGCTTTCTGTTTGCCCTCATCACCTCCTCTCTCTCCCTGTTTTTTTTCAATCCAGTGTTTCTGTCTTTCTCCGATGTCTTGTCTTTCTGTCATTCCTTTCCTTGCTTTCTCCCCTCTTTCTACTCTGTAGCCCATGATTGATTTTTAATAATTCAGTGGCCATAGGCAAAAAAATGGAAAACTACCTTCCATAGGGCAAAACCATGATTTTAAAGCAAATGTTTTGCCGACAATAATAATTAATACTGATAATAACTAATTCTGTGGAGAGCTTTTGGTTTTCTGAGCACTGCTGTATACATATGATACTGTGTATATCCAAGAGGATTGCTTTTCATTAGAATATGAGTATGAGAATTACAAAGTTAATAAAAGTTCCAGAGGATAGCAGCAGGCAAACGCCTATGATTCTTTTGTTTTCTTCAGGCCAAGACCAAACTTATCATAGGTTATATGAGAAAAATTAGGAAATACAAATTATACATACATATTCTTAATTTCTAAGCTGAAAGTAATTGTTAATGCATTGGCTGGTATTTTTATTGCCCATAGCATTTCCTCACCTTCAAAGCTTGATACTATTTAGCACTGTATATCTATTTTACTATTTGTATTTTCCACCTTATTCTTTGTTTGATCCATGTTTACTGTTACTTAGATATTTCATTTTTCCATTTTTGGAAAAAATCTCATATAATAAGACTATATTTATTCTTTAGACTTTAGAATATATATTTACCATGAAGCTTTGGTAGAAGGTCCCTTCTACATATTAAATATCCTCCCAAAACTGTAAAAGGAGGTAACAAAAATGGAACATCCAGATAGGTGCCTGTGTCTACATGAAGAAATGCTGTCTTTTGGGGAATAATTAGAAGCACAGCTGGGTTTTCAGAACCCACTGCAGAGCACTTTAATCTTTTAGAGATCAATGTCTTCCCATATAAAGTAGTATTTCTAGTTCTGCTTACTTCATTATTCATCAGGTATGTATTGAGTTATGGGTTAATTTCTGTGCTAGACTCTGATGATTTAAATAAATAAGTTATGTGAAAAATACAAGGAATTGTATAAGCAATTGTACAAGCAATCCTAAACTTTCTGACATTGCTTCTTACTATTTGACCTTAGGCAAGTCTGTGACCTCGTTTATAAAGTGAGGGTAATTAGAGGATTAGTTGCTGTGGCATGTAAAGTGCGTGAGGCAGAGCAGATAGGGAATACATGTGTTATTTCTCTGCCTCTTTGTCTGCCCTGGCACCCCTGAGCTAATTCTCTCTTAATTTTGATCAACACAGAGAAAAAGTGACGTTAAGAGTGAGTCAGGTTCTGATCCACTGACAAGCAACTGATGCCTTAAAAGAAAGTTCTTTTTGAAAGTTCTAACTTCATCCTTCAGTCCTGGGTCATGGGTTATGCCCTCTTCCCAGCATTTGTTCCACACCTTTGGATACAGCCGTAATTATTTTCTGTGAGAATTTCATTATATTTCTCTTAGTTTAAAAACCTCTGGAAGGATGGAACTATGCATTGCATCTTTGTACTGTGTTGAAGATGATGCCCATTATAGTAACAATAAGAAAACCTTAAAATTTATATGGATAAAGAGTCCTGTATGTTTTTGTTAATTGTTCATCACTTGATAAATGACCCTCAGCATACTCCTCCTCCCAGTGTATGTTTATTTAAGACTAAACTAATCCTGTGTTGAAATATGATTACCCTTTGGATACGCTCTGGTTGTGCATTGCCTTCCTGTCTTTCATAAAATGCTTTCACTTTTGTGCCCTTCAGTAAGTTGCTAAAGGGAGCAGACACTTCTCTGGACAGTCTCGGTATGATAAATGATCATGTCATGCTATCACTTAGAAGAGTGCTGCAAAATACTAAGGAGCTGATTTTATTTCCCATGCAGGGGTGGTGTCTAAGCTCTAGGATAGGAGCCTGCTGCACTGGCAGTGCTCTTGCTGCAATTAATGATGGCCACTGATGAACCTGTATTTGACCAGCATGCGCCAATCTTTATTGGAAACGTCTAGCCCAACTGTCCTAACTAAATCTAAAGACAGCCATTTGTCATCCCTGTGACTGCCTGTCATCATCTGCCTGGGAAAATCTATAATTTTGGGCTTGTTCCTGACTAAACTGTGGAGTGAATAAATTTATCTTTCGAGTTACTTTGTTTGTCAGGATCAATATTGAGCAGAGGTTGAATAAATTAGAAACTGGAAATACATGACAGGCCATAGTGGTTTATTTGTTTGTATCTTGTAAGTCAAATATTTAGTTTTTATAAAAGGCAAGCACATCAAATTTTTGATTTCCACTGTTCATTCTAAGATGCTTTAACCTCATGATAAATGGGCATCAGAAAACTAAATCACTGACTGATATATCTGACTGTGAGATGAACTTTTCAGATCATTTTATTGATTTAGCAAACTTTGCAGACATAAAAACTGAAGGTAAAGATTAAACTTTTTTTCAAGTTGTTATACATTTTTGCAGCCATGATATTTGATTTAATAGTATCAGCAAGATATATAATGTTGGTCTTTTACTAGTTCATGGCTCATCAAGTTACTTGCAGAAATCCAGGTTTTATTATAAATGGTTATTCAGTAATTTAATATTTTTAATACATTGTTGCATTCTTTTAAAAATATTTATTTAGTTGGGTGTGCTAGGTCTTGGTTGAGTCATGCGGGATCTTTAGTTGTGGCATGCAGACTCTTAGTTGCGCTATATGTGGCATCTATTTCCCTGATCAGGGATCGAACCCAGACCCCCTGCATCTGGAGCATGGAGTCCTAGCCACTGGACTGCCAGGAAGTCTCCATTGTCACATTCTTATTTAAAGGAGTTACAGGGGAAAAAACTGCAAATAAATATTAGTCAAAAGTAAATATTTAAACTAGAGCCCCCTATGAGTTAAAAAAGGAGTTTCTAAAGTATGGAGTATTATTTAGCTTAAAATGTTTCTTTCTCCTCTTCAGTGATTGATTCTGCCACCATTTTTATTAGAGAGAACTGGGTCATATAGCATAGAGTTTTCTCAGTTGTTTGCCTTTGGTCTCACACTTCCTCTTCCATTCCGTTTTCCAATTTTTATCAGCAAAGTAAAAGTCTCACCTCTTTTCCCAGATGAATCAGTTCTCTCATCCCTTCCTCTCTCCACAGGCCTCCTACTCTTGGGATCATCCTTCTCTTCGATTTCTAGTATCTCCACCTCCTCTGGGCTTTATCCTATCTCTAACCCACCATCACTACACTTCCTTAAATAGTAGTCCAGACCAATTCTTTTCAAACTTTTATGTCCTTATGAATCATGTAGGGATCTTGTTTAAATGCAGGTCCTGCTTTAGTAGGTCTGGGGGCAGAAGTTGAGATTCTGCCTTTCTGATGCTGCTGGTTCTAGGACCACACTTGGAGTTATAAGGGTCTTGGTCACTGCCTCTGCTTCCTCAACCACTGGGCACTCTTGCAACCTGGTGTGTTTGATCAGGCACCACTAACATTACCACTGAGCCATACATTGACAATTTTATACTTTCTTTGTCTCAGTTCTTGGGAGCAACTTACCCTACTTGACCGCATCCTTTACGGCTTTTTTTGCAGGCTCCCTGGGTCCTACTCTTACCTGCCCCAGGGCCTTTGCACATGTTATTCTCTTTACTTGGTAAGCCATTCTATTCTTTCAGAGCTCAGCTCAGCACTGCCTTCCTAAGGGAAGCCTTCACTCAGCTCCCTAAGGTAGTTCCCCTAGTTATAGGCTTTCAGAGTGACATACTGCTCCTTTATAGCACTTGCCTGGGGTACAGTTTTACTTATGTTTTTGGATAATTATGTACTTAATGTTTCTCTTCCTCTCAATGCTGAGAGCTCTTTGAGTTCAGGGACTGGATCTGTTTTTTTTTTTTTTTTTTTCGCTCACTATTGTCTTCCCCTTTGTCTAGCAAGTGCTGCCATATGGTAGATGTTCTGAATGAATGAAAAAGAAGAAATAGTGAATGCCTGCATGCATGAATGGATCTGAGGTGAGAAGCAGAACTAGAGTTTTAGCAAGAGATTATATGGAACTGTTTTGAAAATTCTGCTGATTAGAAGTGCTCTGGACATAGAGAGAATGGAAAGACAGGATTTATCTTCTATTTTGTTTTTTCCTCTACTCCTCTTCTACCCGCACCTCACCCGAAGTCTCTGCCCTGGACTTTGGACTAGGGAATAGGAGATAATGGCAGGGCTAGAAGATCTTAGTGGAAGGAGTCCGTGGCAGCTGTGGGTTGAGAGGGAAGGAAATGAAATCCCAAATAGCAGGGAGGACAGAAGCTATTTGCCCAGCTTCCTCTAGGTCCTTATGCATCCATCCTGCTGCTGCTGCTGCTGCTGCTAAGTCGCTTCAGTCGTGTCCGACTCTGTGCGACCCCATAGACGGCAGCCCACCAGGCTCCCCCGTCCCTGGGATTCTCCAGGCAAGAACACTGGAGTGGGTTGCCATTTCCTTCTCCAATGCATGAAAGTGAAAAGTGAAAGCGAAGTCGCTCAGTCGTGTTGGACTCTTAGTGACCCCATGGACTGCAGCCCACCAGGCTCCTCCATCCATGGGATTTTCTAAGCAAGAGTACTGGAGTGGGGTGCCATTGCTTTCTCCAATGTAATATATAAATCTTGACAATTAGGGACCTCCCCGGGGATCTAGTAGTTAAGATTCTGAGTTTCTACCGCAGGGGGCAGAGATTCCATCCGTGGCTGGGGATCTAAGATCCCACATGCCATGGGGTGCAGGCCAAAAAAAAAAAAAAATCTTGACAATTAAAAATTGTCAATGTATGAAAATTTACCTTTAAAAAAAAGAGGTAAAGAGCAAAATACCTGAGTGGATATGGGAGATGAATGTAGGTATAGAGGAAACAAGAATGGTTGAATGTAGCTAATTGTTGAAGCTGAATGATGGACACAAGGGAGTTCACTATGCTATTCTCTTGATTGTATGTTTGAAATTTTCCATATTAAAAATTTCCCATATTAAACAGTTAATTCCCCTCATAAAAGAGAAATCAGGTATTGATAATACTTGTTAATATTTGCTGAGTACTTTTCCCTGGCATATTCTTAAGTATTCATGGTCTCTGTCACATTTGATTTTTACAACTACCTTGAGGTTGTTTTACATTTTACAGATAAAGGAAATAAAAAAATTGGGGCTTAGAAACTAAAAATTGGGTGAAGTAACTTGCAAAAAGTCATTCTGCTAGTAAATGACAGCCAGAATTTAAATTCAAGCAGAGTGACTCTAGGTTCATGAGCTTATTTTAACTGTTTATTCAGTCTTTTCCTTTTTCCTAGCTTCATCTCACTTCTTGGGAATTTGGGACTCTATTCCTCAATTTTCCTCTACTTATCAGCTATTGGCTTCTGGGTAAATCATTTAACCTGACTGACCTTCAATTCCTCATGGATGAAATGATAAATTTTTACTACTCCCACGCATAGGGGAGTAAAACTGAACTACTCCATAGAGGTTAAAAGTAACGCATGTAATGCACTTGGTATATGGCAAGTCCCCCACAATTGCCGTTTATTTTTATATACACATAATCCTTTACTCTGAAACAGCAGGAGCAGAAAACTAAGGACCTTTCCTTGTTATAGAAAGCTCTCAGAAGCACATAGTGTCAGAACTGTTTTATGTGCTCAATAAGAAAACAAGGAACCAGAGAGATGAAGCATTTTTAAATTTCATGTATTTTCTGTAGATGCATTTGAGGAACCTACAGTGTCCAAATAAAGGCAGCTGGTTTGAGTGCTAAAAGCCATCGGTAATTATAGTGGTTTGGTTAGAATTCTCTAATGATGTACACTTCTTTTTCCCCATGGCACAAAGCTGTCTGTTGTTGAAGACTCTTAGGATGGATGTCAGTGACTTTATGTATGGCACATTGAGCTTTCTCTCCCATGGCACAGGGCTTGATGTCAGCAGCTTTGGGGCAACTTTGATCAATGAGTATAGAGAATGGAAACATTAAAGCCAAAAAATGGAGACGCTGATCCCAGGAATATATAAAGAGAACTAAGTTAATATTCTGATGCTAACCTTCCTGCCCTTTGACTAAGCCTTTGGAGGATGATTTAAAATGACCATAAAAGCACATTCCAAATGACTCCTGGGCAAGTCTGTATTCAGACATCCAAGAAGCTGTGTCTAAGTGTTTTTAATTGCGTGTATCTTCTTGCTAGAAGCAAAAGAACGTGAGATTTTGTCCTCACACTGTGAATATCTTTTCTCTATGGGAAGGAAAAGCAACTTTTGGTGTATCTCAGCCTCCGGAACTTACTAAATGATTTGCATTCCTTCCCCAGATGGTTGAATATTTTAAATTGTTCTTGTATTCATCCATTTTATAAACACTAGTAGGTGTCTACTATGTGCCAGGCACTGGCCTGAGCTCTAGGGCATCCTGAAATCGACAAAAAGTCCTTGCTCTTAAAGGCATTTTGATATTTGGGGGAATTTATCTGTAGTAGAATATTTATTTTAGTAATTATCTGCTGCTTACAGTAGTTATGACAAATGTGAAGTGAAGTGAAGTCGCTCAGTCGTATCTGACTGTTTGCGACCCCATGGACCATAACCTACCAGGCTCCCTTGTCCATGGGATTTTCCAGGCAAGAGTACTGGAGTGGGTTGCCATTTCCTTCTCCAGGGCATCTTCTTCCCAACCCAGCGATCGAACGCAGGTCTCCCACATTTCAGGCAGACGCTTTACCGTCTGAGCCACCAGGGAAGCTAGTAGACAAACGTAGACAGCGTATTAAAAAGCAGAGACATCACTTTACCAACAAAGGTCCATATAGTCAAAGCTATGGTTTTTTCAGTAGTCATGTACAGATGTGAGAGTTGGACTATAAAGAAGCCTAAGCACTGAAGAACTGATGCTTTTGAACTGTGATGCCAGAGAAGACTCTTGAGAGTCCCTTTGACAGCAAAGAGATCAAACCAGTCAATCCTAAAGGAAATCAACCCTGAATATTCATTGGAAGGGCTGATGCTGAAGCTGAAGCTCCAACACTTTGGCCACCTGATGTGAAGAGCCAACTCATTAGAAAAGACCCTGATGCTGGGAAAGATTGAGGGCAGGAGGAGAAGGGGGCAACAGAGGATGAGATGGTTGGACGGCATCTCTAATGCAATGGACATGAGTCTGAGCAGACTCTGCGAGATAGTGAAGGACAGGGAATCCTGGTGTGCTGCAGTACATGGGGTTGCAAAGAGGTGGACAGAACCTAGCAAGTAAACAACTACAGTGGCTATGAGATGAGCAAGGTAATAGTACTAAATTTGGAAACAAGACCAGGAATAACTGTTTTGTTGGAGTCAGCAGATAGCTGTCTGAAAGTGCTTTTTTTTTTTTTGGTAAGTGCTTTTGAAACAAGAGTTCTATTTATGGGGGGAAAGAAGCCTATTCTTCCTCCTATGGTCTTATGTAAAGGAATTATATCCCAGCCACCTCATTGCCAAACCAGAAACTATGAGGTATTGGCAGTGGTTCAGCTCACAAATGACTGGTTCCAGGAAGTCTTCCCTAGCCCTAGGCTAAGTTAGTGATACTTATGAAAACAGAACCACATTGTAGTCTGATCACTTGTTGACTTTTTTTAATTTCCTGGGACTGTACTCTTTCTTCTTCTGATCTACATAGAGTAGTATAATGCCTGGCAAACATGTAGATGCCCAATACATGTTTGAATGAATGAGTAATTGAATGAATGTGGTATGATATGGCATAATATGACCAGAATATAGCTAGTGCAAATTAGAATAAATTAAAGATACAGGTGTTTCTCTTGGAGGAGCAGCAAGGAGAGAGTTCAGGTCTAGTTACAGTTACTAGAAACTCGTTCATTGGGAGATCAGAGTTAAGAGGCAAGAAATCTAGTGTCTTGTTCAGTCACTCAGTTGTGTCTGCTCCTTGCGACCTCATAGACTGCAGCACCCTAGGGTTCCCTGTCCTTCACCATTTCCCAGAGTTTGCTGAAACTCATGTCCATTGAGTTGATCATGCCATCCAACCATCTCATTCTCTGTCATCCCTTTCTCCTCCTGCCTTCAATCTTTCCTAGCATCAGGGTCTTTTGTAATGAGTCAGCTCTTCACATCAGGTGACCAAAGTGTTGGAACTTCTGCTTCAACATTAGTCCTTCTAATGAATATTCAGGGTTGATTTCCTTTAGGATTGATTGGTTTGATCTCCCTGTAGTCCAAGGGGCTCTCAAGAGTCTTCTCCAACAGTTTGAAAAGCAGTATTTCTTCGGTGCTCAGCCTTTTTTATGGTCCAACTTTCACATCTGTACATGACTACTGGGGATATCATAGCTTGGACTATACGGACCTTTGACAGCAAAGTATCTAGATGGAAACATTTGATAGAAGAATAACATAGAGTGGAAAAAGCATATACTTCCTTCTCAGAGAAACATCTGTCTGTTGGTGAGGGATGGAGATCTTGGGGTATGGAAGAGAAAATCAGGTAAGAGCAGAATTATGCAAATAAACACATCACAAAGGAAAGACTAATGAACTAGTTTTAGAACAAATTTAGAATAGTTTTAAAAGTAAGTTTATAGCTATAGTAAAATAAGTATTTTCAACCACAATTTCATGTAAATATTGAAAACTTTTTTCTTTACCTTACCTTCACGTGCAGAAGTTGGTTGTCAGCTGCTATGAGCTGATTAAGGTTCTCCAGTATTTCTAAGTCTCTTATGTCATCAATATTATTATTGCTGATATTCAATATAGAGAGGGATTTCTGTAAGAAAAGGAACTAATTTAGGATTAATAAATAATCTACTTAAATGTTATATGTAGAAACCAGAAATCCTAATCTGTGAAAAATTTTAAATTGATCAGTTCAGCCTGTTTTTCTCTTTAGACAAGAAAATAAAAATCCTTGGAAATTTTGTTTTTATGCCATTTCTTTTTCTGATGAAACTTTTAGGACTATAGTAATTGTAATGTAATTTACTATTTTTGTCTAAAGTTCCTTCATAAATCCGATTTTTCTCTTCCAAGATATGAGAGAAATTTATAGATAGAGGCCAAGAAAGAAGGAAAGAGAGAAAAAAGATGTCCCAATAAGCAAATAATACATTGTAGAAAAAATGCTTGTTTTAGTTTAAGCAAATTATCCTTTTGTATTAAATATCACTAAGATTAGTGAGAAACAGTTTTCATCTTTGTTTTTCTAAATAGGAAACGTGATCAAGAATTGAAAGAATATCTTGTTTGTATTTTTATCTGTATCTCTCCATATAGTTTTCTCTTGGTAATTTGTATGTTCAGGAGCCAGGTAAAAAAATAATTACCAATTAATAAGAACTTCAAAATCAGCTGTTAATGAGGACATAAGTATATAATAGAGCAACACTAAGTCAGAGGCATCTAAACTCTTAAGGCCCAGGATTCTCTACCAAGATGGAGACAACTCACTCAGGTATCCCACCTTTAGAGAAGATACTTCCTGATACTTTTCAGGACTTGAAGTATAGCTTTAAAAGTATGCCTTACATATAGGATTTCAGAACCTGCCTGAATCTATGCCAAAATGAGCAAGCAAAAGTGTTTTCAGCGGCAATTTGTAATAGAACTAGCCATTCCCACAGTGGGGTAAGTCTACTTGGTTCAGCTGAGGTTGAGCTGAAACATAGTTGTCTCTATAGGAGAGTAGGGAGGATAGGACAGAAATCAGGTCACTCCTTTCTTTTTCAATTTAAAGCATTACCCAGGACTTCCCTGGTGGTCCAGTGGTTAAGACTCCATGCTCCCATTGTAGGGGAAAGTGAAAGGGTTAGTAGCTCAGTTATATCCGACTCTTTGCGACCCCATGGACTGTAGCCCGGTAGGCTCCTCCTTCCATGGAATTTTCCAGGCAAGAATACTGGAGTTGGTAGCCATTCCCTTCTCCAGGGGATCTTCACCACCCAGGGATTGAACCTAGGTCTCCTGCATTGCAGGCAGATTCTTTACTGTCTGAGCCACCAAGGAAGCCCCAGTGTAGGGGGCCTGGGGTTCAATCCCTGGACAGGGAACTAGATTTCCCATGCCACAACTAAGATCCCATGTGCTGCAACTAAGGCCCAGTGCAGCCAAATAAATTATGTAGGAAAAATTAGTTTTAGCCCTCAAATTCTCAACTGACCATATAAACATGCACAGTATGTACAACATCCAGATAAACCTTCACTACCTTCCTTTTTTTTCATTATAACCATTGGTCACTATAGTCTTTGTCAGAATACTCAAATGCAGCCTTACTGCCAGAGAATGAAGGGTTCTTGGATCAAACACGAGCTTTTCTCCAAGGGGAAGCCTCTGACTCTCAACATGAAGCTCTCTTAGTCCTTCTAGTCCTTCTAACCCTTCTATGACAGCAATGTAATTGCCTCCCAGATATCTGCAAAATATAAAACAAAATTTTAAGTAGGCATTCTGAGATATCATGGTCTATATGTATGATTAAACATAACAAAATCATTGAACTATTTGAAAATTATACAGTTGACCAATGAATATTGGGTGTGTGTATGGGGTCTGGTTAGGGACACTGACCTTCATGCAGTGAAATTTGCATATCACTTACAGTGGGCACTCTTTATCCCTGATTACTTCATATTTGCAGATCTACCAACTGGACCATGGACCATGTAGCTCTATAGTGTTTTCTCCTGAAAAACCTCAGTAGTCAAAGGTCATCTGTACATGCAGAATGTTCTTTTTGTATTGAATCAGTGAAAGGTTGGTTTATTTGAGTCTTACAATTAATTAATTCTGAGAAATGTTCATTTTTAAAATGAGAGAACTGGACTAGTCCTCTCTATCAGTGCTCCTCTTGTGTTAGAGTGCCTAAGAGTCGTCTGGGTTATAGGTTTAAAAATGATTTCTGAGCCTAACTGCCAGAGATTCTGATTTGGTTACCTAGGTTGGAACCCAGAAATCTGCATTTTAAAAATTGATATATAGTAGATTTACAGTATTGTGTTAGTTTGAGGTGTACAGCAAAGTGATCCAATTATATATATATATATATTTTTTTCAGATTGTTTTTCCGTTATGGGTTATTACAAGATATTGAACATAGTTCCCTGTGTTATATAGTAAATCCTTTTTGCCTATCTGTTTTATACAGCAATATGAAGTTTTAATAAGCATCTCTCACCTTAATTTTTCCCCCCATTCTGAGACCTTGGCATGCTTTTTGGAAAGCAGTGATAGTTTTTCCAGTATGGGGAAATTGGATCCATTGGGCCCCATTGTTTAATTAAAATCATAGGCAGTAATGCCTTTTACAGTCAAATCTACATCAACATTATCAGTTCTATGACCCTGCCCTTTTGAGATGTGTGACTCTGAAAGGCACAGAACTCATTTGGGTTCCATGGACACTTTTTTCACCAGTTGAGCCTAAATAAGCATGTTTTAGATATCCCTATAAGCCCTTGAGACAACTCACCTTCCTGCAAAAGAAGCATACCAGGGCTTACAGAACACACATTATTGAGTATTACATAGATAACAGCAATACTGCAGAGGAATAAAAATGGGGCAGATAAAGGAAATGCTTGCATGCAAAAATATTACTGTAATGATGACAATTACATTACTGAGAAATAAAAGCACTTACAGTTTTTCCAGTTTCTTTAATGACCTGAGGTTCTCTATACATGAAATACAATTGTTTTGTAGGTATAAGTGGGTCAGATTGGTGGCATAATTCAGGTTAGTGATTTGACTAATGCGGTTATCATACAAATATAAAACACTAAGATTTTTACAAAGAGAGAGATCTTCCTAAAAGGAAAACAAAAACAGATCATACTTAATTTCTTATGAAAACTTAGAGGGTCGTTTTCAAGAAAGCTTTTCACTCAACCATTCTACACATTTCATTAAGGTTAATATAAAAGAACAGAATTCCCCCATTCTTAGCATAGTCAATATAAGACCAGAATGATTACAGTATTAGTTCTAGGCTTTAGTATTCTGTAACCTTATCAATAAAATTGTCTTTGCTAAGGAAGGTTTTCCCAGTGCAAGCAGTTTTCCTTGGAAACAGACTCCTCTGGAAGTTAAAGCATCTAACCAATTATTGCTTCAATGTTATGAATCAGGGCTTAATCTTTCTGTAGGATTGGAAATAAACTGTGTGGTTTGTGATACTGAAAAACCACTGGAAATCATCTAGATATAAAAGAACAATGGATTAATAAGCTATAATAATGCTATTAAAGGGAATACCATTCAGTTCAGTTTAGTTCAGTTACTCAGTCGTGTCCAACTCTTTGCTCCCATGAATCCCAGGCCTCCCTGTCCATCACCAGCTCCCGGAGTTCACTCAGACTCACGTCCATCGAGTCAGTGATGCCATCCAGCCATCTCATCCTTTGTCGTCCCTTTCTCCTCCTGCCCCCAATCCCTCCCAGCATCAGAGGACCTTGCTTCTATCATTAAATATCCTTTAAATTTCTCTACTAATATCTTGTAGATCTCATTAAAAAATTAAAACATTACATTCAATATGACCCATTATTGTAAAACTATATGACTATATGTATAGTATGTATAAGGGGCTTCCCTGGTGGCTCAGGTGGTAGAGAATTTGCTGGGGTAATTGGAGAGACCTGGGTTCGATTCCTGGATTGAGAAAAATCCCCTGAAGAAGGGAATGGCTACCCACACCAGTATTCTTGTCTGGAGAATCCCATGGACAGAGGAGCCTGGTGGACTACAGTCCAGGGGGTCAAGAGAGTTGGACAGGACTGACTAACACTTATGTCTAGAAAAAAAAGGGAGAAAGGACACATCACCCTTGGTTTTCTCTATGTGAAAGAATTACAAGTCAATTTATTTCTTTTTTATGTCTTTATATAAATGAACACTACTTACTTTTGAAGGTAAGAAAATACTTAAAGATATTTTAAAGAGTCTATCATTTTTTGTGTTGTGGTAGAGTTAGAGTAAGTAGGCAAGAGGTAGGAGTGAAATTCTGCTAAAAAATATCCCAGCTTTCATTAAGTTAAGATCTTTTAAAATACAGCCACATCTTGGTAACTAGTTGGATATACCAATTTCTATATTTTACATTGCTAATTATATAAAAATAAATAATTTCAGAGTTCTTACAATTGCATCTATATTTTTATCTGAAAAATTTATATGAGTTATTTTCTTCAGGTATTGTAGAGTGTTTTCTTCTTTTCGGGGTTTAAGATTGCTGTTCTTGGCAATTAGATCCAAGGTCAGTCGAACCATGACTTCTCTGTAAATCAAACTCTTGGCAATAGCTCTCTTCTGATAACCATGTTAAGAAGCAGTTTAAGTATTGTTTTATGCCCAACTTTCTAAAAAGCAAAGAAAAAAAGGAGTATTATGTACACAGCAATTTAGGAAAAATTACTTTGACTTTTTAATATATAAAACTATTGATAAAGTAGTTCACAAGCAGTTTTAGGGTTATGTTTTTTCTAAGTTTATAGTTTTAATTCTTTTCATAAAAAGATATAAAATACCAAAATTAAATTACAGTGCATATTCAGTTTTACTTTTAAATCTTTTACTCTCCCTAGTGTTGACTTGTTATTGTGGGTGGATCATTTTTCTCTCTTTGAGTTGAAAAAGACCTCAGTATCATTTAGTGTTCTCCTACGAAGAAATTAAGGGCCAGAGATTTGTCTCAAACCAATCAAGTTAGTGACAGTTGAAAATGAGACCAGGCCTCCTGGCTCTTTTTTCTGTAGTACCTTAGTACCATAGTACATTAGTAACCAAAATCAGAACACATGGTATGAAAACCTTTAGTGTATTCATAGGACAGTGGTGAAAATACTTCTAGATAAGACCAAAATGTGCAAAGCAAAACTTTAATATATTTAGAAGGAAATATAGGTCTTTCTCTTAAAATTAGGATACGGATGGAGTTAACTTATATTTTACAAAAAGCATAAAACACGAACAAAACATTTCTTGATACATTTTACTACATTAAAAAAAATATAGCTTCTGCTTATAATATCTCTCCACCTTGATTAGTCTTGGTTCCTAACTCTTTTTTTCTTTTCTTTTCCAATTTTTTTATTGTGGCCAAATACAAAGTTTATCATCTTTACCATTTCATAAGTGTACAGTTCAGTTTTACTAAATATATTTATAATGTACAGCCATTGCCATAGTCTATCTCTAGCATTCTTTTCAGTTTGTAAAACTGAAATTCTATTCCTGTTAAACGATAACTCCCTATGCTCACCTGTCTTCCATGGCCCAGGCAACCACCATTCTACTTGGTCTCTATGATTTTGATGATTCTAAGAACCTCATATAAGTGGAATAATATTTTATTTTTGTGACTGGCTTATTTCACTTAGCGTAATGTCCTCAATGTCACTGACTCAATGGACATGAGTTTGGGTAAACTCCGGGAGTTGGGGATGGACAGGAAGGCCTGGCGTGCTGCAGTTCATGGGGTCTCAAAGAGTCGGACGCGACTGAGTGACTGAACTGAACTGAACTGAATGTCCTCAATATTCATCCTTGTTGTAATGTAAGTCAGAAGTTCCTTCCTTTTTTTACTATTGAATAATATTCCATTATATATGTATACTAGATCTTGTTTACCATTCACCCATCTATGGACATTTGAGTTGATTCTGTGTTTTAACTATTGTGAATAATGCTGCTGTGAACATGGGTGTACAAATATCTCTTTGAGATTCTGTTTTTAATTCTTTTTGGTATATGTATGTAAGCAGAATTGCTGGATCATATGGTAATTCTACTTTTGATTTTTTGAGTAACTGCTATTGTTTTCCACAGTAGATTTACCATTTTACATTACAACCAACTGCACAAGAGTTCCAGTAACTCACGTTCTTGCTAACACTTGTTATTTGTATTTTTTTTTATTTTACTTTACAATTCTATACTGGTTTTGCCATACATTGATATGAATCCAGCACAGGTGTACATGTGTTCCCAAACATGAACCCCCCTCCCACCCCCCTCCCCACAACATCTCTCTGGGTCATCCCTGTGTACCAGCCCCAAGCATGCCGTATCCTGCATCGGACATAGACTGGTGATTCGATTCTTACGTGATATTATACATGTTTCAATGCCATTCTCCCAAATCATCTCACCCTCTCCCTCTCCCTCTGAGTCCAAAAGTCCGCTATACACATCTGTGTATTTTTTGCTGTCCTGCATACAGGGTCATCATTGCCATCTTTCTAAATTCCATATATATGTGTTAGTATACTGTATTGGTGTTTTTCTTTCTGGCTTACTTCACTCTGTATAATTGGCTCCAGTTTCATCCATCTCATCAGAACTGATTCAAATGTATTTTTAATGGCTGAGTAATACTCCATTGTGTATATGTACCACAGCTTTCTTATCCATTCATCTGCTGATGGACATCTAGGTTGTTTCCATGTCCTGGCTATTATAAACAGTGCTGCGATGAACATTGGGGTACATGTGTCTCTTTCTATTCTGGTTTCCTTGAAATCAAAGAGGACACTAATAGACGGAGAAATATACCATGTTCATGGATCGGAAGAATCAATATAGTGAAAATGAGTATACTATCCAAAGCAATTTACAAATTCAATGCAATCCCTATCAAGCTACCAGCGATATTTTTCACAGAACTAGAACAAATAATTTCAAGATTTGTATGGAAATACAAAAAACCTCGAATAGCCAAAGCAATCTTGAGAAAGAAGAATGGAACTGGAGGAACCAACTTGCCTGACTTCAGGCTCTACTACAAAGCCACAGTCATCAAGACAGTATGGTATTGGCACAAAGACAGAAATATAGATCAATGGAACAAAATAGAAAGCCCAGAGATAAATCCACACACATATGGACACCTTATCTTTGACAAAGGAGGCAAGAATATACAATGGAGTAAAGACAGTCTCTTTAACAAGTGGTGCTGGGAAAACTGGTCAACCACTTGTAAAAGAATGAAACTAGATCACTTTCTAACACCGCACACAAAGATAAACTCAAAATGGATTAAAGATCTAAATGTAAGACCAGAAACTATAAAACTCCTAGAGGAGAACATAGGCAAAACACTCTCCGACATAAACCACAGCAGGATCCTCTATGATCCACCTCCCAGAATTCTGGAAATAAAAGCAAAAATAAACAAATGGGACCTAATTAAAATTAAAAGCTTCTGTTATTTGTATTTTTAATAGTATCCATCCTAATGGGCTTGAGGTAGTATCTCATTGTAGTTTCAATACTCATTTCCCTAATTAGTGATGTTGAGCTTCTTTTTATGTGCTTATTGGCCATTTGCCTATATTCTTTGCAGAAATGTATTCAAGTCCTTTGCCCATTTTTAATCAGGTTGTTTTCTTATTGAGTTGTAGACCCCTATCAGATGTATGATTTACAAACAGTTTCATGTTCTTTGTCCATTTGAGATTTAAGAGTTCTCTACATATTCTGGATATCAATTTCTTATCAGATATATTGCTTGCAAGTATTTTCTCCCATTCTCTGTATTGTCTTTTTACTCTGTTGATAGCACAAATTTTAAATATTTTCATGAAATATAATAATTTGCCTACTTTTTATCCTGTTGCCTGTTTTGTTGATGTCATTTCTAAGAAATCATTCCCAAATCCAATATCGTGGAGCTTTTGCTCTTTGTTTTCTTCTAAGAGTTTTATAGTTTCAGGTCTTACATTAAGGTCTTTGATCTATTTTGAGTTAATCTTTGATTTGATGTTAAATGGGCTTCCCTGGTGGCTCAGAGGTTAAAGCGTTTGCCTGCAATGAGGGAGACCTGGCTTCGATCCCTGGGTTGGGAAGATCCCCTGGAGAAGGATGTGGCAAACCACTCCAGTATTCTTGCCTGGAAAATCCCATGGACGGAGGAGCCTTGTGGGCTACAATCCATGGGGTCGCAAAGAGTCGGACACGACTGAACGACTTCACTTCGCTAACATCATTCTTTGCATGTGGATATACAACTTTCCCAGCTTCATTTGTTGAAAAGACTGTCCTTTCCCCATTGAATGATCTTGACACCCATGTCAAAAATCATTTGACTGTATATGTGAGGATTTATTTATATTTTATTCCATTGGTTTATGTCTGTCTTTATTCCAGTACCATGCTGTTTTGATTGCTATAACTTTGCAGTAATCAGGAAGTGCAAGTCCTCTAGCTTTGTTCTTTTTCAAAATTGTTTTGGATATTTGGATCTCTTGAGTTCCTTATGAATTTTAGGATGCATTTTTCTATTTCTTAAACACACACACACACACACACACACACACACACACACACACCCATCATTGGGGTTTAGATAAGGCTTGCAATAAGTCTATAGATTGTTTTGGGTATTACTGACATCTTAACAATGTTAAGTCTTCCAGGCCATGAAGAAGGGATATGTTTTCATTTACTTCTGTCTCTTAAATTATTTTCCAGCAGTGTTGTATAGTTTTCAGTGTATAAATCTTTCACCTTTTTGGTTAATTCCTAAGTGTTTTATTCTTTCTGATGCTTCTTTAAATGGAATTAAAAAAAATTCCTTTTCAGGTTGTTGTTTGTGTATAGATATGCAACTGATATTTGTTGACTTTTTATCTTGCTACTTTGCTGAATTCATTTATTAGTTCTAACATTTGTGTTATGCATATATATAATCTTTAGTGTTTCTATGGTTTAGATCCTATTACCTGCAAACAGAGATAATTTTACTTCATCTTTTCCATTTTGGATGACTTTTATTTCTTTTTCCTGCCAAATGTTTCTGGCTAGTACTTCCAGTGTGCTGTTGAATACAAGTGTTGAAAGTGAGCATTCTTGCCTTAGAGGAAATGCTTTCAGTCTTTCATTATTAAGTCTGATGTTCACTTTGAGTTTTTCATATGTGGCTTTGATTATGTCTAGGTAGTTTCCTTCTATTACTAGTTAGTTGAGTATTTTTATTGTGAAAATTTAGGTTGTTGAATTTTGTCAAATGTTCTTTCTTTCATTCTGTTAATATAAAATATTATGTAAATCAGTTTTTATATGTTGACCATCCTTGTATTCTAGGGATATATCCCACTTATTCATGGTATATAATCTTTTTAATATGCTGCTGAATTTGGTTTGGTCGTGTTTTGTTGAGCGTTTTGCATCAGTGCTTGTAAGGGATATTGATCTGTAATTTTCTTTTTTTTTTTTTCAGGCTTTTGCATCTTCTCAATTTTTTCTTTTCTTTAACTTTTTATTTGGTTTGGGGTGTAACGGATTTAACTAACAATGTTGTGATAGTTTTAGGTGAACAGCAAAGGGATTCAGTCATACATATACATGTGTAGTTTTCTTTTGTTGCAATGTCTTTGATTTTTGTATCACAGTAACGCTGGCCTCACAGAATGAGTAAGAATGTGTTCCTTTCTCCTCCAAGTTTTGGAAAACTTGGAGAAGATTTGGTGTTTTTCTTAAAATGGTTGGTTGAATTCACCAGTGAAGCCATCAGAGCCAAGGCTTTTCTTTGTTGGGAGATTTTTGATTACTGATTCAATTTTCTCCCTAGTTACATGTCTATTCAGATTTTCTATTTCTCTGTGATTTAGTATTGGTAGATTTTATGTTTCTAGGATTTTTTTCTATGTAATCTAGGTTATCCAGTTTTTGACATACAGTTGTTTATAGTATTCTCACAATACTTTTCATTTCTGTAGATTGATAGTAATGTCCCCACTTTCATTTCTCACTTTAGTTCTTCGTGTCTTTTTTTTCCTTCTTAGTCTATCTAGCTAAAAGTTTGTTAATTTTGTTGATCTTTTGGTTTTGGTTTCATTGGTTTTCTCTGTCTTATATTCTCTATTTCATTTATCTGTGCTCTAATCTTCATCATTTTCTTCTTTCTACTAGCCTTAGTTTAATTATTTTTCTAGCTCCTTTAGTTGTAAAGTTAGCCTGTTGATTTGAGATCTTTCATGATTTTCCTGTCAGCATTTATAGCTATAAATTTCCCTTAGTATCAATTTTATAGTGTCCCATGAGTTTTGATATGTTGTGTTTTTCATTTTCATTCATCTGTAAGTATTTTCTAATTTCTCTTGTGATTTCCTTTTTGATTCATTTGTGTGTTGCTTGTTGTTAATTTTCCAATTTTCTTTTTGTTACTGATTTTTTACTTCATACCATTATGGTTAGAGAAGATACTTTGTATGACATCTATCTTTTAGAATCTATCAATTTGTGGACTAACATATGGTTTACCCTAGAAAATGTCCCATGTGCATTTTGGAAAAATGTGTGCGCTGTTGTTGTTGGGTGGAACATTCTATGTATTTATATGTATATATAGAACCAGTTATTTTATGATGTTATTTACAACCTCTATTTCTTTACTTCTGTCTGGTTTTATCCATACTGAAAGCAGAATATTGAATACTGAAAGCAGAATTAGTACTGTAGGATTATCTGTTTATCTTTTCAGCTGTCAGTTTTTACTTCATATGTTTTGATAGCTTCTCATTAGGTGCAAAAATGTTTGTCTCTGTCATCTTGTTATTTATTTTCTATATGCCATATAGCTTTCTGCCCCTTGTTTTCTGCTTTCCTGTCTTATTTTTTTGTTGAGTTGATTTTTTGTAGTAAAACTAAATTCCTTTCTCATTTTCTTTTGTGTATATTCCAGAGCTGTTTTCTTTATGATTACCATGGGGATTACATTTACCATCCTAAAGTTATATCACTCTAATTTGAATATGTGCCAGCTTAACTTAAATAAAGGGGCTCCCCCAGTGGCTTAGAGGTAAAGAGTCTGCCTGCAATGCAGGAGACACTGGAGACATGGGTTCAATCCCTAGGTCAAGAAGATCCCCTGGAGAAGGAAATGGCAACCCATCCCAGTAGTCTTGCCTGAAAAATCCCATGAACAGAGAAGCCTGGTGGGCTACTGTCCATGGAGTTACAAAGAGTGAGACATGATTGAGCAGCTAAGCACAACTTAAATAATATGTAAAACTCTGTTCCTTTATAGCTCTCGCCCTACTTTTTTTGATTGTTGTCACAAAATTACCTTTTTATACACAGTGTACCTAAAAACATAAACCAATAATTCTTTTAAATATATTAATTACTTAAATTATATAATAAAATATGGAGAGTTAAAAACTGAAGTTACAATAATACTAGATTTTAGACTCATGTTTTAAAACATATTAGTCTCTTGAGTCACATGGAAAAACAAAAAGTGCAATTACTAATCACGGTTACAAAAATTCCAGCTTTTATGATTGTCCATGTATTTACCTTTGTTGAGATCTTAGTTTCTTCATATGGCTTCGAATTACTATCTTCAAATCACTAACTAGTGTTCTTTCATTTTACCTTGCTGGACTCCCTATTGCAGGGCAGGTCTAGTGCAGTGAGCTCCCTCAGCTTTCATTTACCTGGAAATGTATTTTTGCCTGACTTTTGAAGAACAGTTTTGCCAATACTGGATTCTTTTTTTCTTTAGCTCTTTGAATATATATGCCCACTGTCTTCTGACCTGAACATTTCTGATGAATAATGTGTGGATAATCTTATTAGGGGTTCCTTGTATGTAATGAGTTATTTCTTGCTGCATTTAAGATTTAAGATTTGTCTTTTGAAAGTTTGATTATAATGTGTCTCAGTGTGGGTCTCTTGAGTACATCTTACTTGGGAGTTCAGTGAGCTGCTTGCATGTTTTGATCATGTTTTTCATCAAGTTAGGAAAGGTTTCAGCCATTATTTCTTCAAATATTCTCTCTACTCAATCCTCCCTCTCTCCCCTCCTTCTTTCTTTCCTCCTGCTCTCCTTTCTGGGACTCCCACAAAGCATATATTGGTCTGTGTGATGCTGTATCACAAGTCCCTTAGACTCCATTCACTTTTCTCAGTATTTTTCTTTTTCTATTCCTAGACTCAATAATTTTCATGGTCCTCTTTTCAAGTTCATTGGCTGATTCTTATGCCTGTTAAAATCAGCCTTTGAAACCCACACATGAATTTTTCATTTCAGTTATTGTACTTTTCAGCTCCAGGATTCCTTTTTAGGCTTTCTACCTTTCATTGATATCTCCATTTTGTTCATGTATCATTTTCTTGACTTTCTCTACCTCTTTAGTTTTTTGAGCATCTTTAAGACAGTTGTTTTAAAGTCTTTGTCTAGTATATCTGCTATCAGGTCTCTTTCTGGGACAATCTCTGATTATTTTTTAATAGACCATACTTTCCTGTTTCTTTGTATACTTTTGTTTGTTGTTGAAAACTGGACATTTTAATCTAATAATATTGTAGCTCTGAAAATCAGATTCTCCTCCTTCTCTAGAATTTATGGTTTGTTATTATTGTTTTTGGTTTTTTGATTGTTACAGACTATTTCTGTGCTGGGGATCAGCCTGAGGTGTAAACTTAGGTCTTCTCAGGTGTTTCCTGAGTCTGAAACCTTTCTCTTGGCATGTACAGGGCAGTTTCTGGTTTTCCCTTTATGTGCAGCTGCTTTTGAATGGCCTAGTGTTTTAATGTCTTGTTCCAAAAAAGGAAAAAAGAGAAAAATAAATGGAAGTTAGTGGAAAGGGAGGCAGTAGCCCTTTAAATCCCCCGGAAAGTCATTTCAGTCAGAGGGAGTGGGGTTTGTAAGAGTGGGGAGAGGTGCCACCTCTTTGTCTGCATCTCTGTAACCAGAAGCAGCAGTCAGTGATAGGAGGGCAGATCCTCCATATTTGGTGGATAGTATGCTTTCTGCCCACCTGGTCCCTGTAAGCTGTGTGCAAGATGCTACAGAAACCCCTGCCCAGCTTCCTGCACAGGGTTGGGTCTGGGGGATGGGTAGCTATTGCAGAGGTAAGATCTGAAATTGACTGAAATGAACCACATTTTATGCAGCAGACTCCAGCATTCTAAAATAGTTACAGTGGACATGTTCTACCCATGTAGCTGCTGTTTAGGCTCCCTATTCTGCTGCAGTTCTGGAATCCTTGCCTCCTTAACTCTTTCATATACATGTAAAAAAAAAATCAACTTATCATGTTCCATAAAAAAATCTCAGAATTTTATTAGGAATTGCATTGAATTTAGAAATAATTAGTGAAGCACTAACACCTGGGCTTCTTAGGTGGCTCAGTGGTAAAGAATCTACTTGCCACTGTAAGGACACACAGGAGATGCAGGTTTGATTCCTGGATCAGGAAGATCCCCTGGAGAAGGAAATGGCAACCCCCGCCAGTGTTCTTGCCTGGAGAATCCCATGTACAGAGGAGCCTGGTGGGCTACAGTCCACAGGGTCTCAAAGAGTCAGACACAACTGAGCAGGCACGCATGCACACAACATCTCTCTGAATGATCTTTTCCATTACTATGGTATATGTCTCCATTTTAGAAGTATTTCTTTAAATGACTTTCAATAGTTTTATAATTTTCCTCTAATTAAGGCCACACATAAGGTTTCTTTTTTTTTTGAGTCATTTTTAGGGATCAAATATTTTTGTTTATATTGTAAATGTCATTCTTTTAGGAATTATATTCTCTGTACCTAATGTGTTGAAATGCACTGTTTTAAAAATATTTAAAATATTTTAAAAATATGATTTCTTTGGCCCATATCTTAAAATTCTAGAAACTTTCCTAGAAACTTCAAATACATTTTCTACACTGATAACTATGGTAAAAATGTATATCATAGAGAGGTTATACAACCCAAGGTTTTTCCCTTACAGCTGAGGCAGGGACTGCTATACAGGTGGCCATGCAGGAGCAGCCCTATACTATGAAGGAAGTGATGTCCCTTGAGAGTGACTTCGACTCATGGGAGACAGGCACCATGAATGACTTCTCCCTCCCCTCCCCCCAAGTACTTTTAGGAGACACATCCTTCTGGGTTATACACTCTCTTAATTTGCTCTCCTTCCATCTCTTAGTCCTTTCCTGCCTCTCTCCTGCTTCCCTGAGATTACAACCCCTGCAAAAATGTTATCACATGAGTTTTTCCTTCAGGCTCTGTTTTCTAACCTGGGCTAAAACATAAATTTTGGATCATCTGGATCTTCATGAATGACCATGCTATAAATGGACTTTGTCTCTACATTCCAGTGCACAAGTTGGTGTTTGTACAGAAATTAATTTCCTCAGAGAACTAGAAAAGGAAAGAGGCTAACGTCATATATAAGTGAAGTATGTATTAAACCAGAGGAATGCCAATGGACCTCATCAACAAGTCATAGGCAAGCTTCCCAGGGGTTTGAATATGGAAAGGGAGAGGATTGAATCAACCAGTAACACAATAATAGAGACTGTTGATTCAAAAGAATGTGCATTGTAGCAATCAGATCCGCAAGAGAGGATTTGGTTTCATCAAAACACCACCGCTGATCTCCTGAATAGAATATCCACCTTTATTGGTTCTATAGTTTGTTTTAGAGAAATTATAAGCTTCAGGAGTTTAAACTGAACCTAGTTTGGATTTGAATACACTTTAGAACAATATAATAAAAATAGTTATGTCAACATTTGTGAGATGTCCCTGATTTTCTTTTAAAAGAGCGTCATTATTTTCTAAAGTTTTGTAAACTGCTTTTTCATAATTTATCCCAGCTATATATCTGTTATCTCAGGTATCCACTTGCTAGGATGTCTCTATCTCCCCAGATCACTAGTGGGGACAGCTTAAAGTGAAAGTGAAGTTGCTCAGTCGTGTCCGACTCTTTGTGACCCCATGGACTGTAGCCTACCAGGCTCCTCCGTCCATGGAATTTTCCAGGCAAGAGTACTGGAGTCAGTTGTCATTTCCTTCTCCAGGGGATCTTCCCAACCCAGGGACTGAACCCTGGTCTCTTGCATTGTAGGTAAATGCTTTTACCATCTGAGCCACCAGGGACATTAGCTTCGACCTGCTCTATTACAAGTGCTTGGGGAATCCACTTTAGTAGACCCCTTGACTTTTATCGTTTTGGGCTCCAGCAGGTTAGGCCAGATGCAGGGGACCGTTCTGAATTCAGTTTGTATATTTTCCCTTGCTGCTGCTGCTAAGTCACTTCAGTCATGTCCTACTCTGTGTGACCCCATAGACGGCATCCCACTAGGCTCTGCCGTCCCTGGGATTCTCCAGGCAAGAACACTGGAGTGGGTTGCCATTTCCTTCTTCAATACATGAAAGTGAAAAGTGAAAGTGAAGCCACTCAGAAGGGAAAGCCTCATACCTGGCAGTCTACAGCTTCTGAGTTTGGAGCTACCTATTAGAAGCTGTAGACTGCCAGGTATGAGGCTTTCCCTTTTTCAAACCCACAGATCCCGCTCCCTCAGCTTCGCAGCTACCCCTCCACCCTTGTCTCCCTGTCCTAGAGCTGTTTCCCAACCTTGCCTGATTCTAGCCCTCGGTTTGAAATACAGACTTTAAGACTTTTTTTCTGGAAATTCTAGATATCTGGAGAAAAGGGTTAGGAACCCGCATTTTAACAAGTGCTCCAGGAAAGTCTCACAGGCAGGCAAGTTTGAGAAACATGGCTCTACGGCTTCCTCGGTTCCCACACTTCGCCCTAGAAGGCATCTCACCGTTCGTGGGACGCGCCAGGTCGGTAACTCAGGTTTGGTGAATGTCGCGGGTGCCAGCCTCCTCCCTGGTGCGGTTGCTGAGCAACCAGACAGACGCTCCTGGTCGGCTGCGGCTCACGGGAAACGTCGCAGGCTCTCTGGAAGCGCGCTCCTCTGTGACCATGCGCCGACCTCCCTCCTCTGTGACATAGCAGCCGGGGGTTGATGGGTATCCGCGAGGCAGAGTCCGAGTGGATGTCGGTTAGCAGAATGAGGCCGTAAAGCATCGGTCACATTACTGTTTTTGTGGACCAGAACAGTTTTTGGCAGGTCACCATTTCCCCCTACTGGATTCTCCTTGCCATCAGCTTTGAACGTTTCAGTGCGGTTACCACGTTTCCCCAATAATAGGGCAGGAAAGGAATTGTCTGAAAGTATAGCCCATACTTCACCTTTCCTCTGATAAAATCTAAACTCTTTAGGGTGACTGTCCAGTCCGTTTATAATGACCAGTTTCACTGCTTGCCTCTTGCTCTCTTCAGTATTTATGGTTTGGCATTCGGCCCTGTATGCCCTGTTCTAAAAAAAGAAAGTTTATCCCTTACTCCTTAATTCTTATTTTGCCTTTTGAGATTCAAGGAATCAGCTTGGAATTAGCACATTTTTTTTTTTCCTGAAGCCTAATAGGCTCTCAGTCTTGTTAAGTGATACTTTTATCTATCCCCCACCCCCGACCGACTGGGATGTGGTAACTTCTTTAGTATAGCACAAACACACTACAATATGTTTGTTACCCATATCTCCAATAAGATAGTAAATTCTTTGGGGGTAAAGATTATGTTTTTTACCTTGCTATTCCCAGGACCTGGCAAAATGTCTTGTACCTTAACAGTCACCCCCAAGTATTTAGAAAATACATAATGTACAAATGAAGGAGAAGAAGAAAAATAGAACAAGAAACTGACATTGACAATAGAAAGACTAGGGCTCATTCAGTTCACTTGCTCAGTAGTGTCTGACTCTTTGCAACCACATGGACTGCAGCAAGCCAGGCTTTCCTGTCCATCACCAATTCCTAGAGCTTGCTCAAACTCATGTCCATCAGGTTGGTGATGCTATCCAACCATCTCACCCTCTGTCATCCCCTTCTCCTCCTGCCCTCAATCTTTCCCAGCATCATGGTCTTTTCCAATGAGTCAGTTCTTCTCATCAGGTGGCCAAAGCATTGGTTTTGTCTTCTGCATCAGTCCTTCCAATGAATATTCAGAACTGATTTCCTTGAGGATTGACTGGTTTGATCTCCTTTCAGTCCATGGGACTCTCAAGAGTCTTCTCTAACACCACAGTTCAAAAGCATCAATTCTTTGGTGCTCAGCTTTCTTTATAGTCCAACTCTCACATCCATACATGACTACTGGAAAAACCATAGCTTTGACTAGACGGACCTTTGTTGGCAAAGTAATGTCTCTGCTTTGCTCACACGTCTCCGCTTCTCAGGCAGTTTCCTGGAAATGGGGGCTCATTAGGGATTTGGTAAAGTGAGCAATCTACATTAAGGGACTCTGTGAGCTGGAAAACTGTAATAGTTCTGATCTTTAGGGTGGGAGTACAGTGGAAAAGTCGTTGCTGTTCCTTGAACAAAGAAGTGTCAGAGTAGAAGACTGTTAGAATTACCAGGTGGCTTGGAGCCCATATGGACAGTCCAACTTACCATTTTGCAGATAAGGAAATTCTCAGACCTAGAGAGAGGAAAGAAATATGCTGAAGGTGTTACCCGAGGTGGCAGAGAGAGAATTTAGCCTTGAGCTCCTAATTTCAAGCAAAGGTTTCCCCTCCTTATGTTTCACTGACTGTCTCAGTAAGAGTAGCCTAGAAAGAGGGACAGGGGGATAGGGACAGATGTCCTAACCCCATTCAGGACATTGTTGCTATTGTCCAGTTGTGAAGTAGTGTTGGTCTGGATTAGGGTTAAGGCAAAGAAAGTGACATGGAACAAACAAATTTAGGAGGCATCTTGAAACATGATTTAATAAAGAGAGATTGGATAGGATAAGGGGCGGGAGAAGTTGAAGATAATTGCTGGATGTTAGTTAGGATAAAGGAACAATAATGGAGAGGGTGACAAGTAATTTGGGCGGAAGTGGATGAATTTCGTTTATACATGTTAAATGTGAGGTGAGAGGGTCAGTAGTTTCCAGAATAGAGCTAATCATTGAAACCATGGAGTCATAACTGGTGGTGAGGGAGGAAAGAAGGGATAAACAAGTTAATAACTAAACCAACTAGTTTGAATGGAAAAGGGAAGCAAAGCTAGTTTTCAGAGAAAGATTTGTCAGAGGTAAAAGCTGTTCTGAGAACAAATAATCATCGATTCAAAAACCAGTAAATTAGATTCAGATGCTAGGGAAAGAATTGTAGAAGGAGGGTATCTAAGTGAATGAACAGCTACAGAAGGATATGATGAAGTAGAAGAATGATCAGAACAATATGGCAAAAACACTACAGCACAAACCAAAGTTGTTCTTATTGATTTTAAAGGTCATTTGGGAACAATAGATCTGGCAGTATATGCAGGGCCATCCTATTCCTCTGTGTAGCCCTCATTGAATTTGCTAACCTTATTTTATGAGAAACATGTTTAGCAATGCCTCATTGAAAACCAGTTGCTCTGTTAATCTTTGTATTATAGCAGTTTCATATGTCATTGTAAAAGGAGTATGAACTCAATTGTGGAAATATTATATATATATATTTAAATGTCTGAAAGGAAATATATCTATGTCTGTGTCTATATTGTTTTTTAGTTGCTAAGTTGTGTCCGACTCTTTTCGACCCTGTGGACTGTAGCCCACCAGGCTCCTCTGTCCATGGGATTCTCCAGGCAAGAATGCTGGAGTGGGCTGCCGTTTCATGCTCCACGGGATCTTCCCAACCCAGGAATCAAACTCTTGTCTCCTGCATTGGCAAGTTTTATCACTGAGCCACCAGGGAAGCCCATCTGTGTCTATACATGTATAGAATTAGATACAGATATATTCTTATATTTATATCCCAAAATATTTAATTGTGGTTATTTTTGGTGGTGGGATTATGACTGTTTAATTTTTCTTTTTTTTTTTTTTTTAGTAATCAAGGTTTTTAAGAATGATAACATTGTATTCTGAATGTTCATATTGGATTCTGCTCTTTGTAGAATAGAAAATCTCTTTGAGACAGCTAATATTAAAATAGTTTAAAATGGTTGAATCACTAATTTTTTAATCCAACAAGTTCCCAGGTGGCTGGTTGATGATTATATAAATTCTAAATAAAATGAACCAAGGTATTTCTCTTGAGTTCCAGACCTATGCATCCAACCAGCTGCCTGACACTCATTCCACATAAATATGAATGTCCTAGAGGCCAAAAAAAACTCCTGCACCTGTCAAGAATTGAACTCTTTTGTATCCTGCACACATCTGCTCTGCCTCCTCTAGTTTCTATCTTGCCCACAGTCGACCCTGCTACCCAAAGAAGAGCCTGAGAGCCATCTGCAGGACTCTCATATATTATTAACACCACCATGTAGAGTCAGCACATCAAGTCAACTTAACCTCAGAAACGACTTTAAATCCAGCAGTCTAACCATGCTTTCATCAGTACCTAAGAATGGACTGGAAAGGACAAGTTCTATTAATTTTTAAAAAGTTCTTTTAATGTTAGTACACTAAAGTTTCTCAAGTTATATTTTTAAAGTTATATTAGATGTGACTGTAAATTAAGTGCTCTAAGCTGCAAATCAGTTTCATTATCTTAAAGTCACATTTATATCTAAATATATTTTAGTTAATGTATTTTAGAGTAAAAACGTTTTCTGGAAAGTATTTTTGTTAACGTTGCCACAGATGTTCTAATTGAAGCAATGTTTTATTATGTTTTATTCAGGAATGAAGATTCCTGAAACATCTAATGTTAGTAGAGCCTAACACTTTAGTTTGAGTCTTTCAGGAAGCATTTGCAAGAAAAGGACATATAATTTTGGAAGAAGTTTAGGTTTCAGGAATAGTTCATTGCTTATGTTTTAGGAATTAAAAAAAAATTTGTCTCTTGAACCACGGGTGGGGAACCTCTGTCTTCTAATAGAGATCCAAGACACTGCTTAAGTTTATCAGGCCAATAATAAGTTCAGCAAAAGTTTAATTAGTTGATGATGGATTGAGGCTAAGAGCAAAACTAAGCAATGTAATACACTGTAGTCCTGTGTCTTTCTCTTTCAAAACAGTTTGTGAATATCATTGAAAATGTCTTGTATATTTGTATTTAATTGTTTTGTTTTTTGGCTCCTGTCTGCTTTTTTGGTTGTGTGTGTCTGTGTGTGTGCTCAGTCGTGTTTGACTCTTTGCGGCCCCATGGACTATAGCTCACAAGGCTCCTCTGTCCATGGAATTTTCCAGGCAAGAATACTGGAATATGTAGCCATTCCCTTCTCCAGGGGCTGGTCCTGATCCAGAGATCGAACACGCATCTCTTATGTCTCCTGCATTGGCAGGCAGATTCTTTACATGTTTGAAAAGGGTTTCATCCTTCTTGTTTGTTTTAAAAATGACTGGTGCTTTTTTTGTTGTCAATTTTTTTTTATTTGTGTGCATTTCCATTTGCATATTTCTGCAGTAGTGATCCTTTATTGAAAAATTTTTAAAAGCTTTTTTTTTACTCTTGTTTTAAATCTGCTAAGAAGTTTGGGAAAAGATTTTCATTTTATCATAATCTTAACAGTGAAAGAAGTCAGCTTCGCATAAAAAGGCATACATATTTAATTTTGTCATCCTAAAAACATATATTGTTAATGTTTCTTAAAAGTAAACTGAAATGTCCATTGCTTTTATTTCTTGATTGAACAGATACTTACCAACTACATGTAATGTTCTTATAGTGTGATATTAAGGTAATGAATATAGTATTATCAAAGATGTTTTAGCAGAAGCCTGAGAATTAGAAAGTGTAATTTCAACTTGTGCTCCCAAATCCCAAATTTAATAGAGCTTTTGTTTCAGTTTGTTCTTTACTGAAATAAAGCATTTTTTAAACTGAGTTATAGTTGCTGTATAGCATTTTTATTTATTTGGCTGTGTGGGTCTTAGTTGCTGCATGTGGCATTTTCCGTCTTCAGTGGCAAGTGGAATCTTTAATTGCAGCATGTGTGATCTGGTTCCTTGACCAGGGGTAAACACAGGCCTCCTACCTTTGGTGCATGGAGTCTTAGCCACTGGACCACTAGGGAAGTCCCAATATACAATATTATAATAGTTATAGGTATATAATAATTTTTAACGGTTATACTCCATTTATAGTTATCAAAATATTGGCTATATTCCCTGTGTTGTACAATATATCCTGTAGCTTATTTTATACATAGTAGTCCTAACCCTTTCCACTCTCCACTGCTTTTCTATATCTGTGAGTCTGCTTTTTGTTTTAGTAACTAGTTTGTTATATTTTTTTAGATTTCACATTTAAGTGATATCATATAGTATCATCCTGGTTTCATACAGTATTTGTCTTTCTCTGACATTTCATTTAGCCTAATACCCTTGAAGTGCATCCATGTTGTTGCAAATATATATTATGTATATATATATTTATATATATAATATATACATACACACATACACCACTTCTTTATCCATTCATCTATTGATGGACACATAGATTGCTTCTATATCTAGACAGTGTAAATAATGCTATGATAAACATTGGGGTGCAATTAGTGTTTTTGTTTTTTTCAGATATATACCCAGGAGGGGATTGCTGGGTCTTATGGTAGTTCTGTTTTTAGGTTTTTTGAGAAATCTCCATACTATTTCCCATAATAGCTTAAAGCATTTGTTAATAAACTATTTTTAGATCTTGAGATAACTAGAAATTCATAGTATTGATGTCTGTCTAAATGAATTACTATTTCAACAGTCCATAGTTCCCTAGTTTTAGGTAATGTGTTGTTTTACCTTGAATATTAAGACTAGTTAGAAACTTAAAAAATAATCTCCCTTGGAAAGTTATGTTTGTGTATAGCTCTTACATTGGTGGCATATCAAGTTAACTTCTCTGAAGGTATAGAACTTTTCAGATAATTGTAATTATTCAACATGGTATGCCCTCTCATATAAGACCATAAATTAATTTTTTATTTAGTCTAATTTGTGTTATTTTATTTAAGCCCAGAATCTTAATATCTTCAAGTATGCTAGAAACACATGCAAGAAATGATAGGACTACATAGGAGTTGAAGATTTAAAGCTAAACACATACATATTTTAAAGGACTTATTTAGTATCATCAATAATATAAATAATAAATTGAAGTTTATTTAAATAATATGTTGAGCATGGAGTATAAAGTGAAAATTCTAGGAACAAAAATGAATCATTTAGATAAAACATTTATTTAGAGATGTACTTATACAAACTTAAATTTTCAGGAAGGAAAGTAGTTTAAAGTTATGTTTTGTAATGGTAAACATATTCATATTTATAACCCCCTTATAACCTAACATAAAGGTCACAAAGCTCTATTCTTAAAAATATATTGCTTTACGCATATTCCTCTTAGGTTATGAAAAGTACAACTGCAGTTCATCAAAATGTGCCCCAAGGCACAATACCATTTTACTCAGTCATTAGAAAGTTTAGCATAATTGCTTAGTATATTCCAAAGAAAATATGAGTACTGACATCAGGGACTCTCCAATTTGTTAGGCAATTGTTCCATAATTTTTGGCACCAAGATAATCCACATGTTGAAAAAGCAATTAATCATTGGTGTTAGTTATCAAGCTATGATTTTAGCTGTTTCCTCCCAAATTTGACCTGAAATGACAGAGTTCCTTATTTTATTTTTGTAATATTCTGATTTCTGAGATCAAAAGTTTAAATACATCAGTCTGGTTATAGTTGACCTGATTTTTGTGTTACTAGTTTTCTAAAATAAGTAGATCATAACTTTATAAAGATAAATGGCATTTCTTCCAGTAATATTTGGATAGAAGGGTTAGAAATTTTTAGAAACTTACAAACTGGTTACTTCAGAACAGACTGATTACGTGAAGTCCTTAAACTAGCATTTGACTCTAAGGAGGTAAATTTATCTGCTGCTAAAACTTGTACTGAAGATAGACTAGAATGAGAGAACATATAACTCGATATTTAATTTTCAAATGTACTGATATAGACACATCAATTATTAAACAACGAGTGAAATAATTACCCTATCATAATTTAATATAATCAACCTTTATATCAAACATGAGCAAAACCAAGAGCCATCATTCGGTGTAGTATATTTTTATATCTTCAAAAAACAAAAAACCACATTGCTCACCATGTGCGTCTCTTTGGAGTTTATAGTTAAAACAATCCAGAAATTTAGAAAGAAACTTTGGAAACTCAACAGTCTGTGTTCCGTTCATTTTAGTCAGCTGCATGTGGATACAGTGCAGACTTAGCAAATATAAATGAACTCTTCTCTGCATGCATGACTTATGCATCTGTACCTCATCACTCACAGAACGGTTTTTGGAAACTCTGAAACCTCTGCAATATGCAGCTCCCCAACACCCAAACAGTCCCTCTGACTCACTGTAAAGTTACTTACGCTCCTGCTCTTCAGTGTTTATTTTCAAGTGGCTGCACTATAGGGCAGTTTATTATTCTATTATGTGATGCAGTGATTTTTCAAAACCCTGAATACCAGGTAGTCATACTAATTTGTAACAACAGTCTTCAGACTTGATCCCTCGGATGGAGCACATGATGTTTGGTTTCAGGGCTGATTTTCCAAATTCAGAAACAGCGGAGCGCAAATGGTTCTCTGCCCCTGTTGGCTGTTTGTTCTTGGCAGTACAGTTGATTTCAGAATAACTCGTGTGGTGTCTTATTGTTAATTTATTTAAATAAAATGTGTAGATTGAAGTCCTTCTATAACTGGACAGTGTAACCTAAAATGATACTAAATGCATAAAGTCTCAACAATATATATAGAAGTTAATGTTGTCAAACTGTTTGGAGCTGGGACCTTGAGATGAATTGTTTGGAACTAGGACTTTGAGATATTAAAACAATCTGGAAAATTTGGAGCAGCCTTAGTTCTGGGATCTCCGCTGTCCCTTCATGGGTCCCAATTCCCAGTGCATAACCATTGATTTCTTTCTCCATCTCTGCTCCAGCCTGTGCTTCTGGCTCTGGCTTTATTACTTGGATGTTGGGATTAAAATTTTGATGATGATTGACATTCCTTGTAATCACCAAAGAGCTTGAGAAATTATCTCTGAAAAAACTTGAAGCTGAACAAAAACCAGACTTCACTTAGAAAATGGCCTTTTTAATTCCTGAATAGCTCAAGGCTGTAAGATAATAATCTGTAGGAAAAGGCAATGCCAATTCATGACTTAGTTTCTGAATAAGGATGGCTGCAAATTGAGCCTTAATTTCCTAAAATCTCAGTATTATGAATTGGATCACTTATACCAAAAATGTTCATGACAATACATTAAAATTTAAAAAATATACTTCAGAAATATTAATAAAGGTTCTTGCTTTTTAATAAAGTAACTGCATTTACAATAAAATGCAAATACTCTTTTCTGGGGCTATTTTCGCGTGGATTGGACTATAAAGCAGAGGGGACATCGTTTGTTGTCTCTGTGGTATCAGTTTAGCCTCAGTGTGTAGTAGTCATGAATTTGGTGTATTACTGACCCCACTTCCAGCTGTAGAGGTTGCCCTTAATTAGTCTAAACCAATCACTATAAATAATCATATAAATTATGTATATAAAGTCATATATAAATAAACTTAATTGGTCTAAACCAGTCACTATATATAATCCCAAGGGTAGCTCTTCATGACCCTAGTTAGCCAGTCAGAGTGAAGACAGAACCTTATTGTGACAGCCGTGAGCAGCTCTTTCCAGTGACTAGATGGTGTGGTGTGCAGCCATTTGGGAGGTATCCAGCTTGAGATTCAGGTCAGCATGTGGAGCGCAGAGCTTGGGAACCATTACCAGAAGCCTAATACAACTATGCCTAAGCCAAGTATGATTTTGGACTCTGAAGTTAGGTGAACCAACAAACTCTCTGTTCAAGCAACTGTTTTTGTTTGCTTTTGTTGCTACTTGCAACCAAGGCATCAGAGCTGAAATACTGAGTCCAGTGAAGTTAGGACTGACAAGTTTTTTTTTCTGACAATTCTCCTTGTTGTTAGCTAGACATTTCCCATCACACCAAGATGACTCAATTGATTAGATCACCAATGTCAAATTAAATATGGATAATAGTATTCACATCTTAGAATGAAAACTGTGAGTTTGTTTTCATGAGGACTTCATTGACTCCTTACTCTTTCATGTCAAAACTTTAAGCCTTCAATCTTATCTGTCAGAGAAACCTCAATGACTTTGTTACTGTTTCTAATTGAATGGCTCAGTGTGAGTTGGTATCACTGAAGGCTGTGGCAGTAAACAGATTTTAGCTGCTTATTGGGGGCGTGCATGCGTGTTTGGTTGCTTCAGTTGTGTCCGACTCTTTGCGACCCCATGGACTGTCATCCACCCGGCTCCCCTGTCCATGGGATTCTCCAGGCAAGAACACTGGAGTGGCCTCCTCTAAGGGATCTTCCTGACCCAGGGACTGAATCTGCGTCTCCTATGTCCCTTGCACTGGCAGTCAGGTTCCTTACCATCAGCGCCACCTGGAAAACCCCAATCATTGGGGGTAGTCATCCTTTATTTTAAAAGGGCCTAAGAATGAAGGTCAGGTTGAGCCATCTGAAACTGGGATGCCTGCTTTTATTTAAAGGAGTATAAAATGAGACCAAAAATGCTCCTATATTATCAGCTGTCTGAGAAAGTATTTGGATACTAATGTTAATTGGCTTCCTCATTTTACCACTTCATTGGTAAATCTAATGAAAAACTTAGCCTTTATTTTATTTGACCTCCAGGCCACACGTGAAGTCACTCATAAATTACTTATTAAAGATTTCTTACTTCTCTGCTCTGTTGTTTCCTCTTCCGCTAACCATTTTACGTCTGATGTTTGCCATGTCTTGGGCCCTCTTCTCTTTTTTTATTTCCACAAATCATCTCATCTGATCTCATCTAGCCCTCGTCAAAACTTAACCTAGTGCTCTTAGAAACATCAGTGTACATTTCTGTTGCTTAAAACTCTCATAACTCCCTATTGCTATTAGGATAAAGTCCAAAAGGCCCCTTCAGGATCTATATTTACCTTATTGACTAAAGTCATCGATTGTCACTCCCCATGTACTCTCCCCTCTCAGGTCTAACTGAATCTCAGTTCTTAATGGTTCTAAATTCTTGCTCTCTGCCTCAGGCCTTCCACGTATCGCTATATTCTTTGCTTAGAAAAGTAATCGCCTTTCTGTTTTATTTTTTTCTGGCTAGTTCTCCTATCTTTCAAATTTCAGCTTAATGTCAGGTTATTTCCTTCAGGAAGTTTACTGGGGTAGCTCCTCTTTGGGGGAGTATTCATCCTGAGAGTTCTTCTGTTTGTTCAGTCACTTAGTCGTGTCTGATTCTTTGCAACCCCATGGATTGCAGCATGCCAGGCTTCCCTGTCTATCAATAACTCCTGGAGCTTGCTCAAACTCATGTCCATTGAGTCGGTGATGCCATCCAACTATCTCATCCTCTGTCATCCCCTTCTCCTGCCTTCAATCTTTCTCAGCATCAGGGTCTTTTCCAGTGAGTTAGTTCTTCACATCAGGTGGCCAAAGTACTGGAGTTTCAGCTTCAGCATCAGTCCTTCCAATGAATATTCAGGACTGATTTCCTATTTAGGATTGACTGGTTTGATCTCCTTGCAGTCCAAGTGACTCTCAAGAGTCTTCTCTAACACCACAGTTCAAAAGCATCAATTCTTCGGTACTCAGCTTTCTTTGGTGGTGGTTTAGTCGCTAAGTCATGTCTGACACTTGCAACCCCATGGACTATATAGCCTGCCAGGCTCCTCTGTCCATAGGATTCTCCAGGCAAGAATACTGGAGTGGGTTGCCATTTCCTTCTCCAGGGGATTTTCCCGACCCAGGAATTGAACCCAGGTCTCCTGTATGGTAGGCAGATTCTTTACCAACTGAGCTACAAGGGAAGCCCAATTATATGTATATAAAAGCTATCACTTTATTGCTTTTTCTCACATCCATACATGACTATTGGAAAAACCATAGCTTTGACTAGACTGACCTTTGTTATCAAAGTAATGTGTCCTTTTAATATGCTGTCTAGGTTGGTCATAGCTTTTCTTCCAAGGAGCAGTTCAGTTCAGCCGCTTAGTTGTGTCCCACACTTTGTGACCCCATGAACCACAGCATGCCAGGCCTCCCTATCCATCACCAACTCCACCCAAACCCACGTCCATTGTGTTGGTGATGCCATCCAACCATTTCAACCTCCATTGTCCCCCTCTCCTCCTGCCCTCAATCTTTCCCAGCATCAAGGTCTTTTCAAATGAGTCAGCTCTTTGCATCAGGTGGCTAAAATATTGGAGTTTCAGCTTCAACATCAGTCCTTCCAATGAACACCCAGGACTGATCTCCTTTAGAATGGACTGGTTGGATCTCCTTGCAGTCCAAGGGACTCTCAAGGGTTTTCTCCAACACCACAGTTCAAAAGCATCAATTCTTTGGTGCTCAGCTTTCTTCACAGTCCAACTCTCACATCCATACATGACCACTGGAAAAACCACAGCCTTTACTAGACGGACCTTTGTTGGCAAAGTAATGTCTCTGCTTTTGAATGTGCTGTCTAGGTTGGTCATAACTTTCCTTCCAAGGAGTAAGCGTCTTTTAATGTCATGGCTGCAATCACCATCTGCAGTGATTTTGGAGCCCAGAAAAATAAAAGTCTGACACTGTTTCCCCATCTGTTTGCCATAAAGTGATGGAACTAGATGCTTTGATCTTAGTTTTCTGAATGTTGAGCTTTAAGCCAACTTTTTCACTCTCCTCTTTCACTTTCATCAAGAGGATCTTTAGTTCTTCACTTTCTGCCGTTAAGGGTGGTATCATCTGCATATCTGAGGTTATTGATATTTCTCCCAGAAATCTTGATTCCAGCTTGTGCTTCCTCCAGCCCAGCGTTTCTCATGATATACTCTGCATGTAAATTAAATAAGCAGGGTGACAATATACAGCCTTGACAGACTCCTTTTCTTATTTGGAACCAGTCTGTTGTTCCATGTCCAGTTCTAACTGTTGCTTCTTGACCTGCATACAGATTTCTTAGGAGGCAGGTAAGGTGGTCTGGTATTCCCATCTCTTTAAGAATTTTCCAGTTTGTTGTGATCCACACAGTCAAAGGTTTTGGCATAGTTCCCAGCCACTTTAATTCTCCCTTCATAGTAGTATACTTAGGTTCTTGTTAACTTAGCTTTAGACTCCATTGTTTAGAGAATTTACAAGGTCTACCTTGTTCAGAGTATCTCCAGAGAGTAAAACTGGGCCTCATTCAGTAAAGGCAGTTGGTGAATGTTTTAATGACTTAGATACCTGTGCTAGACTCTGTCTCAAATAACTTTTTTGACTTTCAGGAAAATAATTTATGGTGTGACTTGGTTAATGTTTTATAGGAACATAAAAATGTTATATTAAATTGTACTTTTACTAACAGATCAAAAGGTTTGCATGCATGCATGCCAAGTCACTTCAGTCGGATCTGACTCTTTGCTACCCCACAAAGCTTGGTCCATAAGATTCTCTAGCAAGAATACTGGAGTGGGTTGCCATGCCCTCCTCCAGGGGACCTTCCTGACCTGGGGACTAAACCTGTGTCTCTTACATCTCCTGCATTGGGAGGCTGGTTCTTTACCACTAGCGCCACCTGGGAAGCCCCCAAAATAGCCTACAGCACCCCGTATTCCCAGGCAGACTCCCATCCACATACTAACCAGGCCCAACCCTGCTTAGCTTCGGAGATCAGGTGTGTTCTGGGTGGTTTGGCCGTAGATAAAGAAGGCTTAGGCAAACTGAAACTGGCTCTGATAGTACAGCAAGTGAAATGCTGAAATCCTTTGACTAATTTAAACAGGCAAGACTCTTTTAAAACAGAAAAGTTCTAATATTTCTTTCCCTCATATTTTAGAACATTAAAGGATACCAGAAAAATAATGTAAACCCCCCCACAAAACAACAAAAGAACAATTTCATTTTAAAGAATTTTATTATAGGATGTTAATATTCAGGACACCTTCAGAGCACCTTATTCTTCTAATCAGATTTTTGGTAACTGGTTTTAAAGTGTTACTTGAGTATTTTTCCTCATACTGGCTTTCAGGCAAAAGTACTACTTGGTGCTTGTTTAAGAGATGTTAATTTGATTAAACAGTTTATCCTTAATAACCTGAGACATCAATCCATGGATAGCTTCTATGGTAGTTTTACAGCTAGAAAGAAAAAACAGATCACGTAATGTCACAAGAACTGAGAACTGTTTCAAACATGCAACTTGCATGCCCCCCCAGCCCCCCACAATTCCATCCTTGCACCCCTACCTAGTAATGATTTTGGTCCTATTCATACTCTGCAAAACATACTGTATATCATACCAATCTACAGTTTACTCTCTATAGTATACCATAGTGATTTTTAGCCTTCTGCATGTATTTTGATTGTTTCCTACTTACTAAATTTTCCCAAAAGAATGATAATGTAAATATCTGATAAAATTCAAAAGTTATTTTATTATTTGTGAAAAGGTTTGGGAAAAGTTCTATTCTAGAAGGTTACTAAAGTTATTTATAATTCAGAAATATAGACTGATTCCAATATTACACTAAAATCTGCTTTTCCTTGTTGTTCATTGGTTGGAATTGTTTTTAAAAATAATTTTAATGAACCTTATGCTTTTTTCTCCTGAAGTAATCAGAGACATCCTTCAAACAACACAAAGGCAAAGTTAGATTAGTGGATGAAGGACTTAGATTTTAGAACTGATAAAAAAAAAAAAAAACCCACCAATATTCAGAAAAGATGGAATTCTTGTAAAATTACCCCCCAAAGGAAAATTCTCTACTCTTGTACTACTACTCTTCTCCTTCCTACTTTTCTTCCTATACAGTTACATTCCCACAGTGACATTTTTGCTTTGTAAGAAACTGAGATATAAATGCAGATAAAACTGTAAATCAGACACATATAAAGATAGATGAGCAAAATGACATATTCAGAGCAAGTATCAAAAGTAAGCCCTAACATCAAAGAAAAATGTGATTTTTTTATCCAGGCTGCTACCTCTATACCTTTTATTACTCACAGAGAAAAAATAAATGAGGTCATTCTAACCCAAGATAGCTTCTATTCCAACACATTTAGGCCTTCCGTTTCTCTTTTCTTTCCTATCAACTAATTTAGTTCTTCTCAAAATGGATACCAAGATAGTGATTTATATATATGTCAACATAGTCTTCCTTTCCTCTCTATCCCTGTCATATTAAAATTCAAATTTTTGTGAAAGTGAATATTATATTAGTTCTCCCAATTCTGTATGCATCTGAAGGATCATGTAATTATTTCATGTTATCTCCAGTTTGTTCTTAATAAATTCTTCAGTGAGATTTGAGATACTAAATTACTGTATAAAGGATTATTTCAGAAAAACAGAGAGATAATCATTTCTCTGATATTTAGGGCTTAAAACTTTATAAAAATTTGAAATTTGATAAACTTAAATCCTAATTTAATCCTTCACAAAAGGATTATATTAGAATAGATTAGGACATCTTTTTGCAAAGTTTTGTTTTGGTTTTCGTTTAAAGACCCAGCAATGGACTGGTTTTCTTTCTTATACTTTATGGCTGAAGCTGGAAAAGGTGAAAGGGAGTTTTTCACAACATCACCTAGACCCAGAAGCCTTTAATATTCTTACCTACTGTCTCCTAAATTTTCAAAGTTAAAACCTGCATCTGACAACCTTAAAGGTCCAAGTAAGTTATCATTTAGGTACCACTGTAAGTTATAGGTTGAACTGCAAGGAATTTGAACCCTGTTATTTACAAATCTTGAGAAAAAAAAGTTAGGGGTAGGAATAGATTTGCTCTCACCTGTCTCGTGTAGCTTTGGCAAGTTTGTCTTCTGACTTTCGGTCATGTGTTTCTAAACCCAACATGAAACTTCCTCGTCCCAGCTGGGCTTCTGACTGTTCTAATTTTTCAGACAAATCAAAGACCTGACCGGTGGTATAGTCTGCATTCTATGGGGAAAATGATATTGTATCAATATACAATACTAGTCTTTCACATAAAAAATTATACACATGTAAATTTTCTTCCATATAGAATATTTCATTTACAAATAATTCTACTATGAAATCTAAGTGGATATCAGTGAAGTAAGAAGTCAAATTATACTTGCAAAAACTGATTCCAAAGCTCAAGCAGTTGAAGTATAGAAATTTTCCCCTTTTATAGTTTAAAGATTAAATTTGGAATTGTCTTTTTTGACTGCTTAAATCTAATAATTTGTTATTATGAGAGGCTCTGAAGTACATAGATTTGAGTCCAGATTGTGGTCCTCCTGCAGATTAGCTGGGAGGCCTTGGGAGAGGTCCTTTACTTTTCTATGCCTTTCAGTCTTCCTGTGAAAAAGGGGGAGGAGGGTGATAATTTCTACCTTAAAGCTATTGTGAGTTATGTATACAAAGCTTGTAGGACTGTTGATGACACCTAGCAAAAGCTTAACAATTGTTAGCTAATTTCATTACTTTTTCATGTTGAAGTTCCAGAATTAGTACTTAGGACACATTTTAAAAATTACATTTGTTTTAGCTTTTCTAATTACCAAATTAATAGTTATACAGAAAATCTGGAAAATGTAGAGCAGTGTATATATATATATAAATATAAATATATAAAAGAAAATACCTACCATCCCCTCCACCTAGCTATAACCACAATTTTTTTTTAGAGTACTGCTATATACTCACATGAGCTTCCCAAGAGGTGCTACTGGTAAAGAACCCCCCTGCCAATATAGGCGACTTAAGAAACATGGGTTTGATCCCTGGGTTGGAAAGATCCCCTGGAGGAGGGCATGGCAACCCACTCCAGTATTCTTGCCTGCAGAATCCCATGGACAGAGGAGCCTGGTGGGCTATATACAGTCCACAGAGTCACAAAGAGTCAGCATATGCACACCCACATTTGGTAAACTGAAATATTCTATATACTGCTGATATTTCATACATTTTAAAAACCAAAAGTTTAATAGTTACATATGTACACTTAAGTGTAATATTTTTTAAAAGTTTCTACTGGAATATCTTTATGTTCTATTTGCTCAGTCTGTAAGATATTGTAAAGGCAGTACAGTTCAGTCACAAGACATTTTAAAAACATTAGCTGTCATCATAGTTACTACAAAAAGCCCTTTAAAATGCTACCAGCTTTCCAGTGATTTTACAATAATTTTTTAAACATGCAATTATATTCACTTTGTCTGTATCTAAATGGTTTAGGTCACCAATACATCCTTCCTCATCAGATTTGGAAAAAACCCTAATGTTTGTAGATCACTTCACACCTAGAAGATTTAGCTGCAGATAAAAATGTGGGATGGCAGAAACAGTTATACTGTTAAAATGAAAAAAGAAACCAATTACATTTCAAACAGAGAAAACTAATATAAAACAAAATGTAACTTTTTTCTGGTAGCTTTTAGATTACATGCTTTAGCTGTAAAGGGAAAGAGATGACATACATTTATTTATATATTTTTTTCTTAGAATGCTATAATGTACTAGGTATTAAACTACACAAAAAAAGGAGGAAATATAATTTAACCTTTTCTTGATTATTAATGTCCTCAGTATATGCAGTGTTGGAATACAGGGACAGCCACAGGCTGAGTAAGTAGAGCTGGCTGCTTTTGAACAAAGGTTCAGACAGCTCCAGTCTCACTGCTTCCTGCCCATGCCATCATGTGTCACTTCTGGCTGCTATCAGCATACTTGCCTCTAAGGAAACATGACACACGAGGCATTTAGCAGTGCTAGACACAGAGAAAACATTTAATAAATGTTTGCTATTATGATCACTCTCCCTCTTTCTAATTTACTGTTTCTGACTGTTGAGGATAAGAAATAAAAAAATTCATAGTAAATTCATAGTAAATATGCTCAAGTGAGGTTTTTACCCATGAGTACGATGAATCAAATGAGCAAAAAATAATTTATTGAGGCTTTATTATATGCCTGCTGCTGCTGCCAAGTCGCTTCAGTCGTGTCCGACTCTGTGCGACCCCATAGACGGCAGCCCACCAGGCTCCCCCGTCCCTGGGATTCTCCAGGCAAGAACACTGGAGTGGGTTGCCATTTCCTTCTCCAATGCATGAAAGTGAAAAGTGAAAGCGAAGTCGCTCAGTCGTGTCCAACTCTTCGAGACCCCGTGGACTGCAGCCTACTAGGCTCCTCTGTCCATGGGACTTTCCAGGCAAGAGTACTGGAGTGGGGTGCCATTGCCTTATTATATGCCTGCTGCTGCTGCTGCTAAGTCGCTTCAGTCGTGTCCGACTCTGTGCGACCCCTAGTACTTTGCTAATTACTATATATATATCTCAGTGTACTTAACAATGTGGGTATTATTATCATTGGGCCCAAGAAAGGCTCAGACACATTAAATAATGCTGTGAAGGTCACACCCAGCTAGTAAAATGGCAGACTTGTTTCTGAACTGAGTTTCTCTTCTTCCAAATTTAGTGGTTCTAACCACTATGCTATATAGTAGTATATGAAGTGGCTTACTTAAAAAAGATCTAGATAGAAGTTTCCGTCTTCTTCTAGGTATTAGATTTTAATATATTGGAAAATATTGACTTTCTTTTTCTTTTTTTTGGTGGTAGCAGCAATCTGCTTGCTATAAGGTAGTGATATTCTGATTTCTTTGGGGGACATTCTTAGTCCAAGTGCTCCAAGTGCTGGGCTCTACGCCAGCCCAGCAGTAAAGCAGTGATGCATTTGCCTTGGCTCAACTACTCATGGTGTTCATTCCCTTGGCCCAGAGCAGGTTTAAGGTTAGGCATGTGACCTACAAAACTCAGACACACAGTGAGGCTTTGCCTGGGAATATGTTGAGTGGTGTGTCTGTGTCTGTGTATGTGTGTGTTATGTATCTTGATCTTTTCTTTTGAGTGTGGAATTGGGAGGTCTAAGCTAATACTGCCATCTTGATTTCACATGAAGTTTGAAATTGAAACCAACTGACCTGAAATCAAAGCTGAGAAAGGAAGACCAAGACCTCATAATATTGTCTGAATGCAAACTCAGGCTGTGCCTTAAGTCAGCCCTCCTCCTGGTACTCTTGGACTTTGCAGCTTACATGATTCTCTTTTTTGTTTTAGCCAGGTTGGTTGGGTCTCCTGTCACTTGTAACTAGAGTCCTACCTGAGACACACAACAAAGAACACTATTGGCATTTTTCTCTAACCAAGTCAGAGGTAGATCTCACCCTCATCTGGACTCAATAGTACACTATACAGATCCTAGCTTGGCCTACTATTCCAATCCACTTCTGGTCATGCAGAATCTGCCCTCAAGCCCACCATCTTGGCAAAGTCAGTCTTTCCATGAAAAAGAGTTTCAGACATTAAACTTATGTAGACTGATAAAATTCAGACACATTCCTTGCAAGCATAGTACTTACCGTAAGCAAGCTAGAGGAACTCAGCGTATTCACCCAGTATTTATTCCACAAAAGCTCAAGCAATTTCCGATCCAAAGAGGATTTGAAATATGAGACTTCTAAGGCATAGTATCTAATGAAACAAAACCACAAATCTAGTAAGTAAAAAACATTCAACTACATCACATAAAGGTTATGGCCAAATTTAAGTTAATTACATTTTATATCCAAATAGTCATGCTTTAATTTTTTCCAACAGAATAACAGGTAAACCTGGTTTCCTTATTCTTCAGGGGGTGGCTGCAATTCAGTTAAGCAAATATTCTCAAGTTATATTTCTCCCCTCTGTAAAGCCCAGAAATTCTCAGAAATTAATAACTAATCAAAATTTCTGAATGACATGTATTTACCCATGCCACTGACTTCATAAATTTCAGTCAACAGTAATGAACTTCCTCTCTCCAAGGATAGCTATTACTTTTGTTCAGTCCAGTTCAGTTGCTCAGTTGTGTCCGACTCTGCGACCCCATGAATTGCAGCACGCTAGGCCTCCCTGTCCATCACCATCTCCCGGAGTTCACTCAGACTCACGTCCATTGAGTCGGTGATGCCATCCAGCCATCTCATCCTCTGTCGTCCCCTTTTCCTCCTGCCCCCAATCCCTCCCAGCATCAAAGTCTTTTCCAATGAGTCAGCTCTTCACATGAAGTGGCCAAAGTACTGGAATTTCAGCTTTAGCATTGTTCCTTCCAAAGAAAACCCAGGGCTGATCTCCTTTAGAATGGACTGGTTGGATCTCCTTGCAGTCCAAGGGACTCTCAAGAGTCTTCCCCAACACCACAGTTCAAAAGCATCAATTCTTCGGTGCTTAGCTTTCTTCACAGTCCAACTCTCACAGCCATACATGACCACTGGAAATACCATAGCTTTGACTAGATGGACCTTTGCTGGCAAAGTAATGTCTCTGCTTTTCAATATGCTGTCTAGGTTGGTCATAACTTCCAAGGAGTAAGCGTCTTTTAATTTCATGGCTGCAGTCACCATCTGCAGTGATTCTGGAGCCCCCCAAAATAAAGTCTGACACTGTTTCCACTGTTTCCCCATCTATTTCCCATGAAGTGATGGGACCAGATGCCATGATCTTCGTTTTCTGAATGTTGAGCTTTAAGCCAACTTTTTCACTCTCCTCTTTCACTTTCATCAAGAGGCTTTTGAGTTCCTCTTCACTTTCTGCCTTAAGGGTGGTGTCATCTGCATATCTGAGGTTATTGATATTTCTCCCGGCAATCTTGATTCCAGCTTGTGCTTCTTCCAGCCCAGTGTTTCTCATGATATACTCTGCATAGAAGTTAAATAAGCAGGGTGACAATATACAGCCTTGACGTACTCCTTTTCCTATTTGGAACCAGTCTGTTGTTCCATGTCCAGTTCTAACTGTTGCTTCCTGACTTGCATATAGGTTTCTCAAGAGGCAGGTCAGATAGTCTGGTATTCCCATCTCTTTCAGAATTTTCCACAGTTTCTTGTGATCCACACAGTCAAAGGCTTTGGCATAGTCAATAAAGCAGAAATAGATGTTTTTCTGGAACTCTTCTTGCTTTTTCAATGATCCAGCAGATGTTGGCAATTTGATCTCTGGTTCCTGTGCCTTTTCTAAAACCAGCTTGAACATCTGGAAGTTCACGGTTCATGTATTGCTGAAGCCTGGCTTGGAGAATTTTGAGCATTACTTTACTAGTGTGTGAGATGAGTGCAACTGTGCGGTAGTTTGAGCATTCTTTGGCATTGCCTTTCTTTGGGATTGGAATGAAATCTGACCTTTTCCAGTCCTGTGGCCATTGCTGACTTTTCCAAATTTGCTGGCATATTGAGTGCAGAACTTTCATAGCATCATCAGGCTTTTAAAAATACCAAAAATTACACGTGGAGTCTTGATTCCTCCCTTTTTAATCCCCTAATTAGGAACAACTGTTTTTTGGAAGAGCAAAACTTTAAGGTTGGTCATTAAAGCATATAAAAGAATTGCTGCTGCTTCTAAAGGTGCCTAATTTATAATCAAGGGAAATTTGGTTAAATGTCTGAAAAACTTATTTTTTTAAAAGTAATAAATACTTAAACATGTCACTATGTTACAAAGAAACATAAGGGGCTTCTTCACCTTAAGGAGTTACCATTTTCATGGGACACGTGGGATGAATCCATGAAAAGTTATACTGATATATGTTGAATAACAGTAAGTGATGCTATGCTACTATCGCATCAGTCGTGTCTGACTCTGTGCGACCCCATAGACGGCAGCCCACCAGGCTCCCCTGTCCCTGGGATTCTCCAGGTAAGAACACTGGAGTGGGTTGCCATTTCCTTCTCTAATGCATGAAAGTGAAAAGTGAAAGTGAAGTCGCTCAGTCATGTCCGACTCTTAGCGACTCCATGGACTGCAGACTACCAGGCTCCTCCATCCATGGGATTTCCCAGGCAAGAGTACTGGAGTGGGGTGCCATTACCTTCTCCGAAGTGATGCTATAGTACATATTTAAAATTAATCATCTGCCAATTAAATGTTAGCGATAATGAGTACTCTTAGTATAGACAGAACACCCTGAGAAACTCCAGGGAAAAGGCAGGATTTCGGAGTAACCCTAACATGAGTCTATAGTGTGGCTATGTTAAGAGCAAGGAGGAAGCATTAGGCAGAGAGCGCTAGTTCACAAAAAGGGAAGTCATGAAAGGAGCAAGAAGTTAATCAGTCTGCCTGGACAGTTTAGTGGGAGCAGAAGGATTTTGTAAGGGAAATCTAGAAAGCTATGTTGGGGTCTAGCTAGCAGAGGACATTACATAAAAGGCTAAGAAATTATCTTCTAGGTACTTGGGACTCATGGAAGGTGTCTGAGCAGATCAGTGATATAGCCGTTTATATCAGTGTTTGAGAAAGCCGGCTGTAGTAAGATGTGTCAGAGGAGAAATGGGAAGCAGGGAGACCACAAAGGATGCCACTGCAGTGGAGCAGATGTCAGGAGAAAAAGGCCTCACTTTCAGGTTAGCGGTGTCGAAGATAAAGGCACAGGGACATAACAGAAATGTGTGTTCTTTCAATTCAGGAGTGAAGAAATTTAAAAAGAGTAAGAATTTAAAGACAATTCTAAGTAAGGGCTTTATAAATAAGATACCCCTGCATATGTGTAGATGAAAAAGACACAGCTATAGTGAAATGTGGAAGTGGGATATGGAAACAGTGTATTTCTTGAGCACTTACTATGTCCTGGCACTTTATATATATTCTCATTTAATCTTCCCTACAACCACAAAAGGAAAGATTTATTATTCCCATTCTACACAGAAGAAACAACTCTAGAGTAAAGACTTGTTCAACACCACAGAAAGTGGCAGCAAAAGGATATGATAGTATATCTGTGATCAAAACCTCATGGTCTAATTTACTGTTATATCCAGAGTGTAGACATTTAAGACATTGTTTAAGAAGTGAAGCCCCGGGAGTTGAGGCAGTTAGGTATGGGGAGAGGAGGCAGGGGTTCAGATGGAAAGGTCAGTTTTAGAAATGACACGTTGTACCTGATACTTTAGGGGAAAGAGAGGATGAGTAGAGCAAAAGATGTAGATTATAAAGGATGGAAAATAAGGGAGCTCACACTGGAGGGTCTAAAATAGACTTTTATGTTTTAAAATTTGTGGATCACCTTAATGTTATTATTGTCTTAATTCCATAGGCTGATGCAATGAAATTTTTTGGTGTAATATTAGCTGCAAATCTCAGTAGCAGAGTTGAAACAAGAAGAATATTCAAAATTACTTGTGGAGCTAAATTCTCATCTTCTGTACAGGAAGTCAATAATAGATACTGCCTAGAAACTGAAAATCAAGAAGTAGCACTATCAGCATGCTGTTTGAAGTTAATGGGGTAAATAGTTAAATGGAGCATAACTATAAAGTTTAAGTGATTCCCTCTGGGGGTGGGGGAAAGGGAATGGTATTTTCATAGAACCAGCGCCTCTTTAAACTATGTGCTTATATAACATTGATAACATACAAGCTAATTTAAAAAGTCTGTTGTGTCCTATTTTTACTAAGGCTCTTCAAAGTTAAATATATTTAATATCTGTATTAGAGTCTATGTTGAAAATGAACTTTAGATTATGATCTAGAATTTAAAATAGGAAAGAAAAAAGATCAGTGTAAATTATACAAAATAATACAAATTATAGCTCATTGTCAAATGATTTAGGAAATGATCTATAATGAGTCTGCTCTTAACTTGGCACTATGTTTCACTGAAGATTTGAGATTAAAAATGAGCAACTTATTTACCCTATTAAAAAAGTTTACTCTTTATTTAGGAACTGGTCCTAAGTAAGAGAGTACCTTTGAACATCCTGCTTATTCCAGGTTCAGAATTCTAGGCGCTAGCAATGCAGGTAGTTAGAAAGCAGCAATTCCTCTTAGAGAGGCTCATTTCTCAGAAAAAAACAGGAAATGCAGGTTTGTTTGGGTACAGAAAGCACAGTATGCCTCATGGTCTTTTTTTGTTTCAAAAGCTGCTGCTGGTGATGAGAGAAGTAGAGTAGGTATTAAAGGTATAAGCTTTTGAAACTGCAACTCAATATAAATGAAAAAAATTGACTGTTAACTCTGAAAGTAAAAGTATTACAGCAAAGGTGTAGAGCAAATTAAGTGATTTAATTACAAACCTCTCATTGAAAAATAAAAACCTGTTTTTCCAAAAGTATGCCAAGGATGACTGAAAATCAGACATATTTAAAAATTAAATTCTCGAAATTCTGGTATTTTCTAGGAATTATAAACAGAAAAATAAGAGCAGTAGTAGCACATGAGTAGTAAAGTATTCCTTGAAGTTAGGATAGGAGGTGTGGAGAAAGGGACAGTAGTAATCAGGCAAAACTTTTTTTTTTAGGGGGGGTGCCCACACTTCTATGTGCCATGCCCTATTTTAATTGTTAGGATATAGCAGTGAATTGATTTTTCTCTCATGAAGTTCACATTCTAATGAGGTCAATAACAAGGAAGCAAAAACATATCAGATGGTCACAAGTGCTAAGAAGAAAAATGAAGCAGGGAAAGGTAACAGTGACTAGAAAGTCTAGAAAGTGCTAATTGGAATAGGGTAATCAAGGAACATTCTCTGTTAAGGTGACCCTTAAACAGACACTCGTTGACTGAAATAGTGAGTCACATGGAAATAAGGAAGAATGTTTCAGGCAGAAGGATTAGCAAGTGCAAAGGCCCCAAGGCAGGAGCCGGCCTAGTACATCTGATAAACCATAATGAGGCCACTATGGCTAGAATAGACAGAGCAAAGGCTTAGTGACAAGAAGTAGAGTCACTGAGATGGGCTCAGAACGATTGTGGGGGCCAGTCTACATAGGGTTGTGTGGTCTACGGTAAGCACTAACTATAGATCTTATTCTTAATGAGACAGGAAATTACTCTGAGAAGGACGAACATGATCAGACTTAGTTTTAACAGAATCTGTTTGGCTGACAAAAGACCTTTAAAGGGTGGGGTGACGTGCAGAAGCAAGAAGACTAGCTAGAAGGCTAGTGCTCTCATTTAAGTTCCAGATGGCTGTGGCCTGGGTCAAGGTGATAGTAAGAGAGGTGATATATTTAGAAGGTGAAGAAAACTGTCTTCAATGGTTTACCGATTTAAAAAATTGAGATGTAATTCACATAGCATGAAATTCACTGTTTTAAAGGAGTATACAATTAAGTAGTCTTTAGTATGACTTCTTTAACTCTTGGAGTAAAAATGTTTAGGGAGAACTTTTGCTATGTGGAAACTGGGTACATTGAGGGCTGTAGAAATTGCTAGCGTCAGGCTGGCCCTGCATACAGCTTCAACTTTTACTTTCATTAACAGGCCAAGTGTCTCATACATTGATAAAACGTATATAGATGGGTGAAAGGCAAATAACATGTTAGATTAAAACAACTGTTAATAAAGATTCAAACATTATCCTATATTTATATATTCTTACTATTATTTTAAAAGGTATTATGAAATGCATTTCATCTGAATTTTTTTCTCATCTGTAAAATTAGGGGCTTGGTCTGGATGATCTCTGAGGTTTCTTAGGATGATTCTGGCATCAGATACCTTTTAAAATGACTTACTGTTTGCAGTGTACACCAAAGTCTTCTATTTTATTAAGTGGGATGGTCTGGTACTCAGAAGGTCCTTCATCTGGAGGCTTGTAGCCCTAAACAAAAATGAAGAAAATAGAAGACTTAAACACAACAGATGAAAAACATGTTTTCTATGTGACTTTCTGTTTACAGAAACATTCATTTGGGGGAGCCAATTACTGAACATAAACGCCTAATAAAAAAAAGTATATTGCTTATACTCTTCCTCAACCCCATTTGGTGGCTGAAGGCCAGATTTGGCTTATAGACTAATTTTTCTTGTCCTTAGGTGATATTCACTTGTGCTCATATCTATTTCAGATTGCAGTAGATAGTAGATGGCCATGACACACAAATCCTTATTAACAAAAGAACACTGCTTTTCTAGTAGAATTAACAACATGCAGCACAAATGTATTACCTTTTTGCTAAAGACAATTTGTGGTAGTTGGGCTTCTATTTTGTAAATACCGTTAAATTGTTAACTATAACACATCTTTAAAAATAAACCAAATATTTAAAAACTGAAAAACTATAAGAACTTGGAATTTTTCAAATCACCTTTGGATATGTCCTGAAGGCTCCAAGATTCACTTTCCCTGCAGATATTGTTCTTGTTGGGTCAATCTACAAGAAAGATATATTTAATATCTGCTGACTTATTTTTTTAAACATTATAAGCCTAGAAATACATATGTACATAAAACACTATAGGCACACACACATAATTAAAAGTAACCAATAGGGGAAAAACATAACCAAATTGGAAAATCACAGAAGTGAACAGAATGGTTAAATACAGAAATCTCATCATTAATTTAGAGATTAGATCTAGTTATTATACTATTTTAAGAGTATTAATTAAAGATTTGCTTATCTTTCAGAAGTCTTTTTAAACAGATGAACAATTTCTACCTTCCTTAGGGTAACCTGAATTGCATCTAAAATACTTTAAGCATAGCAAGAGCTGTTCTAGCAATTCCTGATTTAATCAATTCACTCAACATCGACCAAATGCCCACTGTGTGCAGGGAACTGAGACACAGGTGCTGTGTACATTCTCATCTAACAGAGGGTGGGAAAAGACGCAGAGAAGTTACATAACTTGTTCAGAGTCCCAGCTACAAAGAAGTGGAATTTAGATTCAAACCTAGGCTGGCACCAGAGCCTTGCTCTTTACCATACTGTTTTTATTTCCCTGTATACCTGCTTTAGTAAATCTTCATGAAAATTAATTAGCAACTGATTGTAAAAATACTTACTACCACTGCTACAAATGGTTCCTGGAACTGCTGATTGAGCATCTGAGTACTAACATCAATTCCAGAAAGCCAGCAGCCATAGCCGGGGTGGCTATGATACCAGCCAATTGCATTTTCAAGGCGGCCAACCTAACAAATGAAGAGAGCAAAGGAGCTTGAGGTTCCTGTTTAATCTTAGAGATGCTTGTGATTTGTCTATTTATACAGCCCTACAGTTAAATAACAGTATGCAGAATAGTTACAGCATATGGTGGCTCAGAGGTTAAGGCGTCTGCCTGGAATGCAGGAGACCCAGGTTCAATCCCTGGGCTGGGAAGATCCCCTGGAGAAGGAAATGGCAACCCACTCCAGTACTCTTGCCTGGAGAATCCCATGGAGGGAGGAGCCTGGTAGGCTACAGTCCATGGGGTCACAAAGAGTTGGACACGACTGAGCGACTTCACTCACTTCACTCACTATGGTGCTTTCAAAAAAAATTTTTTTTAGATAATACATGCTCAAGACACAAAATTAAGATACATGTACAATAAGGTCATTCAGTCTCCTTCCCAACTCTTTCCCCTCAACTAGTTTCTCAACCCAGATGTTGCTGTCATAGGCTTACACACCTGTCTTCCAGAGTTACTCTCTGCATATAGAATATATTCTTTGCACATATGTAGATTAATGAAAAGACACAATGGCATACCACCAATAGTATTCTACACTTTGCTTTTTCACTCAACAAAATATTCTGGGATTTGTTTCACATAAATAAACATATAGATAGCTATCTTTTAGTTTTAAAGGCTGGCTGGCAATTCATTGTGTGGGATATAAATCAGCTTGATATCCAGTTACATTTAGGTTGTTTTCAATTTTTTGGTTTTAAACACACATAGTGAATGTGAGAATTAAAATTTCTTTTAAAAACTCAGATATAGTTTATATATGTATAATACATATAGACATTCATTCAGATGTACAACGTTTCAATATACGTATATACTGTGAAATGATCACAATAAGTACAGTTAACATCCGACCCCACATGCAGTTACAAATTTTTTTTTTCCTTGTGATGAGACCTTTTAAGATCTACTCTCGAGAATTTTTAAAAATCCATGCTAATCTCATATATGTTACTTATAGTTGAGAATAACTTAAAATATAAACTCTAATGTAGGAGGATAGTTTTAAGTTTAGAAACTCAAAAATAACTATGAGACTCTTAACTCTTAATTTTAGGGAACAGCGTTTTTACCTGTTTAGCATTTTCTATGTATGCAGCCATGTACTCATACGCAGCAGCCTGAGCATTCACTCGCGTTTCAGTGCCCTCTACTGGCAAAGCAAAGCTGTCCATAATGATCATGGTCTCACCATCCACCTTGCCCAGCATCAAGCCCATCACTTCCAAGTTGCCTCCTGATCTGGCATGCATCACCATTTTCAGTAGAGACAATGCTGAGATTTTGCAGTACTTAAAGTAATGATGACTACAAAACAAAGGCATGGTGTAATTAACTTTCTTATATAAGTATAATTGTAAGACAGTTTTTGTAGTTTTTGTGGAGATTAACAAATAAGTATTGAAGCAATTTACACTGATGGAATGGGGAGAAAGCATATATATAGAATGAGGGAAAGAAAAACAAAGTATAAAAGGACAGAGTCCCTGAAGGGGGATGGAAATGATAAACATAATCCTGCAAATTACTTCCCATTGGGCGAAGGGAAAATTATGAAATAATTTTAAAATACGCTATTCGAGTAGACAGAAGGGAATTAATTACACGACCATTTCAATAGACTTTTTCTCCATTAATTTCGGAATCACCCAATCTAGGTTTCTGACCCTGGTTGGTCAATTTTGCCTCATTATTGTCCCACTTAACCTTCCACGCCTAACAGTTAAGAATGTGGGCTCTGACATCCATCTACCTAGGTTTGAACCCTTTTACTGCCATATTCTGGCTGTAACCTTGAGACAGACACTTAATGTCTGTGCCTGTTCACAGAGTTGTTGTTTGGAGGAAATGAATAAAACAATGTACATAAAGTGCTTGGCTTAGTGCCTGACACATACAAAACTTTTTAAGTGCTAGCTGCATTATTAACCTGTCTTTTATAGTACTCTGAGAGAACAATGTGTTGAGGATTGTAGCTTCTCTCTGTGGTATCAGTCTAAAAATGGGAAATGTAGCCTTAAAATCTATAGTCCTACTGTGATCAGTATTTCAGTTTGTCATCTGTGTATGTGACTAAACTACTGTTGAATAAAATTACACTTCAGTCTCATTGATGTAGCTGAAGACAGCAAGGATGACTGTAACTGGAGATACAATCACACAGTGAGGCTGATAATTTAAAATATTCAATAGGCTATATCAATCTAAGTATGCAGCCTGCTATAGAAATAGCAGACAACCAGGCAAAATAACCAGTGTGTAAGAGTGTCAGTGTCTTTGAGAAGTCTTTTTAAAATGTCTGCCCACAGATTTCAATCACAGCTGAAAAATATAGAGACCTGTCCTTGAGAGTCAAGACATGAATTAAAATCTTCACTCTATTGGGGAAAAAAGTCCATTATTGTGCTTCTGTTACATACATTCTAGACTCTTTTTTATACATGACCTCATCTATATAACATCACCAACAGATAGGTCTTTTTTCTCTTTTACAGATAAAAAAAGATAAGTACATTTCAACTAATTAGTTATAGTTGTGAGATTTGATTTTTGGTCTTAACTGTTGTTCACTAAAGAATTCATTGCTTCCATGTAATTATGAAGTAAGTTATTTACTGTATTTGCTTGTTTTCATATATGCAGAAAAGGAATAAAAATACAGTATTGTGTTGTCATAAAGATTTAGTGACATATGGAAATTCGTAGCTCAAAACTCAGCCTGTAGTAAGTACTAAGTAAACACTGCTGAATCTGAATACCCACAGTTAAAGCCTGCCTTGTAAAAAACTGTGAGATAGATGAAATACGGTTTTTGTTGTTGACCACCGCTTTCCTGTCTATCCATTAGAGAGACTGTGTGATCTTTTTACTCTTTCCATACAATATCTGCTGTCAGGAAAGGATAAATACTGCTGCAAAGAAACCTTGACCTGTCATCACTCCCAGGGCCACATGAGTTTTGCTAAGGGGCAAAAAAAACTTAAGTTCTGTTGATATAATTTACAGCTTCTGTAGAAAAAATGGTGGAGTAAACATTGTGGGAGACTGAGTAGAGCCTCTTTGTTGTTTCTGAAATAATTATCAGCAATCAAGAAGCAATTATAGATCTAAAAGATTACAGACTAAAAAAAGCTGGCTCATAATTATTTTAGAGACCCTTGGATTGACTCACTATCTGAAGATAGCTGTAGGCCTAGTCTGAAATCAGCTGAAGATCCCAACAAAGTGTATATCGATACACAAGGTTCAAGGTAGAGTGTGGAGTATCTCTAACGATACGGGGGCTGAGAAGTGAAAGCCCAAACTACCGCTGTCGTTTTCCACTTCCATTCTCCCAAGGCAAACGAGACAGAAAGGGGGAATCGAGCAAGCCCCAGTGGAGGGTCTTACGCTTTATTTGCGGGGATAAAAAGGTAAAATAAAATTTCTTGGACGATTCCTCTTTGTCCTTGCTGCAGAGCGAAAGACAAGCTCTCCCAACTCATAGTGCCCCTGGGTCTCTTAAAGTCCCGCCACCCATCCCTCCCCTGCGTTTCGCCAGGGACCTCCTCACTCCTTAGTCCAGGGCTTCGCCGCCAGGATTTCTTGCTGTTGTTTCTTGTCGTATTTGTAGATTTCATCGACACTCTGGGCTTCCTGCATGTTGTTGGCTAGCTCCCACGTTTTCTGGGCCATGCCACTCCCGGAAGCCGCCATCACCGAGGAATCGGATAAGCTGTCGCGTCCGCAATCGAGACGCAACTTTATCTCGCTAGGTTTTCGGGCGTGGGCTCCGGACCCACCCCACCGCAGGTGCAAACTCACACTAGGTTCTCGGGGCAGCCATGACACCCAGCACCGGAGGTGAAGTTGGTACGGACCATCCGCAGGATCGCGGGGGGTGCTTGGGGGACGCGGCTATATACACAGCGGTTACACAATAGTTAAGAGGCAGAGGAGTCGTCTCATTACTGAAAAGAGAACTTATTATCTTGGAAAATTATATGTGTGAAATAGGACGAAAACAGTAATTACCTAGGGAATGGTATAGCCTTCTGCACCGGAAGAAGGGCACGTAACGTTATGCCAGAAACTAGAATAGACCCTCCTTGTTCGTTCTGCGCAGGTTCGGCTTCCGCCATATTAAAAATGGGTAGATACTTAAGCTGTGATGGGGCAGAGAACTGTTTTTACTCTTGCCTGGAAAATCCCATGGACGGAGGAGCCTGGTAGGCTGCAGTCCATGGGGTCGCGAAGAGTCGGACATGACTGAGCGACTTCACTTTCACTTTTCACTTTCATGCATTGGAGAAGGAAATGGCAACCCACTCCAGTGTTCTTGCCTGGAAAATCCCAGGGACCGGGGAGCCTGGTGGGCTGCCGTCTATGGGGTCGCATAGAGTCTGACACGATTGTAGCGACTTAGCAGCAGCAGCAGCAGCAGGTACTCTTAAGATTGTTGAAAGCCAAAAAAAGATGTCTATGGAAAAGTTGACATAGAAGTAGTTCTGAATGCCGCTCTTGAGAAAATGATAACATGGGCATCCTAGTTTATTTCCAGATGAATCATTGCACATGCGTAAAGCCCTTTGACTTGTAGTGGTTTGGCGCTAAACTTTCCTAGAGGGCCGTTCTCTAGCGTCCCAAGGTGGCCATGGAAACTCGTGGATGGCTATTATCGTGCCTTTTGGCGCGTTTGTAAAAATTAACATCAATACGAGCTATTAGTGTTTTGCAAGTGTCCAGTACCCACTTCTTGAAACAGTTTAATCTACATTCTACTGTGGAACCACTTCTGTCCCCTAAGCCGAATTAATCTAGGGGGAATATGTTGTCATCTAAGAGTTAATACAGTGTTTAATTATTTCATTTATTTGCTTGTTTTAGGTATCCTTCTTTCTTCTCCTATCCCCCCATTCCACACTAGACTGTAAGTTCCAAAACACAGGGACCGGGTCTCTATTCCTTGTTTTATCCCTAATACCTACCATAGTTGCTCAGTGTTTATATTACTGGGAAAAATAAAGGAGCGGGGTGGGGAGGGGGTTTCACCTCTGCAACTTCAACTTTTAGTTACCTTGAAACTTTGCATAAGTGGTCAGCGTTGCCTGGAGTGCTTTCCCCTTACTTTTCTGACTGGGAGCTCATATTAATATTTAAAAAGAGAGCTCAAAGATCTCTACCATGGAGTCATTCTCAACTTCTTTCTCCAGTCATCTTCCTTCCACGACGTCTCTAAATGTCTGTAGGTGCTTCTGTAGCTGTTACACATTGAAATAACGTATTTGTTTACTTGGAAGTTTTTCTTTTCACTGTAAGCGGGTGCTCTCTGCTCTGGGTTGTATCCTCCACTCCTAGAAAGGTGTGTGACATTTAGTTAAGACAAATATATAGGAATTACAGAATCCACAGCCCCGCCTGCGGTTTTGACATTTATCTTTCAAACCCTCATACAAGGTGACTTCAGATAAAGGACCCTTAGCCCCACTGGCCTGGGAAGCTAGAGATCTCTTTTCTAGTGGCGATATATGGCCACTAAGTATTCGGCTGAACTGAGTATTTTGAAATTAGTAATAAAGCCTAGGACAAAACGTTGACCAGACTCCTGAGGGAGCAATAGTGCCCCGGAGAGGTGTGCCAACAGTTTTTCTCTACCAACCCTGCCTTTTCCCTCGTCTAACCCCTCCAGGCTCCCCCCACCCACCTCCGCCAGGCTCTGAACAGAGGCCAGCTAGGGCTTGGAAGGTTTAAAGTGGGCAGAATCCGTTTAGCCTGGGAAAGTGGCTCCCGCAGTTGAACAGGCTCAGGCGGAGTCCCAGCCCAGATAGGGGCGAGCCCTGCGAACCGCCAGGCGTCCATGCGGCCTCCGGGGCGGCAGGGGGCGCCCTCGGCCGCGAGCCTCTGCCCCGCGGCCGTAGTGGGGTGGGGCCACGCCGGGCCGTTGGCGAAGGGCGGGCGGAGGGTTCGGCCCGAGAGGCGGAGCCTGGGCGGCTTGTCACACCGTTCCCGCGCTGGGCGGCCGCCGTCGCTTCTTCGGACCGCGGCGTAGAGCCTAGCTAGAACGCTGTGCTGTTCCCCGACGCCAGACCGCTTACCTGAGTAAGCGTCCGTCGGCCGCGGTGGGAAGCGGGCCTGTCAGGGTGTGGCCGGGCTTGAGGTTCGCGGGGCTGGGTTCGCGGCTGAGGGCCTCGCTGGGGACCGAGGTCCTGGGGTTACCTGGGTTGGGTTGGGGTTCCCTGCGTACTGGGGTCTCGTGGCCGCCGGGCTGGGGGGAGTCTAGCAGCTGCGGGCCTGGGGGTCCCGGACCTCTCTGGGGTCTCGCTGCAGCGTGGTTAGGGGCGGTGCTCGGTGCCCGGCTTGCCCTGTGCGTGAGGGTCTAGCCGCCGGGGCGGTGCCTTGGTTACGCGGTCTGGACTCCGGGCCGCAGCTCCCACCGCCGCCGCCCCGGGTGCTGTTGAGACCCGGTTGCCTGACAACGCGTTGACGCTTCCAGAGGAGACTGCCACCCACGGCGCTGGCGCCCGGAGACCAGCTGCGCCTCGGTTCTCGTGCCGCCGCTCTCCGCTGCTCGCCAGTGCCTGTCGAAGCACCATTCCTTTCACTCGGGGCTGGTTAATGGTTAACGTTTATCGAGTGTTTGTGTCCCAGCGCTGTTTCTCAGTGCTTTGCAAGTAAAATTGGATTCCCGCAGCCCTGTCGGTTGGCGCTATTATTAGCCAGTTTTTCCCGGGCTCCTTGAGCTTGCACCTGTTGTTTCTAATTGCCTTGATACCTGCGATTGGAATCACGTTTGCAATAACTTGGCATCCTTTGAGAGAATCTGCCTCTCAAGATTATAGGATGAAGTTTAGCTTGGGTTTCTGGGAAGACTAATTTCTATAGTGAACCACTACCTTGATTCCAAACACCTTGGGAAATGCAGGAGTCTAATAGTAACCAATATGAGTTTGTAAAAAGCCAATTATCCTCACATACGGGGTTCAACTTTATATGAAAGAATGGCTTTTCATGTTCATAAGCAAAAAGGAATCCTATGGTAACCCATAAAATGTTGCTTTCTTTTCTGCATATTTCTTCTTGCTAGGAGTGCACTGATTTTCTGATGGTTAAGTGTATGCTGAAGTGCTCCCCAGGAATGAAATTTTGAGTCTTCCTCGCACGTGGTGCTAGTGGTAAAGAACCCCTCCTGCCATTGCAGGAGGCATAAGAGAGGAGGGTTTGGTCCCTGTGTTGGAAAGATCCCCTGGAGGAGGGCTTGGCAACCCACTCCAGTATTCTTGCCTGGAGAACCCCATGGACAGAGGATCCTGGAGGTCTACAGAGTCGGACATGACTGAAGTGACTTAGCAACCAGGCACGCAGTACAGATAACCTGGTGAAAGGGAGCAGGTGGTTTTAGATAGGATAAATTGAAAAAGGGTGCTTTCACTGAATGGATCTGGTTGTGCCTTCCACACACACAGACACACACACAGGCATAATGATGGATTGCTTAGAATGAGTTCCTCTAGGATTGCTTTTTCCCTCTAGTTTTTTCTTTAAATTAAACCTCCAGTTTTGAGTCACTTAGTTGGCTGTTGCATCAAATGTTTCTTTGGTTTCACAGGTTGTCTTCTAGTGACGGCAGATGGGATCAGCACAGCTCCAGGTGCTCTGTTGCTAATACCTATACTGTGAAATAACATCTCCCCCCACCCCCACTGGAGAATCATTTAAGAGTTCTTTGGACTTCATCTTCAAAAGTAGCCGGAAAATTCAAGTGACAGGTTAACCCAGAAAATCTTTTGCAGTTAGCGAAATTAGGGTATAACTAAGAACATTCAGAATACCACACGCACAGTTCAGGTGATGCTGGATAGTGATGGGACAGCAGTGATTGTAGAATGAAAGTAATTAGCATGCACATTCTCTGTTGGGGAAGACTAAGGGGAAGCAGGTGGTCAGCCTAGAAAAACATTTCTCTGTGGATTTCCTATGAAATCAGTGTGTCTTGGGTTTAACTTTGAAATAAATTTAAAAATTTGGGGAAAAGAAAGGGTGCTTTGAGTACAGCATTTCTCAAATGAAGTTTTTAGACTTAACCTGATTAACTGTTACAGACTTTGAGCAGATTGCAGATTATCCTTTAACGTCTTTCTGACTTAAGTTCTGACCGCTTTCCTGAGTGGGAGACAAAAGTGTTTGAATAAATGTTTTGGAAGTTTTGCATAACCAAAAGTTTATCTAATTTATGTTACTGTTCTTAGCATTAATGATGTATTATTAACAGTTACTAACAGACTTAGTCGTGCCTTTATAAATTTGTGTGCTCTTTCTATCCTAATCCTCAGTTTCCTTTCTCTTCCAGTAACGTGGTATTTACTTCTAAGCAATATTTAGAGAGATTTGTCAAAGTTTAGATACACCCTTGGAAGTTATTCATGTGGATGTCATCTGCCAGGAGAAAAAGATTTAGCACCTGGAAAGATCTTCACATGGATAGGAAATGAAAAACATTGTCTTGGTTCAGCTCAGAACTCCTTTTATCTTCTAAGGCTTTTTCACAGGCTCCCTCCTGTACCCCACACCCATATATAATCACTCCTTGCTATTCTGTTCTCTTGCACTAGGGTCTCATTTCTCCTGACAACCTCTTCTTTTATAGCTTTAAAAATCATTTAAAAAACTACTAACCCTTTTTTGCTAACATGGACTGAATTCCAACGTATTCAGATTGTCTTCTTGATACCACTGTTGGATCCTTTATGGATGGGTACCTCACACCAACCCTAGTCTGGCTAGACTGTGAGCCAGTGTGGCAGGAGACACAATGTCCCCAAATTTGAGGGCAAGGATCATATGTATAGTACACTTTTCACTCCCCTAGCATCTAGAACAATGTCCTCCTTTGGGGTCGGAGTTACTTTCCCTCCCTAATACTTCCATAGAAGTGTGGAAATTTGCACTTCACCAGAGAGAGAGAGGATGGGAACAACAATATTTCCCCTTCCCTTTGTGGGTATGAGATTGGGAGAAGGTGTCAGGCATACTCAGTTCTTTCTGGTTTCTCTGTTTTTTGGATTGACTCAGGTTTTTCAGAATGAATATGTTTCTGATCAGCTTATATTACTATCTATATAATAAGCATGAAGGGCCTATGTTTAAAATTTAAAGATATTGATTTGGATTATGATAAATAAGCATCCTTTGTTGGTGATATGAATCCCAGTATACTTTGGATGAGTACTGATACATGTGTACAAAGACTATGACGATACAATGAGAATTAATAAAACAGTTGTGATTTATTGATTTATTTTCATTAATTAGGCTGTGTCGGGTCTTAATTGTGGCATGCAGAATCTTTTAGAGTCATGTGAAATCTTTGTTGGGGTGCCTGGACGCTCTCTAGTTGTGGCATACAGGCTGTGGAGCACGTGGGTTCAGTAGTTGCACTATGCAGGCTTAGTTGCTTCACAGCATGTGGGATCTTAGTTCCTCAACCAGCGATGAAACCCACATCCCCCTGCATTGCAGGGCAGATTCTCAGTCACTGGACCACCAGGGAAGTCCCTGGTTATTGATTTCTATGTGTCAAAGGTACCATACAGTTTGTATGTACTGAATCATCTCATTTTTTCTTCATAGCAACCAACTCCAGGAGTAGGTAGTTCTACTTTACAGGTGAGGAAACAGAGAGACAGAGAAAGAACTCATTGAGGTCAATCACATAGAGTCAATTAGGGATAGAATTGGTTTCAAATCCATGTCTTTCACTTAAACTGATTTTCTGAAAACTGTTTATCATCTACATACTATATATACAGCTACTGGGGAGAAAAACTGGTAATATCTTGGGAAAAGTGGGAATGATCTTACATTGTAGAGTGAAGGAAGAATGAAGAATCCCATTTAGATTTCCTTAGGTTGATCTTCCTTATAACTTAATCTCGAAATTGTAAACCTTTTTTACTCTATTTTGTACTTAGACTGTATCCACTAATTCAGTCTCTGTGATTCATTAATTCTTGAATAAATTTTTAGTTGAAATGTTTTATGTAAGTTGTCACATGTTTTTAGGAGTGAGAAGGAGAAAAATGGCCATGACAGCTAGAGGCTGGCATGTAACCAAGGGCTTGGTGTTGCTAGAAACTGGCCTGACAATACTGCTTAGACTTGGTGTTCTTCTGTTGAAGATATGCAGTTGCACAGAACATCAATATCAGACAGAGCTGCTCTGTGTCCATGGTAGAGCAAGTGAAAAACAGTACTATTCCACCATCATGTCCAAACACAGATGAAACAAGAATGTTGTCCCAGCCACAAAATAACTAACTCCCAGTTGGTAATGATTGCTGCTGCTCTACTAGTTACATCTTTAGCCTCCCTGTGGGTAAGATTTACTAAGATGTCCAATCATAGAATTGTGCTCACTTCCTGACAGCATGGAGAAGGCAGTGGCAACCCACTCCAGTACTCTTGCCTGGAGAATCCCATGGACGGAGGAGCCTGGTAGGCTGAAGTCCATGGGGTCAATAGGAGTTGGACTCAACTGAGCGACTTCACTTTCATGCATTGGAGAAGGAAATGGCAACCCACTCCAGTGTTCTTGCCTGGAGAATCCCAGGTACGGGGGAGCTTGGTGGGTTGCTGCCTATGGGATCGCACAGAGTCGATGGGCTGCCGTCTATGGGCTTGCACAGAGTCGGACACAACTGAAGTGACTTAGCAGCAGCAGCCTGACAGCATTTAGTCCTGAGCAAAGCTCTGCTTCCTTAACTAGCTAGCTAGTGTGTGTGTGCTAATGTTTGATTCTTTGTGACTTCATGGACTGTAACCTGCCAGACTCTTCTGCCCATGGGATTTCTCAGGCAAGAGTACTAGAGTGTGCCGGGAGCCAGCACAGGAGATCACACCCATGGCAGAGGTCCTGAGGAAGAGACCTGACGGGCAAAGGCTGTCAGATCAGGCCTTGAGGGACCCCCCTGAACCCTCTCGAGCATCTACCCTAAAACCAGAATCTGTCTGTTTTACTATATCATGCCTCTCACCAACACCTCTGACGTTAACGGGGGTCTATCCCCGACCACCTTTCTCTAAAGCTTGTGAACAATGTCCTTTGATTTAACCACATTAGACCTTGAGTTAATAAATTCCTCCCATGCTATAGCCCACTTCACCTTTATCCTATAGGAATTCAACCTTATCTAGTGCTTTCGGAGGGTGGCGCCTGACTTTAGAAAAATCACCTTTGGAGAAAATGAGTTTTCTGGCTGACTAATCATTATCAGAAAGGGTCATAAGATGTTAGCAGGCCCCCTGGCCAGAAGATGATGTAAATCACCCAAGATCTTTGTATATCGGAGAACACCTGGTCCCGATAAGGGTCAGGACTGCTGACCCTGCATGACTGTGCGTCTTCCATTATTTTCAGTGTACAACTCAAGGTATATAAGCTTTCCTGGAAAGTAAAGTTTGGGCCTCACTTACTGAAGCTTGGTCTCCCCGTGTCTTTCTTTGTTTCTTTATCTTCTTTTCAGGCTGACTCCCTGGGGCGTAGAGCCCCTCTGAGTTTACTTTCCTGCTCGGGCTTCTAAGACCCACGCGAGAGGGAGCCCAAGTGGGCGCCTGTGGCCTACGTGAACAGAGCAAGTCTTTTGTCTGAGGCTTTATTGGCTTTCTGTGTAAACCAAGGAGTATCAGCCTTCTCTCCTATATGTTCCTAACTGCTATATTCCTTCTTTATCTCTTTCTATATCTCTAAATAAATTATTCGTCTAGGTCGCTGACACCGTCCCCCTGAGGATGCCCTGGATCCAACCGGGGCTGGACCCTGGTAGGAGTGGGTTGCCATTTCCTCCTCCAGGGGATCTTCCCGACCCAGGGATTGAACCTGTATCTCTTGCATCTCCTACAAGAAAGAGGTGGGTGGATTGTTTACCACTAACACCTTCCTTAAGCCCTCCCCCAAATCAACTAATACAAGCCCAGCCTATGACTCTTTCTTTAGTTCAGTTCAGTCCACTGGTCGTGTCCGACTCTCTGCGACCCCATGGACTACAGCACGCCACTCCTCCCTGTTCATCACCAACTCCCAGAGTTTACTTGAACTCATGTCTGTTGAGTCAGTGATACCATCCAACCATCTTATCCTCTGTCATCCCCTTCTCCTCCTACGTCCAATCTTTCCCAGCAACAGGGTCTTTTGAAATGTGTTAGTTCTTCATATCAGGTGGCCAAAGTATTGGAGTTTCAGCTTAGCATGAGTCCTTCCAATGAATGTTCAGGACTGATCTCCTTTAGGATGGACTGGTTGGATCTTGCAGTCCAAGGGACTCTCAAGAGTCTTCCCCAACACCACAGTTCAAAAGCATCAATTCTTCAGCTCTCAGCTTTCTTTACATTCCAACTCTCACATCCATACCTGACTATTGGAAAAACCATAGCTTTGACTAGACCAACCTTTGTTGGCAAAGTAATGTCTCTGCTTTTGAATATGCTATCTAGGTTGGTCACAACTTTTCTTCCAGGGAGTAAATGTCTTTTAATTTCATGGCTGCAGTCACCATCTGCAGTGATTTTGGAGCCTAAAAAGATAAAGTCTCTCACTGTTTCCACTGTTTGCCCATCTATTTGCCATGAAATGATGGGACCAGATGCCATGATCTTCGTTTTCTGAATGTTGAGCTTTAAGCCAACTTTTTCACTGTCGTCTTTCATTTTCATCAAGAGGCTCTTTAGTTCTTCTTCACTTTCTGCCAAAAGGATGGTGTCATCTGCGTATCTGAGGTTATTGATATTTCTCCCAGCAATCTTGATTCCAGCTTGTGTTTCATCTAGCCCAGTGTTTCTCATGATGTACTCTGCATATAAGTTAAATAAGCACAGTGACAATATACGGCCTTGATGTACTCCTTTTCCTATTTGGAACCAGTCTGTTGTTCCATGTCCAGTTCTAACTGTTGCTTCCTGATCTGCACACAGGTTTCTCAAGAGACAGGTCAGGTGGTCTGGTGTTCACATCTCTTGAAGAATTTTCCACAATTTATTGTGATCCATACAGTCAAAGGCTTTGGCATAGTCAATAAAGCAGAAATAGATGTTTTTCTGGAACTCTCTTGTTTTTTCAGTGATCCAGCGGATGTTGGCAATTTGATCTCTGGTTCCTCTGCCTTTTCTAAAACCAGCTTGAACATCTGGAAGTTCCTGGTTCACGTACTGTTGAATTTTGGCTTGGAGAATTTTGACTAGCATGTGAGATGAATGCAAATGTGCGGTAGTTTGAGCATTCTTTGGCATTGTCTTTCTTTGGAATTGGAATGAAAACTGACCTTTTCCAGTCCTGTGGCTACTGCTGAGTTTTCCAAATTTGCTGGCATATTGAGTGCAGCACTTTCACAGCATCATCTTTCAGGATTTGAAATAGCTCCACTGGAATTCCATCACCTCCACTAGCTTTGCTCATAGTGATGTTTTCTAAGGCCCACTTGACTTCACATTCCAGGATGTCTGGCTCTAGGTGAGTGATTACACTGTCGTGATTATCTGGGTTGTGAATTCTTTCTTGTACAGTTCTTCTGTGTATTCTTGCCACCTCTTATTATCATCTTCGTCTGTTAGGTCCATAACATTTCTGTCCTTTATTGAACCCATCTTTGCATGAAATGGTCCCTTGGTATCTCTGATTTCTTGAAGACATCTCTAGTCTTTCCCATTCTGTTGTTTTCCTCTATTTCTTTGCACTGATCATTGAGGAAGGCTTTCTTACCTCTCCTTGCTATTCTTTGGAACTCTGCATTCAGATGGGTATATCTTTGCTTTTCTCCTTTGCTTTTCACTTCTCTTCTTTTCACAGCTATTTGTAAGGCCTCCTCAGACAGCCGTTTTACTGTTTTGCCATCTTTTTCTTGGGTGCGGTCTTGCTTCCTATCTCCTGTACATCGTCACGAACCTCTGTCCATAGTTCATCAGGCATTCTGTTTATCAGATCTAGTCCCTTAAATCTATTTCTTACTTCCACTGTATAATTGTTAACACCTTCTTAATAAGATACTCCAGAGTTCTCCATGGTGGCTTTGACATCCCTCAATTTGATGAGTAATAAACCCAGTTAGTTTAACTATAGTAATGTGCCTGGTGTTCTTTGGAGGGTATTACCAGAAGAATGCTTGCTAGTATTTTTGACTCTTCGATTTAGTATTTGAGATGTTATACTCTAATCAGGTTAGACAGCAGGGCAAAATTAGAGATAATTAAACATGTACTTATATCTGCTAAATTTTATATTTTAACTATGGCATCTTTAAAAAAATATTTACTTATTTATTTATTTATTTTGGCTGCGTCTTGTCTTAGGGGCATGTGAACTCTTAGTTAGTTTCAGCAAGTGGAATCTAATTTCCTGACCAGAGACTGAACCTGAGCCTCCTGCATTGGGAGGGCTGAGTCTTAGCCACTGGACACCAAGGAAGTCCCAGCTAAGGTATTGATACGTTTTATACTCACTACCACTGCTTAGAAATGTTTATTGCTATGATAGCTGTTCAGTGAAATCAGTTCTAGAATTTATAATTGATGTTATAGTAATAAAGAGAAATCCACTTATTTATAAATTCAAGGTCTGGTTAGAATTAAGAAATGAGCATGTTAAACTGATAATTATTAACAGACCTTAATTAACTCTTTAACAGAGTGAAAGAGACCTGCTAAACGGTTTTTGTTTTTAGATTTAAAGACATTTCTGCTTAAATTCTTTATAAAATCTTATGGCAAATTATATTATTATGTATGTATTCTCCCATCATTATTTTTTATTTTTTTCAGACATAAAATACTTAAGAAAACTAGGAGGTTTTAAAAAGTGACTTTTTCACTTGAAACTACTGTTTGCTGTTGAACTGTTCTGAATTTTTATTAGGAAAAGCTCTTTTGTGAAAAACTGCACATAACTCTTCTTGGTTTGCAATATATTTTGCTAAGGCCACATTTTAAAATCAGTGTTCTTTTTGGAAGTAAATAATAAAATGAAGTTCACATTATGTACTACTTAACTAAAGTAATATAAATTTCAACATACTTCTTTTAGGTAAAACTTGCTTTTCTACATTTCTTCAAATTATTATTGTCCTCCAAACATTAAGGGCTTCCCTGGTGGCTCAGCTGGTAAAGAATCTGCCTGCAATGGGGAGACCTGGGTTTGACCCCTGGGTTGGGAAGATCCCCTGGAGAAGGGAAAAGCTACTCACTCAGAATTCCATGGACTGGAGAATTCCATGGACTGTACAGTGCGTGGGGTTGCAGAGTTGGACACGACTGAATGACTTTCACTTTCCAAACATTAAATTTTGTGGATGCCTTTTTGGTTAGCTCTCTTGCATTTAATATTGTTTACTACTTTTTTTTCTCATTTTTTTTCTTCTGTAAATTACGTTGACTGGGTTTTGCCTTGTATCCTCTTTTAATTATTCCTTCTTTGTACTCCCCACCCCAACACCCCAGCTTCAATTCTTCTGTTACTACCTCAAATGAACATTCCTATCATTTAGTTCTGGATCATCTTTTGTACCTGTCTGCCTTAATTTTCCAGATCTTCAACTATTGTCTTTAAAGTTTTAACTTTTAAACAAAGATTTCTAATGTGGTCCTCTTGAATCTGTTGGAAATTTCCATCAGCTAGTTGGTCATCATCAGTGGCTAACTGTAACTTAACACAGTGAAACCAAACCTTGCCAAACTACCCAGCTTCTTCTGACTTATTTCTGTCCAGGAGTCTATTAATGTTTAGTTTCCAGGACTTAAAACTTCAGTTATCACTGGCTCCTTTCTTGCCACACATTGAATTAGTCATTAATTTTTGTGGATTTTTTTCAAGGATTTATTTAAAAATAAATTAGTTTCAGTGAGAAAAAGATAGTTTTTTCAAAAACTGGTGCTGGAATTTATATCCAGATGCAGACAATTGAACATTGATGACCCTTACCTTAAACATTTGAAATGGATCATGGGTATAAGATGTAAGAAATAATACATGTAAGATAGGTGGTTGTAAAACTTCTAAAAGAAAACATCGTTGTTCAGTCACTAAGTCGTGTCCGACTCTTTATGACCCCATGAATTGCTGCACGCCAGGCTTCCCTGTTGCTTCTTGACCTGCATACAGATTTCTCAGGTGACAAGTAAGGTGGTCTGGTATTCCCATCTCTTTAAGAATATTCCATACTTTGTTGTGATCCACACAGTCAAAGGCTTTAGTATAGTCAGTGAAGCAGAGTAGTTGTTTTTTGGAATTCCTTTGGTTTTTCTATGATTCAGCATATATTGGCAATTTGGTTTCTCGTTTCTCTGCTTTTCCTAAATCTGGCTTGTACATCTGTAAAAGTTCTCCATTCACGTACTGTTGAAACCTAGCTTGAAGGATTTTGAGCATAATCTTTCTAACATGTGAAATGAGTGCAGTTGTAAAGTAATTTGAACATTCTTTGGTATTGCCTTTCTTTGGGGTCAGAGTGAAGACTGACCTTTCCAGTCCTGTGGCCATTCTGATTTTTCCAAATTTGCTGGTATTATGAGTGCTGGCATACTGAGTGCAGCACTTTAACAGCATCATCATTTAGGATTTGGAAACATAGAAGAAAATATTAGGTTAGGCAAAAGTTTTTTACATATGATGCAAAAGGTACAAACAATTGATTAAAAATTGGTGATAGATAAATTAGACTTCATAAAATTTAAAAACGTTTGCTGGTTGGAAGACATCACTGCACGTGTTTATAGCTGCTTTATTTATAATTGTTAAAATCTGAAAGCAGCCATGCTAGCCTTCAGTGTGGGGTGAAGGAATGGATAAAACTGTGGTACATCCTGACACTGGAATACTTTTCAGTGCTATAAAGAAATGAGCTAAAAAGCCATAAAAAGACAATGAGAAACCATTTCCTTCTCCAACGCATGAAAGTGAAAAGTCAAAGTCAGGTCGCTCAGTCATGTCCAACTCTTCACGACCCCATGGACTGCAGCCTACCAGGCTCCTCCGTCCATGGGATTTCCCAGGCAAGAGTAGTGGAGTGGGGTGCCATTGCCTACTCCGATGAGAAACCTTAGTAGTATGTAATAGTAAGTGAAGGAAGCCAATCTGAATAGGCTACATACTGTGTGTTTACAACCATATGACATTCTGGAAAAGGCAGAACTATGGAGACAGTAAAAAGATCAGCGATTGACAGTGGCTGGAGGGGAGGGAGAAATGAAAAGGTGGAATACAGAGTACTTTTAGGGCAGTGAAACTACTCTGTATGATACAGTAAAGGTAGATCCATATCATTATACATGTGTCCAGACCCATAGAATGCACAGCACCAAGAATGAACCCTGATATAAACTATGAACTGAAAGTGATATTATGTGTCAGTATAGATTCATCAGTTGTAACTTGTGCCATTCTGGTAGCAGATATTGATAATGGATGAGAGACTACATGAGTCAGGGCAGAAGATAGAAGGGAAACCTGTACCTTATGCTCCATTTTGCTGTGAACCTAAAACTGCTGTAAAAAATAAAGTATTAAAAAAAGACATTAAGAAAATTTGAAAACAAACTGTGGACTGGGAGGAAATATTTACAAAACGTGTTCGATGAAGGACTTGTATCTAGCTTATATAAAAGTATTTTTTGTTTGTTTCTTGCATCTCAGTAAAAAAAAATTTCATTTTAAAAATGGGCCCGAAGATTTGAAGACTTTGGGCCAATGGTTATTTATATGGATATGCGAATAAGGATGTGAAAAGATGTTCAACATCATAGTCATTAGAGAAATGCAAATTGAAGCCACAATGAGAAACTTTAACATACCCACTAGTGAAGTGAAAGTTGCTCAGTCGTGTGCGACTCTTTGTGATCCCATGGACTATACAGTCCATGCAGTTATCCAGGTCAGAATACTGGAGTGGGTAGCTGTTCCCTTCTTTAGGGGATCTTCCCAACCCAGGGATCGAACCTGGGTCTCTTGCATTTCAGGCAGATTCTTTACCTGCTGAGCCACCAGGGGAGCCCAACATACCCACTAGAATGACTGTTGAAAAGACTGAATGTACCAAGCGTTAGCGAGGATGTATAGCAATTGCAACTCTCATACACTGCTGGTTGGAATGAGGGGAACAGTTTCTCAAAATGTTAAAGCAGAGTTACAGATGACTCAGCAATTCCGCTCCTAGGTATTTATAGAACAGAGTTGAAAACGCATAGAAACCTCTATACAGATATTCATAGCAGCGTTATTCTTAAGCTTTCAAATGGAAACAACTCAAATGTCTACCAAGGTATGAATAGATAAAAAACATTTCCATATAATTGGATGCTATCTGCTTGCCATGTAGGAGACACCGGAGACGTGGGTTCGATCCCTGGGTTGGGAAGATCCCCTGGAGGAGGAAATGGCAACCCACTCCAGTGTTCTTGCCTAAGAAATCCCATGGACAGAGGAGTTTGGCAGGCCACACAGTTCAAAGGGTTGCAGAGAGTTGGACCCAACTGAGTGAACACACACAGTAGTAAAAAACAACTACTTACTGATAGATGCAACTATAAGGATGAATCTTGGAAACATTACATTAAGTGAAAGAAACCATATAAAAAAGACATCTATATGAAATTTCAAGATTAGGGAAAATTAGACAGAAAACAAATCTTTGATGCCCAAGTCAGGGGTGGGAGTGAGGATAGACTGCAAACGGGCATGAGAGAACTTGTTTGGGGTTAGGGAAGCATTATAAAGTATGACTGTGGTGGTAGTTGTACTACTGTGTGAATTTACTAAAACTTCTGCTCACTTAAATCAGTGAGTTGTGTGGCATGTAAGTTATTCCTCAAGAAAACCAACAACTTTGGATTTAAAAAATCCAGGACTTACAGAAAAAAAAAAAAACATTGCATGAAGTCTTACAATAAACTGAAAAATAAATCAGTGGCAACTGATAAATATATATGCAGGGAGTGATGAAATTGGAAAATTAGCATTTTGCAGGCATCAGGAATCAGAGATTAGATCAATGAAGAATCACCAGTTGATGCTAAATCTTGGAAATTTTGTTTAGGAGCAGAATATTTACATGGTGTAAAAATACCATTTTATAGACTGCCTATTACTTACAAGGAAACAGTAGTGCAGAGATCAGTCTTGACCACCATGTGATAAAAAGTAACATCACTAGTAAAGAGCAGGTGAACGTCTGTCTGTCATTGTTGACACCTTTAGGACACATCAGTTCAGTTTAGTTCAGTCGCTCAGTCGTGTCCGACTCTTTGCGACCCCATGAATTGCAGCACCCCAGGCCTCCCTGTCCATCACCAATTCCACGAGTTCCCTCAAACTCAGGTTCATCGAGTCGGTGATGCTATCCAGCCATCTTGTCCTCTGTCATCCCCTTCTCCTCCTGCCCCCAATCCCTCCCAGCATCAGAGTCTTTTCCAATGAGTCAACTCTTCACATGAGATGGCCAAAGTACTGGAGTTTCAGCTTTAGCATCATTCCTTCCAAAGAAATCCCAGGGCTGATCTCCTTCAGAATGGACTGGTTGGATCTCCTCGTAGTCCAGGGGACTCTCAAGAGTCTTCTCCAACACCAGAGTTCAAAAGCATCAATTCTTCGGCGCTCAGCCTTCTTCACAGTCCAACTCTCACATCCATACATGACCACTGGAAAAACCATAGCCTTGACTAGATGGACCTTTGTTGGCAAAGTAATGTCTCTGCTTTTGAATATGCTGTCTAGATTGGTCATAACTTTTCTTCCAAGGAGTGAGTGTCTTTTAATTTCATGGCTGCAGTCACCATATGCAGTGATTTTGGAGCCCCAAAAATAAAGTCTGACACTGTTTCCCCATCTGTTTCCCATGAAGTGATGGGGCCAGATGCCATGATCTTCGTTTTCTGAATGTTGAGCTTTAGGCCAACTTTTTCACTCTCCTCTTTCACTTTCATCAAGAGGCCCTTTAGTTTTCCTTCACTTTCTGCCATAAGGGTGGTGTCATCTGCATATCTGAGGTTATTGATATTTCTCCCGGCAATCTTGATTCCAGCTTGTGCTTTTTCCAGCCCAGCGTTTCTCATGATGTACTCTGCATAAAAGTTAAAGAAGCAGGGTGACAATATACAGCCTTGACATACTCCTTTTCCTATTTGGAACCAGTCTGTTGTTCCATGTCCAGTTCTAACTGTTGCTTCCTGACTTGCATATAGGTTTCTCATAGAGGCAGGTTAGGTGGTCTGGTATTCCCATCTCTTTCAGAATTTTCCACAGTTTATTGTGATCCATACAGTCAAAGGCTTTGGCATAGTCAATAAAGCAGAAATAGATGTTTTTCTGGAACTCTCTCACTTTTTCGATGATCCAGCAGATGTTGGCAATTTGATCTCTGGTTCCTCTGCCTTTTCTAAAACCAGCTTGAACATCTGGAAGTTCACGATTCACGTATTGCTGAAGCCTGGCTTGGAGAATTTTGAGCATTACTTGACTATCATGTGAGATGAGTGCAATTGTGCAGTCGTTTGAGCATTCTTTTGCATTTCCTTTCTTTGGAATTGGAATGAAAACTGACCTTTTCCAGTCCTGTGGCCACTGCTGAGTTTTCCAAATTTGCTGGCATATTGAGTGCAGCACTTTCACAGCATCATCTTTTAGGATTTGAAAGAGCTCAACTGGAATTCCATCACCTCCACTAGCTAGAATGTGGAGCAGATACAGCCTTCATAACCTGCTAGTGGGTATGTAAGTTGGTATAACAACTTTGGATTACAGCTTTGTATTGTCTACTAAAATTGAAGCTACACATGCTCTACGATCTAGAATCCTTACTCCCAGGTATATATCCAAGAGAAATGTGGGTACACATTCTCGCTGTTTGTCGCACTGTTGTGCATAATACCCCCAAACCAACAGAGCTCCAATGTCCATTACAAGTAGAAGCTGATAAATTAATTATAACAATAAAAATATTAGAATTAATTTATCTGCTTCTGCTTGTAATGGACGTTTCACCTATGTAATATTCTTTCTGATGATGCATAACCTGAATTTAGTCACAAAGAAACATTAGGCAAACTCCAAATAAGGACTGTTCTGTTAAAAGAGTAGTTGGTGGGTGGGCTGTATTACAAAATATTAGTGTCATAAATGACAGTAAGGTTGTAGAAATGTTGCAAAGTGATGAGTAAAGAGACATAACAGTGAAATGGTATACCTAACCTAGACTGGATCCTAGATGGAAGAGAGAGAAAAATAATGGTGTAGAGGGTAGTATTAGATCAGGTGACAATGTTGGAACATGGACAATAGATTAAAAAATGTTACTGAAGTTGAAAAGTATGTTGAGATTATGTAAGAAAATAATTCTTAATACACACTGAAATGTTTAGGGGTAAAGAGCACTGATATATGTAATTCATGCTGTAAATAACTTTAGAAAAAATTGTGGAAAGAGGACAAACTTGTGTGCATAAAGGTAAAGCAAGAGGTACAAAATCTTAAGCAACAGAGAATGGATAAATAATATACAGGTATTCTCTGTACTATTTCTGTTGTAACTTTTTTTGTAAGTCAGAATTATCTCTAAATGGTTAAAGTAAATTTTAATAAAAGTGTTTTGATTTAAGGTTCAAAGGTTTTCTTTTTTTCTGATGTGGTGGTGGTAGTTGTTCATTTTCCTTTTCTGATATTTTAAATACGTTGTAGGTTTTGGGGGGAGTTGAGATTGAAAGTTGGTAGGCAAATTTCATTCAAGCTTGTTTGATGTCCTCAATTTGATAATTGACACTGAGTACTAAATGTAGACTAAACCTGCATGTTAATAGCCTAAAGATATTCTGATATGGCTATGCTCACTGAAGGGTTTTTTAATATTTAGACTATGATCTTTTTTAAAAGATAATTTTATTCATTTTTGGCTGTGCTGAGTCTTCTTCATTGCTGTGCAGGCTTTTCTCTAGTTGCAGAGAGGGGGGCTGCTCTTTAGTTCAGGTGCTTGGGCTTCTCATTGTGGTGGCTTCTCTTGTTGTGGAGCATGGGTTCTAGGGTGCATGGCCTTGTTAGCTGTGGCTCCCAGGCTCTAGAGCACAGGCTCAGTAGTTGTACATAGGCTTAGTTACTCCAGGCCATGTGAGATCTTCCCATATCAGGGATCAAACCCATGGCTCCTACCTTGGCAGTCGGATTCTTTATAACTAGGCCACCAGGGAAGCCCTAAAAATTTATTAAATTTTTTTTTCCTTTTAGTATCTTCAAAATGGCTGATAATTTGGATGAATTTATTGAAGAGCGAAAAGCCAAATTGGCCAGAGACAAAGCAGAATTGGAAAGTGAACCACCATACATGGAAATGAAGGTAAAGATAATAATTTTCTTCTGACGTGTTTCATTAAATTGTCTCTGAAGATTACCTTCTTTAAATGCAAAATATCTTCTCCTGGGAGTGAGAAACTTCTGTTTCAGTTTAGTTTATCTGTGCTATCATTCTAAGTCTGAGACCCTGAACCTGGATAAGATTTCAGTAATTTTGAATGCAATTTTTCTTCTGTGGTGTATTGTACCTCACAGTTTCTTTTCCTCTCTTATTAGAGTTTTACTTAATAATTTATGTGCTTCCTAACATGATTAGGAGACTAGTTCTAATGCAAGGAACTTTCAGAATATAAACAGAATAGATGTAAAAGCAATTTCTTACACTCTTTGTGAAAAGGTTCATTTTTTTTAATGAATCAGTATCTTAAACATTTTTGAAATCTACAAAAATGAGTTTATAAGGATAGTTTCTTCTGTGTATTTACTTTTCAGAATATAAATCTGTTAAAATGTTTCTGAAAGCAGTGTCTGAAAAAGCTTTCTTAAAACTTTTCTAGCTTTGATAGTTATTGAGGCTGCTGGGTACTGTGCTGGGCTCAGAGAATATAGCCATGGTCTAGACAGATGTGGTGCTTTTTCCCGTAGGCTCAGTGTGTGTAATAAGAAACAGGATGTATGTTAATCTGTGCCATATGGGTCATCTTAATTAGAGGAATCGGATATAATGACTTGCCCAAGACAGTCTTGCTTTTCTTGTTGTCCCAGTGTCTCATATGGTTTAGCATTTGCCCTGGACAAAGGTATCCTGGTGGAAATGATAAATAACATGGACACCATAATTATAAAATAATTTTATTCATATAGCTAACATTTATTGTGTGCTAACTATGGATGAGGCATAAAGTCTTTAGCGGTTACACTGATACTTTTCATCATGAATCAATGAGATAAGTACTGTTGTCATTTTCCAAATGAGTAAACTGGTACATAGTGACGTTAAGTATGAGACTTAGGTGATAGAATAGTAGAACTAGGCTTTAACCCCTGGCAACCCGAATCCAGTGTTTATTCTCTTAACTATCTTTCCTTCCATAGTACCTGCCATGTACAAGGAGCTGTGCCAAGGACTTTACGTGTATGATAGCATTTAATCATAAAATCTCGGTGAAGTAGGCAGAATTTTTGTTTATTTTGCAGATTCCAAAAATGAGGCTTAAGGGGTTAAGTAAATCGTCCAGGCACGTACAGGATTGGATTCATGTGTCCAGCTCCACATTTTATGCCCTAAACCATTCTCCAGTACTCAGGACTGACAGGTTTAGGAGGGAGTTATTAGATATCTTTAAATATAGCTTTATTATGATTTCTACCCACTCCAGTGTTCTTGCCTGGAGAATCGCAGGGACGGCTGAGCCTGGTGGGCTGCCGTCTAGGGGGTTGCACAGAGTCGGGACACGACTGAAGTGACTTAGCAGCAGCATTATGATTTCTAATACTGTAGCAAATAGATAATAATCTTCAAGTCTTAGGTCAAGTGTCACCTACTCAGTCAGGCCTTGCAGTTCCTCTGTTACCATTTCTGGGCCTCCTTACACTTGTTCTTTTTTTTTTTTTCTGTTTCTCCTCTGTATCACTCACTGCATATAACATAATCTAATTGTGTGTTGTGTTTATTGTTTGTCATCACAGTAGTTTATAAGCTCTGTGATGGCAGAGATCCTTTAGTATTTCTTCACTTACCTGTTTTTGATGCCTAGGACAATATCTGGTGGGAACTCAGTGAATATTTGTTGATAAGTCAGTGACCTAAATAATAGAACATTGCAGCACTAATAAATACCTTTGAGTAATTCCTCAAACCTTACACTTAAATTTCATTTTAAAAATACTGAAATTAATTGTACATTTTTGGAATTTTTTTTTTCCCCCACTGCTTTTGTAAATATTATGTCTCTTTCAGGGAAAAGCATCAGAGAAGCTTTCTGAAAACAGTAAAATATTAATCTCCATGGCTAAGGAAAACATACCACCAAACAGTCAACAGACAAGGGGTTCTTTAGGTATGTCTTTAGGTGTGCTAAACTGAATTTAAGATATTCTTAGCAGGCTGTTATGAAGGAGCTTTGTCTTGTCAGAAAAAAAGACAATTTTTGAATCCTAGTAACTCCTTCCTGTCTGGAATCTTGTATGTGACAGTGTGGTCTACATATGAAATATAATGTATACTGAGAAACTTGTTCTCATTGTAACTGTTATTGTCTTGGTTATGATTTATAGAAATCATAGCAATAAGTATGTATCATAATTGAAAATTTTGAATGGAATTTGTGTGAGAAAGTGTGTTAATTGTTGAATAATAATGGTGGACTTGCTTTTATTTAAAAATCAAAGAACTATGCTTAAAAGATAGAAAACATTACTGATGACTATTTTGAAATTATAAATAAGTTAATATTTAGGTATATTGAGTCTTTGATTATGGTTTGGTGTGAAAATATTTGGGATACTACCTCATTTTAGCTTTTCGGTAGGTGTATTTTTTCTTTTAAGAAAATACATGAATATTTAAAAATTACCTTGTGAATTACTGATGATAACTGAACCTTTTTCACATTAAAGAAGTCAAATATGATTAATCCATTTGGTTAAAGCATTATTCTCATGTGAATGACTTTTCATGGTCATGAGTATACTCCTAAGTTGTCAGTTGCTTTGCATTTGTATTCTGCTAGGAGTACATGGGGATGTTGGCCAAAAGACTGCTGAATAGTTTAGTGGGCTCTATCTCTACTAGAAAAACAGCTCAAAATGAATGCCATACTTTTAGTATCATATATATGGAAAACCTTTTCCATTCTGAGTCTGTTACAAATTATTGGCTAATATACAGCTTTTGAGGAGAAAGCAATGCACCCCACTCCAGTAGTCTTGACTGGAAAATCCCATGGACAGAGGAGCCAGCCTACCAGTAGGCTGTAGTCCATGGGGTCGTTAAGTGTTGGACATGACTAAGCGACTTTCACTTTTCACTTTCATGCATTGGAGGAGGAAATGGCAACCCACTCCAGTGTTCTTGCCTGGAGAATCCCAGGGACAGGGGAGCCTGGTGGGCTGCCATCTATGGGGCTGCACAGGGTCGGACATGACTGAAGCGACTTAGCAGCAGCATATAGCTTTTGAAGGAGGAAATAACAACCCACTCCAGTATTCTTGCCTGGGAAAATCCCATGGACAGAGGAGCCTGGCGGGCTATATAGCTCATGGTGTTGCAGAGAGTCAGACATGACTGAGCACGCACGCATGCCTGCAGCTTTAGTGAACTAAGTATTATATTTTGGTTAAGTGCCTTAATCTCTAAGACACTTAGTTTCTTTATAACATAAAGAGGTTTAGATTATCTTCTAGCCCTAAATTTTTATGAATTGAAAATTTAATTATTCTGAGAGATAGTGTTTTTAAAGTTTGATAGTAGATTCTCTCAAGCACTAAGGTGAATCACTGACTTTCTGGAGTTATGAGTTGCTTTGGAATGTGGCTGTCATGCCTTTGCAACCTGGCATCAATTATTTAAGCTCTTTGTTTCCTCATCTTAAGAATTGTGTCTATCTTAAAAGGTTATTGTAGCAGTGGTTGAATATGTATGAAAAGATGATTGGCCTATTATTGATGGACAATAAATATTAATTTTCATGACTTTTTACATTTTTAAACTAGGTTTTTTATTTTTAAGAACTATATTAAAACTTATTCTTTATTACATTCACAAATCATGTAGAGTTTAAAGTCCAACTTAACAGATAATGACTTCTCCCTCTTCCTTAACTGGTATCCCTTATTCATTCACAGGGCTTTATTTAACATTAGTGTGCTCATTACTCCTTAATCTCTATCCTAATTCCAGTTTCTTTGGTGAGCTCCGGACCCATATATCTGATGTTTTAGTGACATCTGTACTTGGATGTCTTGGACTCAGAATCAACATGTACAAAATTAACTGTACTCCTCTCAAACTTCAGTGAGCTGGTTTTGTGGTCATCTTTGACACCTTTTTTCCTTTTTGTATCCCACAGTGAATAATTACATAGTTCATATATTCTAACATCTAAACCTTAAATAAGTTGACTTTTCTCTAATTCCATAGAGATCATTTTATATAGGCGTCCATTGGCTTTCACTTAGATTTTTTTTCTAGTGTTCTTTTTGTTGTACCATCTAGCCTTCTCTATTAAGTCTCTGCACTGCCAGTTGATGTCTTCCCCCAAACCGAATCTGATCATGTTAGTCTCTATTTCAAACCCTTCAATGGCTTCTTATTTCTGTTATGGTGATTTTACTCTTTTATTACCCTTACCAGATTGTGTTGGCCATTCCTACCTTATAGTCCTGTGACATTGGCTCTCCCCCTGAAGAACAGTTTTGAACTTGTTCAGCTCTCTGTTTTACCTCAATAGCACCCCAGCTTTTCTGCCATTGTATGTTCATTGCCTAACACAGTGTCTGGCACTTTGGTGTTTAGAAAAGATATTTCGAATGAATGAAGGTCCCATGGCAAAAATAAGCAATTTTGTTAGGTGTGTAGAATTTAATTTTCATGGATTTTTTAAATTGCCAACTGGAGTATAATTATTTTTGATGTACATTGAATCTTTCTAAAGAATAATAATTTGATTTTGTAGCTTTGATCATTCAGTTACTGATTTCTTGCCTGAATAATTGTGGTCTTAAGATTAGGCCAAATACTTAATTTTTGATGTTAGGAAAAATGTAAAGTAACTTGGCAACAGTTTTCCATAAGTGATTTGAGGAATTATAAAACAAAGTGGTCTAAAATTTATACATTGAATTAAGCTCAGTGACACCATACTTTGAATGAGTAATTAAGCATAGTATATCAGTGATAGGTAAATTAGCAATATTTGTTTTAGCCAACGAAGACAGCCTATTAATAGCTCATTGTACAGTTGTCATGTACCACTACATTTTTATGATTATGTAAATTCATTTCTGTTAGATGATGATATTCCTGGATAATGCTTATCCATGTAGCTCCTTCTTCCACCATTTATACCTCTGACCAAAGGTTTTGAGGAGTGTTAAGACTTCTGCAAGTCTTAATCTACAAGACTTCTCTTACTTCAAATACCAGGTGCAAGTGTGGAGTTCACGGGCCATCCTTGCTTCAGATGAACTGTTTCTACCACCTCTTCAAGTTTGATAACTCACTAGATGACTCCCAGAGCTCAGGAAAGTGCTGTACTTATCATTACAGGTTTATTATAGCAAAAGGATACAGATCAGCCAGCCAAAGGAAGAGACACACAGGGCCTGGTCTGGGAGGGTCCAAATGTGAAGCTTCCATCAGCTTCAGGGATGTGTTACCCTCCTAGCACATCAGTAGGTGACAGTATAGAGTATTGCCACCTAGGATGCTCACCCGAGCTTTGGTGTCTAGAATTTTTACAGGGGTTTCATTGTATAAGCGTGAATGATTTTGTCACTGTCCATGTGGCTCATTCTCTCCAGACCTCCTACTTTCCTGGTCAGGCTGATGTCACATGGGTCAAAGGGCCAACCCTCCAACTACATGTTTGATCTTTTTGGTGTGAACAGTCCCCATCTGTATTATCTCTTTAGCTTAAACCATCTAGGGACTCATTGTGAGTCACCTTATTAGTATCAACTTAGGGGTTTGTTCTGGGGACCTGTCATGAGTAACATATGATCTCATGACTCAGAAGATTCCAAGAATTTAGAAGTTACCTTCCAGAGACAGAGGCTAGCTAGATTCTTATACACAGCATGTGCATGGCTTAGTTGATATATGCTGATGAAATGGTGTCATTGATAAGGAGTTTATTAGAATTACTTAGATTTAATGAAATTATGAGAAAATCGGCTAAAAACAATCTGTAAAAGCAAATGCTGTTTTCCATCTCCCTAAACCATTTCTAGGCATAATACTTGTTATTATTTTATTTAAAAATCCTAAACCTTTCTGACCAGCTCATTTTCATGTTTCATAAGCATTATTGATGAGAAATGCTTCCTTTAATCTTTTAAATTTAGTTCTGTCATACCTCAGTCAAAGATCATCCCCTCATTCTTTCTCTTCTTTAGAGCAGTTGAACATTTCCCCTTAGATTGGTTGAGGATTATTCTTTTCATTTTGATGTTTTATATCCTGGAAGACATTTTTAACAAATGAAATAATATAGTAAATACTTTCAACATTTTTTTAATACGTGTGTATTTTGACTCTACATCCATAGATTTTGTACTGATTTTAAAGTGTAGTTCCTGGCTCAGTGATAAGGATGAGAGCATTGCTGTATTTAAGATTTTTTTCCCAGCTGTGTTTTTCATTAAAGATATAAAGGAAAACGTGCACATGGAAAAAAAAAAAAACGACACAGAAGTATATAGCATGAGAATTGATGATCCTCCTAACCTTGTCCTCTAGTTATTTAGCAGTTTCTTGTATATGGTTTCATGACTAGACTGCACACATGTGTATAACCCTCTCTTCTTTTTCTGTATATGGTAGCATAAATCCTGTTGTGCATTTGAAGATACCACCATTTACAGTATAGGGGCATGACCATGACCTCCTGAGATTAAAAAGAACCTTACCGTTTGTTGACAGACCTGGAGCAGTTACTGTCTGCTGCTAGGGTTTCCACTGCAAACTGGCTGTTGGCTGCTGTCTGGAACTTAGCTTGTAAATAGTTTCTTACACTGATAAAAAGAATGGCTCATTGTGCCTAAACTTTATATAAACCATATGGTTTATGTAGAGTACCTGCTTTCTGTCTGTAGAGTCTGGAATTTCGGTACCTACTAGGCAGAGGGTGCCTGAGTGACCAGCTCCTATTAAAAACCCTGGGCACTGAGTAGGGAGCTTCCCTGGGAGATGACACTTCACGTGTGCTGTCACAGCTTGTTGTGCAGGAATTAGGCACATCCTGCATGATTCCACTGGGGAAGAGCTCTTGAAGTTTGAACCTAGTTTGCCCTGGACAGTGCTGCATTCCTTTGCTAGTTTTGCCTTGTGTCCTCTCGGGGTAGTAAACCACAATTGTGAGTGCAATGGCTTCTGCAGTCTGTGAATCCTCCTGTTAAGTCACCAGACCCGGGGATGGCTTTGAAGACTCCCAACACATTCCTTTTCAGTCTTTATTTTTTCTGGTTCCTTTCTGTCTCCCTCACCTCTAAACTTTGGATATTCCAGAATCCATCCTTAATGTTTGCAGGCCCTAGGTGTTTTTTATCTGTCCACCATTTCTAGGCAATATCTCTCACTTATATCAAAGTGCCATTGATTTCAGGCTCCAGAATGTCCAAAATTTATTTTAGCTTTCATTCTTAGAAGTCAAGTAAATCTACAAGCAAAAAGTTTGCATATTATTGAAGTAAGAAAAAATTTTATTCCTGTTACTAGAAATCAGTATGATTCATTCTAAATACAGTTGTGCTTGTGGAAATTTGGAAAAGAATTGTAAGGAAGGAAAATTACATTGCTGCAATTTAAAATTAATATCAGAAAAGAAGCAACAGCAGAGTTTCATATTGCAGCGTCATTCTAGGATTTAAGCTAAAAAAAGATTTTCGATATTAGGCAAAAGAAAAGAAAATCATTTTTACTAATTTTTAGTAGTACTTTTGTCACTCCTTGTAGCATATGTGGTCTTAGGTTTCTCTTATTCCAAGTTAAATTCCAAACATTCTGCCTCTTTGGTGTAGTTTGTACAAGTCAAATGGGTCCTTGGTAATAATGTCTTTTAGCTGAAGTTCTCCTCAAAGTATTTATTTGCATCTCTTGATAAGTCATTTGCTTATGGAAAGGCTTAGTATTATTTCCTATAATTTGTCCTTTGATTATTTTGACATAATACTTGTTGATAGTAATATAATAATGAAAAGAAGAAACTAAGTGTTCCATAGTAATCTGTAAAATATTTACTATGAGTGCTATTTAGAAAATAAAAACTAATTTTAAAAAGGTTACACACTGTAGTTTTAAATATTTAACCCATACCCACTATGGAAACCAGATACTTTTAATTGCTCTAGCTCTGAAGCATAGTGTTAACTTAGAGTCAGTCACTGATGTTGTATTTGGTGAAGTGACATCACTTCAACTGACCCTAAGGTGACACTGATGCTTTACTTGCCCCTGGAACAATCAGAAGACAACTGCCCTGCAAAAGTAAGTCTCACCATATTTCTCAGTTCATTAAGTCAGTTAGGATCCCGTCGTTAATACTTAAAGTGCACAGAATATTTAAATTGTTCTATACAGTTCTTAATTTTATGTCTATGACTTACCTCTGATATTGTAAAATATTGGTACCAGATAACAAAAATAATTAAAAAGTATTTTCTGTTGACTGAATGTTTAGTTAATAAAATTTTAAATAATTCTGAAGGCATTATGTATTCTCACTCATCTTTTAAGACAGTTATTACAAATACTATTTGAATCAATAGTGAAAAGCAGATACTCATGATAAATTTCATATGAATAGTAATTATAGATGAAAATGAACCATATTTTTCTTTATTTTCTTTCATATAAACCCACCAAGCAGAGCTGAAAATCAGCAGCAAAAGCCACCTTAAATACATGACTTAAAAAGCTGTAAGTTACTTGTTCTGCTGAGTAGGAAAGCTGAGCACATTGGGGGGCATCATCCTTATAGCATTGTTTTCTTTTCCTCCTTGACACAATAGTGCATCCATTGTGACCCTGTGTAACTAGAGACATGGAACTCTGGTTACTAGTCATTATGCTTACTATTTCTATGCAATCATACTCCTAAAAGCAGAGAGTAAATACTAAGAATAGTGTTTTTCTTCTTAATCTTTCTCTTACTCAAGAATTCATTTATATATTCATATACACATTTATTGTAAAGTTGAATAAAGCATGGACCATGCGTTTATGGATTTTATAGTTTAATTTCATGTCTGAAATTCCTTTCTGAATGTGAGAAGCAAACCATTTTTCTCTTTAGGCTTAAATTCTGTCTCTTTGAAAATAGGTTTTTAAATTTTCTTTGTGAGGAAAGAATGTCTTTCTCAGATGAGTTTATATGGAATGCTTTAGATTCTTCTGGAAGAGAATTGGGAGCATGAGTAAGAGGTGTCTTTAAGGAGTCCTCTGTCATACCCTCATCATTATGAAGAGAATTTGGGTTTTTATGGCAAAAAGGGGAATTTAGTATTACATAAAAATCAGTAGACATTCATTTATATTTAAAAGACTTTGGTTTTATTTTTGCTCCTGAAACATTTTAGTGATATAACAAAGCAGTGATATGACACAGTCATGAAAAGTTTCCATCATTTAGATGCATTATGAGGAATAAGGCAGAAAAAATGGTAATATCCTTGTTGGTGTATTACTTAGAGTCAGTTGTTTCATCTGTATTTCTTGTAGCTGACTTTGAGGAAAATTAATTTTGTTCAGAAATAATATTTTATACTTTAGTATTGCCTAGTAGGACTAAAAAAGCGAAAGAGGCTTCAGAAATTGAAACACTTACGTGCTATTGGTGCTTGACATAGTGTTTTAGTATTAAAAATATTTTTAAAATATATAATTTGATTTTAACTGTTTTATTAAGATATAATTTACATACCATAAAGTTTACCCATTTAAATTGTACAATTCAGTGGTCTTCAGTGTATTTACAAGTTGTGCAGCCATCGCTGTGGTCATCATCCCAAATTGTAATTCGATTTTTGAACTCTTGCATAAGGAAGCCCTACTCAAAATGGAAGTTTTTCTTAGAGGACTAAGATTCTTTTTTTACAGTTTCCATTTGGAATGACAAAACTCTGGAAATGGGTAGTGGTAATGATTGCACATTTTGAATGTACTTAATACCAGTGAAGAAAATGGTTAAAATGTCTGTTTTACCACAATAAAAATTAATATCCATTTATATGAAATCAAAATTGGCAGCTTTAAAATTTTTTGGAAATTTCAGCCTAAACCATGCATGGCTGTTTTTTTCAGACATGTTATATTCAATATCCTGTGATAAACCATAATGGAAAGGAATATGAAAAACTCCCTGGGTTGGGAAGATCCCCTGGAGAAGGGAAAGGCTACCCACTCCAGTATTCTGGCCTAGAGAATTCCGTGGACTATACAGTCAATGGGGTCATAAAGAGTCGGACATGACTGAGCGACTTCACTTTCATTTTGACATGTATATGTGTAACTAAGTAACTTTGCTGTACAGCAGAAATTAGCACAACATTGTAAATCAGCTATACCTCAATTAAAAAATGATTATGATACATATTCTTTTATGTCAGAATACCACATTATTAATTTTCACAGACTGAAAGACACATATTAAAGTTGTTGTAGGTATTTTAAAAGAAATTTCAGCAGAATTAAATGAAGAAGTAAAGGTAATTGACTTTCCTTTGCTTTGGTTTTGCTGTCCTTCGAAAAGCGAGATGGCAGGGACTTCCCTGGCAGTCCAGTGGTTGAGACCTCACCTTTCAATCTAGGGGGTGTGGGAACAGATCCCTGTTTGGGGAGCTGGCATCCTGCAAGTCTTACAGCCAAAAAACCCAGAGATAGAGCAGAGACAATGTTGTAACAAGTTCAATTAAAGACTTTAAAAATGGTCCAGCTCAAAAAGAAAAGAAGAAAAGCACGATGCCAAATAGTGCAGAGCCATCTGTCTAAAGGGGGAAGAACTAAATATGACACACACACACCCACATAGTACTATGAAGACACCTTTTATAGATGTATAAAAAGCCTCTGGAAGAAGACACAGATACAGCAGTGTTGGTTGTTCTAGGCGGGAGAAGTGGGTGGGAGGGATATTTTCCATTGTTTGAACGTATTACCTATTGAAACATTTCAAATAAAAAATTTATTATCCTGATCCAAGTCTCAGAATCCACATGACTGTGTTCCTTCCTACTGTGCTTTGTTACAGGACATTGCATTCAAATTGAGATTGGGTTGCAATGAGCTACATTGCTTAAGAAGTTGTTTTCTTTCTAGGAATTGATTATGGATTAAGTTTACCACTTGGGGAAGACTATGAACAGAAGAAACATAAACTGAAAGAAGAACTGCGACAAGATTACAGACGCTATCTTACTCAGGTAATGAGTTCTCGTAACTCGTCTGGTTTTGTGCTTTAGAATTTACCTCCTGAATTTATTTTCATAAGATTTTTTAGTCATATACATTAATATTTACATTTTTAGGGGTATCTAGCAATGTACTGTAACGAAAGTTAAGTGATATTGATAGGGAAAAAAATGATTCTGAGAATTGGTGCCATGAAATAACAAAGACTCTTGACCTTTTAAGGAGGACAGTGGGTTCTAATTTTAAATGAAATTGTAAATTCTTGTTGTTCATGTTTTTTGTAGAGTAGTCATGGTATAAAATAGCCCAGCCTACTACTCTGTTCCCCTCAACCATGTATTAAAATGACATGTGGAGTTCTGGTTTCTAATTATTTTCTTAAGAACTAAGCTTATAAAACGTCATTCAGCATATTTCCTTAACCATCAGGTTTTGCTTTATGATTTAATCTATTTACTTAGTGGAACTCTTGTTTTAAGTATTTTTTGTTAAATTATATGATAACTAATTATTATAAGTTTTAAAATATAGTTTACTAGGTTATAAATGTATCTAAAACTGTCATCATGTTTCTAGTCATCCCAAGAGATTCTTTAGTTTCTTCCTACTTTGTAATGTTTATTCCACATGTATGAATCGTCTCTTACTTATTTTGATTTGACATAAAGAGAAAGGACTTTGAATACATTTTACCAATGGTTTGTTTCCCTTGACTTTAGGGTATTATGCAAGCAAAAAGAAAGGTAGGGTTGCCTGCAAAATGTTGTTCTTTACTGTTTTGTTTTAGATCTAGTGGCTTGTGATTATTTGCATATATGATATTGTTGTTCGCAAACTAATAAAAATAACTTCATTTGTGATTCAGAGACTTTTTAATGGCACCATTTTGGATCCTTGCTTTTAGCAAAATGACACTCTATACATCATATGTTTCCATTAGTACAATCAGGCATTCTTTTTGATTCCTGCTTTGCATTTGTTTTTGTTGCTTTCTTATGCATCTTTTAGAAATATTCTGCAGCTATTGTAAATTCATTTGTTCTCAGCATGCACGTTTTTGTTCTTCAAAATAATTAAAATTGTACTAGTTGCATTAAGATTAATAAAATGGCAGAATATTTAAGATATTCTAAGATATTTTTGAACTGTTTGTTGTCAGTCTGGATTACTTGATATTTTGGTTCCCAAACCTGTGGATTACATTTGCAAACTTAATTGGAAAATGAAGAAAACATTTTATAAAACTGTTTTTAAAATGAATCTCACACATCCATTTATCTTTCAGCCAACACTTTTTAAACACTTGTCATCGAGATGAATCTGGTATGAATTTTGTCTTCAAGGGGCTTAGAATCTAGTTGTAGAGATAACATTTATACAATTCAGACAGTGATAAATCTTAACAAGGCAGGTACTGTAATAATCAGGAAAAGCCTCCAGATTTTTGACTGATCTCCTTGCCCTAATTCTCAATCCATTCTCCATGCTACTTTCCAGCATGATCTTGTCCCTTACCAGTTGAAATCCTTGTGTCTCCTCTCTGCCTTCAGGGTAAAAATCCAAGTTGCTTACCATGACATGAGTAGTCTCTTCACAATCCAGCCTGCCTCCCTGGCCTTGGGCCTCATTGTCCTCTCCCCTTCCCTACCACTCATTGGCTGAGGTTTTCCTTTAGTATCTGCTACAGTCCGTGGGGCCGCAAGAGTTGGACAAAACTTGCGACTAAACCACCACCACTTTCACTTGTGGATTTTACATTATTTTATAGACACAACGTTTTTGAAAAAGAATGGCAATGGAAAGTATAAGAAGAAATTGCCTTTATGAAAGAGAAGAATCGAGGAGCACAAATCTTTAAATGTAAAGGGCTGTGAAGGAATTTTTGGTCTTAGATCATTAAGAATATAGTTGTGGTAGAGGAACAGTTGTTCCTTAATATGACAAAGACAATTTTTGGTTGACATCTGAGAAGGCGGGAGTGGAGAGGAAAGCAAGGGAAAAAGAAAATTATGTAGGATATGGGGAGGCGGCTGCCATGGTTCCTTGACCCCTGGAATATGTACAGTTACCAAGTCCCATTCTCTCTGGATTTCTTGTGGCTTCCAGACTTTTGCAAGAGTATTAACTTTAAAAAATGATCAAATCTTTTCTGCCAAGAAGAGCCACTTAAACAATTAACTGCTATCTTCTTTCTAGTCTTTAGAATAAAAAACACTTGGCCATCTAAACACAAAAAGAACATATTCTCAGAAGTTTTTAAACTGAGTCAGTAAATTGTTTCCAGCCCAGACCTCTCTCCTGAACCTCAGACTCTTGACATTTTCACTTAGAAATCTAGTGGGTATCTTGTGTTGAGCATGTCTAAAAAGGGAACTCCAGATTTCCAATCTTTTCGACTCCCATCCCCTAGAAGCCTGTAGGCTACCTATCAACTATTCTTGTCATTTTATTTATTTATTTTTTGGCCACAGCACTTACCATCTTCTAACATACTGTAGAATTACTCTTCATTGTGTTTATTATTTCCTGTCAGTTTCCCCTGCTGGAATGTGAACTTTGGGAAGGCAAAGATCTTTTGTTTTCTTCACTGATAAGTCCCAGGTGTATCAAACAGTGTAGACATATTGGGCACTCAGTAATTACTAAATGAATGAGTGAATGATTAAAGTTCAGCAAAGCTCACTGTGTCATCCTTATTATTAGTTTTTTTCGTTTTATTGAAAAGTACAGACATCATTCTGGGCCCATGTTTAGAGTGGGGCACGGCTTAATGAAGGAATAAGGATGCAGTATCTCTGTATGCTCAAAATTGGAACTCTGTGTTTTTTGATACATGTGTAACTACAAAATGACTAGGTTTACATTGTACTTTGGTATATAGGGATCAAACTGACTCAGGGATCTAGTTGTGTGTCAAATTGTTTCTCTTAATAAATAAGCTTAGAATTTATGTAACTGCCTTTCAAATTAGCTTTTGTAGCACAGCTTATTTCTAAATTCAGATTAGTCTGTTTTATCAATTATTTTGTTCCCATGATGTTTTGAGTATAACTCTGTTGCAGTACATTATATTGTAGTTATTTGTTTCCATGTTTGTTTCTTCATTTGAATTATAAATCTCTTAATTATAGGGAACATATGCTTTTCTTTTTCTCCCTACCACCTGTAAAAGTAACAGAAAAGTATTAGATTGCTTGTTTTATGAATACAGAAAAGTCATAGAATTAGGTTAATAAGTATTGATTGATTTAATCCTCATTACCTAATAATATAGACGTTATTATTATTGTTTTACAAAGAAACAGAAGCAGATAAACTAAGAAACTTCTCCAGATTATATGACTACTCAGCACCAGTACCAGAAAGTTGGGGATTGTATATATTTTTTATAAATCCCTTGTGTTTGTTTTATGGTGTTCAAAGAGATTTTACATTTTTTAAATCCTTCTTGATCTTGTAGCAGCTTTGTTAAGGCAAAATAGATTCCAGTTTCATTTTACAGAAGAAAGTCTGGATCAGAGAGATTAAGTGACTTGCTCAGTGTAGCACAGCTGAAAATTGTTGTAGCTGGTCCAAGAGCCCAGGCCTTTGGATTCCTAGTCTGATGCTCTGTCACATTGCATTACATAAATGCTTAATGGACAGGAATGGAGAGGCTCAGAAAGAAATAATGTTCATAGTTTATGCCTTCTGGCATTTAAATAGATATCCATTAATTGCAGAGAAATTAGAAAATTCTCTTTTTTTCTAATTTTGGTATAGTCTTCACACATTTGTAGTTTCTGTCTTCATCTCCATTTCATTCTGTTGCTCTGTATAATGTAATAATTTAGACTATATTAATAGAATATAAAGCACATTTATGAAACATTTTATAAAGGCAATTAGGTAATGTATTTTTTTAATGTGTGTGTCTATATACAGAAAAATTTTCTATCTGTGAGTGAAACAGATTCATCTACTCTGGGAGTTTCTCTTCCTATTGGTGAGAGGTTATCTGCTAAGGTAGGTGGATAGGAATAGTTGTTACGAGTAGAAGTTTCTTGAGGCATCAAAATCATGAAAGAGCATATTCTTGATTTAAATGCAAACAAGTTTACGTCATTTTCCATACTTGATTTTTTTCAAAATCTGTTGAGTCTCTAATGCTGTTTAAAAAATGTTTTGGAATGTTACATTTGTAACCATGTAATATGCTATATTCCTTTAATATATTAATTAAATGTTCAGAATTCATTTTTTTAAAGCATTGGTTTCTAAGCTATAAAGTTCAGGGTATGTGAAAAAAATTATCAGTGAGATGAGTGGATAAGAGTATACTGAGCGTTTATATAGGTGATTTTGGGGCTATTTGAATATGTGTTCTATCATAAATAAGTGGTATATTCTCTTAACAGGGGGTAGTGATTAAGCACTGTATTCCTCTTGCAGATATTCAAATTCCCAAGCTAGATCAGAATCATGATATATAAGGCAAATAGTAAGTTTCAAAAGACAGCCTTTCTTCTTACAAAACTTTTTAGGTTGTGCTGTTTCAATGATGCTGAAGGTATTGGGGCTTAAGAACATTTCCTAATACAATATATTTATGTTTCAACAGAACATTGATGTTATAACATTTTAGTTACTATGATAATTTTACGTTTTTATGTTTTAAATAGAACGAAGATCTTTCCTTAAACTTGGGAAGGAAATGGATAGAAGCAGGTCTTTCAAGGGTGTGGTGTGAGGAATTGGAGGCAAGAGAAACCCTTGAGAAGGAAAGTAGGAAGGTAGCCCGGTCAAGTCTTGGAAACATGCCAGTAAACACATTCATGCACTTCCTGGTGGAAGAGATTTATTTATGAATGCTTTCGGCAGAGTGCACTGGGATTCTCTAGGATTGCTGTTGGTAAACAAACTGAGAATTCAGGAACTTACTGGTCACAGCTCCTAGGAAGGTATCATCTAAGTCAAGTAACTATTGGAGTATAAAATGTAAGCATTTCAAAATCAAAGCCATGCCCTCATGTTAGAGATCTCGTGTGTTAATTGGAACTTAAGCGTGTAGTAAACCTTATTTTAATGTGGCCAGCATGGACGAGGGGAACTGCACTGGTGGTCTCTGATCTCTTCCTGCATCTCCTGTGCCTTACAACTATTCCTGCCTTTGACATTATTAATAAAGTTTGATGCTGAGCAGGATCTCTGAATTGTATGAGTCTGATTTGACTGTTAGGTACTTTTTCCTAATGTTGAAATTAGCATTGCCTTTTTTTTTTTTTTTAACCTTATCTTTTGGTTTTCTATTTTAAGGAAAGGTTGAAACTTGAACGTAACAAAGAATACAATCAATTTCTCAGGGATAAGGAAGAATCCACTGAAAAGTTCAGACAGGTAGAAAAGAGTACTGAGGTAGGTTTTGCTTCTAAATAAATCTTTACATGCTGAATATTTGTACTCACTTGAAAATATTTCTATATTATTAAACATTCCACTTAGTTTTTATATAAATATTTAAAAAGTTAAGCCAAACTGAACCAAACACAGGAGAGAGATTTAATTTTGTAAATGGTTTTATCTCATACTGAAGAACTTACTCTGCTTTTTAACTTGAACTTCATGGAGGGGATTTAATTTTAGAGATTGGTTTTAAGTAATGTTTGTTTATATTTTATTTTTAAGTGATTTTTTGTACTGACAAATTTCTAGCTATATGTATGTATATACATATACATGTAAAGAAATATAACCAAATTTAAGAGTGGTTGAAAATTTTACTGCATCCTATATTCTCTGTGTTGAGAAGGCATTTAATTTGAAATACTCTGAACAAATATTTAACTGCCAAAATATGTGTAAAATCTCCTTGGGATAGTTTATCTTCTCTTTTTGTAACCATTTATCCATATTATTGTTGCCTATTTATTTTGTATTTATTTTTATTAAAGGATAACACTTCTTTGAAGGTTATTTCCTAAAGAAAAGATATTACATGGGTGATTAAGCCTTTGAGTTGAGATGGTAAATAGATTAAGCATCATTTGAGAATTTAATTACCTTTTAGAAGATAGCATCTCATTAAGATCTTTTTCTTCTTTTTTTTACTAACCAGCAGAAGAATCTAAGAAGTAAAAAACCTATTAGTCAGGTTATACCTGATTTACCTTCACAAATACAGTCATCTTCCGCAAATTCAGAGGGTCCTAGAAAAGATGTCTTAACTCCTTCGGAAGCATATGAAGAACTTCTAAACCAAAGACGACTAGAAGAGGACAGATACCGAAAATTAGATGATGAAATTGAATTAAGGAACAATAGAAGAGTCATTAAAAAAACTGATGAAGAAGTGGGCGTTTCCAGTAAAAAACATCAAAGGTTTGACAGCAAGACTGACATTCCAGATAGAAGATTTCACAGGTTTAATGAGGATCGTGCTTTTGATAAACAGTCTTACAGACCAGGCTATGATCCAGAAGTAAGTGAAGACATGGATGAGAGGTTTAGATATGAAAGTGATTTTGATAGAAGACTTTTGAGAGTTTATACAAAAGACAGGTATTTACAACTTCATTTTTATTTTCTTTATTTGCTTAATATTACTCTTGTTACTTTTTATCATTATGTTAGATGCTGTTTCATTTGATGTACATATTTGATTAATTTTAGGATGCTATCAGTATTATACCATAATTTATGTGTCACTGAAGAACAAAGAAAACAACCCATAGTAAGGAAAAGGGGACCCAATTAAAAAGCTAGGACACTGAAAGGCTACAACTTAGGTAAATATAAAATTAAAAGGGAAATAAACTTTCCCACAGAAAAGGACAGAAAAGAAACTTCCACTTCTCAACCTTGGCACTGAGTGGAGGGAGTTAAAAAGAACTTCCCTGAGAATTTGAACTGTAAGCCAGTACTGATTCAGGTTTTCAGTCTGAATTCATGCTGCAGTATTGTCCAAAACCGGAGAACGCAATGGCAACCCACTCCAGTACTCTTGCCTGGAAAATCCCGTGGACGGAGGAGCCTGGTAGGCTGCAGTCCATGGGGTTGCTAAGAGTCGGACACGACTGAGCAACTTCACTTTCACTCTTCACTTTCATGCATTGGAGAAGGAAATGGCAGCCCACTCCAGTGTTCTTGCCTGGAGAAGCCCAGGGACAGAGGAGCCTAGTGGGCTGCTGTCTATGGGGTCACACGGAGTCGGATGTGACTGAAGCGACTTAGCAGCATTGTCCAAAACAGCCCTGAGGTGAGAATTCAGTTATCTCATTCTCATAGGGCGCCATGGTGACTGGCATGAGAAAAACAACTTTTCCCTGCAATAATTGACTCACAGCCAGATTCAAGGCTGTTTGAGTTTCAGATGTTAAAATGTGGGGGGGGGCGCCCAGTACTTTAAAATAGATGAAATACAGTTCATTCCTTTAATGTTTCTGTGCTCTAAGTACTTTTATCAACATTTTTGCCTTTAAGTTACTTATTGAACATTTATTTAAGTGAAATGGCACTTACTATTTTTGATCAGATTTTTAGGTGCTTTTCAGTTCTTTTGGATGTTGTTTCTGTGACACTATTTATAATTTATTAATTACTACAATGGGGTCTTATTTTATTAAGTCATTTGTCTTAATACTCAAAGCTTGCTTTAATCTAAGTTTTGATTTGGAGATAGAAATATGATAGGATCTTATATTTTCATTGACTAGGTAACCTGTAGGGATTAAAGGTAAATATTGAACAGTTTATGGGACTTGTTTCATTCAATCATCCAAATAGATTATTTTTTTAAATATTTTAGAAAATTTTCTGAGACATTGTGCTGCATGATTTTTCTAATTATTAATAATCATACAAAGCCTTTGCAGTTCTTTATCTGTTCTTTATTCTGTAGTTATTACATTCTGCTCATATCCAGTCTTTTTTTTTTTTAATTTTTAGTTTTTCAATTGGAGGATAATTGCTTTACTAGGTTGTGTTAGTTTCTGCTGTACAACATATTCACTTTGATTTAGGTAATCTGAAGGATTAGAATTTTGTAATGCCAATTATAGTTTGTTTCTTGTTTGGATCTAGTTGTACTTCAGAAAATGCTCCAAATTCTGTAACATGTTATATTTGAAAATGTTTGTATCTGGAGGTCGTCAAAGGTTGCCTGAGCTACAGGAAGTCTCAGTTGGGGAAACACAGATATTTTTGGACTCTTGGTATTGCCTTAACTTGTACATGAGAACTTTTTCCCCTTATGGTGTCAATTTATGTTTAGAGTGTAATGTAATGTATACCTTTTAAGATTGGAATTTAAAAATTATTATGGTTGTTTTGTTTTTAACATATTTTAGTCTATTATTTTTGTAATTATACCTTGTGATAATTTTTACATGAACTAACAAATCAATTTCAGCCCAATTATTTGAGAGCAATCTTTTTTTCTATGTATCCCATGAATGAAATGAAATTTCTATATAAAATCTTTCCCAAGCAGTAGTTTAGATTAAATATATAGGTCAGTGAGACTAATTCCTGTTACACATTTTAATGTTTTTAACAATATTTCTTAAAAATGTGAATCATTATTATACATTTTGTTATTGTGTAAACTTTTACGTCTCTAAATGTAAGGTTTTTCACATACGTCTCAATGGCTGCTGCTGCTGCTAAGTCGCTTCAGTCGTGTCCGACTCTGTGTGACCCCATAGACTGCAGCCCACCAGGCTCCGCTGTCCCTGGGATTCTCCAGGCAAGAACACTGGAGTGGGTTGCCATTTTCTTCTCCAATGCATGAAAGTGAAAAGTGAAAGTGAAGTCGCTCAGTCATGTCTGACTCTTAGCGACCCCATGGACTGCAGCCTACCAGGCCTCTCCATCCATGGGATTTTCCAGGCAAGAGTACTGGCAGTTGAGGTTCAAATTGGATTTCTGTATTTCAGATTTGTAGATTTCTTATTTCCAGCAAAAAAGAAAAGATTTCACACTGATCACTAGATTTATTTAGCAGGCAGAGTGGTTGCTAGGAAAAATCACTCTGCTTGTTGGTGAAATTTTTGAGACTAAAGAAATGTCTACCATCATTTGGTCTCTTGCTTTAACTATCTTAGAACTGTTGTTCCTTGGTATTCAAGGGGGATCCATTTCAGGACCCCTCAGGAATATAAAAATCTTTGGATGCTCAACTCCCTTCGGTAAAGTGGCGTAGTGTTACCTTATAATCTATGCACATCTTCCCTTATGATTTAAATCATCTCTAGTTTACTTATAATATCTAATACAATGTAAATGTTATGTAAATAGTTGTAAGTGCTATGGAAATGGTTACCTGTTCACAAGAAATTCAAGTTTTGCCTTTTGAAACTTTCTGGAATTTTTTTCCCCTCAAATACTTTCTATCTGAGATTGGTTGCAGAAGCCACAGATACATAAAGTCAAAGTGTTAGTTACTCAGTTGTGTCTGACTCTTTGCGACCCCAGGGACTAGAGCCCACCAGGCTCCTCTGTCCATGGAATTCTCTAGACAAGAATACTTGAGTAGTAAGCCATTCCCTCTTCCAGGGGATCTTCCCCACCCAGGGATGGAACCTGGGTCTCCTACACTGCAGGCAGATTCTTCATCGTTTGAGCCAGCAGGGAAACCCCCACAGATACAGAGGGCTGACTGTATACTGTAATCATCTTTTGGCTCTGCAGGTCATTTCCTTTTCTTTTTAAATTAATTTTATTTGAGTATATAGTTGGTTTACTGTCTACTTAACCATAAGTTCTTGAAAACAATCGCTGCTGATTGTGAGAAATACAAAGTTCTTCATCTAAATTTCCCCTTGTTCTTTTTTTTTTTCCTTTGAATAGTGAACATGCAGTGAATTCTAGTTTTGATTTTGATTTTTAGGTTTTTAATCTTAGTTCTTTTCTAATTACCCTATTAACTTTTCTATATACCATTATGTATTTATTAATGAAATATTTCCCTCACTTTAAATATGAGAAGATAAAGCCCAGGAGTGATTTTACTTTCTTAATCAATCACTGACAGTGTTTTAAAATAGGTAACAGATGGTTAGCATTAGCTTGACAGTTGCACTGTGTGTGTGTAGTTTGATACATATTTGCTAATTTAAGTAAATTAATAATGTTTTAGGAGCTTTCTGAAGTTGTATATAATACTGTTTTATAATACTTTGAAACTTTTACATGCTTTTAAAAAAGATCATCATCCTAATCTTTATTAACTTGAGCTGTAGAAGTTAATATACTAACTACCTTATTATGTTTTATTTTACAACCAATGTTAATGTAATGAGTAAAGGAGATTTTTAGCCTTAAAAATGTTTCTTTTTTAAAGTTTTTACATGATTAAGGCAGTTAGCACTTGCAGTTTAACTCTTGAATTTGTTAGTTTGTAATTGTGATTTTCATTTAAGAAAATTCTGAAATTGTGCTTCATGTGAAATTAGGATCTGAGATAGAATCTGACTCAATAGACTTAAGTGCTTGCTTAGTGTAGGACACTCTTAATGTGCATGCTTAATATGTAAGGTATAAATGAGGAGAAATGGCTTATTAGAACATGAGTTTATTAAACTTGGTATTACTTTTTTTTCCTAGTTACTTTTCATTTTTATTTGGAAAGACCATTTTTATGTCATTTTCACCACTTTAAAGATGGGATCAATATTAGAAAAACCTATTATTGAATTAAAGTGAATATGAAAATTGGAAAAGAACAGAAAACAAGGAGAAAAATAGTGACCACCATTTAACAGCTCAGTAGTTTTCTTATAATTTCTATAGTTGAGAGTCCCTCTAGCAAAATTCATTCACATTAGAGACATTTTTTATATGAAAACAGGTGGTGTAACCATTATGAATTTTATGATTTAAGTAAGGAGGAACTTGGTTCTTTCTCCCTGTAAGCTGTGTCAGGACCAACGGGTGGTAAATATTTTATGTCATTCTTGATAGCATAAACATTGTAAATTTATTCCCGAAGGAGTTTTTTGATTCTGTGGTTTATTAATGAAAATGTTTTTATTATCGGTTAGAAATTGTTCATTCACATTTAACTTAGCTGAAAATACTTGTGGTTTTAAACAACTTGCTTTTTCTTCTGTAAGAGAGTAATTATTTTGTAAAAGATAAACGTGTTAATTTTTAGGGTAAACTTGGCCTCTAGCCTGTACCTGTTTTCTTTGGGCCTTGAAATTTGAACCTAATTACCTGGAATTATTGACCCATGTCTTCAAGGAAATAGAAAAAGCTTTTTCCATTTAGCATAGATTTAACTTTTTTTGATAGTAAGATGGTGAAATATTTTATAATTATTTTATTTCCTCAATCAAATCTGATTTGATATGTCAAAGGAAGTAAAGTTCTCCTTTTATGAGATCTGTCCCTTTCTGAAAAAACCTCAGTGGCTTGAGGTGTGGTAAGTGAACCTGTGGATCAGAGGTGGTAGAATATTTAGATAAATTAGTTCTGGGTCACAGGGATGGTTTTAATATGAAACTGGCTCCCAAGTTATAGCTAAACAGAAGGAATTTACTGGCCCTAACTGGAATCCCTGGATCTGAATAAAATTAGGCTGTTCTTAGATGATTGATGAGTTCACTACTTGTGGATTTTATCATCTGTCAGTTGCCCCTTAATGTGAAGAGGGCTGAAGAGATAAGAAGATACAAATGGCAAAAGTATTGCTGGCTCTCACTAGTTCCTTTGTCTTGGGACTTCATTTGCTTCAATAAAATAAAAAAAAAAATTGTGAGAGCCTTATAAAACCAGTTAAAGCCAACTCACTGGGATAGTTAAGAGTGATTAAATGCTAAATTTATTGGAAATAGGAAGGAGAGTTCAATAAATGAAGGAAATTCCATTATAATTATAGGGACATTTTAGTAATAAGTAAGGTGGTTAACTTTCCAAACTATAATTTGACTTCACAGGTTGTTAGGTTGCTTTCTAGGTTTTTTGTTTGCATCTTTGCTTTTCTTTTTAAAGGTCTTGTATTAGTAATTAAAAAATATTTAGGAATCTCTATTTGTAAGTAGTAATTTTTCCTTGATTTAACAAAGTAAGCACAATCATGTCATCAGTCATTTCATAAAATTGAGTAGGATGTCTTAAGATTTTATTATTTTAGTGAAATGCATATCTTTGTTCTTTTTTGGCTTCTTAAATATTTCTCCAGTCTTGAATTTATTATGATTATAAGTGACAGAAGGGGACGTTTATGATTTAATTAATTTTTTTCCTTTAGTGAAAGGGTATACTTTGAAGTATCTTTCATATGGTCTTTCTGTTAGGAAATCTGTATGGTTTTACTGAGAATTTAGCAGAGACCTTGACCTTATTTATACATAAAATCATTTCTTAAATTTCTTTAATTTAGAATGATCTTTGAAATTTCTTTTTGCATTTTTGGTGCTTGCTTTATTAAGATACATTTCTATATACTGAAGAGCTGATAAAACATTGTAGATGTGCTAAATATAACATACTTTCAGTTCAGTTTAGTTCAGTTGCTCAGTCGTGTCCGACTCTTTGCGACCCCATGAATTGCAGCACCCCAGGCCTCCCTGTCCATCACCATCTCCCGGAGTTCACTCAGACTCACATCCATCGAGTCCATGATGCCATCCAGCCATCTCATCCTGGGTCGTCCCCTTCTCCTCCTGCCCACAATCCCTCCCAGCATCAGAGTCTTTTCCAATGAGTCAACTCTTCGCATGAGGTGTCCAAAGTACTGGAGTTTCAGCTTTAGCATCATTCCTTCCAAAGGAATCCCAGGGCTGATCTCCTTCAGAATGGACTGGTTGGATCTCCTTGCAGTCCAAGGGACTCTCAAGAGTCTTCTCCAACACCACAGTTCAAAAGCATCAATTCTTCGGCACTCAGCCTTCTTCACAGTCCAACTCTCACATCCATACATGACCACAGGAAAAACCATAGCCTTGACTAGACGGACCTTAGTTGGCAAAGTAATGTCTTTGCTTTTGAATATACTATCTAGGTTGGTCATAACTTTTCTTCCAAGGAGTAAGTTTTAATTTCATGGCTGCAGTCACCATCTGCAGTGATTTTGGAGCCCAGAAAAATAAAGTCTGTCCCTGTTTCCCTATCTATTTCCCATGAAGTGATGGGGCCAGATGCCATGATCTTCATTTTCTGAATGTTGAGCTTTAAGCCAACTTTTTCGCTCTCCTCTTTCACTTTTATCAAGAGGCTTTTTAGCTCCTCTTCACTTTCTGCCATAAGGGTGGTGTCATCTGCATATCTGAGGTTATTGATATTTCTCCCGGCAATCTTGATTCCAGCTTGTGTTTCTTCCAGTCCAGCCTTTCTCATGATGTACTCTGCATAGAAATTAAATAAGCAGGGTGACAATATACAGCCTTGACATACTCCTTTTCCTATTTGGAACCAGTCTGTTGTTCCATGTCCAGTTCTAACTGTTTTTTCCTGACCTGCATACAGATTTCTCAAGAGGCAGGTCAGGTGGTCTGGTATTCCCATCTCTTTCAGAATTTTCTACAGTTTCTTGTGATCCACACAGTCAAAGGCTTGGGCATAGTCAATAAAGCAGAAATAGATGTTTTCCTGGAACTCTCTTGCTTTTTCGATGATCCAGCAGATGTTGGCAATTTGATCTCTGGTTCCTCTGCCTTTTCTAAAACCAGCTTGAACATCAGGGAGTTCACAGTTCATGTATTGCTGAAGCCTGGCTTGGAGAATTTTGAGCATTACTTTACTAGCATGTGAGATGAGTGCAATAGTTGTGTGGTAGTTTGAGCATTCTTTTGCATTTCCTTTCTTTGGAATTGGAATGAAAACTGACCTTTTCCATACTTTGGGTGTGCTTAATTGTCGTGTCTCTTTGCAACCCTCTGGACTGTAGTCAAGCTTCTCTCTCCGTGGGATTCTTCAGGCAAGAATACTTGAGTGGGTTGCCATTTCCTCCTCCAGGGGATCTTCCTGACTCAAAGATCAAACTCAGGTCTCCTGTGTCTCCTACATCACAGGCAGATTCTTTACCCACTGAGCCATCAGGAAAGCCCATACTATGGGGACAACTGTATAAAAATAAGCCACAATTACAAGTCCAAATGTTGTTTTTAGACAACTGAAAATACAGGAAGCCACAAACTTTTCAATAAATTTTAGAGAGAATTTTTGTATGTCTTAGTCTTTAATTCTGGTTAATCCTGATTTAATTCCAAGTTATCTTTTAAAATGTGTAACTTTAAATGTCTCTGTATTTGAATACTTTCACTGGTGTATGCTCTGCTTTATCACGTTAACTAATTCACTTCTGTCTGTTGTGTTGTGGATTTGTAAGACCACCCGCAATTCACTAGGACTCACAGCACTTTGTGTATGTAGTTATGTTCATGGCTGTGGTTTATTAACAGTGGAAGAATACACAGTAAAATCAGCAAATGAAAAATTGCATGGGACAAAGTCTGAAGGAAACCAGGAGCAGGCTTCCAAGAGTCCCCTGCCAAGGACATGCTTAATTCCTGCAGTATCAAAGTGTGAAAACAGGGGTGAAGTGTTGTCTACCAGGAAAGTGCATTAGAAACTCAGTGCCCAGTGTTATTATTGGGGGCTGGTCATGTAGGCACCCTTTTCCTAGCATATGCCCAAATTTTAGACTTGCTGAGAGAAAAGAGTTCAGCATAAACTCGATTGCTTGTACAGACAGTTGAGGCACAGTGGGTCACACTTATCAGTTCTGAGAATGGTGGACTCCTCCCACAGTCTGTGTTCCCAGGTACCCCTAAGGGCCATTCTTGCAAATAGGCCTTTGTTAAGGGTGGTGGTCTCAGGCCTGCTGTTTACCCTTTTCTGCACATGTGTGTTTGTATAGATGCAGTATAACTAAATCTGGTTGCCTGGCACTGTTAACTCCAAAGCTGACTTAAAGTTTATATATCCCTGTTCTTTAAGGAATAACAGTAAACCGATGTGTCAGTTTAAAAGAGATTTGAGTCCTTTGGCTTTAGATATAAAATCAGCTGTGTTGTGATAAATTGAAATAATTTGAAATTGTGTTTTGAAAGGGCTTGGGGAGGATTCTGTTTTAGATGTGGATAAAAAACGGAAGCCATATATCTGTTCTGCCACAGTTCATATAGTAGTAAGGTTACAGTTCTGGATAGTCTTTCCGCCACAGGGGATATTGAAAAGTGTGATGGAAACAAAGAGAAGATTTTATATGCTGGCTCTGTGGAGAGTGATAAGTTCCTTTTCTTCTGAAAATTGCTTTTTCTTAATATGATAATGAAATTCACCTAAAATATTGGATAATACTTAAATAATCACATTTCTTACCAGTTGACCTCATGAGAGAGATTATAGCTTAACAGCCATGCAAAGAAATATGACTTATGAAATGCTGATTTTCATGGGTGCTGATAAAGGTTGGTGTGAAAAGTCATGTTGGTTTCTTGATGTGAGAAATTAAGCTCAAGGAATCCTTGTTTGCCAAGTGGAAATAAAAAATTAAAAAACACTTAAGTTATTTTCTGGAAAGAATTCTTAAGAAAATAAATTAAAAAATTCTAATCTTCCTCTTTCTTGTTCATGAAATTGTGAGTAAAATGACCTAACCATTTTCTACTCATGTATCAGCCTGTTTGCTTATAATGTTCTCTCTTCACCTGTGGGTATTATTTAGTATTTCATATGATTTACAGTGTTAGCAAATGTTGTGGCTTGCTACATTTGGTTTAATTTCATAGTAAGACTGCTGCTGTATTTGTAAGTTAAAAGGTTTGTATATGCAGTGAAATAATTCTCAGAATCTGTGAATTCTGATGTAAAAAAAAGATCTCATTTTTGAAATTTGACTGATATTCATGAGAGCAAGGACCATGTCCACATACTCAGTGCCTGGAATAGTACTTGGCATGTAGTAGGTACTCAATAAATACTCTTTGACTAATTGAATAATGAAAAAGTCTTATTAGTATTTTCATATTTTTAATATTAAAATTTCCTAGACGTTATATTGAAATAATTTATAATTGATCTCCCTTTGTTTTAAAGACTATTGAATTTAAACTCTTAGTGTCTCATTAACCAGCAGATCATATTGTCAGATGTCATTTGAGTTAATTTTCAAATGTATTTACAGTAAAACTTCGTTATAACGCTTTGTTCCCTTTAATATTTCCAACATCAAATGTAAAATCACCAAAGAAAGATAAGAGAAGTCCACTGTATGTGGAACAAGCTCTATAAGCTAATATGTTTTTAAGGATGTACGGGAACAGACGAGGCAATGAGCCTCCTATGGAGTATGATGGTGATGTCACAGAACAGTCAAACATACGAATTTCATCTGCTGGAAATCAAAGGTATAGTATGTAATATAAATTCTGCCCTTCAGCCATTGCACTGTAAAACAGCAACTGCTAAAACTGGTTTGCTAGAAAACTAGAAAGGTATAGTATGTTAACAACCTTGCTTATTAGTGAGAGAGGATTTAGGGGAAAGCGGGGGAGGGAAGAATTGTGTTATATGAAACTTTTTGGTACTTTACAGCATTCTCTTGAAGGGCAAGTTTTGATTATAAAGTGTGCCAAGGTGTTTTGAGTCCTATCATTATAAAATCTATAAATTTGAACTAATGAAAGGAAAAATAAGCATATAATTTAATGGACCAAAGATCAATTTAAAATATCTTAAGAGTTATGGAGGGGACATAACTAGAAATAAATTGAAAATGTTCTTGTAATATGAGTTTCCTTTTCAAAACTATCATTTTCAACATTGAGTAGATAACATTTTTGCTTACTTTGTAAAGTAAGTGCTCATACATAATTGTGTTATATTGGGGTAAAAAAGGAAATTATATGCATTTTATATTCATGTTCTTTTTCTATAGTTTTTTATCTTTTGGTGGCTTTCTTGTGTTGTACATAGTGGTTCTGAATTTATAGTGCATAATGAAGATAATATTGTGTGTCAGAAAAGTTGTCTATTTTGAGTCTATCTGTATTTGGATTTTCTACTTGAGTCAAATTAAATTTACTTTGAAAGAATTGTCTCCCCCCCCCTCCTTGATTCTGTGTTTCAAGGAAGGAGTTTTGTTTAAAGATGATCTTTTCAGAGTGTGGGTGGTATAGATATCATCCTCTTTTTTTAGGATTTATTTATGTATACTTAGACGTTCATTTTCCTTACTGGGGTAAGTGTTCTTATGAAAAAGGGTTTTATTGGGAATCTGGAGTCAGTGAAGCTGGCTGAAGAAAAAGGTCACATATTTATGTGAATGCCTTGGAGTCCCACTGTATAAAGAGAGAAAATGCCATGATTTTACCTTTATTTTAAAAACATGTAATAACTGTTATGTTAGTAATATCCACAGTATGTTAAAAGGCCAATAACTCACACCTGAGTTATTTCTCTTTAACTTTTTTTTTCCTGAAAATTGTTTGAGTCTTGATTCTTTTTGTTTTTTTGTTTTTAGTGCTCGAGACAATGAACCATCCAAACCTACTTATCGAGAGACGTGCAGTCCTTTTGCAGGAATGCTCTTTGGTGTGTACATGCCCTCCAGTTAGATTTTTGTGGAGTGTTTTATAAAAGATCTTTAGTGAGAACTCAGCGTTGTAATTAGCACCACTCTTACTAATAGAAAAATTTCTCTAGTGCTTACTCTGTGATAGGCACTATTCTAAACATTTAGTATGTATTACATAGCTCTGTGTATAATTTTAAAGCTAAATAGCTTTTATTTAGTGATGAACTTTCTGTAGATGATAAATGAAGTATTTAGCTTAATAAAATCTTTAAAATCCATTTCACTTTATTGTAGTGTTGCTGTTTCTTATATTCTTTTTTATATGTAATAGTTTTTTTTCTTGATTCTTTTTCTTTAGCTAGCACAAAAGTGCTGTACATTTTAGTTTAGCTCCCCTGAATGAAACCTTTTTATCTCTTGATAAAATCCTTTCCCATGTTCTTTCCATTTAGTTTCTGAGAAAGTGTTTTGGTCAAATAATGATTATAATCCAGATATTCTGTTTATTTTGTCAGAAATGAAGGTCATTGCTTAAGTATGTTGATTTGTTCTATTAACTTGTTACATTTAATTTCAGAAATGGTGTGAAGAGAGGGTATTTCCTGTGTGTAACTTTTAAGTAGAAAAGTGGTCTGTTCTTTGTGTAAATATGTTAGAAAAATTGCCTGGGATTCTATTTCAGTGAAGTATATGAAGAAATTGGAGTATAAGAATGCAATTTATATTCATTCAACCTAAAATCAATCAGTAATTTAAATTTTGGCTTGAGTTCAGTCGCTCAGTCGTGTCCGACTCTGCGACCCCATGGACTGCAACACACCAGGCTTCCCTGTCTGTCACCAACCCCCAGAGCCTGCTCATACTCATGTTCATCAAGTCGGTGATACCATCCAACCATCTCATCCTCTGTCGTCCCCTTCTCCTCCTGCCTTCAATTTTTCCTAGCAATCCTGCCTTCAAAAATTCCCAGCAAATTTTGGCTTAGAGATATATATTTGTGTGATATTCTCACTTTTGTTTCCTTGAAATGGCTATTGTGAGAAAAATGGCATAATACCCAGAGTTTTATTCTAATGTCTTTAAATGAGAATTGACCAATTAAATGAGAATTGACCAATTTAACCTATCAATAAGTCAGAGTAATGGCTTCCTTCTTAGGATTCTTTTTTTGTTAAACATGGTAAAAATTGGAGAAATGCTTTTCTGTGTTGGAAACCCACTGACAATTTTATCAGTAAATGGATTACTATACCCTAAAATTTTAAAGATAAATAGTATGAATTTATCATTAATTCAATAATAGACTCTGTTGCTTGGAATACACTATTAAGCTCATTTAATTCAGTGATTTACCGCACAGTTGGATCTTTTTTCCCCAGCTATATTTGTGTGTCCCCTTAGGGAACTAACTCTCCCCTGAGGCAATACATTCCAGCTTGAGGTGACTCTGATAGTTGCAGTATTCTCATTTCTCTTGAGCTGGAATTTGTCTTCCTTTAATTTTTCCCCAAGGATCTTGTTTGGAGCCTTTTGCTTTCTTTAAAGAATTAGGACAGTTGACTGCTGAGAGCAAAAATAATATATTGTGGGGTTTATAATGGAATCATGGATCATTCAAAAGTATGTTTTTAAATCTCCATTATTTGGGGATTTTCCTGCTGTCTTTTTGTCATTGACTGCTTGTTTAATTCCCTTGTGGGGAAAATAATTTTTAAATTTCAATTATTTCAAAATTGAATTTTTAAAGTTTTAAACAGTGGCTCAGAATTTGGTCTGTCTTGGTGAATGTTAAATGTGTACTTGAAAGAATGTGCATTGTGTGGTTGTGGAGTGTAATAGTTTATAAATGTCAAGCCATTTGGTTGATTGTGATGTTCATGTCTTATACATCTTTAATGACTTGTTTAGAGAGAAGTGTTCAATTCCTGACTACCTTGTTCTTAGTGTAGGGCCTGGAGGGATTTTCACAGCGTTTTCTGCACCTTCCGCAGTTTCCTCCATGCCCCCGACAGACAGGCTCTCTGGCCAGTTTTCCTTGCTCACCAGTGGTTTGCTGTAGCTTGTTCCTCGATGCAAGGCTGGCCCTGTGCATTTGGTTCTCAGCAATGAGTCTGTCTTAGTGATCTGCTTCTCCCCACAGTGGTAGCCACACTCTCCTTTGTGTTTGTGGAGGGTCTTCTATGGAAGAATTTCCTGCTCCTCCCCTAGCAGTAGTAGACTTTTGCTTTGTATGAGGGCAGAACTCTGGGTCCAGGGTTTTCTGTCCTTCAACCAATAGATTTCCGTATATGAGAGAAGAGTCTGGAAGGTGGGCGGTGGGCAGTTGTTGGTTGGCTGGTTTTGCCTCGGAATGCTGTCTTCCAGGTGTCTTGTGTTGCCCCATCTCCAGCCTCTCATGAGCGTCAGGTGAAGGCAGCAAGTGAGTACAGATTCCCCTTGTGTCTGGGGCTTTCAGAGAAGCTACACTGCTACTCCAACCCCACACAAACCTTTAAGAATTCATTACCATTTCAGTTTTCTTTTTACCTACTTTTAAAGTGAAAGTATTAATCACTCTGTCATTTCTGACTCTTTGCTACCTTGTGGACTGTAGCCTGCCAGGCTTCTCTGTCCATGAAATTCTCCAGGCAGGAATACTGGTGTGGGTTGCCTTCTCCAGGGGAGTTTCCTGACCCAGGGAACAAACCCAAGTGTCCTGCATTGTAGGCAGATTCCTTACTGTTAAGGCCGCTGCCTGTTTCTCCATACTCTGGTAAAGGTAAAACACTTGTCTTGTCCCATCTTTCTATGAGTTGGTTTTTATACCATTTGAAATTCAGTTTACCTGGTTGCTTATAACCTCAGCTCTCTGACGGGCTTTTTAAAAGTTACTATTTTGTAGATGAGCTTTTTCCTATTGTAGTGTATGAACAATGTTCTCTTGTGGCTTTCTACTTTCTAAGAAGGAGTCCCTATTCGGTTCTTTATAATGGTTTCATTTTATCCTTATTACTATTTTCACTTAGATATTGGGCACAGTTTTGGTAGCTGTTTTAACATCTTTGTTCATTGTTCCATCATCTCTGTTTCTGTGATTTTTTTTTCAACTGATAAACTCTTTTAATGGTTATGGGTCACTGTGTTGCTTTTCTATTGTTGCATTACAGATTAGCAAGATTTAGTGGCTCAAAATGTCACACATCTGAGTTGTGTGACATTAATTTGGGTCCTCTGCTTAGGATCTCATAAGGTGTCAGCCAGGCTGTTTTTCATCTGGGGCCTTATAGGGAAAGAAGCACGTTCAGATTTTTGGCTCAATTCATTTTTTTTTTTTTTGTGGCTGCATTACTAAGGGCCCTGGCTTCTTACTGTGTATCTGCTAGACACTGTCCTCAGTTCCTGGAGGCCGTCTGCTATTTCTTGCCACATGGACTTTTCCACCAAGACTGCTCATTATATCATGCCACCAAGGAGAATCTCTGAACTCAATGAGAACTTTTATCTGCTTATGTCAGACCCACCCAAGATCATCTCCCTTTTAATTAGTTCAAAATTGATTTGGTGCCTTAATTAAATACACCTGCAGATTCCTTTCACCTTTGCCACATTCATTGGCTGGAAGCAAGTCATTAGTCCTGCCACACTCAGGGGAAGGTCTGTACAGGAAGTTTGCACCAGAAGGCAGAGAAAGAATGTAGATATGTCTGAGAACTTTATCTGCCACATTCATGTTTTTCTGTTACCTAAGGACCAGTCTCTCTGAGGCCTTATTTTAACCTCAGCTGGAACATCTAGAGCAATCTTCCCTCGAGAAAGATTGCTCAGCCTTCCTGCTTGCTCCTCTTCCCTGAGTACTCTTAAAGGATCACCAAGAACTCCAGTCTAGCTGGCTGGAGCTTAAATTTCTCCCCACTTCATTGGAGGAGGTCTGTGAATTCAATTTATGGGTTCTCCGTAATTTTTTGCCCAGCCTAATGGAATTTCACTCTGCATACACTGACTAGTTCACAGTAAAATTCAGAGGAACCCCTTTACAGATTTCCAAAGTCTTTTTACGCTTCTTTTTGAATCTTTGGCCCAAATTCTAGCCACTTTAGCTTTCCTAATTTTGACCTTTATTTGCTCAATTTAACTGTTTCCCATGTTAAATTTTGGGTTTTTTTTTTTAATGGAAGGAGGCTGAGTTTTGTGCTTGTTAATTCCATCATGATCAGAAGCAGAATGGACATATCAACTTTGATTGTAAACTATTATTATTAACCTTACTATGATTTATATTACCTTATGGGAACTTCAGTGTTGCTGACATCTGTGCTTAATGGACATAAGGAAACTAATAATTAAGGTAGTAGAGAAGTTTCTGGTTCAGTTGCATTTTTGATATCCCGTGATTTGTATAGTTTTCCAGATTTTGCATGACTGGATTTTCATGTAAGTGATACCAGAGTAAAAGGTTCACATATTTTTTTTCTGTAGAATTGAAATATCCATTGAAAATTTTTGAGCAGGGTGTCATCATGATTAATATTGCATTTTAGGACAGTCAATTGTACGTAAGTGTGCTAGATGTATTAAAATAGGGAGGGAAGAAGTTGTGGAGACAAGTTAAAAATGTTATTGCTACAATTCAGGTAAAATGTAGAGTTCCTATCTAAGGTTGATGGCCATTACAGTAGAGAAGAGGGGCCTCACATGAAATAAATAAGAAAGGATGAGATAGCAAAGTTATAGTGACGTTTTGAGGCTCGATGATTAGGTCGCTAACAGAAAACAAAGGGACAGTTGCTTTTGTGATGTCCATTTGAACACACTTGTTAAATTTAAGGGCCTTGTGGAAAATATTAATGGAGATTGTATCCTGATTTTTGGAAAGTGGGAATAGAAGTTATTCTTTTATTTAAGAAGGTTTTTGACTAATGTAGAATTTTGGAAAGGATTAATGTGCCTTGTGTTTGACACATAGTAGTTATTCATAAATTATAAAACTAAAATTGAATAGGTAAGGATACATGTGATTTTACCATCTATATTTGCTGCATATGTAATAATTATACTCTGATATAATTACAATGGAAATTAAAAAATTGACTTTGCAGTTACGTGTGTTACTGCAGAGTTAAGACTGCTTTTTTTTTTTTTTTTAACCATTTTCTAGGGGGTGAAGATCGAGAACTTATTCAGAGAAGGAAAGAGAAATATAGACAAGAACTACTGGAACAAATGGCTGAACAACAGAGGAATAAGAGACGGTAATGAAAGGTTTGCATTTAACAAAGATGTTTTGAATTTAAATATGTTTGTTTAAAATGATATGGTAGTAACTGTTACATGGTAAAATAAGGGAATATTTTTCCTAATACAGTTCTGTGTTTGTAAATCATTCTATTTCAGTCTCCACATTGTAAATCAGCCAGGGTAATAAAACAGATACTTTGAGGGTGATCATTTTCTTCATCACAGGTAACAAAAGAGACTGTGTGTTCATTCTATAATAGGCCTCGTACATACTCTCATTAATTCTTCAGTTTTAGGGGTGCATTTAATGTTATCTACATGCCCACTGTGTTATCCCATATATAGTAGCAAGTAAAAAGTGTTTTGTCTTTTAACAATGAAATGGTAAGCACACATATATGTACATGCCATATAAAAATAATCATGAGAAATCCACAGATATTTATATTGTATACAACTTTCAGAGTTTGTAATCATTCATGTAGAAAGATCTCTGAAATAATAATTTCATTTTAAAATTAGGGATAGATATTTTGGTTGTAGAGAATTCGAGACCTGTCACCTTTTAGTTTTGCCTTTTTCTTAGAGGAAGGCAGTATCTCTTGTCTGGTATTAGCCATATTTAAGATCATTTTTCTTGAATACTCTTACTGGAGAGTATCATGTTAATTTTTAATTTTTAATCCTCTCTTTTGTGAACTGAAGATATACATGTACCCTAAAAGAAGTTTTTATTTGTTTTACTAAGACTTTGCTTTACTTCTTTATTGTGTATACATTGCTTAGACTTTGAAGTATCCCAGGCACTGGTTTAGAGATATTTATTCCAAGTCAGTTTGCATGTGAATGCTTGTTTACTTACCACCAAATCAGAAAATTTAGTTTTCAGAATTATTTAAGGTTTTATTGTTAATTAAAGAAATTATTTACTATTTATTTTTGGAAATGTCATTGCATGGACTTTGTAAGTTTGTTTCACTAATGATTATGATTTTGATACTGTTTATTATAACCTTGAAATATATAAAACTTTAATTTTGTTTAGAGAAAAAGATTTGGATCTCAGGGTTGCAGCTTCTGGAGCTCAAGACCCTGAGAAATCGGTAAGAGTTCTTGCCATCTTTTAATGTTTAATCTTTCATTCAAATAAGGCTCAGATGTAGTGGCAGGTAGAGACAGAGCATATTGGGGAAAATGTAAGAGTAGACAAGTTTAACAGTAATAAACTAAATTCAGTAGTCCTAACTCTTGTTTATTTCTCTAAGATGTTTCCCTTTTCATATATGTATTTTTAAAGTTTCTTATAAATTAGTCCTTTCACTTTATTTTCGTGCACTGTTTTAGTTTAATATACAGTGAATGTTAATCTTCATTGTATTTTGATAATGTTTGTTGTATTAGAGGGTGCTGGGGTCCAGCCCCTGCAGGATCCAGGGGAACCTGAAGGAGAAACAGCTTCGGCTGATGATTTAGAGAGAGATAAGGAAAGAATGTTGTAGATAAGAAAATAGAGGAAAGAGGCTGATATTCCTTGGTTTACATAGAAAGCTAATAAAGTCTCAGAAGCTCAGGCAGGAAAGTGAACACAGAGAGCCTCTGTGTTCCACGGGATCAGCCTGAAAAAGAGAGGGAGGGAGAGAGAAAGAAAGAGAGAAAAAAAACATGGGGTGACCAAGCCTCTTCGGTGAGCGAGGCCCATTATTTTATTTTTAAAAGGGACTTTTATACCTTAACTTGTACATAGAGGGAAGTGAAAGATGCAAAGTCATGCACAGTCAGCCCAAACATTACATCTGTTTTGTCTTTATCAAAACCAGGATTTTTTTCTGCATACCTTTCCCATAAACAATATTGTGTACATTATCTTCTGGCCTTGGAGGCCTTTGAACATTTTATGACCCTATTTTGATAAAGGCTGCTCAACCAGAAAACTTATTTTCCCTTGAAATGTTTTTTCTTTATATTTCTAATCTATGTCAGCCTCAGAAAATGTTGAGACAGAGTTACATTTCTCAGGGAGCAAGGGTGCAGTGAGTTACAACAAAGAAAGAACCAATTAGCTCAAAAGTCTGATGTGGTTAATTTCAAGGCCACACTTGTTTTTCTCACATTCCAACTATGTTAACTAATGCACTCCCAGGTGCACAGTGGATAAGAGATATGGGAACTTAGCAACAAGCATTGGCCCAATAATGAAATCCTACACCAGCATTACTCTAATAGCTTTTAACTCTTTGAAAGGCTCTATGTTTTAGCATTCTCGTGCCTCTCACTGTTGGGAGGCTGTAAATAATCACATGCATAGCTGTAAGAGTCTGGATAAACCTGCCACCAAGCTAGAATGCTAACAGAGGGGATTTGAATTGAAATATTCCTCTCATGTCCAGGAGACTTATTAGCTAGTGCCCTAAGTTGATTTTTCCAGAGAAAGGTGGTTGGGGATAGCCCCCTGTTAATGTCAGAGGAGTTGGTGAAAGACACAAAACAGTGAGACAGACAGATTCTAGTTTAGGGGTAGATGCTCGAGAAGGGGGACCTCTTAAGGCCTGATCTCGCCTTTGCCCGTCAGGTCTCTTCCTCATGACCTTTGCCATGGGCGGGATTCCCCATGCTGGCTCCCGGCAAGAGGGGTTTCCAGAGAAACTGAAATCTTTAATTTCTAGTCTTTAAGCATTTTAGTAATTTTTACTTAATGTAAGTCTAGAGATAATAACCTTATATTTCTTTAATTTTTTAATTTTCATAATTGGAATGAATTATACACATCATTGCAGTTGAGTAAGGAGAAGGTAATAATTTATTACTCTTCTCAAAAGCTACTTTTTGTTTTTAGTTGGATGTGTAGAATTTATTTGCTAGGGCAAATTTTTGTTTCATCTCTAAGAAACTTTAATTTCTTTAAAAATTACATTAAAAAGTTTATTCTTAAAAAGAATACAGCAACTGAAAATAATTCTGTTGTGGGCAACTTTTGTCTTACTTTTTCTTATGCTAAATATAACCTGTGGATTCTTCATTTTAAAAACTTTGATACTGCACCAATATCACTCCGATTGTGCTTTTTGACTTCTCATAGAGTAAAACTTTAAGATTAATCTGAGAAATCATTCTTGAGAAATTAAGAGTGCTAGGAAAAAAGAATAAATTCCAAAACTGAATATATTTTCCTCTGTCAATAAATGCCTTCCAAGTAATTTTGACAGTCAAGAATTTCCTTTTAGAATCTTGAACTTTTTAATGTAATGTGATGGCATGTTAAACCTCACATTTATAGTTACCTTTGTGTTTGATGGATCTTATTTATATTTAAACAACTTTTAGAGTGTCAAGTTTATGAGAATAAATAAAAATGTTACATGTAATAGTTATTTAGACCATCACTTTTGGGTTTATTTTTGATGTGCAAATCTTAGAAAAGGGCACTTAAATGATGTTCTGGAGCAGAGGTTAGCAAACTATAACCTGTGGCCAAATCCATTTGCTGTCTATTTTTGTCAAGTTTTATTGCATCACACCCTCCTTGCTAATTTGCTTATATACTGTTCTGGTCTACTTTAGAAGTTAGGAAGAGATCTCATGGCTTGCAAAGTCTGATATATTTACTAACTGGCTCTTCACAGAAAACATTTGCTCACTCTGCTCTAGAGAAACTGTAATGTTAGAATACTTTGATGACAATTGAGAGTAGTAAAGCAGCATAGTGTTGTAGTATAATAGAGTTTTATATTTAGAATTAATATCTGGCTCTAGTCTTTGCTTATTTATTAATGGTGAAACTTTAGGTGATTTATGTACTTTCATAGAGACTCAGTTACTCATTTTATAAAATAAGAATTGGATCTTAAAAATCTCTTATAGCTGTAAAATTCTGTTGTGTGTGCTCAGTCATGTCTTACTCTTTGTGACCCTATGGACTGGAGCCCTCCAGGCTCCTCTGTCCATGGGATTCTCCAGGCAAGAATACTGGAGTGAGTTGCCATTTCCTCCAGGGGATCTTCTAAACCCTAGGATCAAACCCAGGTCTCCTGCATTGGCAGGCAGATTCTTTACCACTGAGCCACCTGGGAAATCCCAAATTTTTCTGTCTCTGCTCTCTGTCTAACTTAAGTGCCTGCTGGCAGTCTGGGATTAGAGGGTCTTTTGAGATCTCTTCCACCTTTAAATTTATGATTACATGTGACACACAGATTTTTCTCTTTATTTTAGCCTGATAGACTGAAGCAGTTTAGTGTGGCACCAAGACACTTTGAAGAGACGATACCACCTGAGAGACCCAGAGTAGCTTTCCAGACACCTCTCCCTCCTCTGTCCGCCCCATCTGTCCCACCCATCCCATCAGTTTACTCCATCCCATCTCAGAATGAAGATGTGCACAGTGGACTCAGCAGCACTCTTGGTGACATGGTGCCTCCCAGGTGCTTGTTTAAAATGTTTTGTGTTTGGGAATTAGGTAAGGTATTATTATATTTTATATTTAGAAGTAGTTGCTGAAGCAGATGATGATATCCTTCAGAGATTTTTGTACAATTAATAGATTTTGTCAAATAATTTCTGTTGAAATGTGTTTTCATTGTTGATCTTTGCTCTGTTAAAAAACAAGGGAAATTCTTATAACATTCTTTTATTGTTTAAAGATGCTTCAGTATTTTTAAAATGTATAACTAAATACATTTAGTATTTAGTTTTAGGTCACATTTTGAAATGTCTGTTTTTAATATCTTTTAACATATAAAACCTGGACATTTTCAATTTTGTAATTTCCACTTGGCAAACATTGAATACTTCCTTCAGTTAATGCAGAAAAAGTTTCTAATGCGACTGTTTTATATATATTACTTTAGTTTGTTTTCTTCAACTCTTTCTCTGTGATTACTTCCAGGCTATGCAACTCAAGTATCTGAAATAAAGTGTTGAGATTATAAAACCTGTAATTTAGGTATTAGGGTAAAGATTTGATGTCACAGGTAAAAGGCATCGTACTATATTGGACTAAACATAAAGAAAATCTTGTTAATATTGGTATTTTCTGGTCTATACTTTCTTCTTTCAGGATTTTTGCTTATTTTTTGTTTACTACTAATGTATTAATTGACGGATTGCATTTAATCTTAGTGTTTTTCCTTTTTAACATTGATACTTTCTGGGCTATACATTCCTTCAGTAAGACTTGGTATCATCTTTTATTTACTGCTAACAAATTGTCTGACCATGTTTACTGTGTTTATCAGATGTTCAGTTCGTTTCATCTGATGGCTTCCCAACTCAAAAGGCTAGGTGGGATTGAAATTACAGAGCATGGTATGATGATATCAGTGTTGATTTAGGGATTAAAATGACTGCTTCACTGGCTGGAGTTTGGGCAAACCATGCTTTTATTGAACTTCAGTTTTCTCACTGTAAAAGTAGAATAGTAACATGTGTGTGTGTGAGTATATATATGTGTTTTTAAATCTAAAGTTAGAGGATTGTTATGAGGATTAAATCTTGTATAAATCTCTAAAAATTTAAGCTTTAATGATACTGAAAGTTTTCTTTTATAGTAATTTTTCAGCTGTTTTGTTGATGTATCTATAGAGTGAGGATAGTAAGATTAGACACATAAATCTTAGTAAATGTGAAGAGTATTCATGACTGAAGAGAACTTTAATGCCTTCTCAGCGCTTCAGAATTATTTGAAGTATACAAAGGAGAACCTAAGATACACACTCAAATGTGAAGACATTCTAGGATGCCTCCTTTCTCTTTCTGTTCATCTAAACGAATCTGCTTTTTACCTTTTAACAAATGGAAAATATTGCCTTGGTGGAAATAGAGAGATACTTCTTAATCATTAATGAAGTGCTGATGTAGATATTTTCAGAAGTTTTAACTTTATGAAGTGCTGAAAATTAAGTCAAAAATTTACTGTTGATATTTAAGTAGTTTCTTTTTCACATTATAGTTTAATTCCTTTGAAAGAACAATATATTTTTAGAGTTAAAAAAAAAAATACACCTTTCTCTCAGTCACATGGAACCACTTGTAATGCCATTCTGCACCTCTGCCTTTTCTTCTTCTTGTATCCTCCTCCTCTGTGATTCACTCTGGCAGCGTGGTTGAAGCATTGCCTTTCTTGGAAAGCATCCTTATACTTCCTCCCCTTCTCTATGTGATCTAAATGTTCCTACTCCATATAATCTAAATGTTGCTGTTCTTTTGACACCCCATGTCTCCTTGTATTGCTTCATCTGCTCTGTGCTGTGCTAAATTGCTTCAATTGTGTCCAAATCTTTGCGACCCCATGGACTGTAGTCCACCAGACTTCTCTGTCCATGAGATTCTCCAGGCAGGAATACTGGAGTCGGTTCGCAGGCCTTCCTCCAGGGGACCTTCCCAACCCAGGGATTGGACTTGTGTCTCATTATGTCTTCTGCATTGGCAGGCAGGTTTTTTTGTTTTTACCATTAGTGCCACCTGGAAAACCGCTTTATTTGCTATACTCTGCTATAATGGCTGTTTTATTTCTGAGGGACAGAGATCATATTTGTTCAGTACTGGCAGATGGTGACAAATAAGATACTCATTGACTAACTGTGGTCCCTTAAATTCTGAAATTTTATATTTTTTGCTTTTTGAATTAAAATTTTTGATAAGAGATTGAAGCAAGATGATGACTTTTCCTAAAGTAGCAATTAGATTTTCAGTAAGATTTTTGTAAAAGAATACTATCTTGATTTTTTTTTAAAGTTGCAATGAAATATAAGAAGAATTTCCCAATTTTCTGTTGGTACAGAGTTGCACCTCTACCTCCACCTCCCATGCTGCCCCCTTTGGCTGCGAACTACCGAACTCCTTACGATGATGTGTACTATTTCTATGGGGCCAGGAATACTTTGGATCCTGGTCTTGCTTATTGTAAGTTATCTGTGGGGTAAACATTACTGTATAGCAGTTCAGTCAGGAAAATTGGTTTCTGTGCAAGCAAAAATATATCAATGAGAAAAAGCACAACTTTACTTAATTCCAATATTATATATTTATTGATTTAGTAAATGCTCTACTTTAAAACTCAGTTATAATTTGTAGTTATTTCCTTTTTATCTAGATTTAAGAAATAACTATTTCATGTTTTCTCGCATTATTCTTTGCTAACTCTTAACTCAGAAGGAAGTATGTTTTTTTTTCCTTAGGTAGCATTTTCGGTATGTGACTTTTTCTTTAGGGATAAAGTGTTATTAAGTGAGTACTCTGACACAAATGTGTGTGTTTTCTTTTTAGATGGTTCAGGAATGATGGGAGTACAGCCTGCTCCTGCTGCTTATGTTACAGCTCCTGTCTCCCACCAGCCAGCACAGCCTATTGTGTAAGTAGTTAAAATAATACTTTGTTTCAAGATTAATTTGTCTTCCATTGGACCTGTATTATTCAGTGCACTCTTTTTTGTTCAGAACAGATATAACTAATTTTAATTTACAGTTATTATATAACCAGTGCACAATGCTGGAAAAGATTGAGGGCAGGGGACCTCACAGGATGAAATGGTTGAATGGCATCACCCACTCAATGGAGATGAATTTGAAGAAACTGGGAGAGGTAGTGAAGGACAGGGAAGCCTGGCATGCTGTAGTTCATGGGGTTGCAAAGAGTCGGACACAACTTAGTGACTAAATAACAACAATGTTATGTGTAGTGCTTTTAAGTCAATGTTTCATATTTCATAGAAAGCACATTTAAAAAATTAAGAATAACCTCTTTCTGTTATTAGAAAAGTCATTTGTATGTCTTATTGATAAAAAAGAGTACAAACAAATGTGTAAAAAATTGAAGTCACCTAAAGTCTCATTCATCCAGAGGTAGATATATCTAAATATGTATTCAGGAACCCATTTTATGTACAAATACAACCACAAAAATATATACAGAACACACTACAGCATCTTTTTAAAAAAACGACATTTTTATTTAGAGATAAACATAGATTCCTATGGTGAAATTATAAGAAGCAATATAGAGACATCCTGTGTACCTTTTAGTTTGTTTCAGCATTTTCAATATTCAGTTGCTAATATTTTGCAAAACTGTGCTCAGTATCACTCAGATATATAACACTGAATACAGTGAAGATACACTCCCGTTATTGCAGGGATTCCTGAAGATGCCCTCTTATAGCCATAGTTCTGGCCTACCCCAATTCTCTCCTTAGCCACTGGCAGTAACTGATCTATTTTCTATTTCTGTAATACTTCAAGCATGTTTTATAAGTGGATTTTTAAATTATGTAACCTTTAGGGGTTGACTTTTTAGAGTCAGCATAACTGTCTGGAGATTCGTCCAGGTTTTTGCACGTGTAAAAAATTCATTTGTTTTAATTGTTTGTAGCATTCAATGGTGGGGAATGTACCACAGTTTAACCATTCACTTATTAAAGATCATCTAAGTTATTAAGAATTGATGCTTTTGAACTGTGGTGTTGGAGAAGACTCTTGAGAGTCCCTTGGACTGCAAGGAGATCCAACCAGTCCATTCTAAAGGAGATCAGTCCTGGGTATTCTTTGGAAAGACTGATGCTAAGGCTGAAACTCCAATACTTTGGCCACCTCATGCGAAGAGTTGACTCATTAGAAAAGACTCTGATGCTAGGAGGGATTGGGGGCAGAAGAAGGGGACGACAGAGGATGAGATGGCTGGATGGCATCACCGACTCAATGGACGTGAGTTTGAGTGAACTCCGGGAGTTGGTGATGGACAGGGAGGCCTGGCGTACTGGGGTCGCAAAGAGTCGGACACGACTGAGCAACTGAACTGAAGTTACGAATAAAGCTGCTGTAGACATTCTTGTACAGGTTTGTTTTTTTTTTGTAAACACAGTATTTCTTTAGGATATTGCCTAGGAGTGTTTGTTATTGTTGGGTTGTATGGTAGTTACAAGCCTACTTTTGTAAGAAACTGCCAGACGGTTTTCAGAGAGACTGTACTATTTTCCTTTGTATCAGCAATGTATTAAAAACCTGTTTTTTTTTTTAAAAAAAAAACAAACAAAAACCTGTTTCTTCATATCTTCCCCAATATTTGGCATGTGACTTGTGTTTAGGCCATTCTGATAGGTGTATAGATAGTGATTGGGGTTTTAACGTAGTTTCCTAATAATGATAATGTTGAACGTCTTTTCATGTGTTTATTTACCATCTGTAAATCTTTGGTGAAACATCTGTTGATATGGCTCAGATGGTAAAGAATCTGCCTGCAACATAGGAGACCCAGGTTCAATCCCTGGGTTGGGAAGATCCCCTGGAGAAGGGAATGACAACACACTCTAGTATTCTTGCCTGGAGAATCCTATGGACAGAGGAGCCTGGTGAACTACAGCCCATGGGGTTGCAAAGAGTTCAACATGACTGAGCGACTCAGACTTCGACTTTTCACTTTTTTACTTTCTGTTGATGTCTTTTGCACATTTTCCAATTGGAGCATTTTTTTTTTAAAATACTGAGTTTTTAAGAGTTCTTCATATATCTTAAATATTAGTTTTTTGTCAGATATGCGGTTTGCAAATATTTTCTCTCTGTTTAAAGTTTGTCTCTTCATCCTTTTAGTAGGGTACTTGTAAATTTTAAATAAGTCCAATATATCAGCTTTTTTCTGTGGATCATGCTTTCAGCATCAAGTATCTAGGTACTTGTTTCCTAAGCCTGGATCCAAAAGATTTTCTACTGTTTTGTTTTTAAAAAATAAACGAACTCTTTAGTTCTTTGTTTTCCTGAAAGTTTTTATAGTTTTACATTTAACTTTGTAGTCCATTTTGAGTTATTTTTTGGGTAAGGTGTTAGATTTAGGTCAGAGTACCCATTCCCTGCCATGTGAGTGTGCAATAGTTCCCAGGACCATTGGTTGACAAGATCCTTTTTCCTGGAAATGGGTTTTATACCTTTGTCAAAAACAGTTGGGCATGTTTGTATGAGTCTCTTTCTGGGATTATTGTTTTCCATTGTTCTGTGTGTCTGTCCTTGTGTTGGTGTCACTTGATAATTGTAGCTCTGTGGAAGTTGGGAAATTGAGAAGTATGAGTTCTTCAAATTTGCTTTTCTTTTCCAAGATTCTTTTTTGACTATTCTAGATCCTTTGTATTTCCATGTGAATCTTACTTGGGATGAGCTGCTCAGTTTGAGATTTTGATGGAGAGTATATAAGATCTGTAAATCTATTTAGTGTTCAGTTCAGTCACTCAGTCGTGTCCAACTCTTTGAGACCCCAGGAATGCAGCATGCCAGGCCTCCCTGTCCATCACCAACTCCCAGAGTTTACTGAAACTCATGTCCATTGAGTCAGTGATGCCATCTAACCATCTCATCCTTTGTTGTCCCCTGCTCCTCCCGCCATCTATCTTTCCCAGCATCAGTGTCTTTTCAAATACGTCAGTTCTTCGCATCTGGTGGCCAGAGTATTGGAGTTTCAGCTTCAGCATCAGTCCCTCCAACGAATATTCAAGACTGATTTCCTTTAGGATGGACTGGTTGGATCTCCTTGCAGTCCAAGGGACTCTCAAGAGTCCCAAGACTCAAGACTCTTCTCCAACACCACAGTTCAGAAGCATCAATTCTTCTGTGCTCAGCTTTCCTTATATTCCAACTCTCACATCCATGCAGGACTACTGGAGAAACCACAGCTTTGACTAGATGGACCTTTGTTAGAAAAATAATGTGTCTGCTTTTTAATATGCTATCTAGGTTGGTCATAGCTTTTCTTCCAAGGAGCAAGCGTCTTTTAATTTCATGGCTGCAGTCATCATCTGCAGTGATATTGGAATCCAAGAAAATAAACTCGCTCACTGTTTCCATTATTTCCCCATCTATTTGCCATGAAGTGATGAGACCGGATGCCATGATCTTCGTTTTCTGAATGTTGAGCTTTAAGCCAACTTTTTCACTCTCCTCTTTCACTTTCATCAAGTGGCTCTTTAGTTTTTCTTTGCTTTCTGCCATCAGGGTGGTGTCATCTGCATATCTGAGGTTATTGATATTTCTCCTGGCAATCTTGATTCCAGCTGTGCTTCCAGCCCAGCGTTTCTCATGATGTACTCTGCATATAAGTTAAATAAGCACAGTGACAATATACAGCCTTGACATACTGCTTTCCCTATTTGGAACCAGTCTACTGTACTATGTGCAGTTCTAACTGTTGCTTTCTGACCTGCCTACAGATTTCTCAAGAGGCAGGTCAAGTGGTCTAGTATTCCCATCTCTTTCAGAATTTTCTAGTTTGTGGTGATCCACACAGTTAAAGGCTTTGGCATAGTTAATAACGCAGAAGTAGATGTTTTTCTGGAATTCTCTTGCTTTTTTGATGATCCAGTGGATGTTGGCAATTTGATCTCTGGTTCCTCTGCCGTTTCTAAAGCCAGCTTGAACATTTGGAAGTTCACAGTTTACATACTGTTGAAGTCTGGCTTGGAGAATTTTGAGCATTACTTTACTAGCTTGTGAGATGTGTGCAATTGTGTGATAGTTTGAGCATTCTTTGGCATTGCCTTTCTTTGGGATTGAAATGAAAACTGACCTTTTCCAGTCCTGTGGCCACTGCTGAGTTTTCCAAATTTGCTCGCATATTTGTGAAAGTGCAGCACTTTCACAGCATCATCTTTTAGGATTTGAAATAGCTCAACTGGAATTCCATCACTTCCACTAGCTTTGTTTGTAATGATGCTTTCTAAGGCCCACTTGACTTCACATTCCAGGATGTCTGGCTCTAGGTGAGTGACAACAGCATTGTGATTATCTTGGTCGTGAAGATCTTTTTTGTACAGTTCTTCTGTGTATTCTTGTCACCTCCTCTTAATATCTTCTGCTTCTGTTCAGTCCATACCCTTTCTGTCCTTTAATGAGCCCATCTTTGCATAAAATGTTCCCTTGGTGTCTCTAATTTTCTTGAAGAGGTCTCTAGTCTTCCCATTCTGTTGTTTTCCTCTATTTCTTTGCATGGATTACTGAGGAAGGCTTTCTTATCTCTCCTTGCTATTCTTTGGAACTCTGCATTCAAATGGGTATATCTTTCCTTTTCTCCTTTGCTTTTCTCTTCTCTTCTTTTCACAGCTATTTGTAAGGCCTCCTCAGACAGCCATTTTGCTCTTTTGCATTTCTTTTCCATGGGGGTGGTCTTGATCCCTGTCTCCTGTACAATGTCACGAACCTTCGTCCATAGTTCATCAGGCACTCCCTCCATCAGATGTAATCCCTTGAATGTATTTCTCACTTCCACTGTATAATTGTAAGGGATTTGATTTTAGTCATACCTGAATGGTTTAGTGGTTTTCCCTGCTTTGTTCAATTTAAGTCTGAATTTGGCAATAAGGAGTTCATGATCTCAGCCATAGTCATCTCCTGGTCTTGATTTGCTGAGTGTATAGAGCTTTTCCATCTTTGGCTGCAAAGAATATAATCAGTCTGATTTTGGTGTTGACCATCTGGTGATGTCCATGTGTAGAGTCTTCTCTTGTGTTGTTGGAAGAGGGTGTTTGTTATAACCAGTGTGTTCTCTTGGCAAAACTCTATTAGCCTTTGCCCTGCTTCATTCTGTACTCCAAGGCAAAATTTGCCTGTTACTCCAGGTGTTTCTTGCCTTCCTACTTTTGCATTCCAGTCCCCTATAATGAAAAGGATATCTTTTTTGGGTGTTAGTTCTAGAAGGTCTTGTATATCTTCATAGAAGTGTTCAGCTTCAGTTTCTTCAGCATTACTGGTCGAGGCATAGACTTGGATTACTGTGATATTGAATGGTTTGCCTTGGAAACGAACAGAGAGCATTCTGTCGTTTTTGAGATTACATCTAAGTACTGCATTTAGTACTGTTTAGTATTACCATCTTAATATTTTTTTCATTTTTTTAAATTATGGAACATACACATAACATTTAATTTATCATTTGAAAGCATTTGTAGTATATAGTTCAGTGATGTTAAGTACATTCCTGCTGTTGAGTAACCATCACCATCAACTGTTTCCAGAATTTTTCATCTTGTAAAACTGAAACTCTATACTTGTTAAATGATATCTCCCTATTCCCTCTCCCCTATGTTCCTGGCAACCATATTCTACTTTTCCTGTGATTTTGGCTAGTTTAGGTACCTCATAAAAATGAAATCATACAAGATTTTTGTGTGTGGCTTTTATTACTTAATCATAATGTTCTCAAGGTTTATCCATATTGTGACATAAGTCAAAATTTCCTTACTTTTTTGCCATGTACGTGGCTTATGAGATCTTAGTTCCCAGAAAATTTCCTTCCTTTATAAAGCTGAATAACATTTGATTGTATTTTATGTATTTACCACATTTTACTTATCTACTCATCCAGTGATGAGTACTTGGGTTGCTTATACAGTTTAAGTGTTGTGTATAGGCTGCTGTGAATATGGGTGTAAACTCTCTGGTTGAGACTCTGCTTTCAGTTCTCTTAGACATATACTCAGAAGTGAAGTTGCTGGATCATATGGTCATTCTGTTTTTAATATTTTGAAAAACCATTGTACTGTTTTCTACAGAATCTACCCCATTGTATATCCCCAACAGCTATGCACAAGGTTCTGACCTTTACACATCCTCACCAACAGTTACTAGTTTTTGTTTTTGTTTTGTTAGTCGCCATCTTAATGGGGGTGATGTGGATCTCATTGTGCCTTTGATTTACATTTCTCTGTGATTATTGATGTTGAGCATCTTTTCATCTGCTTTTTGGCCATTTGTCTGTCTTTGGAGAATATCTTTCCAAATTATTTGCTCATTTTTGAATCGGATACTTTATTTATTTGTTGTTATGTTTTTAAGAGTCTTCGTGTACTCTGGATATTAATCCTTTATCAGATAAATAATTTGCAAATATTTTCTCTCATTCTGGGTATTATTTTCTTTTACTCTGTTCGTATATAGCAATGCTATAGATTCATACGCAGTTTTAATTTTTGTGAAGTCCAGTTTGTCTGTTTTTTCATTTCTTGCCTGTGTTTGGTGTCATATCTAAGAAAATTATTGCCAAATCCAGAGTTGTGAACCTTTTGCCCTGCATTTTCTTCTAAGAGCTTTGCAGTTCTGGGTTTTACATTGAGGATTATGATTTTGAGTTACCTTTTGTATACAGTGTTAAGTAAGGGTCCAGTTTCATTCTTTGCATGTGGGTATCATTTTTGCAGCACCATTTATTGAAAAGACTGTCCATTCCCTATTGTATGATCTTGGTACCCTTGTCAAGAATCATTTGACTTCATATGTGTGAATTTATTTCTCAATTTTCTATTCTATTCAATTGTTGTATCTGTCTATGTGCTAGTCCTGTGCTATTTTGACTACTGTAGCTTTGTACTATGTTTGGAAATCAAGAAATGGGAATCCTCTAGCTGGTTTGGTTTCAAAATTTATTTAGCTATTTGGAGTCCCTTGAGATACCATATAAATTTGGGGAAAAGTTTTTCTAATTTGGCAAAAAAGGTCATTAGGATTTTTATAGGGCTTATGTTGAATCTGTAAATCATTTTGGGTAGTTTTGACATCTTAACAATAGTAAGTTTCCCAATCCATGGATAAAGGATGTGTTTCCATTTATTTATGTCCTCTTTAATTTCTTTCAGCAATGTTTTGTAATTTTCACTGTATAAGTCTTTTACTGCTTTGGTCAAGTTAAATCCTAAGTTGTCTTTTTTTAATGCTCTTATAAATAGAATTGTTATTGTAATTTCTTTTTCAGATTGCTTATTGTTTGTGTATAGACATGAAACTGATTTTTTGTGTTGACTTTGTATTCTGCTACTTCACTGAATTCATTTTACTAACAGTTTGCATGTGTGTGGACCACAACAAACTGTGGAAAATTCTGAAAGAGATAGGAATACTGGACCACCTGACCTGCCTCTTGAGAAATCTATATGCAGGTCAAGAAGCAACAGTTAGAACTGGACATGGAATAATAGACTAGTTCCAAATAGGGAAAGGAGTACGTCAAGGCTGTATATTGTCACTGTGCTTATTTAACTTATATGCAGAGTACATCATGAGAAACGCTGGGCTGGGTGAAGCACAAGCTGGAATCAGTATTGCCAGGAGAAATATCAACAACCTCAGATATGCAGGTGACACCACCCTTATGGCAGAAAGCAAAGAAAAACTAAAGAGCCACTTGATGAAAGTGAAAGAGGAGAGTGAAAAAGTTGGCTTAAAGCTCAACATTCAGAAAACGAAGATCATGGCATCCGGTCTCATCACTTCATGGCAAATAGATGGGGAAATAATGGAAACAGTGAGCGAGTTTATTTTCTTGGATTCCAATATCACTGCAGATGATGACTGCAGCCATGAAATTAAAAGACGCTTGCTCCTTGGAAGAAAAGTTATGACCAACCTAGATAGCACATTAAAACGCAGGGACATTACTTTGCTAACAAAGGTCCGTATAGTCAAAGCTGTGGTTTTTCCAGTAGTCCTGTATGGATGTGAGAGCGGGACTGTAAAGAAAGCTGAGCGCCAAAGAATTGATGCTTTTGAACTGTGGTGTTGGAGAAGAGTCTTGAGTCTTGGGACTCTTGAGAGTCCCTTGGACTGCAAGGAGATCCAACCAGTCCATCCTAAAGGAGATCAGTCCCAAATATTCATTGGAGGGACTGATGCTGAAGCGGAAACTCCAATACTTTGGCCACCAGATGCGAAGAATTGACACATTTGAAAAGACCGTGATGCTGGGAAAGATTGAAGGCAGGAGAAGAAGGGGAATGCAGAGGGTGAGATGGTTGGATGGCATCACTGATTCAATGTATATGAGAAATATGCATTGAGTAAACTCCGGGAATTGGTGATGGACAGGGAGCCCTGGCGTGCTGCAGTCCGTGGGGGTTGCAAAATATTGGACACGATTGAGTGACTGAACTGAACTGTGTGTGTGTGTAATCATTAGGCTTTTCTGAATATAATATCATGTCTGCAAACATAATTTTACCTTTCTTCTTTCCAATTTGCCTGCCTTAAAATGTTTTTTTTCTTTCCTAATTGTTCCAGTACTGTATTTTGTAGAAATTGTGAAAGCAGGCACCTTTGCCTTGTTCCTGATCTTAGAGGATGAGCTTTTAGTCTTCACTGAATCTTAGGTTCACTTTGGATTTTATATATGTGACATTTATTGTAATTAGATGGTTTCCTTCTACTTCTAGCTTGTTGTGTGTTTTTATCATGAAAGTTTGTTGAATTTTGTTAGATGCTTTTTCCTTATCAATCGAGGTTTTCGTGTTTTTTTTTTTCCCCTGTCATTCTGTTAATATTACCTATTATATTGATCAGTTTTTATATGTTGAACCATCTTTGTATCCCAGGAGTAAATCCCATTTGGCCATGGTATTTAATCCTTTTAATGTTCTGCTGAGTTTGGCTTGCTAATATTTTATTGAGGATTTTTGCATCTGTGGTCATAAGGGATATTGGTCTGTAGTTTTCTTTTTGTGTAAAGTTTTTGTCTTGTTTTGATATCAGGGTAATGCTGGCCTCCTAGAATGAATCAGTATGTGTTTCCTCCTCTTGAAGTTTTTGGAAAAATTGAAGGACTGGTGCTCTTTAAGTGTTTGGTTGAATTCACTGTCAGAACCATCAGATCCTGGGCTTTACTCTCTTAGGAGATTTTTGATCAGGGAGTCAATCTCCTTATTATGGGTTTATTCAGATTTTCTTTGTCTTTGTAATTTAGCCATACATTTTAACTACATTAAGTCTCCAGTCTGTGAGCATGGATGTTTTTTAATTTATTTGAGATTTAAAAATTTCTTTCAACAGTATTTTGTGGTTTTTAGACTAGCTGTTGTTTAATTTATTCTAAAATATTTAACACTTTTTGATGGTGTTATGAATATTCTTTTCTTAATTTCATTTTCATGTTATTTATTACTGGTTATAGAAATACAGTTGAAATTTGTATATTCTTTTATCCTGCAATTTTGCTGAACTCTTTTTATCATTACTAACAGTTTTTGGTGGGTTTCTTGGCATTTTTCTGTATATATAATATGTCATCAGTTAATAGACGTTACTTCCTTTCCATCTAATGCTTTTTCTTTTTCTTGTTAAATTGCCCTGACTGGAGCATCCAGTGCAATGTTGAATAGATATTATGAGAGTGGGCATTTTCATTTTATTCTGCTGTTAGGTGGAAGGCATTCAGTCTTTAACCATTAAGTATGATGTTTGTTGCAGATTTTTCATATTGCTTTTATTAGCTTGAGGAAGTCCCCTTGTATTCTTTGTGATTCAGGAAGGGGTATTTGGTATGTTCTTTCAACATATTACTGAGTTGGAAATTGAATTTTGTGAAATGCTTTTTCTGTGTTTATTGAGATATCCTGTAGTTTTTATTCTTCATTCTGTTAGTATGGTGGGGATATATTTATTGGATTCAGACATATTAAATCAACTTGTGTTCCTGTGGTAAATCTCACATGGTCAGGAAGTACAGTCCTTTTCATCTTGCTGGACCTTTCAGTTTATTAATTTTTTGTTGAGGACTTTTGTCTGTGTGTTCATGAGTGATAACTGGTCTTTGGTTTTTGTTTTCTTTTGAAGTCTGTCTGATTTTGCTATTAGGATGATACTGGCCTAATAGAATTAGTTGGATGTGCTCTTCCATTTTCTACTACTTTGGAGAGAGTGTTGTGTGAAGCATTGTTAATTTTTTCAGTGAGGTAGAATTCACCAGGAATCCAGTTTACCCTCATCTTTTCTTTATGGATAATTTCCTGATTACTAATTTAATCTTCCTTGTCATTGGTTAATTCATATTTAAAATCTTTTTCTTGCAACAGTTTTGATAGTTTGTGTCTTTCTAGAAATTTACCCATTTTGTCAAGATAATCTAATGTGTTGGCATATAGTTGTTCATAGTATTCCCTTACAATCTGTTTTATTTTTATAAGGTCAGTAGTAATGTTTCTTATTTTATTTTTTTTATTTCAATAATTTTAGTCTTGTCATTGTATGTTTTGACTAAATATTTGTCAGTCTTGTTGATCTTGTTAATGAATCAGCTCTTGGTCTAGTTGATTTTTTCTGCTGTGCTTTTACTCTCCATTTCATATTATTTCTCCTCATCTTTTTATTTTCTTCTTTCTGTTTCCTTTGGGTTCAGTTTGCTCGTGTATTTTCTAGTTTTTGAAGGTGGAAGCTTAGGTTATTGATATAGTGTCTTCTTTTTTAATATGTATATATTACAACTGTAAATTTTCCTCTTATTGTTTTAGCTTCTTCCTTAAATTTTATACATTATCTTTTTGTTTTCATTTATCTCATTGTGGAAAATTGTGGAAATTTTTAATAGAGCTTTAATATAATTCCATTGCAGTTAGTAGAGAAGGAAATGGCAACCCACTCCAATATTCTTGCCTGGAGGAGACAAGGTCTTGCTCCTCTTGACAAAGGAGCCTGGTGGGCTGCTGTCTATGGGGTCACACAGAGTCAGACACGACTGAAGTGACTTAGCAGCAGCATTGCAGTTAGAGAACATATTTTGTGTTTTTCTTTTTAATTTATTAAGGTCTATTTTAAGACTGAAGCTTATAACATGTGTTCTGCGCTGTAGAACGTTTCATATGCACTTGATAAAATTAGCATTTTCCTGTTGTTGGGTGGATAGTTCTATCAATGTGACTGAGATATAGTTGGTTTATAGTGTTGTTTATTTTCTGTATTTCCTTATTGAGCGCCTGTGCAGTTGTTTATTATTAGAAGTAGTGTATTGAAGTCTCCAGTTATTATTTTTATTTCTCTCTTTGGTTTTGTCAGTTGTTGTTTCCTGTGTTTTGAATCTCTGTAGCTATGTGTACATGTGCTCATAATTGTTATATCTTACTGATAAGTTGACCCTTATCAATAAAAATGATTCCTTTTTTGGTTCCATTAATGCTTTTTCTTTAGTGTTTAATATAGCATTCCATTTTAATTCTCTTGCTTCTTTTAGTATAATTTGTGTGTCATTTTCTTTGTGGTTTCCTTGCAGACTGAAATTTATGTTTTTAATGTAAAAGAACTGAGTTCATATTAACACCAGTTTAATTTCCATAATATGTAAAGTGTTTTCTCCAGTATAATGCCATTCCTTCCCTTCTTGATGCCACTATTGCATACAGAGTATATTGTTATATATTTAAACTTATCAATAGTTTTTAACTGTTCCTTCTTTCCTTTATGTAGTTGTCTTTTAAATCAGAGAATATAGCTGCAAATAAAAGCACATCAGTAATATCTTTAACCTTTACCTATGTAGTTACTGTTAACTGGTGTTCTTTATTTCTTTGTGTTTACTCTGGTTACTGTCAAGTGCTTTTTATTTCAACCTGAAGTGCATCATTTACTATTTCTTATAAGACAGGTCTGTTAGTGATGTCTTCTCTGAGTTTTATTTAATAATGTTCTAATTTCACTTTTATTTGTGAGGCATAGTTTTCCTGGATATAGAATTCTTAGTTGACTTCCCCCTCGCCCCCCACCGTCATCTCCCTGAATATGTCATTTCCTTGCCTATTGGCCTTCATAGGATTTCTGATGAGCTGTTAATCTTACTGAAGATCCCTTGTATATGATGAGTTTTTATTTTCTTGCTGCTTTTGCAGTTCTTCTCTTTTTCTTTCGGCACATTGACCATGATGTGTATCGATATGGATCTCTGAGCCTTTTTGCTTTGAGTTTGATGAGTTCTGTATGAATAATTTCTAAGAAGTACAAGCCCTGGATTATCAGGGGAAAAGAAAATAATAAATAAAAAGGAAGAGTAGAAAGGGCCTTCAATTACTAGGGAATTATTGCTGTAACTTTACCCAACAGTTAGAACTTTGACAAAATTCCCATCCCAGGCCTCCATAAACAGGGCAAGGTTTTAGGGATTTTAATAATCTTATACCATCAATACCATTAATAAAATCTATGACTCAGTGAAGAAAATTTTATTTTTTTCTGATAGCCAGACTTTTTACTATAATTCTTTGTTTTATTCTTAAAATGGCTAGGAAGTTATTATTTTATTTTGGAGTAAATTTATTAAGTAAATCATTAGTTATGATATTACTTGAGGAACTTCCACTGCATTCAGAGAAGTCCATAAGTCATATGTATACTGCTTGATACATTATCACAAGTGTTTTTATTTGTATGTGAATGTTTTACTTGCATGTAACTGCCACCTAGATTAGGAAATAGAGTCAGTAAATTTGAAAGTTCCATTAATTTTGAAAGCAGAGATAAAGGGCATTTACTTAAAATTTTCTCTTTGAGCTATAAAGAAATAATTTCTCTATTTTGTGTGTGTGTGAGTCTCTTTATCATATCTGACTCTTTGTGACCCCATGGACTGTAGCCCACCAGGCTCCTCTGCCATGGGATTTCCCAGGCAAGAATACTGAAGTGGGTTGCCATTTCTCTATTTTAAATGTACTTATATGCCATGCTGTTTCAAAGAAGTGTTGCATCTTCTTCTTGTTTTGTCATAAAAGAATTTAAATTATTAATTATGTATTTGATGTAGGAGTACAATTGGACAGAATGAGCTGAAAATTACAAGTAATCGAGCAATAAATTCAGGATTGTTTTTTGAAGATAAACCAAAACCTTCAAAACAGTCATTTCAGTCTTACCAGGAAGCTTTGCAGCAGCAGGTATCCATTCATTTTTTTCCGTTGTTCATTCATGTATGTTAAACATCTTATGTCTTAGTACAGTGGCCCTTTAAAACTCAGAGTGTGGCTGAGGAGAAAGAATTCCATTTATTTATCATTAAATGTGATAAAGTTTGATATAGACAGGCTGGAATGCTTGGGATAGGGAGAGTAATTGCCTTGGCTATTAGGAGGGCTTCACATGGTTGATGGCTTTTGAGTTGCGTGTTATACAGTGAATAAATATGAAATTCCTGGTGTATTCAGGGAATGGAATTGATGTAGGAGAAGGGGCTGGAGTGTTAGATTATACTGGATTGTGAAAGATAGCAAGTAAGGGGTTTTCAGTTTCATCTTGTTACCTATCGACAGCCAAAGGGAGGAAATCTTAAGCCAAAGAGTGAAAGAAGTATTATAATTGATGTGAGCAGATGTGGCTTTTAGGAAGATATCTGGCTGTGATGTGGATGGTTGGGAAAGATGTGGCAGAGAAACCTTTTAGTAAAACTGTTAGTTAGTCCAGCCAAGAAGTAACCAGGTCCTGTACCAGGTGGGGAAGATGGACAGGACATCGAAAGAGACATTTCTTGGATTTCATTAATAGGACTTAAATTTAGCGACTGAGGAAACAACAGGGTTTTACGATGATTCTGAGTGTTGTAATCTAAGAGGATGATAAAGCTATGAACTCTTAAGGATAGGGAGAACAGAGGCAGAACACTTAGGGAGGAAGATAACATTCTATTGTGGTTTGTAATTTTTGGAGAGAGTTTACTTAGGAATAACTGTGTCAAATGTGTGGATTTTTTGGAGGAATAGTTATATCTTCTCCAGAGAGGTCCCTGGAACTCTAGGTATATATATTCACCTGGGGTACCCTTCTACAAAATTCCACTGGATTTCTTCTAAAGCTCAGATTTTTATTCTATTTTCTACACTGGGCAACCTCCTTGAAAAGTGGGCTTTTTCAAAATTACAGAATTACCAACATTATTTTTTTGTGTTAGGAATCTACAAACAAGAGACAATATTTGTCTGTTTTCAGATGAGCATATTAAAAACACGACTGACAGAACCAGATTTCCTAACCCTAGAATTTTTTATATGTGATGACTTCCTTGACCTTCCTGAAGTAGTTACTTAAATTTGCCATGCATATGGTAATGATTTTAAAAGTAACTTTCCAAAATGTAGATCTTTATTCATTGCCTATTTATATGTCTTTAAAGACCAACCCTATGCTTACACTTGATGATGATAAGACCATTTTGTATGCTTTCATGAAGTATACTTAAATAGCCTGGCATTCTCTAGAGAGCTTTGAACCTTCAATATCTTTGAACTTTGGGAATGGAGTTTGCTCAAAGTAGAGTAGGTCTGGTGATGGGTAGGGAGTAGTTGGCCCAGGTCTCAGAGGTGTGGGGAGTAGTTTGTGGCTGGCCAGGTACCATGAAAGGATAGATGAAGAAAATGAAGGTAGGGAGAGTCTGTTGGAGCCCATGAAAATGGTGAGGTTAGGAAGGGAATACCTCAGGGAATTGGGAAGATGAAGCTACCTTAGTCCAAGTGGCACCAGTGGCTGGAAAGGGCCCAAGTGACAGGATGTGAGGGAGTAGCAGCTATATATTCCAGCTACCAAAGTATTTTTTAATTGTTTTTACATATATTTGTGATATTAAATTTATAGTAAAGTATACTGGGAAAAAGTCTAGTTTTCTAATAAGAAAAATAAAATCTGATCTTAAAACTAATTTTTTGTATCAGAACACCTGTTAGCAGTTAGCAGTTATTACAGATGTTTCTTAATGTTGTTAAGATTCAAGAAAGACAAGAAAGAAGAAAGAAAGAACGTGAAGAAAAAGAAGTATATGAAGCCAAATTAGAAGCTGAAATGAGAAGTTACAACCCCTGGGGGAAAGGTGGAGGTGGTGCTCCTCTGAGAGATGACAAAGGAAATCTGATAAGTATGTTATTTCTATTGACTTTAAAAAAGTATTTATTTATTTGGCTGCATCAGGTCTTAGTTGCAGCATGTGGGATCCAGTACACTGATCAGGGGTTGAACCTGGCCCCCTGCAGTGGGGGCACAGAGTCCTAGCCACCGAACAACCAGGGAAGTCCCTGAATTGTTGTTTTTAACATAATCTAAGTTTAACTTTTAAAAGAAAGGGGAGTAGAAAGAAGTGGGAATCATAGTCTGTAAGCAAAGGTCTCTTTTTATACAGCTTGATGCAGAAGAGGTATTTTGATGGTAAGCATGACAGCATGTTAAAGCCTTTCTTCATTTATTATTACAAATTTTTCACCCTCTAATGATAATAACTCGATTGCAGAGAAAAGTTTATGTTAGTTAGCAAGTTTTTACCCAATCTAGTAGTTTGAATTTTTTAAAGTTTTCTAGTAAAAATAATAAAATCCTTACCGCAATATTTTTAATAAGGTGTCTTAAGTGATCTGATGTAGTTGTGGAATGTTATGTTTAATTCTTATACGCCATATACCCGCACAATGCAGGGGCTCTTGAGAAAAACCTGGCCTCAGAAATGTTTGGCAGATTGTAGAATTATATTGATTTATCTTTCAATTTTATGTATTCTTAAAAATGTTTCATCTAGAAATCACACAGCGGGCACTTTGAAAAGAGACTTTTTGCAACTTGTTATATAAGTTTGGATGGGCTTCAATTAGCTTATAATAAAAGCAGAGAAAGATAATGGGTTTTTTAAAATCATTTAATTAGAAATGGGAAATGAATAATTAGAAAACCCATTAGAGTGATGCAAAGTAAATTTGATGTTCTTCCGGTTTATGCTTTGTTGTAGGAATAACTGAGTGATGCAGTCAGAAGATATTGGGGGTATTGAGTTACTAGAGTTCTTAATGGCTATGCCTTTGATTCTCTGTTAAAGATGACTTTTTAAAAAAGATATATTTGAGGCCCACTTAGATTAATGAGGTAACTCTTTTCTTTCCTGATGGATTTATTCCTTTCCTATATTCATCTCATACTTTGTTCACAATTTTGAAGATTAAAACTCTTATTCTGTTTATAAATAAGATGATTTTAGGTGATCCATGGTTAACATTTCTAATATTTGAAATTAAATGTTTATTTGAATATATATTTAAAAATATATATTACTGGAAAAAAATATATATTACTGGTTTTCCATTTAGGGATGGTACTATAACATTTCCTTTGAAAGTAAAGGCATTTAAATGAAAAGTGGTCTAACAAAGAACTCCCGTTTCTCAGAGGCTTAAGGCAGTGTAAGTTACTTCTCTCTTAAACTGCATTCTGATGCTGTTTGAGTGGTTCTCCAAGAGCTGACTTGGGAATCTGCCTCTTCCAGTGTGTCACTCTTACAATTTTGCAGTCTTTCATTTCTAGCTGCACAGACATGGTCCAGAGGATGGGAGAACAAGTTGAGAATTTTGATGGGGCCTGACCTAAAGGTGGAGAAATATCACTTTTGTCTTTGTTCAGTTGTTCAAACCTAGTTACAAGGTTCTGAAGTAACTTATTGGGAGGCTGGAAGGGTTTCTTTATACCCAGGCGGAGGACATAAGATTGATAAGCATCTACCCAGTCTTTGCTATAATAAATTTAAATTATGAATTGATAGAAGCATAATAGTTACCATGAAGGAAGTGTTTATGTAACAGAAACTTTGGGAAAGACTGGAATAATTTCTTAGAAGTTTCCAGCTTTCCTCGAAGATTATTTCCAGTTCAGAGAATGTAATTATAGTGTCCTATATGTGTTTAATTGGTGGAAGTGAGTTGGATAAGTGTTTGTTATTGAATTATAAAATATTGTTTTAGAATTGCTTGACCTAACAGGAATGGAGCAAACCTTTCTGAGATATTTATTTTTAGTGGTAATGTTTAGTTTGCTTATTTAATGCTTCAGTTATGCTATGAAATTTAAAAAAAAGTGTGCTATTTTATCAAATGCAGTGGAACTGTTTTTTAATGGTATTTTCAAAGCAAGTAAACTTGAAGAATATGTTTGTTTTGTATTTAGCTGTTACATTTGAGAGAGAGAGGGAACCTAATTTTCCTATTGTATTCCCAATATGTAGTAAAAATCAGTGTTTTCTTTTACTTCATTAGATGGCCAAGATCATATAACAGGGATTATGTTGGATGACTTTAATTCAGCTGCTGGCTTTTCTAATTACTCCTGTTTCATCTTTTATTACAAAGAAATTAAAGAAATTGAATGTTCACCATATTCTTAGCTCTCTGAGAAAGATCTCTTTGTAAGGTAGTTATTAATAAAATATCAAAATCTGTTATCCATACAATTTTAACATAGCATCAACCCTTTGAAAGTAAGTACCTCTCATTTTGATTATTTGTAATACATTTAACATCTGTTTCCTTTCTCAGTTTTTTTAAAGTTCCCATAAGAAAAAACCGAGTATATTCTACAGTGAGTGAATGGATAAACTGTGGTACATTCATATGATGGGATGCTACTTAGCAGTTAAAAAAAAGAATGAACTGTTGATTCACAGAACAATTTGGAAGACTCCAAAGAGGAGACCTAAGGGAAAGAAGCCCTTTTACATAACACATATATTCTCAAAATAACAGAACTGTAGAAATGGAGAACAAGTCACTGGTACCAAGATTATGGTTGAGGACAGGGAGTAACTATGATGGAATTTGGGGGGGTGATGGGACTGTTCCGATTCCTGATTATGGTGATGTTACTTGACTGTGTATTAAAATTTTTAAAAATTGTACACTAAGAGAAAAAGTTGAAAAAAAATTAAAAATACTTAACCAGTTTGAAAGATAACAAAAATATCTCATAGTTCTAATTGATTAATAGCAAGATTGCTTCACGTATATTTGACTCCGTATTTAAATATTTTTTATGCATTATATATGCCCCAGTTAGATTTATGTTTGTTTTTGTGTGATTTATTGAGAGATAATTTGCATATGATAGAATTGACCCTTTTTTTTTTTTGTTAGAATTGACCCTTTTAATGTGTCAGTCAGGGCTATAAATCAAAGGCTTGATTGGGATTGGAGAATCTGTTTTCTCTATGGCTCCCTCACATGACTCAGGAGGCTTCAGTTACTTGCCATGTGGGCTTCCCCTTAGAGCTCCTTTGAGTGTTCATTATGGAATGGTAGCTGGCTTTCTTGGAAGTGAGTGAACCAATAGATCTAGCAAGATGGAAACATAATGTCTTTTATGTAGTAGCCTTGAAAGTTTTATACCATCATTATGCAGAATCCTTTTCATAAGAAGTAATCCACACTCTAGAGGAGAGGAATAGAGCTCCATCTTTTAAGGAATGTTTATATAAAAGAAAATTTATGAATATGTTTTAAAACTCCATTCCACATGATATGTTTTCATTAGGAATACTAATGATGTTGGGTAAATTTCACTGTGACTTGTTTTGAATTGCTACTATTTGTTCTATATTTAGATAGTCAAAGTTCTAAGGTAAGGTACATATAAATAAGGTTTTTATGGATTGTCAAAAACGTATACACTCTTTAAGTTCTCTACTAATTTTGAATTTATTTTGTAACATTATTTTTGAAAAATATCTTAAAAGTTTTGATAATCTTGTTTCTGTTTTCAGGGTACCAAGATACCATTTAATTATTCCAGCTCTGGTCCTGTTGGTTCTCTTCATTTCTATTAAGCATATTAATTATAGGAGTGTGTTTATTGAAATAAATGGCTTATTTTTTCCCTCTCAGCTGATTTGAATAGGATGCACAGACAAAATATAGATGCCTACCATAACCCAGATGCAAGAACATATGAAGATAAAAGGGCTGTTGTATCTCTAGACCAAACTTTAGCCACTTCAAATGCTGAAAACCAAGAAGATGCTGCAAATAAAAACTCAGGTTTTTAATCATATATATATATATTTTTACATTTCTAAAGTTGTTCAGTAGCATTTCTCTTCTGTTCTCCAACAAAGTTCTTATTAAGATTTTGAGAATTTGCTTTTTCTGAGTCAGAAAGCATAACACATTATTTATGCTATATACAGTAACTTTTCTATATAGGTATTTTGAAAAAATGAATAAAGAGATACATTTTGCTTCTTAATATTATACTATGTATTTCTTATCAGCTTTATTAGTTCTTATATATATTCTAGCTGTGCTAACAGCTTCATTTTGCTACTGGGAAGGACATTTCTTAAATAGTTTTCTTTTTTTTTTTTTTTTTAACCCGTATAGAGTTTGCTTCTTACACCCATAAGAATTAGTGAGAACATACCAGATGTTGTATGATAAATTATACAGTGAAATTCATTTTTTGTTTGTTTATAAACATTTGCCCTCCCTTATAAGCCACAGTGTACAAAGAAGTAAATAATTTACCTTGGCTTCTGGTCACATCTCCCTTTCATAAACATATACCTTTGGTTTGGTATTAAACAGGGTCTTTTAAAGATTCTGTAAATTAAAGATTATTCAGTATCTTTATGACTTGTCAGGAAAATTTGTAATCATCTTTCTTTATCAAGTATATGGGAAAATATGTTATATATTTAGAATTCAAGTGAAGTTTAAAGAATATACTGCCTTATATTATATTTTGATGCCTATAAAAATAATGATTTATTTACAGCAAATTGAATTATTAAGGACTCAGAGTGAGAATCAAATTAATAATTTCATCAAAAATTCTACTTTTTAATAGTCCAAAAATCAAAACTAGATTCACTGTGTAAAAATCTACTGTGGATCAAAGTAGGAAAGTATTTTCTTATAATTAGAGATTAAATAGTGATACAGGCTGTCCATGGAAACAACCTACAGTACATCTCTTGAAGTGTTCCAAAAGACTACAGAAATTAGTGCTGCTATCAAAGGCTTGAAAGATGCAAGGCTAGTAATTCGAATCAGAGCTCACCATTTAGTCTACCTGTTTGGCCAATAAGTCATATGTATTAAACATTTAAAAAAAAATTTTAAAAGACTGTCTGATCAGTCAGGGATATTTTGAAAGGACTCTTTAATACAGTGTTCTTGTCTAAAATTAAAATTTTTGAGAGAGCACAGAGCGTTTACTGTAAATAAATGGGGAATGCGACCAGAAGTCAAAGTAAACTTACTTTATTTCTTTGTATATCAAAACACCTTTTCATTTTATTGTAGAGAATTTTTGCTTCTTTCTGATTACCATTATTTTTCTCTTCATTGGCCGCTGCTTCTGGAGCAGTCTGTATTGAGATCAGTGGTACAGACCCCTTCACTGCTCCTCTCTTCCACCCCCTGTATTGTTTGTACATAGTTCCCTCTTAGCTTAGAACTTTCTCTGTCGTCGTAATAACATGTCAGGCATCTAGCTTTGCTTACCAAGCGAAAACACAGGAAAAATAGAAAGTTTCCATGACTCTTTCCCAAAAAAGAGCACAACCTTGATGATTGAATATGCACAGCAGAATTTGTTATCTGTTTTTATTGTGTCTAACACCAGGGTTTTGGTGCTAATTCGTGGCCAGGATGTGGTCAGGATGCTCTAGTTTACGAAATCATAAAATGTTTAAATTCTCCTTTTTTGTGCATTGAAATTCCCTAAATTAACTTTCATTTCCTAAGAATTAACCTAAAATAGACTTTCTGAATGCAAAAAAACTATTGAGAGTCACCTAATTTGTTGCTATGCCATCATATATGTATATGAGTTTATGTGTGTGTGTGTGTATTTATATACATGTGTTCACACATACAATATACATATGTGACATGTAGTATTTTAAAGGCCTTGCTGCTACTGCTGCTAAGTCACTTCAGTCATGTCCAACTCTGCGACCCCATGGACTGCAGCCACCCAGGTTCCTCCGTCCATGGGATTTTCCAGGCAAGAGTACTGGAGTGGGTTGCCATTGCCTTCTCCTAAAAGGCCTTAAGGGAGCTCAAATATGCCTGGAAGTTGAATATCTTAATATATACTTGAGATTCACTATCCTCTAATATTTTGTCTTCATTAGGCCTGTTTTAAAAGCTCTTCTTAATGTTTGTTGTTTTTCTTTTACTTCATGGTTTTTGGATAAAAAATCCTGTTTATGAAGTTCATACTAATTTGGATTAAATTTATTTTTTTGCTTGTTATGATGCTTGAATGCATTTTCATTTTCTTTGTTTAGAGCATGTCTTTCCCTTTGGTTTTGTTTTTATAATGTTTTTATGTTTAAAGGAACTTAACTTGCCTGTCTCTAACAATACTTCTTCTCTAATTGCCTCAAAGGTTTAGAATTTGACAGATCTCAATGTGAAACAAACTACTCAGTTTTGTTTTGCTGATCAGCTTTTCCACCATAACCTAAGCTTTTAATGTTTAGGTATTGATTTGCCTTTCTGCTATCTATTCAAGTAAGCATTAGTAAATTTAAATACAAAGGAAAAGAGACCTAGATGACAGCTCAACTGCAAAGCAATTGGCTTACAACCACTATATGAGTGAGAGAAATAAATGCTTTAGATTGATGGTATAAGGAAACTAAAAAATGACATATTTTTATATAAATATAAAAGATATTAAAAAGTTATGTGAGCCTTAAATTTGCATACAGTTTTTTTCTGCACTCAAAAGACTGCTGGGATATACTTATTTTCCAGGCTGCTTTTATAAAATAGTATTTTTCCTTTCCCAGAATGTTTAATACTATTTATAAATAACATATATATAGCATATTTTTAATCTTCAAATTTATATCATTAATCTGATATAATTTTTAAGTAAAAAGTATTACAGTGATTAAGTCATTTTAATTTTGTAAAAATTAAAAATGTTTTTAGAGCTAATTTTCTAATCTGTGTTTTAAACCATGGATAGGAATCCACTGATTTTTTAAAAGCAATTTTAGAAATTTTTTATATGTGTATACATAATACATTTAATGTGTAATTAAGCAGTATTCTTAAGAAAAGGATATTTATATCATACATAAGAACTTAAATGTGTGCTTTATAAATTTTATTTTAAAGCCTTTGCTGCAGTGAGAGTTGCTTAGGTTACTAACTTCTATGTTTCCTTAATGACTTTCAGATAGAGCTATATTATGATTTTTCAACTGTGTATTAATTTTATTTTAGTTTCACCATTTTTTCCCTCTCTTTTTATCTGGTCTTTAGTTTCTAATCTTGGTCGTCTTCTGAGTTTAGCCTCTGGGCTTCCATATTTAGCACATTTTTTCAAAATTTCAGTTTATTTAGTCGAGTATTCTTTAGCCTTTATGTTTTCTAAGCACTGGCTAATGGTATGTTTTTGCAAATTTTCCTTTTCAAGGTCATATGCAAACACAGAGCTCTCCTTTTGCTCGGGGAAATATTTTTAGTGAGCCTCCAACTGAACTTCAGATTAAACAGCAGGAATTATACAAGAATTTTCTTCGTTTTCAGGTGAAATGCTTATTTGATCATGGTTTCAAAGTTTCATAAAAGTTTTAATAAACTTGGAAAGATTTTATCCACAAGATAAAGAATAAATTCTAAAATGCCATGCATCTAAAATATCTAATTCATATTAGATAGAAATATTATTTAATTTATATTATTATACTGTTTTACTTATATATGAAAAAGGAATAAGGAGACATGTTAGGAATACCAGTTGACTTAATCTTTTTAAAATTTTGTTAAATCATTAAGTGTTAGAGAGTGCTGGAATTTCTAAAACTGAAACTTAAAATGTTCACCTATTAGGCATAAAATGAATCTTTCTAGATGTTTATGTGTTAATAGAAATAGTTTTTTTCTAAATGATTTTATATTCTTGACTCAGTTGTTTAGTTTGTAAGTAAATATTAAAAATACTCTCACATTTTGTATTTATTTGCTTCATTTATATGTGTAAGCAAATTGCATTTAAAACACTAGAAATGCCCAGAGAAAGACACTTGAGCATCATGTGTTTATTAAGCCAATGGGTTTATTGAACTCTCATACTGTGTCCACCCTTGGGATGGAGCCTGAGGTGAATTAGACACCTGCCCATAGTGGGCTCATAATATTTTCTCTTCTTACCATCCTCCCTTCCATACCCACACTTACAACCCAGTGTCAGATTAATCTTTGGCCAGGTTAATCTTCCTTTGATATAATTTCTCACGATTGTCTTCTTTATTTATAATCTGTCAGTAGCTTTTCTAAATAAAATGTCCATATTCCTTAGTCTGACACTTAAGGCTATCCAGTCTGATCCCAGCTTCCTAAATTCTTCTTAAAGAGAGTCTACTCAAAGATGCCATCTTTCTGATCCTAATTATTATGGACTCTTAAATAAGGCAGTGACAAATGGATGTGGTCCTAAGGATAATTGATCTGGCAATACAGCTGAAGTATTTTGGGTGGATTTAAAGGACTGGAAGCATGGGTCACAGACAGCTAGCCAATCTGATCACATGGACCACAGCCTTGTCTAACTCAGTGAAACTAAGCCATATCATGTGGGACCACCCCAGACAGATGGGTTATGGTGGAGAGGTCAGACAGAATGCAGTCCACTGGAGAAGGGAATGGCAAACCTCTTCAGTATTCTTGCCCTATATACTACTGGAGATCAGTGGAGAAATAAATCCAGAAAGAATGACAGGAAGGAGCCAAAGCAAAAGCAACACCTAGTTGTGGATGTGACTGGTGAAAGAAGCAAGGTCTGATGCTGTAAAGAGCAATATTGGATAGGAATCTGGAATATTAGGTCCATTAATCAAGGCAAATTGGAAGTGGTCAGACAGGAGATGACAAGAGTGAACAAGACATTCTAGGAATCAGCGAACTAAGGTGGACTGGAATGGATGAATATGACTCAGATGACCATTATATCTAATACTGTGGGCATGAATCCCTAAGAACTGCAGGAGCCATCATTGTCAACAAAAGAGTTCAAAATGCAGTACTGGGATGCAGTCTCAAAAATGACAGAATGATCTCTGTTCATTTCCAAGGCAAACCATTCAATATCACAGTAATCCAAGTCTGTGCCCCGACCAGTAATGCTGAAGGAGCTAAAGTTGAACAGTTCTATGAAGACCCACAAGACCTTTTAGAACTAACACCCCCAAAAGATGTCCTTTTCATTATAGGGGACTGGAATGTGAAAGTAGAAAGTCAAGAAACACCTGGAATAACAGGCAGATTTGTCCTTGGAATACAGAATGAAGCAGGGCAAAAGCTAATAGAGTTCTGCCAAGAGAACACACTGGTCATAGCAAACACCCTCTTCCAACAACACAAGAGAAGACTCTACACATGGACATCACCAGATGGTCAACACCGAAATCAGATTGATTACATTCTTTGCAGCCAAAGATGGAGAAGCTCTATACACTCAGCAAAAAAAAGACCAGGAGCTGACTGTGGCTGAGATCATGAACTCCTTATTGCCAAATTCAGACTGAAGTTGAAGAAAGTGAAGAAAACCACTAAACCATTCAGGTATGACCTGATCAAATCCCTTATGACTGTACAGTGGAAGTGAGAAATAGATTTAAGGGACTAGATCTGATAGAGTACCTGATGAACTATGGACAGAGGTTTGTGACATTGTATAGGAGACAGGGATCAAGACCATCTCCAAGAAAAAGAAATGCAAACAAGCAAAATGTCTGTCTCAGGAGGCCTTACAAATAGCTGTGAAAAGAAAGGAAGTGAAAAGCAAAGGAGAAAAGGAAAGACATACCCATTTGAATGCAGAGTTCCAAAGAATAGCAAGGAGAGATAAGAAAGCCTTCCTCAGAGATCAGTGCAAAGAAATAGAGGAAAACAATACAATGGGAAGACTAGAGATCTCTTCAAGAAAATTAGAGATACCAAGGGAACATTTTATGCAAAGATGGGCCCATTAAAGGACAGAAAGGGTATGGACTGAACAGAAGCAGAAGATACTAAGAAGAGGTGGCAAGAATACACAGAGTGAAAGTGAAGTCGCTCAGTCGTGTCCGACTCTTTGCGACCCCATGGACTGTAGCCCACCAGGCTCCTCCGTCCATGGGATTCTCCAGGCAAGAATACTGGAGTGGGATGCCATTTCCTTCTCCAGGGGATCTTCTCAACCCAGGGATTGAACCCAGGTCTCCTGCATTGCAGGCAGACGTTTTAATGTCTGAGCCACCAGGGAAGCCCAGAATACACAGAAGAACTGTACAAAAAAGAACTTCACGACTCAGATAATCACGATGGCGTGATCACTCACCTAGAGCCAGACGTCTTGGAATGTGACGTCAAGTGGGCCTTAAGTGTCATTATGAACAAAGCTAGTGGAGGTGATGGAATTCCAGTTGAAGTATTTCAAATCCTAAAAGATGATGCTGTGAAAATGCTGTACTCAATATGCCAGCAAGTTTGGAAAACTCAACAGTAGCCACAGGACTGGAAAAGGTCTGTTTTTATTCCAATGCCAAAGAAAGGCAGTGCCAGAGAATACTCAAACTACTGCACAATTGCACTCATTTCACACGCTAGTAAAGTAATGCTCAAAATTCTCCAAGCCAGGGTTCAGCAGTACATGAACCATGAACTTCCAGATGTTCAAGCTGGTTTTAGAAAAGGCAGAGGAACCAGAGATCAAATTGCCAACATCTGCTGGATCATTGAAAAAGCAAGAAAGTTCCAGAAAAACACCTATTTCTGCTTTATTGACTATGCCAAAGCCTTTGACTGTGTGGATCACAGTAAACTGTGGAAAATTCTGAAAGAGATGGGAGGAAATACGAGACCACCTGACCTGCCTCTTGAGAAACCTATATGCAGGTCAGGAAGCAAGAGTTAGAACTAGACTTGGAACAATAGACTGGTTCCAAATAGGAAAAGGAGTACGTCAAGGCTGTATATTGTCAGCCTGCTTCTTTAACTTCTATTCAAAGTACATCATGAGAAACGCTGGGCTGGAAGAAGCACGAGCTGGAATCAAGATTGCCGGGAGAAATATCAATAACCTCAGATATGCAGATGACACCACCCTTATGACAAAGTGAAGAACTATAGAGCCTCTTGATGAAAGTAAAAGACAAGAGTGAAAAAGTTAGCTTAAAGCTCAACATTCAGAAAACGAAGATCATGGCATCCGGTCCCATCACTTCTTGGAAAATAGATGGGGAAACAGTGGCTGACTTTATTTTTTGGGGCTCCAAAATCACTGCAGATGGTGATTGCAGCCATGAAATTAAAAGACGGTTACTCCTTGGAAGGAAAGTTATCACCAACCTAGATAGCATATTCAAAAGCAGAGACATTACCAACAAAAGTCCATCTAGTCAAAGCTATGGTTTTCCCAGTTGCCATGTATAGGTGTGAGAGTTGGATCATAAAGAAAGCTGGGCAGTGGAGAATTGATGCTTTTGAACTGTGGTGTTGGAGAAGACTCTTGAGAGAGTCCCTTGGACTGGAAGGAGGTCCAACCAGTCCATCCTAAAGGAGATCAGTCCTGTATATTCATTGGAAGGACTGATGCTGAAACCGAAGCTCCAATACTTTGGCCACCTGATGGGAAAAACTGACTCATTGGAAAAGACCCTGATGCTGGGAAAGATTGAAGGCAGGAAGAGAAGAGGATGACAGAGAATGAGATAGTTGGATGGCATCACCAACTCGATGGACATGGATTTAAGGTCCGGGAGTTGGTGATAGACAGGGAAGCCTGGCATGCTGCAGTCCTTGGAGTCGCAAAGAGTTGGACGTGACTGACCGACTGAACTGAGGGTAGAATTTAGGGAAAAATAAATAAATCTTGTCATTTTGTAGTCTTTTATTGTTTGTAAGATAGGTTTACATATATTTTCTTATTAAGCCTCACAGGTCTCTGAGGAAGGTATTACTATTTTTATTTTAAGACCAAAAAAAGGCTGAGGCTCTCCTGTGTTTGCAGAACTAGCACGTTGGCCCCAAGTCTCCTGCCTTTAAGTGTCATACCTAGAGAGTCCACACACTCCAGTGTCTTTCTTCTGGAAAAAAATAGTAGTATTGTGGGAAACTTTAACTTACTAGTTTCAGAATAAGTTCAACCGTCAGTTCTCCCAGCCTATAAAATGGTGGTTTATGTATTTTTCTTTTAGGAGTCTGTTAAAATCTCCTGCTTTCCCCTCAAACAAAATCTATCCCAGAGCTCCAAGAAAATGTAAAATAGCTAAATGGTATTTATTAATATCAACAATATAGTGTCAGACAAAAAAGAATCCCCAAACTTCAGTGTTAAAAGAAATGTTATAAAATGTTCAGATCTGTGCACAAAGATGCAAAGGAAGCCTTAACTCCATGTCTGCATAAATAAGTTTTAACACTAAAAAACTTATACCATTAGTTTTAGTGCAGCAATAGTCTTCATGTGCTTCAAATTTGGTGAATAATACATGTGAGTGTTTAGATGTCATTTTAAACTGCAACTTTAAAAATAATTAGCAAGTTTAACAAACTATTTGCAGGACCATTGAACTACTTTTGTATTATATGATTTGCAAACCATTGACCTGAGCAATAACTTTTCTCTTTTTGTTGAAGAGCTGTGTGGCATTTTTGTTGGAATGATATTTCTGTGGATTCATTAGGTGTGAGATCATTTATGATTGTGACCCATTAATGGTGAAGTGACCTGGTGATTGTGATTATTTTTTTCATGGAGGAGAAAAAGGGAACTGAGTGTTAAATGTGTGGTTTTATTGTATGGTTCATGAATGATGTTTTCTTTAGGGCTATTGTAATTGAGGAGGTGATTACATACACACCACTTGGTCCTAAATATTAGGACTGTACATATTTAAAAGGTTTGTGATAAATGTTGGAAAAAGCCCTAGCATGTAAAGTTGTGGCATAGGTAAGAAGACTACAGTTCTTATAGCTCAAAAGTTTGACAGCACTAAATATAGCAACCTTGAGACTAGAGGAAATATGCAGATAAGAACTCTTAAAATATTGTGAATAGTCATGATCAGTCCATACTTAAGAGGGATAAAAATTTATTGATATCCTTAAACCAGCATCATGAATCCTCAGGTCCCATGCTGTCATTCTTCTGTGTCTCATTCATGAAGGATATAGACTATCTCTTAGAGTCTTCCTCCTGTCACTTTGCCTTATAATATTCGCCTAGAACACTCAGTACTGCAGGTTTCAGGTGGCATTCAAACAAAACTTAATTACGAATCCTTGTAGCTGACATCTTCATAAACCTTACATCTTGTCATTAGAAAATAAGAAAGGCTGTTCTAGGGAAGAGATTTCTACTTAAAGAATGGTTGCTAAAACATTTCACTGCTGTTTCAGGATACTAATCACAAGGAACTTTGAGACATAGTAGTAGTAGTCATTGGAGAAGGCAATGGCACCCCACTCCAGTACTCTGGCCTGGAAAATCGTATGGATGGAGGAGCCTGGTAGGCTGCAGTCCATGGGGTCGCTAAGAGTCAGATACGACTGAGTGACTTCACTTTCACTTTTCACTCTCATGCATTGGAGAAGGAAATGGCAACCTACTCCAGTGTTCTTGCCTGGAGAATGCCAGGGATGGGGGAGCCTGGTGGGTTGCCGTCTATGGGGTCACACAGAGTCGGACACGACTGAAGTGACTTAGCAGCAGCAGCAGTAGTAGTCATTATAGAATAATATAATCATGAATTACTAAGTATTGGACCTTTTACATAGGAACTTTTATGTTTTTTACATACATATTTTCATTTCAATCTTTGAGCACCACTTTGAGATACAGATGTTAGTAACTCTTTTTTACCAAATGACAAAACTGAACCAGAAAGTTTCATAAGGTCTGTGGGAGCTGGAATTTTACTTAGAGCTCTTATCATTATATCATGTGGCCTCTAATACAATACAGAAAACTGAAAAATTTAGGAACTTACTTTTACATACAAAAGCAGGATATAAAGGTTGAATTCATAGGATAACAGTAAATTAAGTGGTATTCTAACTTTTCAGTAGTTTCACAAAGTAATAACTAGGTTTAATTCTTAATTCTTTAGATTGAGGAAAAGAAACAAAGAGAAGAAGCAGAGCGAGAGAGATTAAGAATTGCTGAAGAAAAAGAAGAAAAACGGCTTGCAGAACAGAGAGCTCGAATCCAGCAAGAGTACGAAGAGGAGCAGGAAAAGAAAAGGGAGAAAGAGGAGGAGGTGCATTTTTTCCCTACTCTCTTTTTCTGCTTAGTTTGAGAATGAACTCCTTACTTTGACTTGAAAAGATACCTATTACTCACAAAAGAGAACAGTCTTGGAATACATTTAGAAAATAGCAGATCAGTATGCATTTGTTAGATGTTACTTTATAAAAATAAAATACTAAATTAAAAGAGATACTAGATTAAGAAAAGAGATAATTAAGAAATACTAAATTAAGAAAAGAAAAGAGATAAACTATTTTTTACAGCCAAAAAATAGTTTAGACTGACTAGCATGTTGTAATATTTTAGATACCTAATATTTTATTATTAAACAGACCAGTATGTCATCTATGGGTTTCCTTGATAACTCAGCAGTAAAGAATCTGCTTGCAGTGCAGGAGACACAGGTTTGATCCCTGGGTCAAGAAGATCCCCTGGAGGAGGAAATGGCAACCCATTCCAGTATTCTTGCCTGGAAAATCCCATGGCCAGAGGAGCCTGGTGGGCTATAGTCCAAAGGGTTGCAAAGAATCGGACACAACTTGAGTGACTTGAGCACGTATCGTCTATAACCTCCGTTTTATCTCTTTATTTCACACAAATATGAATGAACTGAATGTGTGTATGGAGTGTGTATTTTTTCTTTATTTTAAAGCAAAGACTGAAAAACGAAGAGCTTATTCGGTTAGCTGAAGAAAGAAGAAAAGAAGCAGAAAGAAAGAAGAAAGAAGAAGAAGAAAAACATAACCTACAACTTCAGCACTACTATGAAAGAGAAAACATGATTGGGGAAGATACAAAGGTAAGTTTCAGAGAAAAATGTCTGTGGAGCCCATTGTCTAACCCATTTTCCCTGTAAAAGTAGAGTGGTCAGCAAAAGGCAGAGGAGGTGCTTCTGTCTCTACCCGTCGTGGTGCTTTTCTGGGTGCAGTGCACTGAACTTTCTGTACTAGGTGATGTCACTGTGCTTTGTTGTATTTTCCCTGCTGTGAACAGAGTAGTCTTGTTCCCACAGGTCCGTGGAGAAGCACCTCAGGAACTGTTCCTGATAAGATTGAAAGTGTTTGGAAACTTTCATAGCAATTTGTCATTATAATTTTATGTCTGTTGAATCGGTGTAAAAAAAAAAATTGGGTTTGGATTTTGTAACATCTGTTAAAAGTTTTTATTTAGCTAGTACAGTTGACCCTTGAACCAGGGTTAAGCCCAGGGGTTAATGCATGTGTGTAATTGATAACTGGCCCTCCATACTTGCAGTTCCTACACGTCTGTGTAATCAGCCCACCACTGCCTGTAGTACTGCAGCATTTGATACAGAAAAATATCTCTGTGGAAGTGGACCTGTGTGGTTCAAACCTGCATTGTTCAAGGATCAACTATAATTCATTCTTACTCTTTTATGCATCTGTCCACAATGGATTGGAAATTAAAAAAGAAACTTGTGGCTCACTGCAGATTGATTTGAAGTCCATGTTTCTGAGATGGGGGTTGATTCACCCTTAGGTGTGTGAATCAGTTATTAGGTGTTTTCTCTTTAGAAAATCAGTTTGCCCTTATGAAACTCCAGCTCATATCTTTGCTTGTTATTCAGAGGTATATTTAAAGTGTAGTATGTACAGTGTCACTTGTTTAGTTTCTGTCATGTCCATCTGTTTTGCACCCCCATGGACTATAGCCCACAGACTCCTCTGTCAATGGGATTTCCCAGACAGGAATACTGGAGTGGGTTTCCATTTGCTTCTCCAGTGGATCTTCCTGACCCACGAATTGAACCTACATCTCCTGTGTTGGCAGGCAGATTCTTACCACTGAGCCCATAGTATCACTCCATTCAGTCGCTCGATTGTGGCCGAGTCTTGACGACCCCATCAATTGCAGCACCCCAGGCCTCCCTGTCCATCACCAACTCCCAGAGTTCACCCATACTCATGTGCATCGAGTCGGTGATGCAATCAAGCCATCTCATCCTCTGTCGTCCCCTTTTCCTCCTTCCCCCAATCCCTCCCAGCATCAGAGTCTTTTCCAATGAGTCAACTCTTCACATGAGGTGGCCAAAGTATTGGAGTTTCAGCTTTAGCATCATTCCTTCCAAAGAACACCCAGGACTGATCTCCTTTAGAATGGACTGGTTGGATCTCCTTGCAGTCCAAGGGACTCTCAAGAGTCTTCTCCAACACCACAGTTGAAAAGCATCAATTCTTTGGTGCTCAGCTTTCTTCACAGTCCAACTCTCACATCCATACATGACCACAGGAAAAACCATAGCCTTGACTAGACGGACCTTTGTTGGCAAAATAATGTCTCTGCTTTTGAATATGCTATCTAGGTTGGTCATAACTTTCCTTCCAAGGAGTAAGCGTCTTTTAATTTCATGGCTGCAATCACCATCTGCAGTGATTGTGGAGCCCCCGAAAATAAAGTCTGACAGTTTCCATTGTTTCCCCATCTATTTCCCATGAAGTGATGGGCCCAGATGCCATGATCTTCGTTTTCTGAATGTTGAGCTTTAAGTCAACTTTTTTACTCTCATCAAGAGGCTTTTTAGTTCCTTTTCACTTTGTGCCATAAGGGTGGTGTCATGTGCATATCTGAGGTTATTGATATTTCTTCCGGCAATCTTGATACCAGCTCGTGCTTATTCCAGCCCAGCGTTTCTCATGATGTACTCTGCATATAAGTTAAAGAAGCAGGGTGACAATATACAGCCTTGACGTACTCCTTTTCCTATTTGGAACCAGTCTAGGGACTTAATAAAAATGCATATTCCTGGTCTCATCTACAGTGTAGCTCATTTGTTGTTGTTCAGTTACTAACTCATGTCCAGCTCTTTGACCCCATGGATTGCAGCATGCCAGGCTTCCCTCTCCTTCACTGTCTCACAGAGTTTGCTCAAACTCATGTCCATTGAGTCGGTGATGCCATCCAAGCATCTCATCCTCTGCCCCGTCTCCTTCTGCCCTCAGTCTTTCTCAGCAGTATCGGATTTGCTTAGTGTGATTTAGTAATCCATAGGGGTTTGGATGCAGTTGGCTTGTGAACCATACCTTGGAAAACCCCATATCTTGTAGGTTTAGCCCAATTTAATTTTTAAAATATTATTTTCAGAAATTTAGATTTATGCAGACATTATTTCTTCTAAGTAGAGTTGACAAAAAGATTACTTTCAACCAGTGTGCTGCTCTGGTGTATTTATGGTGTGTTTTGGTACATTGTTCAATATGTAATCTTTTGCAGATAGTGTGAACCATTTCTGACTGGTACAAATATACTCTTTGAATTTCTCACCCCCAGGTTTTATGGTGATAGAAATAAATATTCACAATTTGAATTTGCTGAAATGTTGTTTAAAGGGGAATCTATGAGTCAGATCTGTATTTTTGTTTTGTTTTCAGTGTTCCAGGAACATAAGGCTAATATCCTTCATTCTTAGGATATATGATTGGATATATATTTTCTCAGCGTTTTAAAATATATCAGTCAATTGTCATATCATTCACAATTTTAATTGATAAAGTTTTTTAGAGCAGTGCTTGGTTTATAGCAAAATTGAATGGAAAGCCGAGAATATTTTATTGTAAAATTGATTATTTGAAAATGAAAGTTGTTTCTCACAGTTCTGGTTATGCCACTTATTACACCTAAAAAAAATGCTTAGAGATATGTAATTTTATGACTGTTCTATAGTTTAATTGTGATATATCAGAAAGTTTTCAAGCAGCTTTGTTCCTTTTAATGCACTTTACCCTCAATTTTGAAATTATCATTGCTAGCTGTTATTTTTTAATTTATGTAGTCCTAAAATATATTTGTGTACTCTTTTAGTTTTTACTTTTTTGTATGCATTTTTAATTTTTAGTCTGTATATTTTAGTTAGTTGAAATTTGTTTTTTATCCTAATCTGAGTTATTATCTTAATGAGACATTGAATCCATTTATGTTTATCATAGCCAACGTATTTGATCATATTAATTGAATTTCTGACTTTTTTGTTTGTTTTTGCTTCCTTGACAGTTACTGTTTATTATGTGGACTATGCTTTCTTTGCTTCATTCTTTGCAATCCTTTAGAAAGTTTAATTTGTAGCTATACTTCTGCTTGTGGTCACCTAGAGTTTCTTTTAAAATTTTGTCTCTCATATATTTCTAATTGTGTTAGTCACTAGTGAAAGTAATATTTGATTTTTTACTGTGCAGAATGAACAATTTAACATCAACCTTTATAAATACACATTTATATTTTTACTCAGACAATCATTATTGCATTTTGTTAGGAGTATTTGTGTTTCCAGCATTTTTATTTTAATATGAAGTTGGGAGCAATTAGCTCTATTACACCATGACCTGAAACCCTGTTTTCTTCTCTCATGGAGATGCAGAGCTCTGCTCTGACTCTTGATGTTCCTGGTGACAAGGGAATCTAGATTTTAGAGACTGATTTATATCATTTACCCAGAAAAGGCTTTTTGTTTCTTTTTTGTTTTATCCTATTTCTTTTTATTATTGAAACAGTTTATTACTTTGACTATATTTTTTTGTTTTCTCTGCTTTCCCAATATCTAGTATGCTATTGCTTTACTTCAGTTTGTTGAATTTTTTAATCCTAATCTGATAGTCATATTCTTTAATAAGGATGAGTTCAGTCACTCATTTTCGTGTCCGACTCTTTGCGACCTCATGAATTGCAGCACGCCAGGACTTCCTGTCCATCACCAACTCCCGGAGTTCACTCAAACTCACGTCCATCGAGTCAGTGATGCCATCCAGCCATCTCATCCTCTGTCGTCCCCTTCTCCTCCTGCCCACAATCCCTCCCAGCATCAGACTCTTTTCCACTGAGTCAAGTCTTCGCATGAGGTGACCAAAGTACTGGAGTTTCAGCTTTAGCATCATTCCTTTCAAAGAATACCCAGGGCTGATCTCCTTTAGAATGGACTGGTCAGATCTCCTTGCAGTCCAAGGGACTCTCAAGAGTCTTCTCCAATACCACAGTTCCAAAGCATCAATTCTTTGGTGCTCAGCTTTCTTCACAGTCCAACTCTCACATCCATACATGACTACTAGAAAAACCATAGCCTTGACTAGACGGACCTTTGTTGGCAAAGTAATGTCTCTGCTTTTGAATACACTATCTAGGTTGGTCATAACTTTCCTTCCAAGAAGTAAGTGTCTTTTAATTTCATGGCTGCAGTCACCATCTGCAGTGATTCTGGAGCCCCCAAAAATAAAGTCTGACACTGTTTCCCCATCTATTTCCCATGAAGTGATTGGGCCCAGATGCCATGATCTTCGTTTTCTGCATGTTGAGCTTTAAGCCAACTTTTTCACTCTCCTCTTTCACTTTCATCAAGAGGCTTTTGAGTTCCTCTTCACTTTCTGCCATAAGGGTGGTGTCATCTGCATATCTGAGGTTATTGATATTTCTCCTGGCAATCTTGATTCCAGCTTGTGTTTCTTCCAGCCCAGCATTTATCATGGTGTACTCTGCATAGAAGTTAAATAAGCAGGGTGACAATATACAACCTTGATATACTCCTTTTCCTATTTGGAACCAGTCTGTTGCTCCATGTCCAGTTCTAGCTGTTGTTTCCTGACCTGCATACAGATTTCTCAAGAGGCAGGTCAGGTGGTCTGGTATTCCCATCTCTTTCAGAATTTTCTACAGTTTATTGTGATCCACACAGTCAAAGGCTTTGGCACAGTCAATAGCAGAAATAGATGTTTTTCTGGAACTCTCTCACTTTTTCGATGATCCAGTGGATGTTGGCAATTTGATCTCTCGTTCCTCTGCCTTTTCTAAAACGAACTTGAGCATCTGCTGAAGCCTGGCTTGGAGAATTTTGAGCATTACTTTACTAGCGTGTGAGATGAGTGCAATTGTGCAGTAGTTTGAGCATTCTTTGACATTGCCTTTCTTTGGGATTGGAATGAAAACTGACCTTTTTCAGTCCTGTGTCCGCTGCTGAGTTTTCCAAATTTGCTGGCATATTGAGTGCAGCACTTTCACAGCATCATCTTTCAGGATTTGAAATAGCTCAACTGGAATTCCATCACTTCCACTAGCTTTGTTTGTAATGATGCTTTCTAAGGCCCACTTGACTTCACATTCCAGGATGTCTGGCTCTCGGTGAGTGATCACACCATCGTGATTATCTTGGTTGTGAAGATCTTTTTTGTACAGTTCTTCTGTGTATTCTTGCCACCTCTTCTTAATATCTTCTGCTTCTGTTAGGTCCATACCATTTCTGTCCTTTATCGAGCCCATCTTTGCATGAAATGTTCCCTTGGTATCTCTGATTTTCTTGAAGAGATCTCTAGTCTTTCCCATTTTGTTGTTTTCCTCTGTTTCTTTGCATTGATCTCTGGGGAGGGCTTTCTTATCTCTTCTTGAGATATTTTGGAACTCTGCATTCAGATGCTTATATCTTTCCTTTTCTCCTTGGCTTTTCACTTCTCTTCTTTTCACAGCTATTTGTAAGGCCTCCTCAGACATCCATTTTACTTTTTTGCATTTCTTTTCCATGGGGATGGTCTTGATCCCTGTCTCCTGTACAGTGTCACGAACCTCCGTCCATAGTTCACCAGGCACTCTGTCTATCAGATCTAGTCCCTTAAATCTATTTCTCACTTCCACTGTATAATCATAGGGATTTGATTTAGGTCATACCTGAATGGTCTGGTGGTTTTCCCTACATTCTTCAATTTAAGTCTGAATTTGGCAATAAGGAGTTCATGATCTGAGCCATAGTTCAGCTCCAGGTCTTATTTTTGCTGAGTGTATAGAGCTTCTCCATCTTTGGCTGCAAAGAATGTAATCAATCTGATTTCGGTGTTGACCATCTGATGATGTCCATATGTAGGGTCTTCTCTTGTTTTGTTGGAAAAGGATATTTGCTATGACCAGTGTGTTCTCTTGGCAAAACTTTATTAGCCTTTGCCCTGCTTCATTCTGTATTCCAAGGCCAAATTTGCCTGTTACTCCAGGTGTTTCTTGGCTTCCTACTTTTGTATTCCAGTCCCCTATAATGAAAAGGACATCTTTTTTGGGTGTTAGTTCTAAAAGGTTTTGTAGGTCGTCATAGAACTGTTTAACTTCAGCTTCTTCAGCGTTACTGGTTGGGGCATAGGCTTGGATTACTGTGATATTGAATGGTTTGCCTTGGAATTGAACAGAGATCATTTTGTCGTTTTTGAGATTGCATCCAAGTAGTGCATTTTGGACTCTCTTGTTGACCATGATGGCTACTCCATTTCTTCTGAGGGATTCCTGCCCACAGTAGTAGATATAATGGTCATCTGAGTGAAATTCACCCATTCCAGTCCATTTTAGTTCACTGATTCCTAGAATGTCGGCGTTCACTCTTGCCATTTCCTGTTTGACCACTTCCAATTTTCCTTGATTCATGGAGCTAACATTCCAGGTTTTTTTGCAATATTGCTCTTTACAGCATCGGACCTTGCTTCTATCACCAGTCACATCCACAACTGGGTATTGTTTTTGCTTTGGCTCCATCCTTTCATTCTTTCTGGAGTTATTTCTCCACTGATCTGCCTTTTCATACTGTTCATGAAGTTCTCAAGGCAAGAATACTGAAGTGGTTTGCCATTCCCTTCACCAGACCTCTCCACCCTGCCCTGCCCTTTTTGGGTGGCCCCACAGGGCATGGCTTAGTTTCACTGAATTAGACAAGGCTGTGGTCTGTGTGATTAGATTGACTAGTTTTCTGTGATTATGGTTTCAGTGTGTCTGCCCTCTGATGCCCTCTTGCAACACCTACTGTCTTACTTGGGTTTCTTTTACCTTGGATGAGGGGTATCTTCTCACCGCCCCCCCTCCTGACCTTGAACGTGGAGTAGCTCCTCTTTGCCCTCCTGCGCCCACACAGCCACCGCTCCTTGGATGTGGGCTTGCTCTTCTTGGCCGCTGCCCCTGCCCTCTGGCGTGGGGTAGCTTCTCCTGGCTGCTGCCCCTTAATAAATATATGTAAATCCAATTGTTTATCCTAACCCCTGGCCTCCAGAGTAGAGTAGCTCCTCCCAGCCACCGCCCCTGGCCTCGGGCAGGGGGGTAGCTCATCTGGGCTGCTGCTGCTGCTGCCAAGTCGCTTCAGTCGTGTCCGACTCTGTGCGACCCCAGAGACGGCAGCCCACTAGGCTCCCCCATCCCTGGGATTCTCCAGGCAAGAACACTGGAGTGGGTTGCCATTTCCTTCTCCAATGCATGAAAGTGAAGTCGCTCAGTCGTGTCCGACCCTCAGGATATGTAAATCCATTTGTTTATCCTAACCAATATATTTGATATTCAATTCCGTTCAGTCGCTCAGTCGTGTCTGACTCTTTGCGACCTCATGAATTGCAGCATGCCAGGCCTCCCTGTCCATCACCAACTCCCGGAGTTCACTCAGACTCATGTCCTTCGAGTCAGTGATGCCATCCAGCCATCTTATCCTCTGTCGTCCCCTTCTCCTCCTGCCCCCAATTCCTCCTTTTCCAATGAGTCAACTCTTCTCATGAGGTGGCCAAAGTACTGGAGTTTCAGCTTTAGAATTATTCCTTCCAAAGAAATCCCAGGGCTGATCTCCTTCAGAATGGACTGGTTGGATCTCCTTGCAGTCCAAGGGACTCTCAAGAGTCTTCTCCAACACCACAGTTCAAAAGCATCATTTCTTCAGTGCTCAGCCTTCTTCACAGTCCAACTCTCACATCCATACATGACCACAGGAAAAACCATAGCCTTGACTAGACGGACCTTAGTCGGCAAACTAATGTCTCTGCTTTTGAATATACTATCTAGGTTGCTCATAACTTTCCTTTTAAGGAGTAAGCATCTTTTAATTTCTTGGCTGCAGTCACCACCTGCAGTGATTTTGGAGCCCCCAAAATTAAAGTCTGACACTGTTTCCACTGGTTACCCATCTATTTCCCATGAAGTGATGGGCCCAGATGCCATGATCTTTTTTTTTCTGAATATTGAGCTTTAGGCCAACTTTTTCACTCTCCACTTTTACTTTCATCAAGAGGCTTTTTAGTTCCTCTTCACTTTCTGCCATAAGGGTGGTGTCATCTGCATATCTGAGGTTATTGATATTTCTCCCAGCAATCTTGATTCCAGCTTGTGTTTCTTCCAGTCCAGCATTTCTCATGATGTACTCTGCATATAAGTTAAATAAGCAGGGTGACAGTATACAGAACAACCAGTCTGTTGTTCCATGTCCAGTTCTAGCTGTTGTTTCCTGACCTGCATACAGATTTCTCAAGAGGCAGGTCAGGTGGTCTGGTATTCCTATCTCTTTCAGAATTTTCTACAGTTTATTGTGATCCACACAGTCAAAGGCTTGGGCATAGTCAATAAAGCAGAAATAGATGTTTTTCTGGAACTCTCTTGCTTTTTCGATGATCCAGTGGATGTTGGCAATTTGATCTCTGGTTCCTGTGCCTTTTCTAAAACCAGCTTGAACATCTGGAAGTTCACAGTTCACGTATTGCTGAAGCCTGGCTTGGAGAATTTTGAGCATTACTTTACTAGCATGTGAGATGAGTGCAGTTGTGCGGAATTGAATTTCTGACTTCTTGGGTAGATATGTTTTTTAATGGAAGGTAGTTGATTTACAATATTAATATATTGGTTTTGAGTGCACAACATAGTGATCTAATATTTTTATAGATTTTTTGGTAAATATTTTATTAAAGCAATAGTAGTCCGAACCTCTTTGGTGGTCTTATTAACTACTAGGGGTATGTGTGTTTGCATATGTATATGTAGACATACATATGTGTGTATGTTTATAGACACATACATGTTGGGGTATGTTTATACACACATAGACATATGTTGGGGAGTATGTGTGTTTATGCATATATATATATATATATATATATATATTTCCCGCCCCTCCCCTCACGTCAGCATTTGAGACAGCCTTCTCCTGTGGTTCCTGCTCTTCAGAATAAGATTGCAAGCAGACTCCAAAGACCTCCTTCAGTTGACAGCATTATAACTTCCTTTACTCAGGTATATGCTTTTTCTTTTCATTTATTCATCTAAGATTAAGATGATTGAATGAGATTTTCTTATTCATCTTAATTAGCTAGATTACTTTTTTAAGATCTGAAACATAGGTGATGTTTACATTAATTTGTCTGTTTCTTCAGTTGTAATGGTAATACTTACAAATGATAAAACTTTGGTGCCTTGAAGTTTCAGTTCTTTTGACAGCTCATAATTTAGCATGTGGCTCTTGGTCAGGTCTCTCAGGAAGGCTTTTTCTTTGATAATATATCTACTAGCTAGTTGTGGTTACGCTGATAAAGTCCTTTGTACTTTAGACTAAATTACAATTAAAAGACAGCCAGGAAAATGTTCCAGAAAGGGTTGATCCTTGAGTTGACTCTTAAAGAATGAGTAGGAATTTGCCAAAAAGAGGATGAGGAAGAGCAACTTCCAACACATGCAGAATTTTGGAGGGAACTGTAAGCCATGTGGCAGCATGGAGAATACATGGTTTGGTCTGGCCTGATCATTCCTGACCATGACGTAGGGGAGGTGAAGGTTAGAACATATGCAGGATGTTGTATGGAGTGCTAGAGGGCTTGACTTCATTCTGTAGGATACCAAAGAGGCCAGTTACTAGAATAGACAAGGAAATGTATTAGGATGCCTTCCTCAGCCCCACCCTCTGTGGTTCTGATTTAGTTGGTCTGTCGTCATGTATTGTGTTCATGTAATGTTTTAAGTAGGAAAATGACATGGCCATGTTTGTCTTGCATAATGTTCTCTCAGGCAGTGGTATGGAGGTGCATCATGGAGGTGGAGCAAAACTGTAAAGTTCAGATGCTTTTGTAGAAGTCCAGATGTAATTTTGAGGACCTAAACAATGGCAGTGGCATTAAGAACTGAGAAAGGGTGACAACTTCAAGATATGTTTATGAAACACAGATAGTGGTATACTGACTGTGTGTGGTGGGTGGGAGTCAGTGACAGCTTTATATAGAGTAGGCGGTTGAAAATACAGGTCGTGTCCAAGGAAGGAGCTCTGCACCGGATTTGTAGTTTGAAGACTACTAACGTTACTGCCTAAGTAGTACGATTGACTCGTGTGTGTTCAGGGGAAGTAGAGGGCTGAGGATCTAACAGTAGAGAATTATCACCACTTAGAGCAAGGAAATAAAGTGTCAATGATAGTAGTTGCTACTAGCTAACTAAAATAAGGCCTTAAAATGCCCATAGAATGCATCGCTGAGGGATCACTTGGTAGGAGCTGCAAAGGCAGTGGCTGCGAGGTGAGGTGTGAATGGGAATAAGGAAGCAGGCGCCATACTAATGCACATACTTTTTTTTTTTTTTTTTAAGAATGGCTATGAAGGAAGGAGAGAATGGATGATAGTGAGTGATGAAGGGTGAGGTTAGTTTTTTAAGCACAGCCTGATAGAAAGGTGGCAGAGAAAGAAGAGTCAGGGATGGAGGAGATGGGGGTCCCCTGTCAGATACAGAGCACAGGTGAGAGTACTGTCTTTGGCTGGGGCAAGGCCTCTCCCATGGTAGTGGGAAGGAAAAATAGATGTAGGTAAGTTTATAGATAGATTGGTTGGGAATCTGGTTTCTCTTATTTATTTATTTATTTTTAAAATTCTTCTTTTAAAGCTTCTGAGTAGGGAAGACATATACTGACTTTATCTTTGTCGTGATTGTTAAACAGGACAGTTCCATGTCCATGGCACAGTCTCCTCCGGTACCTGCCAGGAAGAACCAGCTTCGTGCAGAAGGTAGAGCTGACTGTTAAGCCTGTAATCTATACTGTTTCCTTTTTTCTAACTTTTTCTTGTTCTGAAAAATAAGAATCACAGAATATTGTAAAATAGTAGAGAGAGGTGCTGTGCACCCTCTCCATAGCTTCCCTCAGTGGTGCAATATCACAACCTGGAGATTGACACTGGTATGCTGTACGGACCTGCGTCTGGTTTCACTTACACTAATTTATGTGTTTGTGTGTGTAGTTCTGTGCATTTTTATCATGTGTAAATTGTGTAACTACCACACAATCAAGGTTACAGAACTGTCCATCATCACAAAGGAACTCCATTTTGCTGCCCCTTAATAGGGGAAGGCAGTCTCTCCCTCCTTTCAGGAATGTTTCTAAATGTTTGAAATTCTTGTATTATCAGAAGTGTGTTTATGGGTCTTAATAATGTTCATACAATGCATCTATATATAAAACCTTAAAAATAACTTTCCATAAAAATGTAACTGAGCATTTTAGCTTTATAAGTCATAAAGGTTATGTTTAGTGTTTAACCTTTTATTCATGTACCTCTTTACTTTTCATTTATTGATGGGAATTTTCAGAGGAGAAAAAAAATGTAATTATGGAATTATCAGAAATGAGAAAACAGCTTCGTAGTGAAGAGCGACGTCTGCAGGGGCGGTTACTACACATTGACAGTGATGATGACGTTCATATAAGGCAAGTTCTGAATTCCATATTTTTGTCTGTTTTTGTATTCTTTTCTGTCAGAATCGGGAATCAGAAGCTGTCCAGTAATTCTACAGTTTTGGAACAGGATTAATTATCATAAACCCACATCTATTAGAATTTCACAAGCTTGAAAAATGTTTTTCATGGATTATTGATGAAATTGTAATGATTGAAAATAGCTCCCCACTCCCACCCCCCAGAAGAAATAAGCTAAATAATTATAGTCTGTGGAGGGACTCACTAGGTGGTTCTAGTCAGTGGTAAAGAATTGCCTGCCAGTGCAGGAGACAAGAGACCTGGGCTTGATCCCGGGGTCGGGAAGACCCCCTGGAGCAGGAAATGGCAACCGGCTCCAGGATGCTTGCCTGCGAAACCTATGCACAGAGGAGCCTGGCGGGCTGTGGTCCGTGGTGTCACAAAGAGTCAGACACAACTAAGCACATTTCACAAGCAACAAGCAAGGGAGGGACTCAGTACAACTAATACAAAATAATGTGTGATTTCTTTAGTCTATTTGTTTTTGTAGTATATGGTATATTTTCTTTCTTTCCTTTTTTTGGCACGAGAGCTCTCTCTTTAATTAGCTAATATGCTATGTAATTCACATTCTTGAATTTTATGTAAAGTTGCCTTCATAAAATGTTTCATTACAGTTGTGAAATCTATTCACTGTGAAAATATGAGATATTTAATGAATATTGATTTAAGTAAATATAAAATATTTTAGTTGAGTGTTTTAATTGTCCCTCTGTACTGCCAGTAATGTATTTATGGACTGGTGATGACAGTGGTAGTATTGATAGGAGGAAGAAAGAAAAAAAAGAAAGAAGTAGGACTTTCTTAAGGCAAACCAAGAGCCTTATCCCTAACCATGACATTTTTAATAGGATTAGACAGTGATAAATCAGTAGTGGGAACAGGCCATTCTTCAAGCTCTGTCTTTAGGATAGATAGTCTCACTACAGAGAAATCACTGCATGAAAAATAATTGACTAATTTAGGACTCAGATGGATTCAGAAGTTGCTTCATAAGCTAATCTAGGTGATAAGGAATTCCAAGATAGGAAAGTGATAGTTGAAGAAGACATAGACTCAGTTCAGTTCAGTTCAGTCGCTCAGTCGTGTCCGACTCTTTGCCACCCCATGAACTGCAGCACACCAGGCCTCCCTTGTCCATCACCAACTGCCGGAGTCCACCCAAACCCATGTCCATTGAGTCGGTGATGCCATCCAACCATCTCATCCTCTGTCGTCCCCTTCTTCTCCTGTCCTCAATCTTTCCCAGCATCAGAGTCTTTTCCAGTGAGTTAGCTCTTCTCATCAGGTGGCCAAAGTATTAGAGTTTCAGCTTCAACATCAGTCCTTCGAATGAACACCCAGGACTGATCTCCTTTAGGATGGACTGGTTGGATTTCCTTGCAGTCCAAAGGACTCTCAAGAGTCTTCTCCAACATCACAGTTCAAAAGCATCAATTCTTCGGTGCTTAGCTTTCTTCACAGTCCAACTCTCACATCCATACATAGACATAGACTAGACAATTATGAAACAATCTCCTTAGCTCTCCTTTTTGGTCTTCTAAAACGTCAGGCATAGAAACTTGGTCCTTGAAGGGAAAATAATTTAGCAGAAAACTTCAGAGATGGAATAACCAAAGACAGTTACTTTTTAAAACTGTTTTTAAAATATTTTCCTTCAGCAGTGTATTGTTTCCTGAAATATTTATGTTCCAGCAAAATAGCTTACAGACTGTCAAACACTTCTGATCATTTTTGCCAAAAGGCCTCATAAGTTTTCTAAAGCAATATTCTTCAAACTGTAGGTTGCAGTCTTTTAGTAGCTTGTAAAATCAATGTAAGTGGGTAACTACCACATTTTCTTTGAAGAGTGTTTATCTTAAAAAAGTTTATTTTGGCATAATTTTAGATCATAGGAAAGTTGCAAACATAGTTTCTACAGACCCCTCACCCAGTTCTCCCTATTGTTAACATCTTACATTCACAGGATGTTTGTCACAACTAAGAAGCTGACGTTGGAATATTAACCACAATCTAAATTCTAGACTTTATGGATTTCTCCAGTTCTTCTATCAGTATCTTCTTTCTGTTCCAGGATTTAGTTAGTACAGGGCACCACATTGCGTTTAGTTGTCATGTCTCCTAGTCTCCTCTGATCCAGGACAGTTTTTCAATCTTCCCTTGTATTTTTATGACTATGACAGCCTAGGGAAATATTGGCTGGCTGTCCTATAGAATGTCCGCTACTCTACATTTGTCTGATGTTTTCTCATTATTAGGCCAGGGTTAAGGGGTTTTGGAAAGAATAACACAGGGTAGCCTTCTCATCACATTGTATCGGGGGTACAAGATGTGCATATGATGGAACCTCTTAAGTTTAGCACACTCTAAGTTTAGCACACTTGGAAGAATTGAGAGGTGGTGGGAATAAGCTTTATCTCCTGGAGAGGGTGTTATCTATGTATATTTAGAATTCTTCTGTTAGAATTCTTCTATAAGAAAGAATGTCCCTTCTCCTCTCTTTGTTTAGTTATCCAACCATTTACTTATATCACTGTTGTTTTGTGTATATTTATTTTGTACTTTTTGTTACCATCCAGTGTTATTTGTGGTGTTGCTTACTTCCCTGGTGGCTCAGACAGTAAAGCGTCTGCCTACAGTGTCTACAGTGCAGGAGACCCGAGTTCAATTCCTGGGTCGGGAAGATCTGGAGAAGGAAATGGCAACCCACTCCAGTACTCTTGCCTGGAAAATTCCATGGACGGTGGAACCTGGTAGGCCCGTAGTCCACGGGGTCGCAAAGAGTCAGACACGACTGAGCGACTTCACTTTCACTTTAAGTTGCTGCAGCTTTGGCTACTGAGAGGTCTTTCCTGCTGGCTCTTGGGTCTCTTTGATGTGTCCCACCCTTTTGCTTTTTGAGCACTTTTGTACTCTTGCTGCAGGAGGCTCCAGGATCCTCTTGTGTATTCCTTGCCCCTGCCCTGGAATCAGCCGTTTCTCTAAGGAGTCTTGGTTCCTCTTGGAGAACTGTGTCTATAAACCAGGCTCTTGGTGGACATAGCTAGATAATCTACATACGTATATATACTAAGTCATAAACATCTGTTATTGTTGTGTCTATACATTTGTATATGCATTCAGTTATACTGATATTTATGACTGTAGTCCAGGATATGGTAGGATTTTAAGGTACCATGTTAACCTGCGTAATTATGCTTCACTTAGATTTTTGTTAGCATTCTCTAGGTGTGTTCTGGCTAAGTAAACAAGGTGAGGAAATGTCAAGATATAGACTGGCTAGGTAATGGAATATTAACCCAAGGTGGTAATTTTCAACAAAAAATTCTTCTGTAGTAGGTCAACTACTTCGAAGTAATAGGTCAGTATTGGTTTTCTATATTTACTTTCAAGATGTTATAAATGCCTTAACTGTTGCAACTTTCCATATTCCAGACATGCATATTCAATTAAATGTAATGGATTATTGACATTTTATTTCTTTTCATTCATAAACTGAAGACCATATGTGCTCTTTTCTGGCAAATCAGTATAAGAAAGAGAAACCAGGCAGCTTTTCAGTTTTCTTACTTGCAAATCTTGCATAATAATTTCTACCCCATGAGAGTCTAGTGAAGAATAAATAGATGTATGTATTGGCAAGTACTTTGTAAATTCTGTGTGCTAACTTAAGTTAGATAATATATGTTAGAATTGCCATCATTTAGTAAGAATTGGTTAAATATATTTTACTTTGGTATAGTTTTCACTGTGTATTGTGATTAGAGACATCTTAGTGTTGGTTCTTTATTCCAGTTTTATAAATAGTTTCATGAAAAGAATCTCTTGTTAATTAATTCACCGTATTATTGAGTTCCTCATATATGTTAGGCACAGATGATGCAGTCAAATGTATAGTAAGTAGCAGAGCTGGTCTTTGAATCTTGATTTCTTTGACCAAAGACTACTGTTTCTACTACATTAACATTTTAAGGTAAAGCTAACTCGTTCTATTCTTCCAATAAGATACTTTGCTTCTGAGTGTTTTGAAAGATTACAGTGACCTTATAAATAACCTATTTTAATACAGGGAATTGAAATAACAGCTACTAGAATAAATTTTTATAATATACTGTAGTGAAAGATGTCAAATTTCTTGTATAGGGAGTTAAATGTCAACTCAGATTTTCTTCTTATAAAAACACGTTTATCATAATTTGTTACTATCTATAGGAAAAGAGAAAGTTCCATGGATGTATTTGATATGGCCAGACATCGGTTACAAGCTCCTGTCAGAAGACCGTCACCTAAGAGCTTAGACTCTGCTTCTTCTCAGAATATTCATGACTTTAAGGAGCTGAAAGATAGGGGTAAGAATGCTGCTATTTTAAAGGTAGAGCCAGAGTGTTCTACCCATACTCAAGGGTCTTTAAAGACATTTGTATCCTTTTTCTCAAGTAAAGTTTCATTTATGGTATCCATTTTAAGTGATAATGAATAAGACTTCTGTATTACTCTGGTTCTTCAGTTTATCAGTCTGGTGGGGTAGAACTTTGCTGTAGCTATTTTCTTTTGCAGGGCATGCAGCTCTTAAAGCCACAGGAGTGGATTAGATCAGTGACATAGTATGAAGAGTGGCACCTGGCATTTAGTGGAGGATGGACAGCAAGATGAGCTTAGGAAAGAGATGAAGAAAAAGTCAGTGATTGGAGGAAAAGCAGGAGAATGTCAGTCCTGAAACTGAGGGAACAGAGTCTGCCAGGGAGGAGGGTTGTGAAAAGTGAATATTGGAAGGTGTCAGTCACATCATAGGTCAGCGATGACCTCAAATAGATCTTTTTTGGCGGAATTATTGGATCAGAAGCCAATTACCTTTGGAATGAGGATTGAATAATTAGGAAGCACGGTATTGGAGGCAATAAGCATAAGAACCCTTGGAAGAAGCATGGCTGGGAAGGGGGGAATCACAGGGTCTGGAACTGGAGGACTTGTTAGGATGCTGATGTGAAAGCTATTAGAGAAGTAAGAGGCTTATAGTATAGGGGAAGGAGGGAATGACTGTTGAAGAGAGCAGAGTCCCTGAGCAGTGGAGGAAATAAAGGATTATTGAAGGAAGGAAGTAAAAAGATCTGATGTAGCCACTTAGGAGGAGGAGAGAAAGCTAATTAGGGAAGTTGGCTTGCCAGGGTAACAAAGGCCTGGGAGACTGAAAATGCGTAGGGGAACCAGAATGTGTTATGTGACTTTTATTCAGGAGCACTCTCAGAGCATTCTTTGGAGCAGAGGAGGCAGGCTGTTGGATGGTGGTCATATAACCTATACCAGATGAGTTTACTTCTGTTTCTCATTTTGAAAGTAGTATCTATTTTAGAAGTTTTAAAAATTTAGAAAGAGAGGGAAACATCTCTTTACTCAAATCACCTAAATATAAAAAGTTGATATTTGGTATATTTACTAGTCTTTCTGAGCTTAATTAAAATGAAAAAGATAAAAGCTAGATGTAATTATGTTATTCAGATATACGTGTCAAGTACATACACCATAGTTATGTTTTTATGCTATCATTTATTGATTGCTTATTATATGCCAGGCATTATATTAATCCAGTAGGTCTTAGAATTTGGTCAGGGGACTTTTTGAGGTCAAAACTATTTTTATTATAAACTAAGACATTATTTGCCCTTTTAATTTTTATTCTTTCCTGCGTGTACAGGTTTTTGAGAAGTTATATGACATGTGATAACTTCATTGCTCTGAAGCTAATAGAATGTATTTTTGTATTTTCATGTTTTAAAAGTTTCTTAGTTTTAATTTCTAATGTGATGTGTGGGACAGTGGTGAATAAAAGCTCTTTGGGGGTCCTTAACTTTTAAGAAGGTAAGGAGGTCTTGAAAACAAAAAGATTTAAACCATAAAATTGAGGCATTCATTTCCCTGTTACCACAACTAGTCCTCATTCTTCATATGACTTAGTTGTTAATGTCTCTTGTTTTTACAGAGAGGAAACAGTCTGGAAGTGGGGAAGTAAGGTGAAGCCAACTCCATGTGTCCAGAGCCTGTTCTGTTAACTTTGCTCTTAATCATTTTCTCTTAGATATTTAGCATGTTCCCATTTTCCACTGTTGTTATGGAATAAGGTCTGGCTGGCTGCTTGTTGCTTAAAAAAGTCAATACTTGTAAAGGTTGGTAGGAAGGAAAGTTGCTTTCAATCAGAATGCTGATAATCTAGGGAGATGGTAGACTCATTGTCCCCCTCAAAACCATCTCCGAAGATTCTGCTGGACTGGAAGAAGGGAAGTAATCTCAGTTAATCAGTGAGATGGGGTCAGAGTCTTCGCCCTCACCCAATCCGTGCAGGCTTGTGGACTCCTTCTCATCTTTCTTTAGATGCTATCTGATTCACACGGTTTGTTTATGAGATTACTGAAGGGGAAGCTAGGGAAGATATGTGGTCATCTGTTAATCACCTGTTCTTCATTTCTACTTTGATATATGGAAAGAGTCAACAAATTAGGCAGGGTATTGTGTGATCAAAAGATTTGAAAGGTGTGCTAGGGCTTGAGGTAAGTAGAGCTTGGGGTGCCTAGTTTAAGGTTAGTGACAAGACAAAGGGACCGCCTGCAGAGAATTCTTTCCTGCCAAAAGCTGCTTACAAACCCCCACTTGTCAGAACATCTTTCCATTTCTGTGGGATCACGTGTGAAGGTCCCTTTTCTGTAACTTCATGGTTTCACAGGATGCTGTATTAGAGATGTTGACATGCTCTGTAGCATCTCTCTGCTGGCAGTCGTAGTTGCCTGTTTATATATATGGGCAGAACAAGCTACAACTATTTTGATGCCCACAAAGATATTGATTAGTATGAGCAAAAGTGTTAATCCCATTCTCTTGAGGCAAGTTCTTGGAATTGTCCTAGCCATAAATTCAGTACTGCTCAAGATGGAGCAGTTTATGTCGTGTTTGCAGTCCGGTCATCATGCACTTTCCCTCTGGTAAGAGTTAAGAGTATCTGTAGAACAACTCAGGAATTGCAGCAGACACAAATCTGGAACTTTGTTGTCCTAATCATTAGCTGCTTGAACCTGCTTTTTGGTGACTCATGGAGGCCCGGGAGATTTCAGCCTTTCTATAAACAAGGGAGTGGGGGCTGGGGCACAGGATTCTGCTTGATTCTACTATAGGTCAAAAGACTTTTTAAGTGTGTGAATTATATCTTTATTCTCAAGATTTAAAAATTAAGGTTTAACATTTTCATTCTGATCAGTGATATTCTTGAACTTGTGCCATAGGTGAATTCTTAGACTGTCATTTCCTCCAGAAATGATGTCCCTCTTAAAGCTCCAGCCAGCCTGTATTTTTACCTTGTTTTTGTTTTTTGGCATGATATTTACAAATATTAATTGGCCAATAACATTATGTTTTCATTTTTCCAGTATATTTGAGGGCCCAGCTGTGATTCAGTGTCTGGTGGCTGCCAGAGTCACAGCCATCTGACTGACTGACGGCTTGGATGCTCCTGCACATGGTTGCAGGCTCTGGGTTGCGTCTTGGGGAAGTGGGGAGTTTGGATGGAGTATGTGGCAATAGGTGCTGCTTGTTCTGGGGCTCCCTTATAATGCTGAGTTTGTGAAAACGTATTTATTTAAAGAATATTAATTTCATGTTCATTAGTTGTATGATGATGTGCTTTGACTTTGCTGATGTCTCATTATTTATATTGTTCTTTGATTTTGAATTTAGGTTATTCATATGTTATCTGTAGTGAAGTTTTATAAAATCTAATTTGGAAACAAGATTTAACTTGGTTATATAACTTATTTCTGTACCAGATTCAGAAACACGAGCTGATCCGAAATCTATGTACCCAGATGATCCAAGAGATAATGACACCTTGGAGATAGAACAGCAAGCCTTGCTAAGAGAGCAGCAGAAGAGACTGAATAAACTGAAAATGCAGGAAGGTGCTAAAGGCAAAAAATAATCATTGCTATTTCAGATCGTTTCAGTGGGTTGTTTTTCTGTCGGCTTTCTTTCTCCATCTCTAATATTGATTTCAGTCCAAGGCAGGCTGCCTCCACTGGCAGCCCCATGCTCACATGCCCCTTTGGTCTGTAATCCCAGAAAAGAGTAAGTCCCAGAGAGGGCCGTGATTGGCTGTCCATGCATGAGAGGAGTCCGTCCATTCACTGTAGCCAGAAGGGTTGAGTACCTTGACGAGGCAGGAGACATCTGCATCAGGGGAAAGAATGCCTGGCATACACACCAGTGTCCTGGGGGACATTTCTACCATGTGTGTCTGTGGGTTTTGACAGAGCGTAAAATCTTTATAAATAAGCTCCATACTGGGCTGTAAGTATATCTCTGTGTAATTAGCTAATCAGCAGATAACTTACTGAATGCCTGCTATGAGCGCGGGTACTCCCCCATATCCAGGGAATATGGGGATGAATGAAATATGCTGCTCCTCTCAAGGAATGTATACTCTATTGGAGAAGTTAGGTGCTCAGTAAGTGTAAGTGTGATAAATGTTGCAAAGGAGAAATCTAGGGTCCCTCGGGAGTGTGTAACGGGAGGTGGGGTGGGCACCCAGGAGGGGTGCTAGTGGCCTCAGAACAGTGTTGGTCCTGCATGACCCTCGAAATATCACACCAGTTTTGCCTGCCTTCAGGCCATTGAGTGCAGGCATGGAAAATGAGTCATAAAAATACAACAGTTAAGTAACAAGAATAGAAGGAGACGGTCCTACCAGTTATTTTTAGGAAAATTAAAAACCCTACTTAGCAGGCTTGTCTGACCAGCAGAAACTGAGGAGCCTGTTTTGACCACATGAGACGATCACAGGAGTAAGTTGTGTACCATGTCAGGCCCAGATCACAGGGCAAGACTTCAGTGGAGGGGATAGGGCACGTCCTCCCTCCGTCTGTACAGAATTTTTAACAGTGGTCTTATTAATCACCCTCTGACAGCAGAGTAACCCAAAGTCCATGATAAAGAGTAGGCATATCATCAGGAGAGAGGAGAGAAGCAAGTACAGTCTTCAGTCGTTACACCCATTTTGGTGGAACTTTTCCTTAGGTGACCTAGCTGATGATCTGATCTGGTGTGATCTTGGCAACTCGGGGACTGCTTATGGGCTAATCTCAGCCTATGTGGATACAAGTCCATTTTGGCACTGAGTGTATACACCCCCTGTGGCAACCACCCCAGTTTCTACCAAACACTGTGATGACTGAATTTATAAGAATATGATTTAACTCACAACAATAAAAAACATGGCTATAAAGGAATACAGGCTACCAATAGTAGTGTATTTATTCCCAAAGGCAATAGCTAAAAGGCTAAAATGCGCTATTCAGAGGAACACATCGAACCCTGGACAAATCAGAGGGGCCTTTGGGATAGCTGATCCAAAATCTTTCACCCCTGAAACCAGGTGCTTGGAGTTGTGAATTCATTGCCTTCAATTCCACATAAGGGAATTGTTAACCCTTCTCAACAATTTTCTACAGAGATTGCAGAAATATGAGAGGAGTTGGTTATGTTTCTGTAGGCATCAGTTTTAAATTCACAGTGATTTTACTTTTTTTATTTATTAAATGTGAATAGAAGAATTTTATGCAGCTGGAATGAATTGGATGCTGGGTTATATTTATTGATAAGTAGTATCTTTAAAATATTCTGAAATGTGATCATTGAAAAGTAATTTCCAGTAAGGAATTAACTACAAAAGATGCTCTAAAATTTATTTGTAAAGTATTTTCTAACCTTTTATCTCGTTTTTACCCCTCATTGACTACAGTTGACTTGGATGCTGTCCCAAGCACTAAAGTACGAGATCACAGAATGGTAAGAAAACAGTTATAATTTTTCAAGCTAGTTTTTGAGTGATAGAAGACTTTAGGAACATGATAAGCGAGTATTCCAATTTTGAATTCTTCAGAAATACTGAGTTAAGAAAGAATTTAAATCTTGTCCCATCAGTGTTATAGGTAGCTAAAGTCTAATATGTAGAGAAAGCATAGTGTATTGACCAAGAATAGGACTCTAGGGCTAGGCTGTTCAAGTTAGTATGTTGTTAGCTGTGTGACTTTAGGCAAGGAACTTAAATCTTTTCTTTAATCTTTTTTTGCCTCAGTTTCCTAGTCTGTAAAATGGGATGGTAGTACTTATCTCTGAGGGTGGCTATAAGATTAAAGTCAGTTAATATCTGCAAGCACATAAGGATAGGCCTAGCATGTAGTAATTTCTCCATAAATGTTTATTATTAACTGGATAAAAAAATGGCTCAAAGGCTATTGTGAGGATTAAATGAGATAAAACATTAAAACCCTTGTGCAGCCTGCCCCATAATGAATATGATCAGTTTTAGTGCAGTCAGTAGTGGTGGGAATAAGAGTCTGTAATACATGCAGTGGTGAGACCTGTAAAGGGCATAACTTATCCTGAGAAAGGGACATCTGTGCGAAGACTGAAGAGGGAGGGGACCAGCCATTTTCGTTCAGCAAATATTTGTGGAATACTTACTGTGGACCAGATAATATTGTACATGCCGGGAGGCACAGGAGTGAACAAAAATCTTTGCCCTCTGAGGGATTACTCTCACTCAGTTGTGTCTGACTCTTTGCGACCCCATGGACTGTACTGTCCATGGAATTCTCCAGGTCAGAATACTGGAGTGAGTAGCTTTTTCTTTCTCCAGGGGATATTCCCAAACCAGGGATTGAACCCAGGTCTCCTGCATTGCAGGCAGACTCTTTACTAGCTGAGCCACAAGGGAAGCCAAGAAACAAGGAGAAATTATAAAATATTTAGTGGGTAGGTCTAAGATGCCCACTAGACAGACAGTTGGGAGGTGGTGAATAGATGGCTAAGAGGAAAAGTTTGGGGAAAGATTGAGGTTGGAAATAAGTTTAATCTTCCCCACACTAATAATACAGGTAATATTATCTCCATTTTCAGATTTTAAAAACTAAGGCTCAGCTATGCTGCTATTTGCTCAGTGTTACCAATTGGTGCTGGTTTTGAACTGATAGTGGTGGTAACAGTCTCATAGCAGCAAGTCTGTACCCATACTACCTGCAAGGTACTTGGTGTGTATTTGCCCTGAAGTTCACAACAAGGTCTGCCTACCCCCATTTTACTTAAGAGGAGACTCGGGCCACGATCACACAGCCAGTGAGCAGTACAGTCCATGTCTGGACTCAGGCTGAACTCCAGAGCCCTTCCCTGTCCCATGTTACCTGAGACGTATGGACATCTTTTCTGAACATGCTGTAGCTTTCTCTGTATATGGCAACCACATTTCTCAGTGAAAAGGCACTGAAATTTAACTACTGAGATTTTAGTTAAAACACCATGTTTTGCTGCATAGAAACTGAGCATGAGCCAACAGTTTAACATGGCCATTACAAAAGAAAAGCTAATAGATTTGGGGCTCACCTTTCTAGAGACTGGATTATATGGAAACTCAAGGTGAGACTGGGGAAGATTGTCGTGGAGAAGGTTGGGCTGAGGTGGTCACTCTTTCCAGTGTGGGAAGGACTGTGAAACAGAAGAGAGGCTGGACAGTGTACGCACAATGTTAAGGACAGCTGCTGGTTCAGACCATTTGGTAGTTTGAGAAGCTATTATCACCATCACTATCGTTCTTGAAGGCAGAAGTAGAATCTTTAGGCGTTAAAAGAATTCACTTCACTATATGGAAGAACTCAGTGAAAGATAAGAACTTTCTGGTAACCAATACATGTCTCAGTGTGTGTACTTCCTTAGAGATTAGTGGACAGCTCTTCACTGGAGTATTCTCGCACATCCTAGAAATCTGGTAGGGAAGTGCAGGGAAGGGTGTGGGGTGACTTTAGATTTCTTCCAGTGTTAAGAGGACATTCTCTGTTGTAAACCCTAGATGTAAATTTCCTACCTCTAATTTGAGAGCTCATTACAAGCCCGAGCCTAGCATTACTTTCCCTACTCTTACGTCCCCGTCTGTCTGTGCTGTGTCTGTGACACATGCCATCCCACGGGGCTGTCGTTCTCCGAGGGCATGCCTCTCCCCGTGGGAGCGTGACCCACTCCATAGCAGAAACTCGTACTCCTCTACCTCCAGTTCCTCACATGCAGGAAATACTAAGTGCACTCGGCAGATTTATTGAGAGAATGAATAAATCTTGACAGTGATGTAAAGACTTTAGATGTTTAATTTGGTTCATTGCTTCACACCCTATTATATTTTTATCAGTGGTAATGTAATTCTTAAAAGGTCTTTTCCTGTGGTTTCTAGCATTGGAATGTGGTGGAAGAGGGAACCAGCTTTTCCCCACGCACTCACTTTTGCTAGTTTTGGGGAGTGTGGAGACTTGTGCCTCTTTGTACAGATTTGTTGTTTTTCTACACAGGACTAATAAAAATAGTCATCAATATATGATGTTTCTTTTAGCTCAGAGAGGACACTGATGATTTCTTGAAAAACTCATTATTAGAATCTGATAGTGCTTTTATTGGTGAGTATGTTTATTTTACCAATCTATTTGTTTAAATATTTAGCATTATTTATATTCAAGTGTTCTTATCCATACCTAAAAAGTCAGTACTTTACTCTGTTTGTGCTGTGCTTAATTGCTCAATTATGTCCCACTCTTGGGACCCCATGAACTGTAGCCTGCCAGGCTCCTCTGTCCCTGGGATTCTCCAGGCAAGAATACTGGAGTGGGTTGCCATTTCCTTCTCCAGGGGATGTTCCTGACCCAGGAATCGAACCTAGGTCTCCTGCACTGCAGGTAGACTCTTTATAGCTGAGCCATGAGGGAAGCCCACTCTTTGTTTGGAACTCATTAAAATTAAACTTCAATGCTCTGCAAATGATAAGAAAATAAGACAAGCCAGAGACAGGGATAAAATATTTGCAGAAGACATGTCTAATAAAGGACTCCTATCCCAAGTACACTAGGAACTCTTAAAACAGTTAAGAGAACAGCCCTGTTAAAAGATGGGCAAAAGATCCAGACACTTCACCACAGACAGGATGGCAAGTAAGCGTATGAAAAGGTGCCCCATGTACATCATTGTCATTAGGGAAACACAGGTCATGTGTCATCAGGGAAACTCAAATCAACATGAGACACCACCACATAGCTATAGAATGACCCAGATTTGGAACACGGACACTGCCAAATGCTGGCAGAATATGGAGCCATAGGAATGCTAACTCATCGCTGGTGGGAATGGAAATCAGTACCATCACTTTGGAAGACCGTTTGGTGGTTTCTTACAAAAGTAAACATACCCTTACCATATTATCCAGCATTCACACTCCTTGGTATTTACCCAAAGGAATTGAGACTTATGTTCACACAGAAATCTGCACACAGATGTTTTTAGCAGTTTATCCGTAATTGCTAAGATCTGAAAGCAACCAAGTTGTCTCTGAGTAGATGAATGGGTGGATATACAGTGATAGATTCGGACAATGCAGTATTATTCGGTGCTAAAAAGCATTGTGCTACAGAGCCAGGAAGAGAGATGGAGGAACCTTGAATGTTTGTAAGGGAAAGGAGTCAGTCTGAATAATCTACATATTGTATGCTTCTAACTGACTTTCTGGAAAAGGTAAAACTATGGAGGCAGTTTAAAAAAAAAAAATCAGTGGTTGCCACAAGGTTACAGCAGGGGGAGGAATGAATGGTGGTGCTGTCCTGTATGATACTAGAATGGTGGATATGTTAAAAGCCATAGGATGTACAACCCCAGGAATGAACCCTAATTATGGACTTTCAGCAAAAATGATGTGTCAGTGTGGGTCCATTGGTTTTAACAAATGTGCCATTTTGTGGGGGCTGCTGATAGATGGGTAAGCTCTGAATATGTGGTGGCAGGGGGTTTAATAGGAATTCTCTGTCCCTCCACTCAGTTTTACTGACCTTAAAAACTTGGAAACAAAGCCTTTAAAAAAAGAGCAAGTGAGTTACTGGTGGGGTATAATAAAGAAATCAGAAAACTATTTTTGGAGTTTTAGAAAATCCCATATCTCATTCAATAGAGTACAGTTATTGCTGCTTTAAAAAAAACTATACATTAAATTTCATAAATTTGACTATCAATTATATATTAAATGATAGTATTTTATCAATGTAACATTTCCTGACTGTGGTACTGAGACTGCGGCTGTACAGTCTGTGGCCCTTGTTCTTAGATGGCCTCTGCTAAAGCATTAGGGATGAAGTATCATGATGTCTTCAGCTTACTATTTTTTGTTCTGCAAAAAATAAATAAGCCCCCACAAAATATTACATTGTAGAATTCCATATGGAATCTTAGGAACAGTACATCTCCAGACTGAAGGCAGATCAGTGTTCACAGGGGCTTGGCAGGTAGAAGTGGGGAAGAGTGATTTTGTCAGTGAGCACAAGTGAGCTTTTTAAGGTGATCAAAATGTTCTAAACTAGAGTATAGTGATCGTGCAGTTCTTTAAAAATCACTGTATGTTTATTGTGGGCAGATTTTATCATATGTAAATAATATCTTAATAAAACTATTAAAAGACAGTCTTGGATTAGCTCTGAATGGAGATGTGGACATTCACAGCTTCCCTCCGTGTTCTCTAGGTGCGCATGGCGAGACGTACCCTGCCATTGAGGATGGGGGCTTCCTGCTGCTGTCTCCACTGCCCTCCGCCAGAGAGCGCAGGAGGAACAAACTGAAAGGATTGGACTTCGTATGTATGAAATGTCCTTTTGTTTTTTCAAGTTTAGGAAGGAAAGGTCTGGGCTGACTTATGGATAAACTGGTGTGGTCCAGTAAAGAAAGAGAACAGGCTCTCAATTAGGCTGGACATGGGTCTGAACAGAGGCTCTGCCACCAAATGCTGGATGACCGTGAGCGGGTTACTGGGACACAAAGGCCCTCTGAGTCATAACATATAATTGATTCCTTATTATTGCCAAGTGATATTTGATTTCATTTCATAATAATATTTCATTGTTTTTTTTTTCCCCAATTGTTTGATAGACATTTGGGTTGTTCCCACTTTTTCTCTGTTCTCAGTACAGCAGCTTTTAACATTAGCACACAGATGTTATGTTTTCTTTTCCTGTTAACATCTTGAGGAACTACCAGACTGTTTCCCAAAGTGGCTGCTCCACTTTACATTCCCACCCACAGTCTGTGAAGGTTCCAGTTCTCTACACCCTATGGTCAACATTTGTTAGTGAGTGTAAAGTATTACTTAATTGTGGATTTGATTTTGTATTTTTCTGACAAAATGATACTGAGCATGCTTTCTTGTGCTTCTTAGCTGTTTGGAGATCTTCTCTGGAGATAGGTCTATTCAAATCTTTGGCCCGTTTTCTGATCAGGTCATCTTTTCATTGTTGAGTTCTAAGATCTTTATAGATTCTGGATACAAGTCCTATATTAGATGTATGACTTAATAGATATTTTCTTGATGGTGTCCATTGAAGCACAGAAGCTTTTGATCTTGACAGAGGTACAGCTTACCAATCTTATTTTTGCTCGTGCTTTTGCTGTCATATCTAAGAAGCCATTGCTTAACCCACGATTGTGAAAGCTATTTCTTTGTTTTCTTCTAAGAGTTTTAGCTCTTAAATTTAGGTCAGTGAATCTACTTTGAGCTAATTTTTGCAAACGTAAGGGTCCAAATTCGTTATTTACATGTAGATATTGTTATTCTGCTACCATTTGTTGAAAAAAATCCTAGTGAATTTTATTGGTTTTTCTGCCCCTAAGTATAAGGGCTTATCTGGACTCTCTATTTCTGTTCCACTCGTCTATGTCTACCTTTAGGCCAGGACCACCCTGTCTTGATTGGTATAGCTGGACTGATTCTTAGCCCCTGATGTTTCAGTTTTTGCTGTTGTGTTTTGTAATTCCCCACTTTTATCCACTCTGGTAGCATTTATATGTTATCACCAAATGCTTTACCTTCATCTGAGCCTGCAAGGATAAACACAAGTTAGAATATAAATGCTACAGATTTAATTTTGTTCACCACTATACATTTGTCAAGGTTAAGAACATGTTTTGATTCACTTATTTTGAAGATATTTTATGTTAATGATCATTTCTGAAGTTCTGTTTTCTTAATTACAGGATAACAGTCAACCTGATGTGCCACCAGATGGTGTCTCTTTAAAATCTGTATCCAGTATAAATATTGATCAGCTTAGAATGAGAAATGAAGAACGAATGCGAAGACTGAATGAACTTCAGAATAAACCTATTACTACAGGTAAAAGGCCAAGTATAATAGCCAACAGCAGACTCGGTGAAAACTCAAACCTGCTTCATGGAAGTTTTCACTGATGGTTGAGAGAAGAAATGAGTTCCGAAATCCTTTGAGTTGTAGAGCCTAAGGATTAATTTTGCAGCAGATTGTTTCTACCAGAGGGAGTACCCCTTTTCAAGTGGACTCTAAACAGATAAGGTTTTTTAGTGTTAAACATATCCAGACTTTGCTTTCAGCAGGGAAAATGTTGATTTGTACTGGCGTCTTGCTTCCCTACTGAAGAAGTTGTTCCGTTGCTCAGTCGTGTCTGACTCTCTGCGACCCCGTGGACTGCAGCACGCTAGGCTTCCCTGTCCATCACCAACTCCCGGAGCTTGCTCAAACTCATGTCCATCGATTCAGTGATGCCATCCAACCATCTCATCTTCTGTCGTCCCCTTCTCTTCCTGCGTTCAATCTTTCCCAACATCAGGGTCTTTTCCAAGGAGTCACTTCTTCGCATCAGGTGGCCAAAGTACAGGAGCTTCAGCTTCAGTCCTTCCAGTGAATATTCAGGACTGATCTCCTTTAGAATGGACTGGTTGGATCTCCTCGCAGTCCAAGGGACTCTCAAGAGTCTTCTCCAACACCACAGTTCAAAAGCATCAATTCTTCGGCGCTCAACTTTCTTTGTAGTCCAACTCTCACATCCATACACGACTACTGGGAAAACTATAGCTTTGATTAGACGGACTTTTGTTGGCAAATAATGTCTCTGCTTTTTAATATGCTGTCTTGATTGGTCATAGCTTTCCTTCCAAGGAGCAAGCATATTTAAATTTCATGGCTGCAGTTACCATCTGCAGTGATATTGGAGCCCAAGAAAATAGAGTCTGTCACTGTTTCCACTGTTTCCCCACCTGTTTGCCATGAAATGATGGCACTGGATGCCATGATCTTCGTTTTTTGATTGTATTTTAAGCTAGCTTTTTCACTCTCTTTTACTTTCATCAAGTGGCTCTTTAGTTCCCCTTTGCTTTCTGCCATAAGGGTGGTGTCATCTGTATATATCTGAAGTTGTGACATTTCTCCTGGCAATCTTGATTCCAGCTTGTGCTCCATCCAGTCTGACATTTTGCATGATGTACTCTGCATGTGTTAAATAAGCAGGGTGACAATATACAGCCTTCATGTACTCCTTTCCCTATTTGGAACCAGTCTGTTGTTCATGTCCAGTTCTAACTGTTGCTTCTTGACCTGCATACAGATTTCTCAGGAGGCAGGAAAGGTGGTTTGGTATTCCCATCTTGAAGAACTTTCCATGGTTTGTTGTGATCTACACAGTCAAAGGCTTTGGCATAATCAATAAAGCAGTAGTAGATGTTTTTCTGGAATTCTCTTGCTTTTTCTGTGATCCAGCAGATGTTGGCAATTTGATCTTTGGTTCCTCTGCCTTTTCTAAATCCAGCTTGAACATCTAGAAGTTCACAGTTCATGTACTGTTGAAGCCTGGCTTGGAGAATTTTGAGCATTACTTTACTAGCATGTGAGATAAGTGCAGTTGTGCAGTAGTTTGAACATTGTTTGGCATTGACTTTCTTTGGGATTGGAACAAAAACTGACCTTTTCCAGTCCTGTGGCCACTGCTGAGTTTTCCAACTTTGCTGGCATATTGAGTGCAGCACTTTCACAGCATCATCTTTCAGGATCTGTAATAGCTCAACTGGAATTCCATCACCTCCACTAGCTTTGTAGTGATGCTTCCTAAGGCCCACTTGACTTCGCATTCCAGGATGTCTGGACTGAAGTGACAGATTATCAGAAGTCAACTTTAAAACCTTGTTCTTTATATAACACATCTTTTATAAATTTGTAGTGGTACAAAACCTTTTTACTTGGCTTTCTGTATGTGGATAAAGCAAAAAAGCTTCAGGATAATGTTTCCTTTTTAAATGTCAAAATACAGACTTTTTTTTTTTTTTTTATCATGCAAGGCATTGCCATATCTCACATCTTTGGTGAACAGCAGGTTAAAAGCTTGCTTACTGAGCACAGGCAGGCAGGACACTTCCTTAGGCAACTGATGAGCTCCTCTGCCAGCTCTTAGCCACCTTCTTTATGGCATTGCTATCAGTCGTGAGGCTAAGAGGATGATACTATAGTAATAAGCCCTATTATTAGCTATAGCAAATAGTAGAGTGGTCTATTTGAACAATTCACCTTATTCTGTTAGACTACATTACAATAATTTTCTAAATATTTTTTTTAAGATTTTTGAAAGTTATATTTTAGATTCAGCCTTTAATGTTGTATTAATTTAAAACTGTACTCATACCATCTCTATCAAGATATCATGTGTTCTGACTGTAGGAATTTCTTACCAAATACCAGACAACATGGTAGATTGATAAGAGAAGTACTTTTCATACCATACCTAGAAAAACGTGGACAGTGGGAGAGAATGCTTGCTTTCTGGCTAAAAGACATTTTAATCTGTACCGAGAATTACCTCTGAACAAGGATATACTTAAATTGAGAGAAAATAAACCATTTGAAGTATCTTTTTCAGAAGACTTTCAACTTCTAAACTTTTTAAAACACACTGTCCTTTCAAACAGCTTTTTAGTATGATGTAGATTGATTGCTCATTGCATTGATTGCACATGTCCATTTGTTGAACTAATGCTTCACAGACCAGAAGATGTAATTAAAAAAAAAAAAAGAAATTGACATCACAGGATAGGGAAGACAGGTTTTCCTATTATATCTAATGAGAAGTTAAATAGATATAGAAGCTCTGCATATAACCAATTAAAAGAATGAAAAATGAGAGCTACATCTTAATGGAAAAAATACAACCTCTTAGATTAGATATAAGAATGGAAGTAATTTAATCCCTGTCTAATGTTTTCCTAAAAAGACCTTATTTCCTTAAAACAGTGTCAGAAGTATTTCCAAAACCTTGCTAAAAACAGAAGAAAGTTTGGTGTGGCATCCTTCAGGGGACACAAGACTGTGGACACTTTCTAGTCATCTGGTGTCATCTGCTGTCCTGAATCCCTGTGGGTGCTGGGACCATACAGTCACCTTGCTCAGGTGGTCCTGTTTTGTTCCATATCACTGGCCTGTTCCTGGGTTTGCTTTCCTATCTCTATATGGAGGGGTGTGGACAAAACAGGACAGTTTAGAACACAATGCTGTGGAGAAATGCAGAGCTTAATGGGTTAGAATACAGGAGGTCTGTTCCCATCACCTACCTGCCACTCCTGTTACCTGAGTCAAGTCTCTCTTGCCTCCTTCAGATGATGAGAGTTCACTGGTTGACCCTGATGACATCATGAGGCACCGGGGTGACGATGGATCAAACTCTGTAGCCACTGAGCCCTGGCTCCGCCCAGGCACCTCAGAAACACTGAAGCAATTCATGGCGGAACAGCTGAGGCAGGAGCAGCAGCAGGGTCCTGGCAAACCAGGCGCTTTCACCTGGCAGGGCCTGTCCACTGCACACGGTTAAAATCAGTTTGTACTGGACCCAGTAGTGCCTTTGAAGCTGAAAGGAATGTGAAACCTGAACCTGAATAATATGTGCTACTTTTGGCCTGTACATGGCAGTTACTCATAATCCATCTGTATATAAGGTATATTTTTTCCATGATATATATGATGTATTTATATTATGTACATAAATAAAAAGCCATGGCTATTAATTTATATAATGTAGAATTGTGTAGAAGTATTTTTGCACAACTTTGCCATAAAGTAGGGTGGTAATGAACTCTTGGAATCAACTACCATATGTGCATTATTTTAAATTCTGCTTGTAAGATAAGGTGAATAAAACAAGTATCTTAACAGTACTGTAAGAATACTCTGCTATATGTACATCTGCTATTGTTTTCACTATTCAAAATCATTTTTTCACTTAGCAAATATACTGGTTATAGCTGTTGCTCTGTAATCAGAATTAGATGTGCTATTTTCATTTCATTTGTAACTACTGATTCAGTATAAATTATAAGAGTTGTTAGTGATTTTATCCCTGTGAGCCATGCACTTACATATCACATCTTTCTGCCTCTTATTTTTGTGCCAATGAGGGCAGTAAATTTGCTCTTTATATGATGTAACTACTTCTTGATAAAAATAAATTATTTTTATTACCAGTGTCAGTTTCTTATTTTAACTGGAATTGAGGTTTCTATATAGAAGTCGAGGAGAGGCAGGACCCCCCCCCGCCCCCGAGGTCAAGGATGGGGACTCCTTGCCACATGGCTGAGGACCCTGTGGTGAGTCATCAGCCCTCCTAAACGCTAAGAGATGCCTTTAAAAAAGGGAAGACTAATTCAAGTCCTTGGAAATATTTCTTGTTTAGATTCTAGTAATGAGAGCCGAGAACACGCCTAGGCACTGATGGTATGCTTCTAAGATCAGGTAAGCACACCCTTAAGTGGGAAACTTCTCAGATATTTGGAATTTTAGTTGCATATAAATGCCATGCTAATTTTTGTAATGAAATCATTTATGAGAATTTTTTTTCTTATGTCTTCACCTGAAAGTAAGATGAAAGCCTCAGCTGGAGAAAAGTCCTGATTTTATGCCATAAATGTTAATACAGCCAGGTCCTCTAAAATACCCTGAGACAGGCCAAGATGGCCATGGGGGCTCCTGGCTCTTGCAGCATCCAGCTGGGCTTGCACAGGGCCAGGCCCTGGGGTAACAAATGCAGTGCACTTACAAACGTTCTGCTTAGTGACTGCTGGTGACCTGAGAGATGCAAGGGCTAAGACTGAATGCTCTCGGTTTTTTTAACACAGCCATCAAAATAAATATAGTCTTTACGTGTTCTCTTTTTTCTTTTCAGGTTGTTGTACCACTCGACTCTGAGGAAACACACTGCCACCCTGCAAGCTGCCGCAAAGGTAACTTTAGCTCTTTCTCTCAGCGTTCGTTCACATAGTACTGCCCTATTCTGGGTTCATAAATGCCCCAAATATTAAACTATGAGTAGCCTATAGTTGAGAAAGCAGGATATGGGGGAGGATCAAACGCCAGGAGCTGGAGAGAAAATATCACAACTAAAGGACATTGAATTCACATAGAGCTGTCAATGAGAATATCCTTTCCTTAGTTAGGCTTTTAAGGGGAAAAAAAAAAAGTCAATGAAACATGGGGCCGTGGATGACATAGGTTTTGATTGCACTGATGAAATAATTCAAAAACTTTATTGACCTATAACCTGATTAGAATATGCCAGATGAGAATCAATATTGTACAGAAAGTTGTACAGAATTTTTTACATAGAAAACTTTACATCTGTACCATATACATTTTATCCATCTGAAAAAATTTTCTACATCCACTGTTAATACGGAATGCTTGACAATCTTGTTTTTTTAACCATCAGAGCACAATTCACAGTATGAATACGTTTCCAGTAAATCTAACCTCCCCAAACCATGCCAGATTTGTTATTTTAATATATTCAACATTAAATTCTGTACATAGAGTAAAATCTACATCAAGCCCCGCCACCCAAAAGAAAAGAAAAGGAAGTGACAGCAACCGAGATTCATTCTGCAGTGATTCAAGTTTCGGTCCATGAAGAATCATTCTATTTTAATGGCTCATCTTTCAAAGCCCTAAGAGAAGTGTATTACAGGTAGTTACATCAGCAGGGGTATGTTCCACCTTTGTTGGTGTTGATCATGACAAGTGTCAGCCACAACAGCTTCTGGGCATGTTAAACCCTCAAAATAACCACCCTGTAAAAAGGGCAAAACCAAATCCCCACAAAATAAAAAAGACAAGAAGTTCAACCCAAATGTTTAGTGCATTTGACAAAATATTATAGGTATTTAGCAAATGAATAAGAAAATAAAGAAATAAAACAGTGCAGGAAGAACTCTATAATGTCTTAAGATTTTTATATTACAGACCTGCATCTCTGTACATTTTTCACAGAAGGATCATTACCAGTATCTCAGATAGCCTGAGTGTGCAAAAATCTTCAGAATAAGAATACCATAGTTGCTAAATAACTTTTACCATGAACAATAATTTCTTCTTCTCCCCCCAACCCCCAATTATAAACATTTTATCCTTCAAAATACAGCTCTCCTGAGTTGTACTTCTTGCAGAAGTTCAAATCTTTACATCTAGAGTTCTTTGGGTAAGTTTCACTTCGATACCTGCCAGAAATATGTAGGGCTCTGCCTGCCACTGAGGACAGGGAAGGACATGTGAGCGTACAAGCTGACACTGTGGGAACAGGTTTTTTGCTTGTGAGCCCAACACGACAAACAGAATCCACCAGGTTACAAAAGGGACGGACAGGAGCACTGCAGGTTCGAACTGAAATTCTAAGCTTCTTAGAAGTAACGTTTAGACACAGCAATCCAGAGAAACCATTTTTCAGGTAGGAAACCTCAGCTCCGGGGTCCTTTTAAAGAACGGAGGGATGTAAACGCCAACAGAAAAATATGAAGTTCCCATCATTGCTTGATTATTCCAAGTTCCTGTTCGGGTGGTTGTGATATCTGAAAAACTACTCCAATTCTCAGAAAAAATCTTCTAAGAACAGCACGAAGTTCAGGAATCAAGTCAAATTGCATAATTTCACATAAGAGAGGGTAGTAGAATGATGCATGAGCTTTAAACTGGGGGGAAATGAATTCTGTTAGTAATGCTCTCATTGCAAACCACAGAACCTCAAAGTGCCTTTAGAAGGAACCCACTTGGGGACAGTGCCCTGAGAGAGAAGACAGGAGACGCATCTGCGTAGAGCAGTGATTATTGATCATGCGCCTGAACGACTGAGACGTATTCAGAACTTAGTACATACATGATTCACTTAGTTATCCATCCTTATTTTGGAAAACATTTTTCATTACATTTCCTTGACAAACTTAGGACAAACATTTAGTATTTATCATTGTTTTCCCTCGGATAATAAGCAAAAGTAAGAAGCCAAGCAAGAATCACAGTTTTTATAAGCTATGGGTTACTGAAACTATTCTGTCTGGTAAACAGAGTTGTCTCTAAAACTTCAAATTCTATCTAATATTGTAATAGAAAATATGAGGGCTCCATGCATTCTATTCTATTTTTGTTGTAGTTTAATCTCTTAATACTAGCTATCTGCCTGTTTTCTCTCCTTGTCTGTTCTCCCACCTCATATGGTATGAGGGAGCGGTGTGACACACTGGTAAGAAGGCAAAGTGTGGGACAAGGCAGATGGATTGGAAGTCCTTCTCGTCCACTTGGCTGTTGGTTGCCAGAAGGTACTTCTCCAAGCTCTACCTGGCCCAGGTCAGAGGGGCACACACATAGGCACAGAGCGGCATTACATGGCATCTGTGGGGCCCACAGTGTCAGCCACCAGATTAGGTATTTTTAAACCTTTTTAGGGATCACAGGAACCCCCATTTCCATTTATGTGGGCTGTACGTTGGTACATTTTTTAACAAGTAAAATGTGTTTTTCTGAGAAGTCTAAATGGTATATATGGCTATACATTATACATCTGATCTTTGTTTTCTACTGGTTAAAATTCTTAAGTGAGTTTACGGCCCATTCCCACAGAATCAGTCCCTCTGCCAGAGGAACAACGGGAGCCTGCTGCCCCAGTGCAACCACGATCGCGGCCACACTGGCAGCTGTCCTGGATGCGACAGGAGAGACCCCTGGGGGCGGGGCGGGAGCCGCAGTAGGGGTGGGGGAACTGTCCGAACGGATTCTGATTCCTCCCCTAGTGCAGCCCTACAGGATCACTCAGTGGAGAACAGAGTGGGGTGGGGAGGGCCTCCACCCCCACCTCCCACTCGGGCATGCGCCCCTCAGGCTGGGGATGCTGGTAGACAAGGGGCCTGGTACTCACCCTATTATCGCTGATCTTCAGGACTTTAGTCAGAAATAAGAGCAGTAAGTTAGTCCAGGCTTCCCGATGACTTTCCGACGTTAGAGTAAGAAAGTAACTGAGCGCTTCGCTGCAGACACTGAAATGGAAAAGGTTCCCCATCACGCTTGCTGGTGGTGCACCCGCTGGCCTGACATCACCACGCAGGAACAACTGAGACCAGGAGGACAGTGAATGGTAACTAATGTCAACTGGAGCCTATCGGGAAACCGACATTTTCTTCCTTTTGGAAGTTCTCTTATAAGCTAAACCGCCATGGAGAGGAGCACAAGCACGGGATTGGTGCCGAGACTGTGGCTGAAACCCGGGGTGGCCCTTCCCCTCCTGCACTGTGACCTCGATGCTCTGGGGCCTTAACAGCCCCATCAAGAACTGGGGAAACGGCCCAGGTGACTGCCAGAAATTCTAAAATGAAATCAGTTGGTTTCTGAGAAAATCTATTCTCTCAAGAAGACAAAAGAATACAAGGTAAAAGACTGTATTCTTTCTGAAAGGACAAAATCTTAAGTTGTCATGGAGTAAAAATGGAATGCAAACAAAACTAAAACACCAACAGAAACTCCACATACTTTTTCAAACTAAATGTCAGCAGGAATGTTTTTCATGTTCAGAAATGGATCAGTTTCTAAAAACAAATCTATCTATGACATGAAAAAGAGCCTAAAAATTAAGACCTAGAACTTCCTCCTTTGTCCTGTAACAGCAAAAATAGACAATTTGCTTACATCTCAACAACTCTGCAGAAGCACATTTGTCTATAAGACTGTGTTAGCTTTTACAATCTCCTCCGCAGGCCCCAAGTCATCTGCCCAGCTGTGGACTCCCCAGGCACGGTGCGGCCCTCCGCACACTGTGCTGAGCAGCTACATGGGCCGAAGCCCCGCGTCTTACTTTAAGAGCCTCTGCTGGACCTCCTCCCAGGCGCTGGCCCGGCTCTCGTCCGTGTACATCCGGAAGAGAATGCGCAGCCCGCAGGCCAGGCTGCTCGTCTCCTGCTTCAGAAGGTTGGGCTTGGATTTGCCCTTGAAGCCTGCAGAGGGGAACTCGGAGTTAACAGGAGGGGAGCATCTAGTGAAGGTACACGGCCTGCGTGGAACGCAGAACGGCCAAAGGTCAGCAGCCTCCAGGCCCAGGGAAGTGAGGAGCCCAGGGCCCTTGGCAGGAACGGTCTCGGCTGAACAGTGGCCACAACTTGGGTTGAATCAAGGGGAAAAAGTTAAGTACCATCTATTTACAGAAGCAAGGCTGTACAAGAAGGGAGAGAATGAACAGAGCCTGGGTGGGTTTAATGAGGTGGTAAAGAGAAAACATGGATGAAATAAAATTCCTAAGTATACAGCACTCAGCACTCTTGTCAGAGGACTTTGCGGTCAAGGAACAGCAGCTTCCTCCTTTTTTATGCACATTCTTCAGCCTCTCACTCAGCACTGTTCTGCACCTAATTGGCCCCAAGTAACTATTTCTTTAAAAAATAACACTGTCAGTAAAATTGTTAAAAAGCTTGCTTCTTACTTAAATTTTCCAACTTGTTCAAAAACAAATCTCCCTCCTACTTATGTTCTGGCCACACCCTGGGGAACAGGCACTCAATACAGATGCCTTCATGCCTGGGACCCTCCCACTTTTTCTCAGTTCTAGTAAGTAGACGGTATCAATAGGAAGGCCCAGGCTGAGCACAGAAAGTGAAAAACAATGTGAAAACCAGTTAACAGTGTGATTAAACATGGGGAGACTCATCCACTCAGGCAGTTATTTGGCATTTTCTAGGCCGGAAAAAGACCCGTTGAGGGACTGTTTGCCAACAGCTGGTGAGGACTCAACATTTGCACTGTGAGTCCCCTTGTGTGACCCCGCCGCTTGCCCGCTAAGGGCGTGGCCTGCATAGCATGGCTTACCTGCCTTCCACAGAGCCGTCCTCTGTTCATTGTTGGAGTTGAAAGCTTTTGCAAATCTGTGCGACTCTAACAAGCAGTCCAGTAGCTTGAAGAGTTGTTGTGATGTTAAAAAGCGATACATTCCTTGGTCTTGAGTGTCCACTCGAACATCAAAGTCCACAGCGTCTCTCTTTGGAAAACAAACCACCACAGCACAGGCACCCACAGTCACAGAACCAAAGACCACTTCTATGAGCAAGCCATAGAACTTAATCTGTCTCAACAGTAAAAGACCACCTTCTCTTATTAAATCTCCAGAATCTTTATTCCTTGCACCCTTCTCACTGAGCACCACCCCCAATATCTGTGGCCCCCCCCGCCCACAACTCTTGACCCCAGAGCTCTGCCCCAGGAGACCCTCAGCCTCTGCCCCCTTCATGTTCCTCGCCCTGCTTAGGTCCTCACTTCGATTAACCAGTTTGAGGCTGTGGACTGTAATCACACATATCCTTGTGCATAACCTACCCCTCACCCCTTTAGTAACCAGCTGGCAAAGCCCCTACTCCGCAATGGATGAAGGATCACTTGCTCTAGTACAGCTGACTACAGCCTTCTCAGTACAGCTTCCTCACGGAGCTGCAAGGCAGCACTGGCTCATGGCTCCTCCTGTCTCCCTGGTTCTTGCCTCCAAGCTCTTCACCCGCTGCTTCATCATGAGCTGTCAACCACCAGGCCCCAGGCTCAATCCCAAAACCCCTCCCCGCTGTGCCCGCACTCTCAGCCTTGGCCGTGTCCTCGGTCCCATGGTCTGGGCTGACAGCCGTGGGGCGATGATGGCCCCCAAACAGCCCCCTCTCGCTTCGCCTCTGCTCGGAAGCCCAGACAGCAGAGCTGACCCCCTGCAACCACTCACCTGCGCCGCGGCTAAGTTTTCTGCGTCCTCCTTCCTACTTGTGGCGGGGAAGAACACGATGTTGTCGATAGTCTGGATGAGTTCCAGCTGCACAACACATTTAATCAACAGGGCGGCAAACAATTTTTGTTCTGGAAATTCTGTGAGGAAACCCACCCCAATGCACATGCAAACAAAAATTATTTTGAATCCTTTATAATTTCTGTGACATTACAATGCTAAGGAAACATTAACATGTATGAAGGTAACTTGCACACATCACATTGAAGGACAGCCTGCTTCTGTACATGAGCACTCAGTAAAAGCTGCATTTAATCAGTATTTAGAAAAGCCTTAGAAAATTCACTTCTTCAGTAAACAAAAATATTCAAAATAACTGAACAGTGAATACATTCAAGAAGGTGCCAGGACAAAATTTAAAGTAATATTTAGATTATTCTTTAATAAAATGTATCAAATGGATTAAAAGCTACAGTTTCAATAGCATTTGCTACAAACCCAAGTTTGACCTTTGACTACAGGTAATATAAATTGACTATGCCAAAGCCTTTGACTGTGTGGATCACAAGAAACTGTGGAAAATCCTGAAAGAGATGAGAATACCAGATCACCTGACCTGCCTCTTGAGAAACCTATATGCAGGTCAGGAAGCAACAGTTAGAACTGGACATGGAACAACAGACTGGTTCCAAATAGGAAAAGGAGTACGTCAAGGCTGTATATTGTCACCCTGCTTATTTAACTTCTATGCAGAGTATATCATGATAAATGCTGGGCTGGAAGAAGCACAAGCTGGAATCAAGATTGCCGGGAGAAATAATCATAACCTCAGATATGCAGATGACACCACCCTTACGGCAGGAAGTGAAGAGGAACTCAAAAGCCTTTTGATGAAAGTGAAAGGAGAGTGAAAAAGTTGGCTTAAAGCTCAACGTTCAGAAAACAAAGATCATGGCATCTGGTCCCATCACTTCATGGGAAATAGATGGGGAAACAGTGGAAACAGTGTCAAACTATTTTTTGGGGCTCCAAAATCACGCAGATGGTGACTGCAGCCATGAAATTAAAAGACGCTTACTCCTTGGAAGGAAAGTTATGACCAACCTAGATAAACATATTCAAAAGCAGAGACATTACTTTGCTGACAAAGGTCCGTCTAGTCAAGGCTATGGTTTTTCCTGTGGTCATGTATGGATGTGAGAGTTGGACTGTGAAGAAAGCTGAGTGCCGAAGAATTGATGCTTTTGAACTGTGGTGTTGGAGAAGACTCTTGAGAGTCCCTTGGACTGCAAGGAGATCCAACCAGTCCATTCTGAAGGAGATCAGTCCTGGGTGTTCTTTGGAAGGACTGATGCTGAAGCTGAAACTCCAGTACTTTGGCCACCTCATGCGAAGAGTTGACTCATTGGAAAAGACTCTGACGCTGGGAGGGATTGGGGGCAGGAGGAAAAGGGGACGACCAAGGATGAGATGGCTGGATGGCATCACCGACTCGATGGACATGAGTTTGAGTGAACTCCGGGAGTTGGTGATGGACAGGGAGGCCTGGCGTGCTGCAATTCATGGGGTTGCAAAGAGTCGGACACGACTGAGCGACTGAACTGAACTGAATATAAAAAAGCCAGAAGAAAACAACAGGAGCTAGATCTGTGAGGCAGGGAGTGAGGGGCTAGAACTGTGACCAACTGGAAGACATGGAGGGTCAACCAGAGTACATGCTTTATTTGGATCCAGGTTGGTGTTGCATCTAAAATGGCCTCCTATTTCTAAAGCATAAGCCCAGAAGTCCACGCAGTCATGCCTAGTGCAGGACTGTAAGACCAACCACCCTGGAGGTGACCAGTGCTCAGACATGGCCTGGGGTGGAACATGGCTGCCTTCCTCTGGCCTGAACTACTGTGCTTGGAAGGGCCGTTTCTATAAGGACACAGACTCATGGAAGGAAGGACTTTCCATCTCCATGGCGTCAGGTGAGCAGACGTAGAAACACAAGTTTAGGAAAGACAACTCAACTACTGAGATGCTCAAGAGCCAGCAGCAGTCACCAGCTAAGGTCAGTTCTCCGGGAAGCCTTCCAGGAGCTGGATGGTCGTCCCTGGTGCGGTGGGGTCAGGGAGGCCCGTACACTGGCCTCAGCCTTGACAACCATTCAGATTTTCTCTGCTTTTATCACAAACTCCCTTTTCTGGCACCAATTTCTAAAATTTATTTTTTTTTGTTTTTGGCCACACCTGCAGCTTGCAGGGTCTTAGCTCTCTGAACCTGCACCATGGCAGCGAGAGCCCTGAGTCCTCACCACTTGGACCCGCCAGGGAATCCCCCAATTTCCAGAAATTAATTCAGGTTTTAGGAATTTGGGGCAGACAGCCAAACAACTTACTTAAATTTATTCTCTATTAGGTCATGACGGCTCCTTTCCAGATTTCAGAAATGTTGCTGTACTGAACATTCAGTTCTTAGCATTAGGTCTCAAGTCAAAAAATGTAAAAAACGAAAGACACCCCCCCAAGTCCAAGATGTCCTTTCCTAGCCCTCCCTCATCCAAGTCATAACTACTCTCAGGTTTCTGGGGCAGGACATGCTGGCCACACCCCAGACTTGGAGAGACTGAGCTATCGCAGGTGAGGAGCTGGACTCAGCCTCACCAGCAGGGACCAGCAGTGTGTCTGGGGGACAATTTCTATCTGAACAAGTCTGTTTCACAAACTCATGTTAAGGACCATTTCACTGGGGCAGTACCAGCTTCTGAGAGTGAAGGAGGAGCGGAGCAGCTGCAACCTGTGCTCCTCTGAGCCACCTCCTTGGGCACCTCTGCCCCGTCCCCTGCATGGAGGGCTCTTGGGGGACACGGGAGCTCTTCCTAAAGGACTACGAAGGGGTGGTGGGAGGAAGGAAACATGAGCCCTCAGATCAGAGGGGCAGGGGGAAGCACTCTCCACTTCAGTTCAAGGCCTGTGCCCAGATCAGCTCAGTGAAAACTTGCAACTACGTCTTTCCCTTCCAAGGTCCAGTCCTGGGGTTGAGAGAGAGCAAAGCCATGTACTGTGGCATTTTCCAGGGTAGACCAAAGCTGGTATGGATTCTAACAGCTGTGCTCCAGAAAACAGGAATGAAAAACGAAAATGGACAACTCACCACCACCTATCTCCCTTCTAAGAAGCGAGACACAGTAACTGAAGGTAGAGGCTCCTTTCCAGGAGGTACAAAATCTGTCTTCCCTCAACAAGAAGTATAAATACCAAGGGTTAATAAAAATACCCTGAAAACAATAAACTGAAAATGAATCAATTCCTTAAATGTAAGAGCTGTAAGTATAAAATTCTTGGAAGACAACACTAGGGAAAATCTCCCTGACCTTAGTTTGGGCTGCGGTTGGTTCCTAACCATGACACCAGACATGTGAGCAACAGCAAGACAAACTGAACTTCAGCAAAATAAGAACTTTCGTGCAATCAGAGCATATCATCAGAAGTGAAAAGATGACCTACAAAATGGGAGAAAATAAACCCCCTGCAAATCGTGTATGTGATATGGGGATAGTGTCCAGAGTATGTGAGAAACTCCTACAACTCAACAACAACCAACCAATTAAAAATTAGCAAAGGACACGAATAAGTATTTCTCCAAAAAATGATTACAAATGGCCAAAAAGCACGTGAAAAAATACTCAACATCATTAATCAATCGGGAAATGCAGAGTAAAACCACAATGAGACAACATTTTATACCCACTAGGATGGCTATTATTAAGGAGAGAAAAAGAAGACTGAAATGTTTGTGAGGATGTGGAAAAAATGGAATTGCTAGGGGGAATATAAAATTGTGCAGCCACTGTGGAACACATTTCCCGTTTTCCTCCAGGGAGGAGGCTGTCTTTTCTCAGTGTTGTTAACTTTTGTTCAATAAATGAAATTGAACCAATTTAGTGAAAAACAAGGGAGTCCTCCTCCTTTGTGAAAAGAACTAAAGGTGAGGGGAGGTGCAGAGGAGCACCGGGGTTGGGGGGGATTGGCCAGCAGAGTGCTCCTTGGACGGCCTGGCTGCTACCTCCCCTCTTGCTGAGGACAGAGGAAGACCTTTTAGGCCCCTCTTCTGCAGGAAGAATACCCACGTGCTTGGAACAAACATCAGCTGAGAGCGCTGTAGGAAAAAAATGAGCCTTGCAGGTGTCAGCAGAGTCCTGACCACCTGCGAGACAGCCTCTATCAGGGATGTCCAAGCTGCAGCAAACTCAATGATAAAGTGACCGCATAACCAACTACAGTACGTGTGAGTAAAAGCAAAACTTTCATTTATAAAGTCTTGCATACACAAAACAAAATACATAATTAAGAGAAATAACTCACTTGCTGTGGGTTTAATTTTGCTGATTTCTTCATTCACAGTAGAGACAGAAGCCAATGGAGCTTGCTGTCTATTATCTGATCTTGGTTGAATAGAATCATGAATATCTACAGATTTCTGTGATATTGTATCCTAATAAAAAAAAATTCATTTTAAGTACAACAAATAAAGCTAAATGATGAAAACAGTTTCTATTACATTGTCTTTAGAAAAGTAATTTACATTGTGTCCATATGAAAATGACACTGCACACACTGCAATAATGGACATAATGGGAAACTATTTAATATCACTACACACAGATAAGAGCTGGCAATCTTTTAAAGAAAAGCTTACTTTCTGACCCTCACTGAGATCAGGCCTGACACCACCCAAGGGCAACAGATAAAAACGCTAAGCTTCACTGTGTGGCAAAACTTGTCAGCAATATCCATGAACTGTCGTGAAATCCAGACAGAACGTATGTAGTGGGTGCGGTCTGTGCACACTTGGTGCAGGCTGAGCCCAGGAACGCTCTGTAAAGGAAGGGTGTCCTGTCACCCCAGACCAGCATCCAGAAAGGGCAGTGAGAAGGTGGCCGACAAGGAAACTGGCCCTGCAGAGAAGCTGACAGGTCCACAGAACCACACCAGAGTCCAGTTCCAGCTACGTGTAACCTTGGGAAAGCCAGGGATCTAGTTCTAAGCTGAGGTTTTCTGGTCTGAAAATGAGCAGGTTGTGGAGGATTTGGTAGTAAATGCAAGGCACCTGCAGTGTCAGACGGTCTGTGGGGGCTGACATGACTACTCTGCCAGCTCCACCTGGTTCCAGCATGAGGCCAGAAGCAGAGGCAGGGCAGCTGCAGGTCTCAGAGCCAAGGAAGAGACTGTGAAGATCACTGCCGGCCTCCACAAGGGACCCTTTTGATTTCTTTCAATTTTCGCTTTTGGAATGAGAATCTTTACCCATGCTTGCCCACCATTGTATTCTGCAAGGGGATCATTTATTTTACAGGTTCACGGATCCACAGAGAAATTTTGCTCCAAAACAGACCATGTACCTGATCTAGATGACTTAGAGGACAAGATCTGGAACTTCTGATACGATGATATTTACACGAGATTTTGGACTTAGTGCTGATGCTACAATAAGTTGAGACTTTGGGGATGTTGGGATGGGATAATGTCTTAGCCCAGAAGGCAGACATGAATTTGGGGGCACCAGAGGGTAAACTGCAGTGGGTTAAATAGTGGCCCCCAAAAGCTAAGTCCAAGTCCTAACCTTTGGTACTTACGAAGGCTACATGGAAATAGGGTCTTTAGAGTTAAGGAACTTTGAGGTCATTCTGAATTTAGGGTGGACCCTAAATCGAATGACTAGTGTCCTTAAAAGAGAGATCTGATACACAGATCTGACTTTACACAGCTACATAAAGATGGAGGCTGTGAATGGAGTGTTGTGTGTACAAGCCAAGGAACGGCAGGGGTTGTCAGCAGCCAGTAGAAGCTAGAGGCAGCAAACCCGGGGAAGGAGTGTGATCTTGCTGATGCCTTCAGTTTGGATCTCTGGCCCCCAGAACTGTGAGAGAATCAACTGCTGCTGCTTTAAGCTGCTAAGTTTATTAGTAATTTGTGACCACACACCCAGGAAACAAATATGCAGGATGAGGGTCTGCTGGAATTCTTTACACTGCTTTTCCAACTTTTCTCTAAGGTACAGTTTTTATCAAAATTTGATGTTTAAATGATACCCAATAACATCTTCAGCCTGGCATGTACACCCTTATGTAAACTGGTATCATGGAGGCACTTGAGAAATCATGTTAATCTCTGTCTCAGAACCATCTATATTTTGCACCATCTTTCTAAAGGAGCTGGGCCCCTATTAAAGGATCTGCCCCATGGTAAAATTTCTTATCACGGATAGTTCAATGATTTAAAATAAGCTTGATTTATTTAAACTTACCAACTGGTTTTCACTCACTGGAGATGGGGTTGGGGGAGCAGTTTCTCCAGAAATGGGACGCCAGGTCAAGAGCCTTTGAAATACCAAAACCATACCAATCACTGAGAGCGTGGGATGTGCCACAGCCAACACACTTTGAAATAACATAAGATGGGGAAGTTCAAGTTGTCCTACAAACGATTCAGGTGCCATCAACCGTCAGGCAGCAGGACTATGTCTTAGTTTCCCCACTAGTAAAAACTCACCTACGATTCAATTCCAAACTTATCCCTCAGAAAAGGATGGCAAATAACTACGAAACAGTGTTTACAAATAAAGTTTCCTTAGACTATTCACAGTAAAATAAATGCTGAGATTTTAAGAAAATTCAAAACCACTGCTTGGTTTAATCTGCTTGAATAAAATGTGACCCAAATAAAAGCACTTCATTGTGACCCAAATTTAGATGATGAGACTAAAGGTTCTGGTTTATAAAACAATTCATATATTTGTTACGGTTTATAGGAGTTTGGTCTGTAATAAACACAAATTCATAGAACACTGAGATATCTGACAAAGCATTTGTTATGAGAAATCACTAGTTACTATCAAATCTTTTATGTCCATCATTCAATACGAAGTGGTATAAAATCTTACGCATGTGGGATTGTGGTTTTGAAGATGTCCAGTGTGCAGTTGCAGGTTTTATCCCAGATTTCTAGTGTAAATTTTTCACCATTCAGAATAACAACATTCTCTAAGCAGTTTGTACCAGATCGTGCCAACTGCTCATTGTCTGGAAAAGAAAAGAGCAATTCATTTGTGTATCACCAGAGTCACATTTAACACTGTGTCATTTATCGGGACAGACCTACCTTGCTGCACACACCAGTAGAGCTGGGCAAAAATGTCATCCAAAAGGACATCACTGAGCACTTCTAAATACTGGGTGAACACATCACAGATCGCATAGAGTGCATGATTACATGTTGTCGTCATCCATTCGGCTTTCTACAAGGGAGACAGTAATCACATGAAGGTCAGGCCACTCATTAGTTACAAAGAAAATGTTTGCATATTTAAAATAAGACTGTCCATGTTCCTTTCAGAGTGCTTAACTCCCTCTAGAATATACTCACCTCACCTTCATATCTGATACCTATTTCTCATCTCATAAATCTATGCATAGAATAACTATTTTCTGCACTGTTTTGATTATAAAAAACCATCACTGCATTATCCTGTTATTAGTGTCTGCTACTTAAAAGTCATAGCATTAATTGCAACAGTTGGTCTTGCTTCAGAATTTGACAGAACATGGAAAAAAAAATAAGAGGAAGGAAATGATAAGAATTTTCCAAGTGGGGTTAGCATAGGTTTAAAATAAAACTGGTGTAAGTAATTTATTTTTCTCAAATGGACTAATCTGATTCATTCACTCATGGTTTTATGCCCCTGAATAAATGTATGTCTACTTAATAACATGTTTTAAGTAAGAGCCTACCTGTAGATCTAAAGTAAAATCTGGAGGTCAGAGAGGCCCCCAAATTTGCATTTAACACACTATATGGAACGAAACACAAAGACCTGATCTTCTCTCCCCACAAACACTGAAACACATTCTGTAACTGGTTTGTAATAAAAGACCTAATTAAACTTAAAAGCTTTTGCACAGCAAAGGAAACAAACAAACAAACAAACACCCTCAGAATGGGAGAAAATATATGCAAAAGCAGCAGCTGACAATGGACTGGTGGTGGTTTAGTCACCAAGTCATGTCTGACTCTTGTGACCCCATGGACTGTAGCCCACCAGGATCCTCTGTCCATTGGGATTTTCCAAGCAAGAATACTGGAGTGGATTGCCATTTCCTTCTCCAGGGGATCTTCCCGACCCAGAAATTGAACCCAGGTCTCCTGCATTGCAGGCAGATTCTTTACCGACTGAGCTATGAGGGAAGCCTGACAAGGGATTAATCTCCAAAATATACAAACAGCTCATGCAGCTCAATATCAAAAAACAAATTAAAAAATGGACAGAGATCTAAAGAGACATTTCTCCAAAGAAGACATACAGATGGCCAAAAAGCACATTAAAAGATTCTCAACATCATTAGTTATCAGAGAAATGCAAATCAAAATTATCATGAAGTATCACTTCAGACCGGTCAGAATGGCCATCAAAAAAAATCTACAAGTTATAAATGCGGAGAAGGTGTGGAGAAAAGGAGACTCTCTTACATAGCTGGTGGGAATATAAATTGGTGCACCACTATGGAGAAGAGTATGGAGGTTCCTTAAAAACTAAAAATAGAGCTATGGCTACCAGCTGCTGCTGCTGCTAAGTTGCTTCAGTCATGTCCGACTCTGTGCGACCCCATAGATGGCAGCCGACCAGGCTCCCCCGTCCCTGGGATTTTCCAGGCAAGAATGGTGGAGTGGGTTGCCACTGCCTTCTCCAATGCATGAAAGTGAAAAGTGAAAGTGAAGTCACTCAGTCATGTCCAACTCTGTGCGACCCCATAGATGGCAGCCCACCAGGCTCCTCTGTCCATGGGATTTTCCAGGCAAGCGTACTGGAGGACCCAGCAATCCCATTCCTGGGCATATATCTGAAATGATATATGTACCCTGATGTTCACGGCAGCACTGTTTACAATAGCCAGGACACGGAAGCAACCTAGATGTCCATCAACAGGGGAGTGGATAAAGACAATGTGGTGCATATGTATATCAGTCATAAAAAGGAATGAAAGAATGTCATTTGCAGGAACATGGAAGGACCTAGAGACTGTTGTATTGAGGAAAGTCAGAGAAAGAAAAATACCATACAATATCACTTACATGTGGAATCTAAAAAAAAAGGGTACAAGTGAATTTATCTACAAAAACAGATACAGAGGTACAGATGCAGAAAACAAACTTATGGTTACCAGTGAGTTGGGAGGGGGGTAGGGAGAGGGATAAACTGGGAGATTGGAATTGACATATATACACTACTATGTATGAAGTAGATAACTAATGAGAATCTACTGAACATTACAGGAACTCTAGTTAATACTGTGTAATGGTCTGTGGTTTTTCCAGTGGTCATGTATGGATGTGAGAGTTGGACTGTGAAGAAAGCTGAGTGCCGAAGAATTGATGCTTTTGAACTGTGGTGTTGGAGAAGACTCTTGAGAGTCCCTTGGACTGCAAGGAGATCCAACCAGTCCATTCTAAAGGAGATCAGTCCTGGGTGTTCCTTGGAAGGAATGATGCTAAAGCTGAAACTCCAGTACTTTGGCCACCTCATGCGAAAAGTTGACTCATTGGAAAAGACTCTGATGCTGGGAGGGATTGGGGGCAGGAGGAGAAGGGGACGACCGAGGATGAGATGGCTGGATGGCATCACCGACTCAATGGACATGAGTCTGAGTGAACTCCGGGAGATGGTGATAGACAGGGAGGCCTGGCGTGCTGCAATTCATGGGGTCGCAAAGAGTCAGACATGACTGAGCGACTGAACTGAACTGAATGGTCTATACGGGAAAGGAATCACAGTGAGTGGATAGATGTATAAATGAATCACTGCTGTAAAGCAGAAACTAACACAATGTTGTAAATCAGCCATACTCAAAAATTAAAAAAATTAAAAGAGTGAAATAAATAAACTTACCATGTATTCTTTATTCAATTTAGAATAATAAGTCACTATGAATACTAAGTAGAACTACTGATGTTTTAGCTGTGACAGTATTAAAACGAGGAAAAGATACTGGAAGTTCAACAAAAATACTGAAAACCTTAATTCACTTCTATTGTCAAAACTGCATTGTTTTGATGACAGAAAACATGCTACAAAGATACACTACTATATCATAATGCCTTAAAGAAGAAATCTCTAGGATTTTTCTTCGTTCACTGTGCTTAATTTGAAAGACTAAAATGTATTAGGAAAAAAGAACCTTTTGACTTGACTATATTAAATAAAAATCTCACCTCTGTCTGCTGTTCTGGCAATTTCATGTTGTCAAAGATTCTGAAAACAATTCTAAATAAATCCTGCCACCAGTGTTTTTCATAAGTGTGGCCGTAAGTTTTCATTATTTCAAACATTACTGTTAAACCCCTAAAATGGAAAAATATAATTAGAAAAGCTAGCATAATACATAAGTACTTATTTTTATAAGTCATTTCACAAAGTTACTGAAAGCTAAGTTTAAAACACTCGATACTAAACTTTTAAGAAATTTAGGTTGTAAAACAGAGTTTTTTAGGATGAATTATTTAGGGAAAAACTCCAAAGGCCCTGGCCTTCAGTTTTTTATTTTTCTTCTACTCCCACTCCTATCACTGCAGCATTTTAAAAAGGTACATGGGAACTACAGAGTGAGAAAGATTATAATTTCGGTGAATACTAATTCTGTGGCTCCATGACCATGTTAGTAAGTATACTGATATGTCTAAGAACAAATAAAATTAGATTTTGGAAAATCTTTTTCAAAGAACTATAGGAATTTTTAGCTAATACTCCACCTGTTCATGTAATATCCTCAAACTAAAGGACTTCTCAAACTCATTCACTAGGAGCCCCGCGCGTGTGGGCAGGTGCCATTCCCCAGGGTGCTGGGCCAGGGCAGCATGTGTCGCACAGGGTGCGAGGGAAGTGTTCCTTGAGAGTAAGCTGCTTTAGTATGCCACTCATTCTCTTCTGAATAAGTGTTAAAACTGAAACTCAAAATTGCCTTCTGATTCCTTATTATCCTTCTTGAAATAATGCCTTCATGGAACCATTAAAAAGCTTGATCTTTTCTCTCTTGTTAAATTTCTTTTAAGAAAATATAGGTACCCTTCCACTTAGAAAAGATTTGTATTTCCCAAAGTCTGGTCATAAGTCAGAACAATATTTCCTGTGAAACACTCCTTGAGGACTTGAGGGCTCCCTGAGATGGTCTAGCTCATTTGCTGCAATGCTACCCCCTGGGCCTGGTACCAATACACATGTGGTACACAGGAACACGCAGTTGTTCAACGGATGTAAAATCACATTACGGTAGTTTGGTTCTAAGGCAAGTTAAGTTTGTTTGCTCTGTTAAGATACCTAATGTGTAAAACTACAGTAAAGGAATTTCTGTGGAAGAAACACACTGTATGTTTCCCAGAAAACCCATGCCTCCCCCCCCTCCGCCCCCCCACACACAATGAGACAGGGCTGGTTCTTCCTCCCACTCCAAGTAACTGGATGCTGAATAACCCCTATGGCTGGGCTGGGCAGACATGAACATCCTGCTTCCTGCAGGCCCCCAAAGCAAACACAGATCCACAGAGGTTCCCAAGGCTTTTCACCTATTGAAGTTCTGGTGAATATTTAAGTTGCCAGTATACGGAAAAGAATATGGAGGGCTCTAAGTTAATTATTTAACCCTAAATCTACAGAATTTTGAGGGACTCAAATGAGAATGCATGTGAAAGTACTCTAACTAGTGTGTTATACAAATCGCAGGGCTGCATTTTTAGATGTAACTGAAATAACTGCCTTTACAAATCCTGGCATGAGGTAAGAAAATCAAAGCCATCCCTGGACAAAGCTTACTCACATTTTATCTCTCTTTACCACCTAGAACACTTATTTTATCTTCTTAGGAACTAAACCCATCCATAATCTGAACATAGGATACAGTGAAAAGCAAGGGAGCATGGTCCCAGACAAGGACAGGTAAGAGAGTAAGAAAGTAGGTCCGTCTGTCCTCGGCCAAAGAGATTTCTACAAATAAACACGGGCAGGGAGGGAGTGCTGAGTTTCTGTGACTTTCAGTTACCACATCTTAGTTGCTCTACTGAAGTGGTGGACATCTGAGAGTGGTATATATAATCAATTAGGGGGCTAGCTTGAATTTTATCAAGTTTCCTAACAGGTCCACTGACAAAAACTCCTCAGGGCCTAAATGTGAAATGAATGTCAAATGTGCTTGTGATGACTAAATTCTGTGAGAAGTTTCCAAGGTGTAAGAATATTTTGGATTATTTTAAATTTCGTAAAATCTGTTGTAACAAATAACACTCTAAAAATCAAAAACTTCTTAGGCTATAAAACAAATTTAACCTTGGCTAGGGATGGGTGTGGTTCTGGCATAAGAGGAGGGAGGAAGGAGAGATTCATTCTTTTATTACATTCTATCACTGATTTGTTACAAATCTATACTACCTTTCTGATGTCCTGCTGACAGATATTAGGATACTCAAGTTGGTCATTTCAATTTGGCAGTCAAAAATAGAGTGAGAAAAACTACATTATGGGATTGATAAGAACGCTAAGAAATTCATAACAAGTTCTTGTGAGTGTAAAATGTGAGCACCGAGCACTCGTCTGGTTCCATCACACCCACAGCAGTTTCTTTACAAATGTATGGGACAGTCACACAGATCTTTTATTGAGAATATACTTTTGAAAGAGTTCTCTTTCAACAGGCCTATGTTACTCAAAACTAGGTTACTGGCCAGTCTTCAAAGAGAAATGATTCTTTACCTAAAAGCCACCAGGGACATGCATTTGGAAATTCTTTGCTCATTCATCAGAAAATAAAGTTTGGGACTAACTTCAATTTCTAATTGGAAACAAAAGTATGAAAAGACAGAATGTGTAAATTAACACGGAATCTAAAATTCAAACTCGGAAATAATAAAAATTTAAGGAAAAGTAATCTATTTCCATTTTTTGTTGCTCTATTTAACATATTTTAAAATTTGCCTATGTAATAATTACTATATTTGATCAAGTTAAACTTATATTCACATAAAAAAGGTTAATTTGATTAAAGTCAAAATAACCCTTGCAAAGTTTTAATTACAAATACTGATTGTTACCTGGTTCTTACATCTAATTTGCATCTATTGATGATACATGATAACTCGAAGAGAATTGGGAACCAGCCTCTCACCCACACTCTGTCTTCAGGTGCCACATTCATGTCATCACTTGTGTACTCCTTGAAAGCCTTTAAAAACAAAGGTAGGTTTATTAAAGACAAGGCGTTAATACCTATACACATTTCTCGAAAGCAGTTTTTAAACATTTTGCAAATCAAAAATGAGCAATTTGATTTAAAAACACTTATAAAAAGATGGAGATTATAACTGCCTACAGAGCAAGAGTAGAGTCCAAAAGCTGCTTTCAGCTCCAACTCCATCATCAGCTTTCCATTTCAGGCATTTAAGTGGTTATAACATCACAAAGCCACACCACCACACTGGGGAGGTGTGCGGATTGAATGCATGTAAGTACTGAACACACCACAGGTCCATGTCAGCATGTGACAGAAAATCTATGAAGCCATCTTTTCTCCTAATGACAGTTACAAAGATATGCAAGTCAAAGCTGGCTGCCGGGTTGCCAATTCAAGCTTTCACTCCAGTGCTTACAACCACACTCATCCACAGTTACCTTCAGTGCTGCAGAGCTTGACACACACAAAACAGTGTATCAAGGTAATGGCTGAACACACAGGCTTGGATTCAAATCCTGTCTCCTTCACTATCCCTATGAGCAGGGGCACATTTTGAGCTTCTTTGTGCCTCAGATTCCTTATTTAATGGGACTATAACACAATCTATCCCATAAAGCTGTTATTGAAAATTAAACAAGTTTATACATGTGAAACACTTAGAAAAATACCCCGTCTTCAATAAATGTGACAATTCAAGATAATTTTGAAAAATGCTTCATATCCCCTAGATTCCCAAATAAACTTAGATCTCAGACTAGAAATAAATGCTAAGTCACATTCTGTTTACTAAATGATGCTATACCTGAGGTCTATCAGACACGTATTTTGCACAATGGCGAATAAGTCGAATTGCTTCCATACTTGTATCTGGGAAAGCTGCATTGCATGCAAATTCAGACAAACATTTTACTGCATCCTGGAAAGAATCAATGGTCGCTGGAAAGTGTTTTTCAAACACAAGGGCTATAAGGGAGAAAAACATATCCAAATAATTAAAGATTTTCAATTATTCCTAATTATACCCAAATACACCGAGCTCTAGATGTAATGGATTTTTCTTGAAGGTTAAGGGTTTTGATTCCAAAAGATATGGGTTCCAAAGTCTGTCTTGACCAGTCACCTGACTGCCATGGGTAGTGGGAACAGCGAGACAGGTCTGTGTTTTGTTTATACTATAAACCCAGCACCTAACAGAGACTGGTACACTCAGATGGTAAAGAATTCACCTGCAATGCAGGAGACCTGAGTTCAGTACCTGGGTGAGGAAGATTCCCTGGAGAAGGGCATGGTAACCCACTCCAGTATTTTTGCCTGGCAAATTCCATGGACAGGAGTCTGGTAGACAAGTCTATGGGGTTGCAAAGAGTCGGACATGACTTAATGACTAAACAACTACAAAGTGCTTATTATTAGCACAATACTTAATTTACTAAATTTAAGCAAACAACAAATGATAGCTATGGTGATGTCATCATTCTTGATGTTGATGACAATGATGGTCATTATTATCTTCTAAGAGAGGCTTATTTGACATCTTAGGTGTTTCAAAGTCAAAGGAGGTTATACATAACACAGTACAGTAGTCAGAAACAAAGGCTATGTCTTAAGACTCTGGTTTTGTGCCTCAATCCATCACTCATTAGTTTTGTGTCTTTAGACAAATAAATTACATAACCTCACTTGATCTGCGTTTCCTTATCTAATTTAAAAAAAAGATAATAAAGATATTTTTCTCATATAGTTATTGTGAAAATTGAAGAAAATACATGCAAAGTGCGTATAGTGCTTGCCTTGCAGTAAACATTCAATAAATGTTAACTATAATATTATAATAATGGTAATACTATCACTTTTTACTCTGCTTCTATAGGCAAAACTTGGTAAAGCCCACGACAAGCCAATAATCTTACACTTGAGCTATCCTCTGAACACTCTCAAGTTGTGTTGTGCTGTGTTCCAACTTGAACAGAGCTTAGGGGATACTCACTGACAATATGTCCCGTTGTCTGAAATGCAAGCTCAACTATGCTTTCATCTTGATCTGATGCAGCAAGATGAAATACAGAGAAGATGTTCTTCCATCCGGACCGAATGTTAGCAGCTTGAGAGTTAACCATCTGCGCTATACACCGCACAACCATATCGCGAATTGTTGGAGACCTAGAATAGTAATATAACTGCCTGGATAACTCTCATCAGGGTTTTTTTTTCCCCCTTCTCTTCTGTTCCACCTGCCTCCCCCCCCCGCCACTACTGTGGAAAATACACTATTTTCCTGATGTTAAGCAGTTCAACAAATATAATACCTGTTCCGTTTCATTATATGTTCAAAAGGTCTTAAGAAGTCCTTCTGGAATCTGAAATTAGCAAGCTCTCCTTTCTCTAAGAACTTCATTGACAGCTGCCTCAGGGAGTCTACTGCAAAAATAGCTACATCTTCATTAGGATTACAGCCAACCTGTAACAGCAACAGAAATAGAGGATGCTAATATCAGCAGAAAAACTGGTAATTTTCTTGAAAAACATATCATTAATAGCAAAGACAGGTAAATTCAAAGATTCTCCATGTGGCACTCAGTATGCTAACAATATTTCTCAACAAGAAGAACATATTTTAACTAAATTATTAAAACTAGAACAATTATTTCTAGAAGAAAAAAACAAGACAAAGTGTTTTCTAATCTAATTACAAAAAAATATAATAAAAAAACTGCTCAGGAAGGAAAAAGGTCTTAACTAGATTATGGTAAGGGAATTTTAAACAACAAAAATAAATTACAATTTAAGCAAATTGTATAATTACTCAAATACCTTATTAAAATGATCTCCAATAACTTCCCAAATTCGAGACCATTGCAATCTTATTCTTCCCATGTTGTAATATGATATTTCTACTATTTTTTGCAGACTAAACATTCTTGGATGCGTAGTAGAAAGTAATTCATCCATAGACACAGCACAGAGCCAACGGACAAAATCCACTATAATAGAAATAGATTAACATTTACTTTAAAGCTTAAAGTCTTTTAACCCAAAAGTCAGTTTTTTAACTGAATGTACATACTTACCAATGGCATTTCCATCTAGCCTTGTGGACCCTGTAAATATTCTAAAGAAAAAAACAAAAATCACAATGCAAAAATTTATAAAGTCTCATATCTGATGTATCAATTCAAAAACAAGTGGCCTAGTTTACTAGCTACTTTTATATGTAACTGAGTGTATACTTTTTACCAGATAGTTTAGTAACAAGTGTAGTTGGAATGTACCCCCCACCCTTGTACTGAATGATATTAGAGAATGAATACATTGCTGCAATTTTACTAGTAAATTTATCAACACTAGGATGGGTATTTCATGAGCCTCAAAATAAGAGACTATTAATTTGTAAAACTAATAACTGGCATACACAAAACACACTTCTCAATTTTCCTGAGTATTTACTAGTTTAAACATGTTCTTAAAATGAAAACTTCTACTTTATTTTTATAAATAATGTACATCTGATTAAAAAATCTCATGGTGAATTACAAGTGATGACTAAAACCTTACAAATAGTTTTCAACAGTTTAACTAACAAGTAACTAACCCCTTTTCTTAGAGCATTCAAACGTTCAGAGTTAAGCTATGCTATCCAGCTTTGCCCTGCCTCTTCACTTGAGCTCTTTTTCTGTGTTTCGAAGTTTCATAAAAGATTTCAGCATAAACACATTAGTCCTCTTACTTTAAAGTCTGCATGTGGTGACTTCAAGGATAAATTGATACTCCTCAATGTAAACTGTACATGATAGGATTTGGATGATAAAAAGGAAACCTCAAAAGCAGGAGCAGGTCAAATATTAAACTTAGAAACAAAGGGAATCATAGTAACAGTACAGCTACCAGCAATCACAGGGTGGGTACTACCCAAAGTGCTTTATATCTATATCTACCTATCTACCTATCTATCTATCTATATATCCACTCATATAACAACCACAGATACCATGGAGTACGTTAGACTCCCAACCTAATCAACACAGAAACTGAGGCACAAAGATATATAATAACTGTCTAAAAATCACAAGGCTACTACGTACTAGAGACAGTCAAACCAGGACAGGCTGACCCCAAAGTCCACCCTCTCAACCACCCCACACTTATCTGAGCAAAACAGAATTTAAACATTTACAATACATTCTACTTTTTTCCTACTACCACAGTCTGAATGTTCTGAGTATATCATGATTTTTCAACCTCTATGCCCTTGAAGGTCTATGCATCCTGGCAATAGTGAATAATGAAAACAAGAAGGAAAAGCAGTTTAAAAACTGACAAGGTAATAACTCAGAATTTCATCTCTGGCTAAAGAGATATCTTAACATTTCCTCTATTGCTCTTGTGAGTAGAACAAAACAAAAGTTCAAAAATCTGACTGAAAACATTATGGGGGGCGGGGAGGAAGAGTAACGGGGCCTCAGTGAACCTAGTGGTTAGACTGGATCCTGAAATGTAAAATAAAGGCTACAGACCTCTCACACGAACAAAAATGAGAAGTGCTGGACTCTGCATTATGAATGTCATTAGCTGTTTCTCAAACTAGAGGGGTGCTCCTGGAAGGCAGTGGCTATAAAACCCATACCACAAACGAAGTCCAACCTAAACAGTACAAGGGAAACAACAGGAAAAGCAACAGAGGAAACAACCTTTTGTAAGCAAGGAGGACGCAAGTGACAAAGAGCAGGGGAGGAAAGAACAGCAGCAGAGAACTCCAGGGAAAGCTGCAAGGACCCCTGTGAAGACGGCCAGAGAGAACGGCAAGCAAACAGCCAGGCTCTGCAGACTTGGGTGACAGTGTGAGCAGGGGAGCATTCATCCTGGGAAAGGGCATTTTCATTTCCACTCACTCTGGTAGCCTCTGAGGGGTCACTATATTTCTAGAAATGCTCCATTAAAGATAAGTCATATAGGAGAGCAGCGTGGTCTAGGGAGGCATTTATAGTAAAGCCTTTATATACTAAGGCAGAAAACAGCTGTGCTTCACAACATCAACTATAAAATGGATTCTACACGCCTGTGTGAAAAGCAGAGAACAGAAGCATGAGAATCTTGTGTGTTAATATTAAAAGACACACCCCTGAAAAGTACAAGTAGGAAAAAAAGATTGACAGATTTCCTGAATTCTTATACATTATGATAGTGATGAGACAATGCAAAAAAAAAAGGTTGAAATTTGCAGATTCTAGATCAAATCAACTTCAAGCTGTATGCAACACAGAGGCACATGAAATGACTGCGTATCTAAAGTCTTCATAGTGAAAATATCAGAGGTAACATTTATGGCTTAGACTCAACTGAAAGACATATGAGAAAACAGTCAGGGAGGAGTAGTCCATATTTTCTGATAGGTGACAGAATATTCCAAAGTGTGGGACAGGTCAATATAAAGCCAGATCTGGTATGCTTAAAAAAAAAACTATTAAATAAAAAACTATGGTGCTACATAACTTTTGACTTTCAGGGGTAAATCATTCCTGTACAAAATCCACCCCCGCGAAGTTGAGTAACATTTAAGAAATAGCTGGTTTAACAACGCCTAGAAAATGTTTTCCTAGCAAATCCGAGAGGATCAGAGACTCCAGGTTAAAGTGCCTTTATACTCTTAAGTTCTAATAATACAGGATTCCAAACACAAAAGTGAACATAATCATAAAATTTTACTATTTTAAAGCTTTGAATGGAATCAAAATTTTTCCATTAAAAAACAGAACCTATTTATAATTAAGCAAAGAATTATTTTCATTTTGCATGTTTAGTTCTTATACTTATCACAACAGATTATTCAGAATAGGCCTAAAGTCAGAAAAACAACATTTTTGCTGAACAAGTACAGGACTTTCAAGGATGATGCCTGACAATACTCTCAACCACTGTCTTGACTTCCAGGGCTGTCTCACTGAGTCAGCCTATGGAATCAGAATATCACAAATAAAAATAAATTCAGATACTCAGAAAGAAATTCAGAAGCCATTTGAGAAATTGTGATATGTACCACATAAGAATAATATAAATCTTGTAACAAAGATGTAATTTTTGATGCTTTCACTATAAGGTAAAATGTAAATATTGAGGTTGTGCGTAAAAGTGTGGACCCTGAATTTATGTTGTAGAAGTATCCGGTGATGATGAGTTTGAGACAGTGACATACTAATAGAATTTGTGCTAAGACTCCTCTGAAATTGCACAAACTCTTAAAATGGAGAGGCAGATTACCTGTTCAAATGAGTGGCATGTTTCTCTGCAGCAAAGTGGCCAGCTGGATAAATCAGAACTGGCTTTGGTCACATGAAGTATGCTATGGCAACAAGACTAGTAAGTAAAATTTGACTCTTGTCTGAGTAGATTCTCCTAACAGTGATGATGCACTTTTGGGTGGCTAGAAAACCATCTGGAGGAGGTCTACCCTGGCAGCAGAAGGACAGACACTATAGTTGGCGCTATTCCTCAGATTCTCTGCTAATGAAAGTGTCACTGTAATCATCACGACCAGACTGGCCTGGCTGAGGGAAGGAGCAAGTTATCTGATTCCCCTCGTCTCAGTTTCCTCATCTGTAAATTGAGGACAGTAATAATACGTATCTTATAGGCTACTAAGAGGATTAAATGAAGTAACACATGGAAAGCATCTTTTCTGTTTGTTTAATATAATATAATCAGTTATACATACATCTACTCTTTTTAAAAATTCCCTTCCCAGAAAGCACTCTGAAAAGCACATGTTAAGCCTCTGAGTTATATAGTAGATATAAAATGATACACAATCTCTTTTCAACCATCATGAGAAAAAGGCAAATTAAGCCCCTCCCTCCACCCCCAAAAAAGCAAGTGAGCACATGGACAGAAAGAATACTTTCCAAGTAAGAAGTTCCAGGGAGTACTGCAAGGGTCAGTAACAACTAAACACTCTAGTTCCATCTAAGGAAAAAGTTTTCATCTATGGCAAAGTAAAATAATAGATCAGTGGGAGTCTCTAGGCATCAAGGAAAGATTATAATACACACTGGATTTTTGACAGTTCCCATCAGAAGTGTTAAAATGTAAACACCAGTGTTACAAAATGTTTCAATTATTTGGGCATCCATATGGAAAACATTCATCTTCTTTAAAAAAAAAAAATCAAAAACTAGACATTATTTTGAACACTGGGGATTTTTAAAATCTAGAATATTCTATAGTGAAACAAACCATAATATATTCTTTTAGAAATATTTAGAAATAGTCTTTTAGAAAACCAGACTAGACATGAGGAATGTATATACTATATGTATATAGTATATACTATATATACTATGTATAACTATATACTTAATGTATATACTATAAAATATAATTCTCCCCAGTGAGAACTGCCAGCAAACCCTTTCATTTTCCCCATAATGCAATCCCATATCATACATTCAGGAAGATAAATTATACTCTATTTTCAAATAGGAATAATAAGGGGAGTACATTTTTTTATAAAGGAAATTTTTAAAAAATAAAGGAAAAGAAAAACTGTGTTCTTTCTCATCAAGGTTAACATTTCCCTAATGCCCCCTAATGTCTACTGTCACTTAAATTTTCATACTGTTTATCTCCTTCCTATATTCTGTGACTTAAAAGCAAAATTGTAGGTACTTCATCATTTAAATCATAGCATATCACAATATAGTCTTATATTACCTAAGGAAAGATATTTTGGCAATCATTTTTTTTTTTTTTTTACTAATGAGCAACACACATCTAAATGCTACAGAATTAAAACAGTATTCATCTGAAAAGGGAATAAAACAGATACCTTACCTATCTACAGCAACAACAACACTTTGAGAACTGGTTTCTCCGATGGATTCCTGAATACTTGCTATCTGCTTCCAGTCCACATTTCCTCCAACTACCACACAGAAAAGAGAGCATTTTAGTGTGAAAATAATTCAGTGAAAGAATGTACTTACAGTTCTAAAACACATTTCTAATAACATTAGTTATTTTGCTAATGAAAGAAAGCTTTGGGTGAACAATTCTTTTTGGCATCAGTGACTTACTGAGTTATACTAAGTGGTATACAGAAATGGGTAAACACACAAACTTGTTTGCAAAGATCACACAAATTAGGGACACTGAAATTTTTAATCACTCAATGACATTAGGCAGAATTTCTCTCAATGTTTAAGAGAAACCCTCTCCCCCGACCACCCACCCCTGCACTGCACAGCACACAGAATCTCCCCAGCAGGGACAGAACCTGTGCCCCCAGCAGTGGAAGCGTGGAGTCTTAATCACTAGACCACCAGGGAAACCCCTCCCTCAGCATGTAAGAAACAGAACCAACCCTAGTTTCAAATGTATCAACTTAGGATTCCCAATTCCATACAATTAGATCTCTCCTATAATGTAATCTTCAGTTCCTTGTTTACAAATGTTCACTGAAAATTCAACTGGTATGCTATAAGATTCAAAACAATCACTTGGTTTTTTTCCCCCAACATTGGTCCCATGTGTTTGTAGACAGCAAAACAATTCCCCCAGTTCTCAAGCTCTTAAATATCTTTCCCTTCCATTATCACTAAATCTTTCTGCTGGCCTGTTTTTCATTTGACTCATTCATTTTCATTCCTACTTAGTTTAGACCATTATCATTTCAGGACTGGATTATTGTAACAGTTTACTGCCTTCTTTTTGCTGATTCCGCCCACACCCCCTTTAATCTCCTTTCTTCTTCTGGAGATTAATTTTCCTAAATCACCACCTTTATTTTGCTTACCATTAGTTTCAGGATAAAGTATAAACTTTTCAGTCTAGGACTTAAGGGAGCTCCCTCCAACATATGTCTCTATTCAGGTCATTATCTAAAGTTTACCTACTGAGACCCAACCTGAGTTCTCAATGAAGGATTCCCCTTCACCTTCCTCTGAATGAAGTGTTTACTTAAATAAGTACTGCTCAACTCAGAATTTCTTCCATTTACTTTCTTACTATAAATTACTTCAGGTGTGTCCCTGTTGCCTTCTCAGCCAGATAAAAAGTTCCCAGGTTAGGAAGCAAATCATACTTTTTTTGTCTTCCTCTACCTTACTCAAAGCAGATGCTCAACAAGTACTTGTTAACTGACTAGACACTCAAATGACTTTTTGAATGCAGATGTAACAGATGGTTTTATTTAAACCAGCTGAACTCAAAACCTACTCCAGGAACTGAACAAAGGGAAAAGAATGTGATCCCTGTCCTCACGCAGTTAATGATTTACCAGGAGGAACAGACTCATTACCTACTTTAATATACTCTGATGATTATTTCATGGCTGAACTCAACTAATTATATATAACACAAGTGTGGCTAAACAGAACTAATTTTTGTAGGGGGAAGGGAGAATGCAGGTGTTGTTAGCTCATGGAAAGTTTTCACATATGATGAAATATTAATTCAAGTTAGATCTGAAAGGATCATCATGCAAGAAAAAGAAAAAGCAATCCAGGAAGAAGGAGCAGCATATATGAAGTAATGGAAGCAGGCCAGTGAAGTTCATGTTCCAACACACTCAGATGTAGCCATAATGGAGGGTGATCTGGCAGGGGACAAGGAAGGAGAGAGAGAAACAAGCAGTAAGAGATGGAGCTGGACAGACAGACCAGAAAGAGAATGTGAAGCACTTTGACCATCATGTTTAATGTTCTACTTTTGAAGACAGGGAACCATTAGGTCTTTTAAAAGACTGACATGATCCAGTCTATTTTCTGAAAAATAATTCTGGTAATATCTGTAGAACACAGTGAAACATGAAGAGTCACGGAAGCCATGCAGACAAATTAAGGGTCTATTTCTGTAGCACAAGTGAACAAGGATGAAAGCCTGAAATAAGCGACTGAGAAACGGGGTGGTAGGAGGACAGTGTCAAGCAATATGAGGTATGTGGCATGTTACAGGAATTTATTGAAGAAAAATCTGTGAGAAAAAAATGCCAGGCACTACATAACTCCGTCTGTGTATGAACTGAATGTCCTTCCCACATTTCCGTGGGTATTCTTCAAATACCCACAGAAGGTATTTCTGTACCTTCTCTATTTAGATATAGTAGTTTGTAATCATTAAACCCATTTAAAGAAGATTTAAAATGCCTAACAATCCGAGAACCAATTTCATAAATATATGACATCTATCAAACATTTGTATGACAGTACAAGTAATAAGCCAACAGTTTCAGTTTTACCAAAGAAATGACTCAAAAGAACAAACATTTAGATTAACTAAGAACAAAGATATGTCATAATATTCACTCAAGATTTATATGACCAAGCAACAGAATTTTAAAACTTTAATACATATAATAGTATGCAATAATTCAAATCTAATAATTCATAAGCTATTTATTCTTAATAACAAAAGTTTCCTGTTTCTAAAAATTAAAAGTATAGTTTTGTATCACATCTGTAAGCAAGTGAGATAAATATACACTCAGCCCTATTAACTTGGTTACATTAATATTTGGGGTATAGATTCTGTTGACAAAGGAGGCTAATAGTTTATTTTTAAAAAACAAATTATATACAGATGAAACCAGCTCAATCGTCTGCACCACCACTTCCTCCAGCTTCGGTATGGACTAAAGCATCCTGAGTAGATGCCAGGACACCGCTGAACAGGGTGGACACCTGCCAGGCTGGGCAAGCCAGGAACCAACTACTGAGATGAGCTCAGCTCAGGGGAGCTCTGCCCAACAGGGGCTGAGTCAGCATAGGGGCTCCCTCTAGAATGCAGACTAGAACCTGAGACCTGATCCCTCAGCAATGAGAGCAGAAGGGAGCAGGCCGTGGAGCAAAGAGAAGTGGATGACACAGAGAAAGCATGAGAGGTGAACAGCGTGATCAGTTGCTCATGTGGCTTGGAGGCCTGGAATTTTTATCTCAATCACAGTTCCAGATTCCAAATGTGTTTATTTTAATATAAATTCCCTTTTCCTGAAGGGAGAAAGCAGGTCAGGTCACCTCTCTGCAACCTAAGCAGCAGAGCAGCACAATGATCAAATTAATTTTAACTCTTTTTCAAGTATTCCAGTAAACATGATCAGCAAGGATGATTTCTCTTGTTTTACTAACACTGGTAGAAAATAAAATATTCCACTGGTATTTTATTTTCAGTGTAACCTACTTCTGTTACTTGCCAAAACTGAGCCCTGGTGATCTCACCCCTCTTTATTCGAGCTCTCCTCTACTCCCAAGGCCTTAGAAATAAAAACTGTTCAAAAGCAGTTGAATCAATCAATGCACATTCACTTCACTTGCCTGTAAATATTTTTCATCTGTATCTCATGCTACTTTCTGGAACAATTAGAGTTCTAATGTCTGAGTCAGACTTCTAGGTTACATAAGTCACCAACCACGCGGGTGCTCAAGCAGTTCTAAATCCTGCAGTTGTCTATACCTGCACCTCCCAGAACCACAGAGCACCACTGGTATTTCACAAGTGAGGTGCAGACTGCACTGCTGAAATACTACTGCAAACTCACTCAACTTGAAGCCACAACATGGTCCTTGTCTTTACTCCCCTCCCTGTGGGTTGTTTTTCAAGCCTGAAATTCTTCTGAATTTCCTAAGACTTTTTATTGCTAGCAACAATGAAGAAATCACTAAATGATAAAAAGAGGAAGTCCAGAAGTACAATGTTATATATAGCACAAAGCCTTAAAAGGTAAATATAAGTATTCTTAGACCTCAGGTATATTCCTTCATGTTTTTTTTTAGGTTGTATCTCTAGATTTCTCTGTTGGAAGTGAAGTAGGGAGGCCAGATAAAGAATAATCCAGAAACATGCGAGAGTTGGATCATAAAGAAGGTAGAGCGCTGAAGAACTGATGCTTTCTAACTGTGGTATGGGAGAAAACTCGTGAGAGCCCCTTGGACAGCAAGGTGATCAAACCAGTTGATCCTAAAGGAAATCAACCCTGAATATTCATTGGAAGGACTGATGCTAACGCTGAAGCTCCAATACTTTGGCTACCTGATGCAAAGAGCTGACTCACTGCAAAACACCCTGATGCTGGGAAAATTGAGGGCAGGAGGGGAAGAGGCCAACAGAGGATGAGATGGTTGGATGGCATCACAGACTCAATGCACATGAGTTTCAGCAAACTCCAGGAGATAGTGGAGGACAGGGAAGCCTGGTGTGCTGCAGTCCATGGGGTCGCAAAGAGTGAGACACGACTTGAGGACTGAACAACAACAATCCAGAAACAGTACAGCAGCACTAAGTCCACTTATATGTTAATATATTGTAATCCTGACAACTCTCAAAGTAGATGCTACTGTTAGTTTGGAAAAGAGGAACCTGAAGCTCAGAGAATTAAAGTAACTTGCACACACATCTTGCACAAGTGCAGAAAAAGCATAAGTGAAGAAGAAACATGGAATAATTCAAACCCAGAAATACATATTCAAAGTCAAAGACAGTCTAAACTTTGTTTCTTCCCTGGTAGAACGTTTTCCACTTATGACTAGAAATGTATGGTTTTGGTTCTTCTTTATCTGCTTTTGACAGTACCTTCCTTTTTTCCTGCTGGATGCTCCTGGCTGCACTGAACTCAAGGGGAGCCATGGGACAGTTTCCACAGGGGCCTAAGACTTGGGTTATGTCTGATAGTGCTGTTAAAAAAATCTGCATATGAATGCTTTCTCCAGGTGCCTCCAACTATTTATCATCTTAAACAAGCCTTCACTCATTTAACTTGTCTGCTTAGTCTCAAAAGCAGGTAATTCTTTAAGACATTTTTTCAGATTATTTTCCACTATAGATTACTGTAAATATTGGATATAGTTCCCTGTATTATACAGTAAATCCTTGTTACTTATCTATTTTCTGTATAGTAGTTTGTATCTGTTAATTGCATACTCCTAATTTATTCCTTCCTCTCTCCCTATTCCTTTCAGTGACCATAAATTTGCTTTCTATGCTTGTGAGTCCATTTCTGTTTTGTAAACAGAGTCACTTGTATTAACTTTTAGATTCCACATGTAAGTGATATCATATAATATTTGTCTTTCTCCATCTGATTTAGTTCACAAGTATAATATTCTCTCCATCCATTCAGGTTGCTTTAAATGGAATCATTTCATTCTTTTTTTTAATGTAAAAGGAGATAATTTTAAACTGCACCTTTCTCCCATCCTCAACTATGTGGTTAAGACTAAGGGTCATTTAATATTGCAAACTGGACCAGGCGAAAAAGACTTACAATGTTATCTTGCTTAACCCTTATAAGGTTAGCCAAAGGGCATTTTATCCTAGCCCTCTAGTTATATTTCACTCATACAATAAAGTTACTTATATTGAGCAAGTTAGAAACAACTGTGATACTTCACAAAAATAATTCAAAAAATTCTCACCTAGCCCTAGCCCCACAAATTCATCAGGAGCCTGATCTTTCGCTCCAGGAAGTGATCCTTCTCTGCCTCGTACTGTTCCAGAAATGTACCGAGGCTTCACTCCAGTTCCTATAAGTTGAGCAAGCTCCAGCTGACTGATGCACTTCAGAATCTTAATTACAAGAAAAACAAATTTAAATTCCGTGTTAAAAATCTTCACAAAAATATTTAAATGTACAAAGTTACAATTTAAACACAGGCTACATTATAAATCAGCATAAAAAAGTTAAATGTACTTAATCCTGAATGTACTAGATTAATTTCCTCCCCAAACACTTAAGCATGTCAGTGATATAATATTTAGCGTTAGCTCATTTTATAAACCAAATTGCAAAAGAAAAAAGAAAGTGCTTATACCTCATGCCATGAATTTCCTAAGTAATTTCCATCTGTATGAGCCACTGTGATAAGCGTTTTGATTGTGTCAATGTTCTTCTGCTTCATTTCAGTAATCCCAGAACTCACTGTGAGTAAGGTAAATCTTGCCAGCGCCTGGACGTATGCATCTCTTTCCAGCTGTTGAAAGAGAGAGAGAAAGAGAACTCACAGGGTTGTAAGCACAACAGAGTAGGCTCCGGTTCCCTACTGATCAACTGTTTACTTAATTTAGTAAGTTTTCAACTATGTCATGAATTCCATATGATACCTCAAAACTATAGTTCTTTAAATTTTAATATGAATGAAGCCAAAAAGGATGAATTTTTAAAACTGAAAGGCAATGGTGGTGTCAAATCAAGATGAAATTTCAGCAACAATAATTCATATAGTAAGAAAGCATTCATTGAACACATGCTTCAAGTGACTTATGTGAAGTAGCAGAAACTCGATTTACAAATTTGCTCATGTTCCCCCTACAGTTAAGACTATGCTTTTTATGCTATAACATTCATAATTAAATGTGAAATGGGTTTTCAAAAAGAAAGTAGGCAAGCATTGGATAAAATTTATTATCAGACAAAGCATATAATTTATTAGAAAGAACTATCTTCATAAGAATTACGTCCTTGATACTTGAATCTCTTAGAGATAACCTGTTCTTAGGGTTAAGTAAAGTTATAAAATAATATCTATAAATATATAAAATATGAAAAAGTATTATATGATTCAATAAATAAGAACACGCAATATAAATAAGATATTCAAATTACAATACAGGAATTCAAACTCTTGGAAATTTCCCACACAGCTAATATTCTATACAAAAAAAAACTGCAACATGAAGTTATGATGATGAATGGTAGACACATCAACAGAGAACTATCCAGTTTTGTCACAGCTTCTTGGAAACTTAAAACATTAAGATTCACTTAAACTCCACTATAAACTTGAAATTAGTTTTTTAACAATGTCAACACAAGAAATAATTTAAACTACAGTAATGGCATAAGTAATTTACGTTTTCCAGACTGGCTACAAACGCAAAATTCTGTTACCTGAATGCTGAAAATGCATGCAATTCTGATTGCACATCTTATACCTTCCAGGCAAAGAGAGGCTACTTCAGTATCATCACAGTCTTGTAGACCCACACTGAATGCAGCCAGAAAAGGGGTCCAAGCCAGCTAGAAAAGGTAAAAATTTAAAATATATCATGAACATCAAATGATAATCAAACTTTAAGATAAGACCACATTAACATTTCTCAATGTTTTCAGACAATAAATGATTTGTGGGAAGTTCTGAAAAAGAGCAATAAGTTTCTAGGCATAGTTATTGGGAGAGCTTTCTTAGAAAAAGAGGAGAAACTATATAATGCTGCCTGGGCTTACGTAAGTGGGAGAGCAGAATTGTAAATTCAAGAGAAGACGGTAGATACATTTTAAGCACAGCACCTATGAGTTATTCACATTAATAAAAAATGAGGATAGTCTATATTCATAAATTATATTGATTTTACCTCTGACTTCAGAACTCATCTCTCTGCAAGCTGTGTCTCTTGCAATATTTCATGGACTAATTTTATTTCCAAAAAAATCCTTTTAACCATTTTCTACTTATAAGACTTACGTTACTCTTTTCTTTGAGCCTGTTCTGTGGGTGTCATTTAGCTTTATTGTTTTTTGTAGTAAAATATTAATATTTTACATTGAGACAGCAGTGATATCCCTGGCTCCTAGTTGGACAATATTTTAAAATACAGTTAAATAAAATACATCTTCTTTACAGACTATGAAAGTCAACAAACACTAAATTTTATCAAAACTGAATACCTTCTGAAACTGTAATGTAAAATTTAAAAAAAAAGAAAGGTATCCCTGACTACTGAAAGTCCTCATATCAAAACATATATGTATATACTGGTGTGTATATATTGGCATGTATCTATGTGTGTGTGTGTAACTTTGAAATGTCTGATATAAGAGTATTTGCTTCTTGTAATAAATAAATCAAAATGAAGCAGAACTATATATAGTCATACAGATAAAGAGTATTTATGACAACATGGTACAGAAACAATAATTGGAATTTTTAAAAGATCTAAAAAAAAATTTCTGCATTATTAAGACAGAATTACCCCCAGCTTTGTAACCTCAGGAAGTTCAGAAGTTTAATTCCTAAACAAAGGAACGTAAGTCACAGTACCTAACTTTCAGTCTTAGCCTTGTCACTTATTTCACCTCTTTTTTTCCCGAACCTCATTTTCTTTAGTACCTGGACTGCAACTACACAGAGATGCTATGGGAAGCATATGACGGGCAGGACTTTAAAATACAAAGCACCACAGAAGAGTAATGCATTATGCATCCTATGCTAAGTGAAGAAACAACACATCTCTGTTTGGAAACCTATGTAATATATACAAGGAGAAGTATAAGCTTCTGAAGCCTGTGACAACCCCACTGCAAATTAAAGAATGATCTGTATTATCAAATTATACCTAAATAACAGCCAGGGAACAGTGAAATTTTCTGCTCAAGTGTATAAACCTCTGTAGAAAACGATCTGGCCATATGTAAAAAGGTTCTTAACTACATCCCTTAATATCACATCACTTCTAGGAATCTTTCATTTATTCCTTGACTCAATCAATGCTTACTTACGAGCACTAACTCCAAGCAAGGAACTCTGTCAGACTTTGAGAAAAGTCACCAGAACAGATGTACTCCCTTACCTCTCAGAGTTTAAAGTCTAGCACAGACATTAAGGTTTACAGTAAATAAATGTGTAAATACACATAAATACAGTGAAGGAAGAACACAGCATGTACTTAGAGAGGCCAGGGACAGAACTCACTAAGAAAGTAACACCGCAAGCAGAAACGACTTGGGCAATGAAGGAAAGAGCGTTCTAGACAAAGGACACAGCTTGTGCGAATGCTCTGATGAGAAAATAATTTAGGGTATTCTAGAAATAGAAAGAATGCCAGTGTGACTGCAGGATGGTAAGAGGAAATCTAATGATGAGGCTGGAGGCAGGTGGAGCCAATCACACATGGTATTCGGGCCCTCGGGTTGTGTTAGGTTTCACCACAGTTGCAAAATCAGTGAATAGCTTTAAGAAAGAAGGTCACAGCTCATTTGTATTTTAAACATTCTGTGCTCTGTAAATGGGTAAGAGAAGCACAAAAGTAGACACAGACACCAGCCAGGAGAACACTCCAGCAATAAGAGTGAGAAATGAAGGACACTGTCTGAAAAGGTAACGACAGTAGAAATGGCAGAGAGAGGAAAGGTTCTCAATTCCAGCTCAGAGGAAGAAACAAATGACACCTAATCCAGAGACGAGATCATGAAAGCTATTTACGAAGAATTCCCAATAACATGGGAAAACACTCATATGAGAAACAGCAAGTTACAAAATTCTATACACAATAGAATCACAACTGTTTAACAAGAGAAAAAGTAGTATGTAAATATAGTAAGAGAAATGTTCTGAGTGGCAGAATTATGACTGGTTCCTTATTCTTTTTTTTTTTTTCATCCTCCACCTCCTGTCTACCAAAAACATTTGCAAACAAAACAAAGGTATAAGATTATTCAAAACAGAACAAAAACTTGGTTTGTAATTTATTTCATAATAAGTGCTCTTAATTTCAATCTCATTTCCTATATTACGGTAAAAGAGAGGCCGGTGATACTCCACTATTTCTTCTAACATTCTCTCCCCAAATTCCCACTCTGAGCCTGTAACTCTCCATTAACTTTTAGAAGTATCACGATCACACAGACCTTAGAGCAAGGGTAGAACTATAACATATTAGAGCTGAAATATCATCATCTTTTACTACCCACACAAATGCAGTTAATGTCTGAAGAACTCAAGTGATAACCTTTAACCTCCACAGACCATCTAACTGCACTGTCTCAAAAATGGACATGTACTTGACCCATTTTTCCTTCTCTAGGAAAAATTCCCACTTTCCTTGACTAAACTCCCATCCACTTCCCTATAACCCTTATGATGCACTGCTTACTCATTCTGGAATTTAAAGAAAGGATAGAAAAAAAGCATAGGAAAATGAAGAAGAAATGGAAAATCAAATTATAAAGAAGCAGTAAGTACCATTCTTACTAGATCTATAAACAAAAGAAAGCTCCCTTTTGTTCCCAGTGCTACTTTCTGGGCCCCAGGAACACTCAGAACCCTCAGATTAGCCCTTGGGCCATAGGCATTGGAAGACAGCAAGAGGCTCAAGGTCACTTTGAGATGTCAGGGAACTCTAGAGATCTAAAGAGAGCTCAGAGGAAACCAGGCCGGAGATTAATTCTCCCAAACCTTTCTATTCTTAAGGTCACACACCTATCAATTGCTAATCATGCATACCTAAATAATATGGCTCTCACTTCTGGGTCTCTACTAATGGGCTGTATCACCGTACTGCCTTAACTTAAAAATATGCTGAATAGCAGTATATATAAATGTATATACTGCAATTGAAAGTCATTAATAACTCTTACCTTAAACATGGGTCTCACATGCTCCAAATGTGTTGCACTCGTGAAAGGTGCCTGAACGTGGCTCACAGCCTCCATGAGAGCTTTAGCGGTCTTGGCCATCTGTTCCATCTCTAAGTTATACAGAAGTCTTCTTTGTTTTTCACTGGCTACGTCTGAAACAGCAAACACTATTAGCATTTAATATATAAAGCCTTTAAGAATGATATTTTGATGTTTCAGCATAAAATCATCAACACAACCAATGAATACTAATTCAATGGTCCTAAGAAGCCAGATGCAAAGGCCATATAACATATGATTCCATTTAGATGAAATATCCAGAGTAGTAAATCTATAAAAGAGAAAGCAGACTGGTGCCAGCCAGAGGCTGAGGAAAGGCAGGGAACATGGAGGAACTGCTTAATAGATATGGGGCTTTATTGGGGGTGATGAAGTATTTTCGAACTATATCAAGGTGGTGATTGCACAACACTCTGAAACAGTTCATTTTGTGTTATATGAATTTCACCTCAAAAATGGGGGGAAAAATATATCCTCAACTAGGCTTCAGGGATATGCAGGAAATCTGTGCAAAGGGAAAAGAGCAGGCACAAATTTGTCACACTGAAAGTGCCAGGGAAACAGCCTAAACGAGGGCTAGGAGAGCAGACGAGGGGCCACGGTTCACCTGTGTGACTTGAGGGGTCTCCTGAGTTAACAAGAAAACAGAGGCCTCACACGCAGGATGACTGCAGAATGTCAGCCCACTGCCACCCGCTTCCCACACCCAGCTCTCTCAGTGACTTCCTCACTGTACACAGAGCAGGCCAGAGAAGAGGTATAGGAAGATGTCATGTGGGTATGAAAAAGAAAATGAAATCAGATAACTGGCATCTACTCAGGTGTAAAAATGAAATCCTGATCAATACACTTAACGGTTTTTCAAGTAGAAGAAGATGACGCTACCCTGGGAACTGCCGGCTGGTGCTGGACTGCAGTAAGGGCCAAGGATGCCGACTTCTGGGCCAGCCTTTGCCACTCGTCAGGGTTTAGGCACAGGGATTTAACAAAGGCTTTCGCACTGCACTCAGCTCACAGCTTCTCTGATTCTAGGTGTCCTAATCTCTCTGCACTTTTGATTCCTTGTCTATAAAATGGGGGAGAACTTACTAACACTCCTCAGGCCCAGTCCTCTGCTCCCCAAAGAGAAGGCCACTTACACTCCACTATCCCTCCTAACATTATCTCCAGAGCCTCTGACTTCCACCCTGTAATTCTTCATCAACGTCTAGAAACACATATCACACAGGCCTTACGGACTCTCTCCTATCAACAGCCACAGTCTATGGGGTCACAAAGAGTCAGACACAACTTAGCAACTGAACACCAAGAACCTTTCAGCAGCATTTTGCTGCTGCAATCTGTTCTGTTGATGAAGCTTGAGATTTCAAGTGGAAGCTGCTCAGAAAGGCAGGAGCTCTCCTTCTGTATTACTGGGCCCCTACTCTAACCTCATGCCTGTAGCCCGATTTTAGCTCTACTTTAATCACCACTGTCTACACATATAGAATGCTGAGAATGGAGCCAGGCACAGGTAGCTCCTGACGCTGGTCAGATCTAGGAATGCCAGAGTGATATAATTTGTGGTGCATGCCAAATAGTGATTTCCAACCTCCTGAGCTCCCCCATGATCGTAACCTTCCCCATCTCCTTGAATCACCCCTACTTCTAGCTTCTGTTGACGTGTAATGATAGGTGAACCAATGGAAACAAGTTGCTTGTAGACAACAAGGAGTCAGAAGAAAGAAGAGTTGAAGTCTGACTATTGGCATTGCCTAACCAATCTGCTTGCTCTCCAAGTCCATGCTGAGGTTAACTGCCTCGTGGACAAGTGTATACTCAAAGCACACTAATTTATTCATAGTATGTAGCATTTCCCATTTATCATTGGTCAGTGCTATCTTTCTTCAGGATATGGAGAAAGACATAATCAGATCATCAAACAATGTATTATAATACTTTTCATTAGAATAAGTGATACTTGGTCTACTCTAACTTAACTTTTTAAGAACCGTATTTTTTCCTCCTAAACAACCAGGATTCAGTTGATCTGGACACTTACTCTGTTTACTTGACTTTGCAGGGATTGTCAGCTCCTTCGTTTCTTTCATTGATATCTTTTTTCCAGCTATTTCATTATAGATGGCTGACAGATACTCTTCAGGGAGATCTTTACTGTCATTGATGCCTCTATTCATCTTAATGTACTGTTCCTTGGTCATTTTATTTTTAACCTAGAAATGAACAACTGTTATAATTCTTAAAAATGAACAGAAAAATACTCATGTAAGAGAATTTATAAATACTTTGAGACAGAAAGTGGAAAATACTAAACAAGGCAGACATTAAAGTGAAAAAAGAAAGTCACAGAAAATGAGGACAACGTAGCAAAGACCCAGGTGGGCAATATGTTATTTCACCTTGCTGTGATGTCCCCGAGTGATCTGTTGACAAGAAAACAGGCAGATGGAATAATGAAATTGTTTCTGCCCAAGGTTTAAGAGTTCTAGCCAGAGTCTTTAAAAAAGGATCATGACAATCATTAGAAACTTATGCTACCAAAAAGAGTCAGATCTTCATTCAAAAGAACATAAGTGTGTTTGCTAATGATTTGAGAACTGATTTTATGTAACAGTGGATATGAGAATAACAAGAGCTGAAATTTATTTAAAATCAGATAACAACCTTGCTGACTGACTCAGTGTGGTTAACTGAATGCTAGGTGATGTGGGCAAAGTATTCTTTGAACTTTTCATCTTCTTGTTTAAGAGTACGCACAACAGTAACATCATGCTGCATACCATGGTAAGTCTGTGGAGAATAAATCTGTAGTATGTAAGATGGTGGCCCTGCTGCTGAACTTGGTAACTAGCACAACCAAAACTTTTCTGCCCATGGATAAAACCCAGAAGTCATGACATCTCTATATTTACTTATAAGTTAAATATATTCCTACCACTTTTCACAAAGAATTTAAGGCACCTCTAAAGATAAGGGTCTTGTAAATTTTTAAGAAGGTACATAGAATAACAATCAACATCAGGAGTAAATCATCAGAAGTTTGCAAAAATGACTACAGAGAAACCAGAAGGTCCAGAAGACATCTTAAGTGGGATGCAAAGATTTAACTAGTTTTGTGTCTGTGCGCGCTCAGTCGTGTCTGACTCTTTGCGACCCCATGGACTGTAGCCCACTAGGCTCCTCTGTCAGTGGAATTCTCCAGGCAAGAATACTGGAGTGGGTTGCCGTGCCCTCCTCCAGGGGATCTTCCTGACCTAGGGATCAAACCCGCATCTCTTATGACTCCTACACTTGCAGACGGGTTCTTTACCACTGCACCACCTGTTCTGACTACTCTGCAAACACATCTTTCTAGAATGTCAGAAAAGATGACAGGAGCAGTTTTCCTACAAAAAAGTAAAAATGTTACCATAAAAGTTTTCAAATGTAATCATTACTACTCAAGGGAAAAACACTCTAATATACTAAAACTTTAAAAACTTGAGTTAAGGCACTTAAAAAACATTAAAAGAAAGCCATTTCACCTAAATTTCTAATGAGTACTAAAAAAGCAATGACCCAGGGACATAAAAATAAATGACCACATAAGTGCTTCCAGTAAGAGGCTACAAGAAGATTAACATCACTGGAAATTCTCAACATGGTACAATATTTTAACATCATACCAATGAGAGACAGAGATAGACACAAAACAAATCTTGGCAGAAAATTTGAAGTAGCAATAAAGTATATTTGTGGATCTAGGTTGGGGGGGAGGGGAAGGAGCTCCCAGCAAGTTAGAGGAGAGAACACATCAGTTTCAGGTACAGAAAATAAACACACACTGCTCAAATGGAACACTTCTGCCACAGTGGGGTTCTGGGAGGAGTGCTAAACATAATCCTACTTTTCTTCTCCAGCTCATCTTTTATGGAACACTTTACTCTTGACGTTTATTTTCATGTGCTTAAATTAAGCTGTGCCTAATTAAGTTTTAATGCTTAAACCTCTTCAAGCCAACTGTTACCACTGATGAAAATGAATAAACAAAAAAATTTAATATGTTCTAAATATATCTCAAAATTTAAAAACTGATTCACACTATATATAAAAGGTAGTCTAACTATAAATGTTCTAGTTAGCAAAGGAACATAAATGACTTGTGAAATTCACTTGTATTTTAACTCTGAAAACAATTAATGCGGAGAATTAGTTTTAAGAAAATTCTTTAAAGTTACTTGTGTTCTTTAAAAAAAAAAAAGCTACCATTTGTTACAGTTCATCTAGTCCTGCATCATAAATTACATGGGGTCCTGATTATGGGGTTCAATTTTCTAACAGGCCACCTATCCTCACAGGGACTCCTACGCTGTCTGAGAGCCGGCAGGCTGAATGGGAGCAAGGACACCAGCCTGACATGGAGCAGCACCTCAGAGGCAGTGAGCACTGCTAGAGTGGGACTCCAGGCACACGCCCAGTGACAGCAACAGGGCCACAAAGATATGACACTGATTTCAAGAGAATGCCCCTAACTGGTATGTGTCCAGAAATTTTTAACAATCTGGAAACTGTGAAAGAACATTCAAGGAAGTTTTAGAAGAAAATAACCTACATGAGAGTGTACATATAGAAGAAAGTATGAGGAATCTAAAATATGGCACAAATGAACTGATCTACAAAACAGAAAGACTCAACAGACCTAGAGAAGAGACTTGTGATTGCCAAGGGGAAGCGAGGAGGGGAAGAAGGAAGAACTGGGAGTATGTGATTAGCAGATATAAACTATTATATAGAGGATGGATAAACAACAAGGTTGTACTATACAGAACAGGGGATTATATTCAATATCCTGGAATAAACTGTAATCGATAAGAGTATTAAAAAAAGAACATCTATGTGTACGACTGGGGCTTCCCTGGTGGCTCAGATGGTAAAGAATCTGCCTGCAACGTGGGAGATGTGGGTTCTATCCCTAGGTAGGGAAGATCCCTTGGAGATGGGAATGGCAACCCACACTAGTATTCTTGCCTGAGAATCCCATGGACAGAGAAGCCTGGAGGGCTAAAGTCCATGGAGTTGCAAAGAGCCAGACACGACCGAGCGACTATCTCTTTCACATGGGTATAACTCACTTTGCTGTATAGCAGAGACTGGCACAACAATGTAAATCAATTACAATAAAAAAGAAAATAAAGAAGATAATGACACAGGTGCGTTTAACATTATAATTCATTAACAGAACAAAATCTGTTAAAAGTATGACCTTCTAAAAACAAAGGGAGGCAGTGTAAATGTAAAGTTACTTTTGGTTTAGTGAAAAACCTGACATAAAATTCTTGATATGAAAATATTCAAATAAGTCCTTATCTGTAGACTGCTTTATAAAACCATGGAAAAAAGTGTCATGCTAGATAATGCAAGCCCTGGAAGTGAGTTGCTTCTATAATACTGCCAGTAGCAAACCAAAGACAAATTTTAAATGATTAAAATCTTACATGTGGTCAATATTTCCTGTATCAATCCTGCCTTAAACATCTCAAAATACATTTCCAAAAAATTCCTATAAAGTTTAATCTCAAACTTTACAATTTGTCCAGTTCATCTCAGCTTAATAATAAGTATATAGTTTATTTCTTCTCTTAAGAGCAACAGGTATCATTAGGAGCTCATCTCTAAGACGCATTAAATTCTTGCAAATAGGTTTATTTATAAAGATAATTTTCCCCAAGTTTTTGGAAACTAAACCTAAAACCTTAAAAATAATGTTTTTATTAGTGGCTATCAGAAATCAAGTGACAGTTCCTTAATATTTAAGAAGGAATTACAATTTTATGAAGCAAATGAAATTTAAACATTTCTTGGATGTCTGATATTTTAAAATTATGGTTAATACCATACCTGTGGACTGTGAAGATCTGTGGTCAGCATGATAATTGAATAAGCCAAAACATAAGCAGTATCCGCACTAGCAAAAAGGGTTTGTCTGGAAAAAGAAAAGTGTCATGATATAAACTTATACTGTTGACATCCATCATTGGTTCATGTTTGGGAACGCATGTACACCCATGGTGGATTCATGTCAATGTATGGCAAAACCAATACAGAATTGTAAAGTAAAATAAAATTAAAAAAAAAAAAAAAAAAAAACCTATTTAAAAATAAATAAATAAATAACTTATCTCTAACCCCATATCACTTTTCATTTTCTCTCTCAAGATTTATGTTCTATCTCATAACATTTTATGGAACTGTCTCATCACTTCCAGGTCACAGACAATCTAAGTTCCCTGGGGCACGGGGTTATGGATCACCCAAGGCTCCCAGAAGAGGGTCTGGATACAGCCAGCAATCAATAAACATTTGAGTCTAAATCCTGCTTACCCTTGGTTGCATTCTAGATATCTTGCGGCAAATTTTTCCATTAATCGATCAATTTTCTGAGCTTCCCCTGGAAGACGGAATCCTTCCAGAAACATACGAAGGGCTGAAACAAAATCTTTTCCTGAAAAGTCATGTTGGTCCACATAAGCATACATGACTTCTTTGTTAAATTTATCATTATCTCCCAGGAATTCACCCACTTGAGTCTGAAGAATAAAAGACAGAAATTGATATCCTAGTGGAACTTTACATTTCCCACACACCCAATTTTTTAAAAAGCAGAGAGGTCCATAAGATCCACAGTTAACTAGTCCAGTAAACACAGGGTTAATTAACTATTTTGAATGTGAAGTTAAACATACCAAATGCATTAAAAAACAAAAATCAAGACTTTTTTGAGTATAGAAAATTAAAAAGCAAAATTAAGAACAGCTAGCTTATTTTTACATACTTAGGAGGGCATTTGAAAGGGGCAGCAACACATATTATTATTAACTTAAAAAGAAATCCTATAAAAAAGGCTAGGATGAAGTAACATGATGTTCTTACTGAGTCTAATCTTTCCTCTTGGTGTAAGAACTGGGCAATGTCTTCAGGGGTGGTGCCAAGCATCCCTTGTTCTTGGAGGTACTGGATTCCTCTCTTTGGTTTCTTAGTAAATCTGGATGATGTTAGAGTTAAAAGGAACATTAGAAACGGAAAACCATTCATATTCCCTGAAAAGATCTAAAACTACAGTAAACTAGCTTTCCAGCACTTTACTTAAAATAATCAATGAACAAATGCACAAAAAATAATACATTATACAAAGTTTTATTTTTTCTTCTTAGACAAGAATCTCAAATGGAGGGCAATCTTTATCATTGATACAGATCATTTTACATGTTATGTGAGATAAGGCCCTTCAGTAGATGAACTCTGAGTAAGGATATGAATACTAAATATCTCATGCTTTTAATATAGAGTCTCCCTAAGTGCTCATGGAGAAGGCAATGGCACCCCACTCCAGTACTCTTGCCTAGAAAACCCCATGGACGAAGGAGCCTGGTGGGCTGCAGTCCATGGGGTCGCTAAGAGTCGGACACAGCTGAGCAACTTCACTTTCACGCACTGGAGAAGGAAGGCAACCCACACCAGTGTTCTTGCCTGGAGAATCCCAGGGACAGCAGAGCCTGGTGGGCTGCCGTCTCTGGGGTCGCACAGAGTCGGACACGACTGAAACAACTTAGCAGCAGCAAGTGCTCAAGAAATCTTGGCTCATTTTCCTTTTCTTGAATGATTAATTCCAAATTTCCTGCTTTTAAAACACACAACTGGAATTTTGGTGACTGTTTTAACTATAACCTGATGGCGTTATCTCCTTTATAAAAAAAATTTTATACACCCAGTGTTTTCAAAATAAACTTCACACTGATTAGACAGATATACAAAAAACCTTCCTATATACAGCTTGTTCCTCTCTCATCCACCTCCATGTATCCCGTTCTCATTCCCTAAATAAAAAGCATTTGCAGAGTCTTATTTCCTCCACAAGTCCTTGAGCTCCAGTCACTGGAGAATTCTCCTTCATGGCTTATCTAAGTCAAGTGTCACCTCTCTGTTTCTAAATCATTTCCTTTCTCCCTTCATTGGTCCAATAATTAGTTTGGGGCCCCATCAACTGGGTACTCCAAGAGTTCCTAACTGGTCTCCCTATCTCGTGTTTTGCTCACATTCCAATAATTTCTTCAAGCTGCTGGCAGTCATGTGTCAAAAACAGAAATCTGTTGCTGCTGGACCTCTGGCTTAAAATCCTTCAATAGCATACCAATGCCGAGAACAAGACAAAACCTCCTTTACACGGAGAAAAGAGGCCCCTGTAATCTGGATATAAGCATCTGAATGCAGAGTTCCAAAGAATAGCAACAAGAGATAAGAAAGCCTTCTTCAGCGATCAATGCAAAGAAATAGAGGAAAACAACAGAATGGGAAAGACTAGAGATCTCTTTAAGAAAATCAGAGATACCAAGGGAACATTTCATGCAAAGATGGGCTCAATAAAGGACAGAAATGGTATGGACCTAACAGAAGCAGAAGATATTAAGAAGAGATTGCAAGAATACACAGGAGAACTGTACAAAAAAGATCTTCACGACCAAGATAATCACGATGGTGTGATCACTCGTCTAGAGCCAGACATCTTGGAATGTGAGGTCAAGTGGGCCTTAGAAAGCATCACTACGAACAAAGCTAGAGGAGGTGATGGAATTCCAGTTGAACTCTTTCAAATCCTGAAAGATGCTGCTGTGAAAGTGCTGCACTCAATATGCCAGCAAATTTGGAAAACTCAGCAGTGGCCACAGGACTGGAAAAGGTCAGTTTTCACTCCAATCCCAAAGAAAGGCAATGCCAAAGAATGCTCAAACTACCACACAACTATTGCACTCATCTCACATGCTAGTAAAGTAATGCTCAAAATTCTCCAAGCCAGGCTTCAGCAATACGTGAACCGTGAACTCCCTGATGTTCAAACTGGTTTTAGAAAAGGCAGAGGAACCAGAGATCAAATTGCCAACATCCGCTGGATCATGGAAAAAGCAAGAGAGTTCCAGAAAAACATCTATTTCTGCTTTATTGACTATGCCCAAGCCTTTGACTGTGTGGATCACAATAAACTGTGGAAAATTCTGAAAGAGATGGGAATACCAGACCACCTAACCTACCTCTTGAGAAATCTGTATGCAGGTCAGGAAACAACAGCTAGAACTGGACATGGGACAACAGACTGGTTCCAAATAGGAAAAGGAGTACGTCAAGGCTGTATACTGTCACCCTCTTTATTTAACTTATATGCAGAGTACATCATGAGAAATGCTGGACTGGAAGAAGCACAAGCTGGAATCAAGACTGCCGGGAGAAATATCAATAACCTCAGATGTGCAGATAACACCACCCTTATGGCAGAAAGTGAAGAGGAACCAAAAAGCCTCTTGATAAAAGTGAAAGAGGAGAGCGAAAAAGTTGGGTTAAAGCTCAACATTCATAAAACGAAGATCATGGCATTTGGTCCCATCACTTCATGGGAAATAGATGGGGAAACAGTGGAAACAGTGTCAGACTTTAATTTTTGGGCTCCAAAATCGCTGCAGATGGTGATTGCAGCCATGAAATTAAAAGATGCTTACTCCTTGGAAGAAAAGTTATGACCAACCTAGATAGTATATTCAAAAGCAGAGACATTATTTTGCCAACTAAGGTCCGTCTAGTCAAGGCTATGGTTTTTCCTGTTGTCATGTAGTGATGTGAGAGTTGGACTGTGAAGAAGGCTGAGCACCGAAGAATTGATGCTTTTGAAATGTGGTGTTGGAGAAGACTCTTGAGAGTCCCTTGGACTGCAAGGAAATCCAACCAGTCCATTTTGAAGGAGATCAATCCTGGGATTTCTTTGGAAGGAATGATGCTAAAGCTGAAGCTCCAGTACTCTGGGCATCTCATGAGAAGAGTTGACTCATTGGAAAAGACTCTGATGCTGGGAGGGATTGGAGGCAGGAGAAGAAGGGGACGACTGAGGATGAGATGGCTGGATGGCATCACGGACTCGATGGACATGAGTCTGAGTGAACTCCGGGAGATGGTGATGGACAGGGAGGCCTGGCGTGCTGTGATTCATGGGGTCGCAAAGAGTCGGACACGACTGAGCGACTGAACTGAACTGAACTGTAATCTGGATCCAACTCAATGCTCTCATGTCACCTCCTGCTGCGCTTAACCATGGTCCTCAAACGTCCTCCTGTCCCTCTGCCAGTGCCATTCTGTCTGAAGTGTCCTCCCCTGCTTGTCCTCCCAACACCCCCCTATCAATTCCTAATTAAACTGCTGTCACATACATAAATCAAAATCAAGCATTCTTCCCAGAGACAAACAAAACTTCTGCTCTTGAGAAGCTCTCACTCTGAGGAAAAAAAATTTAATTGTAATAGTAAAAATTATTTTAAAATTTTTATAAGTTAAGAAAACATGTAACAGTGAAAATGCAACAAATAATGTATTATTGAGAAGACAGCGTAGCAGAGGAGGTGACTGGCTAAGAGAGATGACCATGATCGAGCTCCTGGGAAGGCAACTGTGGAGATGAGCTTTGAAGGATGCTTACAACTCTTATGAACAGTCAGAAAAATCATGCCAGAGAGGAAGAGGTCATACAAATACACAAAAGCATAAAACAGCATGATATTAAATAGCTCTGCATTGCTGGAAAAATCAGGTGAGATGAAGAAGTATCCAAGAGACCAGCAGATTTAAATCATAAGGGTATTATGTGCTATTAGAAAAAGCTGTGGCTTTATCTTCTGTAAGCGGGAGAGTGGAGGGAAACAGAAACAGATTTCATTCAAAGAAAGATGACTCCAGCTAAGTGTAAGAAGAGATGAGAGAATAAATAAGACCAAAGAAAGGCAAGCCAACTAGAAGAGTTTACTACTCAAGGCACGAAATGGTGATGGCGTGACTTAAGAAAACAACTGTGGGGAGATAAAGACAATAAATTGCAGAAATATTCTGGAAGTAGAATCAACTGGATTTAGTGAAAAATCAGATCAACTGAGGAAATCTAAGGTAACTCCTGCGATTCTAGCTCATAACTTACTAGCATGCTGGGGTTACTACTCTGGATGGGAAACAATAGGGTTTTGTGTTTGTCATTTGCTTTGGGTTGTACTGGGGAGTTGATTATGGAGACTGATAAATATGGTTATGGACATGCCGAGTGTGAGAAGTTATGCAGTGTCCAGGGGAGATGTCCAATGGGCAATTAGAGAAGAGTCTGGAGTTCAGTAGAGTTTCTATGTGAAAAATAACACTTGAGGGTTGTGAGATGTTAGCACACAGTAGTTGAAGTCATGAGGGACAGACACTGGAAATGCTAAGACATGTGGTCTGGATGAAGAGCCCATACCAAGACTGAGATGGCATGGTCAGCAGGCAGGAGGGACCAGACAGAGTGGTGTCATGAAAGGAAGAGCTAAGGAAGAGTACCTTACGAGCACACTGTGCTCTCTGAAGTGTCAAGCAGAATGCAAGCGCAGTGGCTGGGAGAACTGGAGGCAGGGGACATGTCCACTCAGGGGCCCAGTGAGTGCTCCCTCACTTCTGAGTATTAACACTTCAAAATGAATTTTCCTACCCTGGCATAACTCTACATATTCCACTATGGACATCACTCAGTACTAGTAGAAAATATATTTTGCCCATATTTGGACTGAAATATCAAATATAAGGATAACCTCAGATATGCAGATGACACCACCCTTATGGCAGAAAGTAAAGAGGAACTAAAAAGCCTCTTGATGAGAAAGAAGAGAGTGAAAAAGTTGGCTTAAAGCTCAACATTCAGAAAACGAAGATCATGGCATCTGGTCCCATCACTTCATGGCAAATAGATGGGGAAACAGTGGCTGACTTTATTCTTTGGGGCTCCAAAATCACTGCAGATGGTAACTGCAGCCATATAATTAAAAGACACTTACTCCTTGAAAATTATGACCAACCTGGACAGCATAATAAAAAGCAGAGACATTGCCAACAAAGGTCCGTCTAGTCAAGGCTATGGTTTTTCCAGTAGTCATGTATGGATGTGAGAGTTGGACCATAAAGAAAGCTGAACACTAAAGAACTGATGCTTTTGAACTATGGTGTTGGAGAAGACTCTTGAATCCCTTCAACTGCAAGGAGATCCAACCAGCCCATTCTAAAGGAGATCAGTCCTGGGTGTTCATTGGAAGGACTGATGTTGAAGGTGAAACTCCAATACTTGGTGGCCACCTGATGTAAAGAGCTGACTCATTTGAAAAGACCATGATGCTGGGAAAGATTGAGGGCAGGAGGAGAAGGGGATGACAGAGGATGAGATGGTTGGATGGTATCACTGACTCAATGGACATGAGTTTGAGTAGGCTTCAGGAGTTGGGTGATGGACAGGGAGGCCTGGCGTGCTGCAGTCCATGGGGTTGCAAAGAGTCGGACACAACTGAGCCACTGAATTGAACTAAACCATCATGGTTCTTGGTAAACAGTCCCAAGTACCAAACATGTGTTTGCTGAGTGACTTACAAAATTTCGACATGAGCATCTGTTTGCACATACTAGACCCTGTGACCCCAGAAACAAGGATTGTTTCACTCATCAGGTTTCCCAGCACTTTGCATAATGTCTGCAAAAGATGCGACTTCAATAAATACTGACTGAACAGTTTAGAGTAAATGAAGTATTGATGGCTGTTTCTGAGGCTACTTTTGAGATTTTATAGTTTTATGACAATGAGTATGTGTACATTTTATCAACTTTTTTTCTTTTATATTAACTGTGAAAAGGGACCCCTGAACATTTAGCAAAAGCTGGTGCTTAAGATTCAGGAAGAAATGCTTTACAGTGGAAGTAGCAAGTCAAGTCAACATACAAGGGAATTTTTTTTACAGTTTAGATTCATGGATTGAGATTCATGGAGAAAGGCCACCAAGTTCAGTTTTCCTTACAGAATCTCTTTGAAAGAAGAGATGGGTGATAAGAGGAAGGAAAGCAGTATGGGCCTATTTAGACCCAAAACAGCCCAGGAGCTGACAGCACACAGCTTAGCAGGAAAACTGACTTCACAAGAGCAAGGTCTGTTACAGTATTCAAGTCTGAAAAGGAGGTGATCACCTTATCAACATATAAAAATGCAAGCAGTAACAATAAATCACTAATAAGAGTTAACACATCTGTAACTGAAGTGAGGAAAATATGAAACCTATAAAGGAGCAACACTAGCAGGAAACGTTCTATTGAAATTTTTTGAGTTCTCACCTTCTTAGGGAATACAATTGGGGATTCTTTACCTGAGCTAAATGAATAAAGCAAAACTGTTCAGATGATGTTCAACAGCAGGTAAAACATGGTACAAAATTAATGCACATCACAAGGGTCTGTCTGGGCTAGACTCCAACAAACAAGGGGCGCGGACTAAGGAGTCACTGGAAGTCTTGGGTCTGGGAGAACTGTGCCTCATTTTATTCACTGAAGGGTGGGAATAAGAAGGGACTAAATATAATCCAAAGATGTAAAGAAACCCAGGACAAGGCGGCACAGAACTGGCAGAGGAATATTCAGTAACATTTCTCCTTAAAATCGTACACTCACAAGTCTATCCCTTGTTCTATTATTTCTTTTTGTTGCTTGAGGACTTCGAACTGCTCCGGATTATCAGTGCCAGACATCTGTGTGCTGTAGCTGCCTATTCCTGATGATGACGTTGACTCCAGGGAATTTAAACTTCCATATCTGTTTATTGTCTCTGGGTGTTTTATTTCACTCGTCTCTTGCTCTGAGGGTTTTTCCTGACCTGTAAGTAGAAAAACTGCCTCAATAAATTATTCTGTCAAAGGAAAAAGATTTCTCAAATAAGGCAGGATACTTTCATGTTGCTTAATATCTATTATTTAATACAAATAACGTATTAAGTGCTGTAACAGATCATACACACTGATACTACAACACACTGCAATTAGTACGTGTACAATTTGCACCATCAGTTCTTTTCACAACTACAGTGCTGAGTATTCACTGGGTTTCTGCTCTCTGCTCAAGGAACAGTTTTGGAATAGTTTCCCCTCAAAGCCCTCTTGACTAAGATAACACCAAGATGATCCTGCAGCTATGAGTTTTTCTCTGAGTAAGGATAAATGTCAAACACAAATGAACAAGTCAACCTTCTTAAAATATTTCTGGTTTTTGTTTCTTCTAAAATTATCCTCTAACAAAACTGCTTTCCTGGTGGCTCAGAGGTTAAAATGTCTGCCTCTAATGCGGGAGACCTGGGTTCAATCCCTGGGTCAGGAAGATCCTCTGGAGAAGGAAATGGCAACCCATTCCAATATTCTTGCCTGGAGAATCCCATGGATGGAGGAGTCTGGTGGGCTACAGTCCATGGGGTCGCAAAGAGTCAGACACGACTAAACGACTTAACTTTCAACTTTCAACTAACTTCAACAAAACTGTATAAACATGATTCATTTTAATATGATATTCAAAATACTTTTGGAAGATTTAGAAAGAAAAAAGATTGGATAACTAGGTTGGGAAATTCATAATCTTAAGTTTTGTTATTTAACTCACAGAGAACTCTGCTTCATCAGCTAAATGGGAAAGATGTCATGAAACTGTTTCAGTGGCATCTGCAACCATCCTCCACAGTATTACTTACTTAAATGACAAAAAATTAGGTTCAAATATCAGCTTACCAAGGGTTGTCTGTGAGTTGGGATTCACATACTGATCCTTGCTCCATTCAACCATGCACTTCAAAATTGATACTAAGCATTCTAAACCTTTTTTCCTTAGGCTCAGTTCCTACAAAAGAATTCATAAAAGCAATTAAAACAACAAAAAATCTTTTAAAGAAAACAAACAGCTCTTCCTTGGCAAAGTTCCAGTTCGAAAATGTTTTTCAAGTTCTTACCTGAACATTACTCATACCAAGTTCCTGACTGCCTCGGCCTTGGGCAATTTTTGACAGATCGTTTACTAGTCGTTCAAATATGTTTGCTGCATTTAAGTCACAATCATAGTTTACATATATATCCACTACACTCTGAGCATCTGTAACAGAGCAGTATGTTAATTTTAACAAAAGGCATCTAGAATATGGCCTTTTAAATATCTCACAGTAAGAAAGAGATAATAAAGAAGGGTAATTTGAAATACCTGCACAAATCCTTGTTAATGTCTGAATAACCATCCATTTGTGGTCAAATGAGCTGGTAGAGGTCTCCAAAATATATAGGAAAATTTCTTTAAAGAACACCTGGGATTAGGGAAAAACCTCTACTTAAAATATTGTTTATAATTCATATATGTGATCACTTTGTAAATGCCCCTTAGTTGTAAAGCAAAGATCAGGACCCAGGGTCCTGGGGTTCAACTCCTTTAGAGTTCTGTTTCTGAAGTGTCAGGACTTCAATAACGTGAGTTGGTCACTTCCACTGGCCTTTGCAATAAAAGAACTGTACTTCACAACACCGTATTTTGTTATCACAGTCACTACAAACGAAATCTGCAAAAACCTGGAGTTCTGGGAGATTACTTCTTACATATATTTACAAAACTAATAAAACTATATTCTTTCATCAGTTACATTTTTTTCAGACATTATAGTACTGGGCAACCCTGAGGGTTCCTAGATTTTAAAGTAACTAATATTATAATCTACATAATAAAAAGGATCTAATTCTTATATACTGTTATATTTTTATAATTATTCACACAAGTGGAAATCTCTGTCTGAAAACTACAAAACTATTTCTAACTATTCTTTACATCAACTAATGTCCAGCACAAAGGGTTTAGTTAACCTAATTAATTTCAATTTAAGAGCTAAGACTTTTCAGACTCATATTTATTTTGGAAAAGTAACTAACTTAAGAGCGGATGAGTGATAAAGAAAACCTAGAACAACATAACAACTTTTATGGCAATGCTATTATGAATCCAAAAATTCATATTTATAATTTAGGACTACTAACATCTCCTCCTCCCAAAACAGGTGATGTACCCTTGTAATGAGCTTTTCTTTCACAAAATTTAACATATTTCTGACTTGCCCAATGTCAGTATTTCCTGTAAGACTGTAAGCTCTTTGAGGGTAGATATAAGTTATTCTTGCTAAGCATTGTGTCTACACTGCATGGCAAATACTGTAGGCATTCAATGCATATTTGCAGCCACAGTTCCCGAATACTGCACCAAGGCACCCCAGAATGTTGCAGCAGACTCAACAGGGATGCCACAAGAAATTCTGAGGGAAAATTCAGAGGGAAATAAAACAGTCCCTCTGAGTATCTGTGGATACTTCAAAATACTGTTCACAGATTCATCATCAATTAGATCACACTACATTCCTTTCAACGACATCATCATTTTCTCAAACCTGGGGTTTAGTGGTTGCTATGAGAAGAAGCAGGTAGTGCATGAAAATCAAAAGAAGAAATGAGGGTGGCAGTGTCCAACTGGATTTCAAGGTCTGAGAAGTTGTGCAGCGTCCTCTAGGCTCATACGTTCCAGTAGTCAGTAACTGCTAACTATTTAACAATGACATAAAACATTTTTTCTTTCAATTTATGTGTGCTTCCAACCCCGCCCCCAAATGCAGACTTCAGTTCAGTTCAGTGGCTCAGTCCTGTCTGACTCTTTGCAACCCCATGGACTGCAGCACGCCAGGCCTCCCTGTCCATCACCAACTCCTGGAGTTTACTCAAACTCATGTCCATTGAGTCGGTGATGCCATCCAACCATCTCATCCTCTGTCGTCCCCTTCTCTTCCTGCCTTCAATCTTTCCCAGCATCAGGGTCTTTTCAAATGAGTCAGTTCTTCGCATCAGGTGGCCAAAGTATTGGAGCTTCAGCTTCGGCATTAGTCCTTCCAATGAATATTCAGGACTGATCTCCTTTAGGATGGACTGGTTGGATCTCCTTGCAGTCCAAGGGACTCTCAAGAGTCTTCTCCAACACCACAGTTCAAAAGCATCAATTCTTTGGTGCTCAGCTTTCTTTATGGTCCAACTCTCACATCCATACATGACCACTGGAAAAGCCACAGCCTTGACTAGACGGACCTTTGTTGGCAAAGTAATGTCTCTGCTTTTTAAATTGCTGTCTAGGTTGGTCATAGCTTTTCTTCCAAGGAACAAGCGTCTTTTAATTTCATGGCTGCAGTCATCGTCTGCAGTGATTTTCGAGCCCCCCCAAATAAAGTCTGTCCCTGTTTCCCTATCTATTTGCCATGAAGTGATGGGACCAGATGCCATGATCTTAAGTTTTCTGAATGCTGAATTTTAAGCCAACTTTTTAACTCACCTCTTTCAAATCAAAGTATCTCCCTTTCATCAAGAGGCTCTTTAGTTCTTCTTCACTTTCTGCCATAAGGATGGTGTCATCTGCATATCTGAGGTTATTGATATTTCTCCCGGCAATATTGATTTCAGGTTGTGTTTCATCCAGCCCAGCGTTTCTCATGATGTACTCTGCATATAAGTTAAATAAGCAGGGTGACAATATACAGCCTTGACATACTCTTTTCCATTTTGGAACCAGTCTTGTTCCATTCTAGTTCTAACTGTTGCTTCCTGACCTGCATACAGATTTCTCAGGAGGAAGGTCAGGTGGTATGGTATTCCCATCTCTTTCAGAATTTTCTACAGTTTACTGTGATCCACACAAAGACTTTGGCACAGTCAATAAAGCAGGTGTTTTTCTTGAACTCTTTTGTTTTTTTGATGATCCAACGGATGCTGGCAATTTGATCTCTGGTTCCTCTGCCTTTTCTAAAACCAGCTTGAACATCAGGGAGTTCACAGTTCACGTATTGCTGAAGCCTGGCTTGGAGAATTTTGAGCATTACTTTACTAGCGTGTGAGATGACCACAATTGTGCGGTAGTTCAAGCATTCTCTGGCATTGCCTTTCTTTGGGATTGGAATGAAAACTGACCTTTTTCAGTCCTCTGGCCACTGCTCAGTTTTCCAAATTTGCTAGCATACTGAGTGCAGCACTTTCACAGCATCATCTTTTAGGATTTGAAATAGCTCAACTGGAATTCCATCACCTCCATTAGCTTTGTTTGTAGTGATGCTTCCTAAGACCCACTTGACTTTGCATTCCAGGATGTCTGACTCTAGGTTGGTGATCACACCATTGTGATTATCTGTGTTGTGAAGATCTTTTTTGTATAGTTCTCCTGTGTATTCTTGCCAGCTCTTCTTAATATCTTCTGCTTCTGTTATGTACATACCATTTTGGTCCTTTATTGTGCTCATCTTTGCATGAAATGTTCCCTTGCTCTAATTTTCTTGAAGAGATCTCTAGTCTTTCCCATTCTGTTGTTTTCCTCTATTTCTTTACACTGATCACTGAGGAAGGCTTTCTTATCTCTCCTTGCTATTCTTTGGAACTCTACATTCAAATGAGTATATCTTTCCTTTCCTCCTTTGCCTTTCTCTTCTCTTCTTTTCACAGCTATTTGTAAGGCCTCCTCAGACAATCATTTTCCCTTCTTGCATTTCTTTTTCTTGGGGATGGTTTTGATCACTGCCTCCTGTACAACATCACAAACCTCAGTCCATAGTTCTTCAGGCACACTATCAGATCTAATCACTTGAATCTATTTGTCACTTCCACTGTATAATCGTAAGAGATTTGATTTAGGTCATACCTCAATGGGCTAGTGGTTTTCCCTACTTTCTTCAATTTAATGCAGACTTCATTGTTCAGAAAAACTATTGTTTAGTTGTTTGGACCTAACTGTTTAAGAAATGGAACTGTTGGCTATTTCGTCTGGAGTAAGTACACAATGGAAAGATGAGAAGCTCTAATGGTGCTGTGAATCAGTGTGAATCTCTCTCATTTCTGGGATAAATAAAAAACACAAATTTGGAGAAACAGGAGGAAAAAGTCTTTAGCTATTATCTATGGGTTGTTGATAGAGAAGGCAATGGCGACCCACTCCAGTACTCTTGCCTGGAAAATCCCATGGAGGGAGGAGAAGCCTGGTAGGCTGCAGTCCATGGGGTCACGAAGAGTCAGCCACAACTGACCGACTTCAGTTTTACTTTTCACTTTCATGCATTGGAGAAGGAAATGGCAACCCACTCCAGTGTTCTTGCCTGGAGAATCCCAGGGATGGAGGAGCCTGGTGGGCTGCCGTCTATGGGGTCGCACAGAGGTGGACACGACTGAAGCGACTTAGCAGCAGCAGCAGCATAGGTTATTGAACTGCATTAATAATCAAAAGACTATCAGAGTAATTTAAGACAGCATGTCAAACAACAGGGGCTCTAAAAAAAAATTCTATAGATTTACAGAGCACCTATCATGAAATAACATGTAAAATAACAGAAGTACTTTGTCTTCACATAATAGATATTGTCTTGAAAAAGTGTGTATAAACTGTATTTTCTGAAATAGATATGTAAGTTACTACCCAAGGAAAAATCATATTATAAAAACTCTGAAGTGAATATTCTCATAAAATAAATCTTCATGTAACAACCATCTCAATTCCATTTTGCAAATTTAGGTTGTCTTATGTTGGCTTTTCTCCAATTGGAACACAGTTCATCCTGTATTTGAATATGTTCAGTACTCTCAAAAGCATATCTATATTTATCTTGTTTTATCTTCATATTCTCCCCACAAGGGACAATCAAGAGTGAAATAAACCTGATCACTTAAAAAAAAACAACAACAGACTATTACTACAATAGTTTTAATGAGAATCTACCATTTATGGACAGACAGGAAATTTCTGTAAGAATTTCCCTTTAAATTCATGCCTACACAAATTTTTTTATAACAAATTTACTTTATGCAAAGAGTAATCACAACTTAAATGAGCTTTATGGTACCTGGTTCCGTAAGAATTTATACTTCACACAGTCATCTAAATAGTATTTAAAGTAGTCATCTCAGAGTAGTAGTAACTGAATGCACAAAAGTCTTCCAAAATTCTCTAATGTCAACTTAAATGCCTCATCGTCAAATGAAATACTTTTGGTTTGCTACAGAAGCAAAAGTTCCACAAGTTTTTATTAAGTCTCTTATTTGTAGTTCCTAAAGATAATGAGAAAAAACTATCCAAAAGTAGTAACTTTCTAGCTTTGCCTTGTATTATTTTAATATATATACGGCAAACTTCAAAAACTTTACACAAAAATGTACCAGAAACTGCTTCCTGTCCAAAAATAGGACCCAAATTAAAAAATTTTTACTTTAAATACCAAAGCTTTATTCTGTCTTTCCCATAATAATGTTCTACATGAATTTTGATACTACAGAACATTTACAATAAAGGAGATATCAAAACTCTGGGAAAATAATAATTTATCCTTCCTGTGAGCTAATAAATTATTAGTTTTGAGTCAGGATTAAAAATTAAAATGTAACCTGCATACCATATCAAACAAAACATGAAGGTACAAGCTGCCTAGCAGAAAAGTGTTTCTAAAATATATCATGTCCCAATCAAAACAATATTTCCACAAGGGACAAACTGTAAAAAGAAATCCATTAAATAGGTAAAACATAAAGTACTGTTTTTATATACTGAATTATATGAAGGTGCGAAAAAAAGATCAAGAATTGGTACACTTGCATAATACATGTCATGGTTGGAAACATTCCCTAGTTTCATTTTGCTAAGTCTCTGGAAATATTTTAGAATGATGTAACTGTTATTCTAGTTTCAAAGATGTTGAGAGAAAACTTGAGGAATATATAAGTACATTGGGGAAAAAATACAAACGTTAAAATTTCAAATCTCCTAAATATAACCCCTAAAATATAATTCTTCGTGATCACCTCTTTAAAGTACTAAAAACTTAAATAGCTTAAAACCACGTAGACAAAGTATTTATTCAGAGCTTCCTTTCAAGATAACCAAATTCACTATTATATACCATACATACAATAGGAAAGTTATTGTGAGGACCAAATTAATTCAAGACAATTAAAATCATTCGTGGAACTACTATAAACTCTGTGAAGGCAGGAGCTATGTCTTAATTTGATTTGGCATTCTTAGTATTTACTGAGTGCTTAGCATTTTGTAGGCAAATGTTAACACAACAGTACACAAATATTATTTCATGTTCTAAACTTCCCAGTGTGTTAAAATATGATTTAACATGAAACAAATGAAATATCCAACAATGCCTAAACACAGAACATACCTCAATCTGCATCTTCAGATGTGTCTTGAAGTTTGACAACAAAGTAAGAAATATGGAAAGAGAAAGCTCAAAAACCTCTGGGACAGATGAAACTCCATTTTTTGAGAGTGCAACACACAGATACTGCTTTATAGCATTAATAAACATCTCATTTGTCCTGAAAATAGGTCCTGCATTCTGCAGAATGGATAGAAGTAACTGCAGTGAAAGAATCTTGGATCTTAACTCATGAGACCTAAAATACAAAAAAGAAGGCACAGTAAGTGGACAAGTTTAGCATCATGGTGACAACGGGTTGTTCTGAAGATATTTCCTATAGCACGTAATTTCACAAACCTTTACATGGAAAGAGAAGAGAAAACTCTACAGCATAAAAAAAGAGAAGTACACAAATAAGTTCAACCACTAGTAATAGGTAGTTCCACTGGTGTTCTCTTCTACCACATAACTTCAAGAACTTTTTAAACGGGAAAACAATCATTCACACATATCTAACATCAGCTTACTGTTCCTTTGAACAAGAAAAGATTTATGCCTTGTTCCCTTCTTTCACAAATGTATTTCACTCTTTAGAAATCATTGTGAACTTCTCAGATGAAGAGCCAAATTTAGTATAAATAGGTTCCAAAGTACTTTTTTCTAAGTTATGCTACTCAAAAATCCTGAACAATAATAAAAAACACTATTAGGGCATTAACAAAGCATTATTTAAAGCTTACTTTTTCAGTAACCATTTAAACTTAAAAAAAAAAAAAAGAGGCTTTTAGAATACTTGTACCTCTTAGTAGCTTACTCATTCACTCTATTAATAAATATTTTTATAACGAAAAGCTGAAAAATACATTTAAGTTTAAATTTAAAAATTTATTTTTCTGATCAATATCTAGAATTTTAATTATCAGAATTTCACAAATACAATTTTTCTCCCATTGAAACAGGTTTTTTAAGTCCAACAGACCAAGGAGATTGAGTGATTTATCCTTGGCAACTTTGCAAATACAGGACACATTAAATGCTCAGCAGATGGTTCTTATGTTTATTTATTTCAAATTGTACTCAGTCACATTTCCACCATATAGTGAACTTAATTGCTCTTGATTTCTACCTTAAAAATTTTATGGTTGAAGTGTCAAGTGACTCAAGGACCTAAAACTAACAGGGAATATTTAATTTTATGCAAATAGGAATCACAAAAAATACTGCCATCTTTGAAATGAAACTGGAACCAATAATATCACAGCTCAGTAATACACAGTCATGTTTCCAAGATGGCCTGCCTATGCCTCTGAATCTAAGAATCTGTATGTACAGCAAATATAGTATTACCAAAACCAAAACCAACCACTCTGCCAAAAAGTAGATAAATCAAGTTAGAAACAGTGAGAGCTAAGACTGAATAGCGACAGGAAAATACAGGGTGGGCCAGGTATTGATGCCGAGCTTTCCTAGGCTTATCCACTACTGCTATTTCCTAGTCTAGCTCACATTTATCACCCTTTTCGCTCAATTCCAACGGTAACTAAATCCTGTAGCTTACCATTCTCTAACACAGGAGTTTTAATGTTTTACCAGTTGTATTCCCAGCATCTAACAGAATGCCTTGTTAGCATGGATCAAAATAATCAATGGATTTTATTCATGTACTAAACATTAAGTATCTACTAAGTATAAGATATCTATCAATGAAGAAATGAGCAAATCACTGTCTTACAACACAAGTATACTTCTGACAGGCAAAAGAAGCTGGAAATTACAGGTTTGCAGTTTTTCATGGGGTAGTTTCAAATTATTAATATGATTCCAGCTTAAAGAACAATTCCTGGATCATCATCTTAGAAAGGCCACAAAATATAAAGAGAAGCAAACAGAAAAAAGAAAATTATGTAACTATATTTAAGAGATCATTAATTTTGGAAAAATACCATTCAAGACAGAAAATCATATATTCTGTAAAAAGAACAGTTTTAGGCATGGCAAATCTGATCTCTTTCAAAATTCAGTTCCAGTATTTAATGACTCTGGTGGTCAAGAAGGTTTTTTTACGGTCCAACAAAATTCCCTAGTATTTGATTTAAGCCCACCATGTAGCAGGATAATTTACATTAATTAAATTAAGTTTTTATTATAACTGTCTCCAGTCCTCTTCCCAGTTGACATCTAGAAACTGAAATAAGAGTTTTAAAATGAATTTTAAAATGTACTTTCCCCTATTTCAATATTCCTTTCTAAAAATCACTCAGGCCTTCTCCAAGCTCTTATTCCAGAAAGTTTTCCTAAAACTGACATTCTATATAACACATCATGTTGCAACATCAGAGGAGCAGAGCTCTCTAGTAACTTCCAAACTCAATCTTCAGCAGGAATCAGTTGCATTGGAATCATCTAAATGGAAAGACATTTGCCAATTTATGACTTAGAAAAATGGCACTTCTCTACTGTTTAATACATATGATGAGAATCAGACAAGTGATTCCTAGCTTAAAGTATTTCCTGCTTCCCACAGGAGAATATTATCTTATGTCATTTTTTCAGACCTTAATAAGTATGTTATTATCTTACATTCTGACTTTTAAGATTTATTTCTCTTAGGTTTTATTACCTTTCAACTGGTAGTTCAGATGCCTAGCATAAGGATACATGTAAAGGGCTACATTACTTCCAGTGTTACTTACTATACTGAAAAAATAATTCACTCAGTCATTCAATCCCTGCTGAGCACCTACAATGAACCAGACACAATTCTATAATGCTGTTCGTGTGCTTTCAGAATAGTGCAAGGCATCTACTCTAGTAAATTTTGACACTCACTGTTTTTTAATTCCTTTTTAAGTAAAATAACCCTAAAAAATAATTTTGAAGGTCCTAAAAGACAAAGAGGAAAAAAGAAACCCCAAAGACACAAGAAGGTTCAAGCTTCAAAACCCGCATCCGTCAGGCAGAACAGTTGAGGACTTACTTTGGATCCGGTGGTCCATCCGATAGTGGTTTCATTGACAGTTTACACAATGACCTGAATACTAGAAAGGCATCCTTTTGTAAAATGTGGGAAAACTTAGCACCAGGTGAAGGTCCTGAAGAGTTTCCAGATTCCTAAACGAGTGAACACACCACGTGAATAAAGGCATTTACCAGTATAAAATCACATCAGTCTTCCATATACTTTACTCAATTAGTAGGGTATGGGGTTCTACTGGAAGGAAAATCAGATGAGGAATGGGCCACATGGCTTTTCTTTATGGTGACATGCCACTCCCATCCCCAACAATAAATATCTCTTTTAAAACATTCCCCCCGCTACCAAACTCTTAACGTTTACTTGGTTTATACTAACAGAAACTATTAATAGCACATCATGCCTTGATAAGATACTTCATCCATGGCCTAAGCTATGCTTTCTACTACCCATCTTTGGGTATTTTATCTTTTTGTCCTATTTTATATTTTGTCTACTCTGTGCAGATAAGACGTAAGACAGTTGAGACTATCCAGGCAATGTTTAAAAGTTGTTAACTGATGAAGGCCAGCAAGGCCAAGAAGACTTACCCCTATGTATTGGGCAATGATTCAGGGTAGGATTCCCTTATCTAAAAAGGTAAGGAAAAAATATACCAAATACAGGGGAGGAAAGATGAGGAGGACCTATCACTACTACAGTATGGATTTCACTGTAGCCCTAAACAAAGACAATGTTCTCTAGCTAAAAGTTCTTTCTTCTCCTAGTATACTAGAATTATCCTATGAATATGTGATAAGAATGTTTTTTTTTTAATGTAATTTCAATGGGAGGGAGATATGAACACCAACAAGACACATTCCAAGTTGGAAATTTAGTGATCAATATTTTAAAGGAATAAACTGCTCAGATTTATATCAACTAAAAAAAAGTTTTTATTTCCTCAAACTGAAATCAGCCAGCACTATCAACTGGATATATTCACCACTGGATATATATATTCATTGGTAGCCTATCAATGTTTAAGATGAAGAGGACTTTTTCCTTTATTTCTACCTGAGTATCATTGGAAGAGACAGACAATCTGTCATCAGGTAAGGACGGTGTATAAGCAACAGAAATTGGTGTTCCTGGAATTCCGTTTGCTTGAATATTTTCACTGTCACTACCATCCTCTATGGTTCCACTGTTGCCATCTGCACTTACATTTATGATAGTCCTTTCTCCCATATCTGAAACGGCAGGAATAAAAAACATGCAACCATTTCTAATTGAAGTGTGCTGAAAAAGCATAGACTATTTAAAACGAAACAGTAGCAGAAAAGCAATGGGAAGCAAGATGTATTGGCACCATTTAAAGGTTAGCATAAACGAGTAAGTATTCATTTGGAATACATCCAAACATGATCTGTAAGTAGCTCTAGCAATGAAACACACTCAGCTGATGAAAGGCTAACCAGGATGTGCCAAAACAGAGGCTTAGTTGTAGTCTACTGATATATTAGCATTTACTAAACTGAGTTCTAATGAATGCTAATGCCTTAAGACAATGAAAAGAAAATTCTTCCAAACAAAATTCCATTTTCAAGTAAAGTAATGAAATGATGGAAAATATGTATCTTTATTATAGATTCTAATTCTCTAATACCCACTGAGTTCTCCAAAGGGGATATATAATATGCAGTGTTTCCAAAATTCATTTTATCATGAGACTCCCCCTTTTTTTAGAACACCTATTAATACCTCTAGTAACATACATTCTTTGGAACAATTATAGAAATAATGGCTCTGAATATACTGCAGTATGTCACTCTGAGTAATCATACTTGTAAGATAAACAGAAATAAATGACTTCTAGTAGAATATAGATAACGAAATAACACCAAGTTTTAGAACTACTCTAGGGGTAATATATTACTTTAAAAAAGGAACACTTCATAGCAGCATTATTTACATTAGCCAAGGCATGGAAACAATGTAAGCAATTTCCTGGGCCCAGTGGTTAGAACTTGACACTTTTACTGCCAAGAACCTGGGTTCAGTGTCTGGTCAGGGAACTAAGATTCCACAAGCTCTGCAGTGGTGGCCAAGAAAAGAAACAATCTAAATGTTCATCAGTAGATAAAGGGGTGGGTAGGGGGGTGTGTGGGTGTGGGTGTGAGTGTGGGTGTGGGGGTGTGTGTGTGTGTGTTTGGGGATGTGTAGGATTGGCCAAAATGTTCTTTCATGTTTTCTGGTTCATCAGTAGGTGAATGAATAAGATGGGTGTGTGTGTGCACAATGGCCCAAATGTTCTTTCAGGTTTTCTGGTTTGTGTGTGTGTGTGTAGGATTGGCCAAAATGTTCACTGAGGTTTTCTGGGAACATCTTATGGAAAAAACCCAAACGTTTTGGCCAACCTTACACACACAGACACACAGACAGACAGACAGACAGACAGACACACACACACACACACACACACTCTACAATAATACTCAGCTTAAAAAAAATGAAATAATGCCCTTTGATGCAACATAGGACCTAGAGATTATCATACTTAAATGAAGTCTTTAGAAAGAGAAAGAAAAATACTACATGACATCACTTATATGTGGGATCTAAAATATAACACAAATAAACTTATCTACAAAACAGAAAAGACCCACAGACACACAGAACAGACTTATGGTTACAGGAGTAGGGGAAATGGGGGAGGGATGCACTGGGAGCTGGGTTTAGAAGACATAAACTATTAATGTTATATCAATATATAGAATGAATAAACAACAAGGTCCTACTGTACAGCCCAGCGACTATATTCAATATCTTGTAATAAATCATAATGGAAAAGAATACGAATAAAAAAAGGAACACATACATGTCTGTGGCCATAACTCAGTAGCTGTCTGGCAAAGAACCACTCCTTTCATGCTACCAAGTAAAAGAAGTTATAGGCTAGCATAAGGGAAATACAATGACTAGAAGGAGCACAGATTTCAGAACATGAAAGACCCTTGTTTCACCCATGTCTCTACCATTTAACTGGATAAGTTACTTGTCATTTCATCTTCTTTTGCTTCAGTTTTTTAAGTAATGAAGATAACAATGTCTATAACAATGTCTGTGAGTAATCACCAATAAACACACACATGCACAATACAAAAAGAACACAATTGGCTCTCAATTAGTGGCAGCTATTACTAATTTTGCTGATAATTGATAACATGTGCCCAATTTTTTTTTTAAACTGATTTGGGTAATGAAAGGAGTGTATCTGGTAATACACTAATGTCTGCCACACTAAATACTATTACGGCTTTCTATATATATGTAAAGAATTATTATATACATATAAGGAAAACCAGATGAGGAATTTATAAAGAACTCCCGGGAAGAAGGCACAAAAAATTTAATAATGATTATCAGAAACTGGTAACTGTTTCCCAAAACACTTACTCCAAACCTTTTTTTCTGTACCCAATTATAGCTCTTTACACTGCCCTTCCCTTAATGAACAACTTCGACTTTCTACCTAGCTAAGTAGATAATTTAACACAGGCATCCCCACTCTTTCTCACCCCACCAGAAAGTTCCTTAACATCAACAATCATCTTTTTCTTCCCTCTCATTTCAGGGAAAAAAACATTCCTTCACATCTGTACCTGGTACACCATTCATTCAGCCTCAAAAATTAATCTCTTCTTGCCTAATTTAGTAGTATGTTTCTCCTCTGAATGTTTTCTTGTAATATTCGGACTTCTCTAGTGGCTCAGATGATAAAGCGTCTGTCTACAAGGCGGGAGACCTGGGTTCAAGCCCTGGTTTGGGAAGATCCCCTGGAGAAGGAAATGGCAATTCACTCCAGTACTATTGCCTGGAAAATGTCAATTTATGCACATAACTGGATCTTCCCCAATACTCAAACAACACACTCAAGTCTTTACAGTGTAAAAACATAATCTTTCTTCAACTCTTGCCACATACCAGCTACTGTCTATTTTTCTTTTTTAATCAAATTTCTAAAGGAATTAATAATCACTGATAATACCTTCCTTCTTAGGACATTTCTCGAAAGAACTGAAAACATTTTTTTATTGTCAGGCTTTGAAGCCAGACATCCTTGGATTGGAGTCTTCACTTTACCACTTCTTACAGGTTACCAATCTCTCAGTGCTTCAATTTTCTCATGTGTAAAAAAGGGAATCATAATAGTATCTAAACATCTCCAAGTCTGGGGAGGATTAAATGAATAAACACAAGTAAAACACATAAAATCACTAAGGATACAAGGAAAGCACTTAATAGATATTATTATTCTCTATGTTTTCCCTCTAATTCTCCCTCTAATTGTTCCCTAAACAATTAGTGCAGACTTCTGTTTACAAGGTGGTGAGCTGAGCCCACTTAATATATCTTCTCCTTTCATAAATCTTACTGAAATTCCTAGGAAAAAATATAAATAGGAAAAATTGTCCTTAGTAGCACTGGAAAACTAAGGAAGATACAATCAAGAGACCAAAACCTTGAAAGTACTCCTAAAGGTTAAGAAGAGTTTCTGGGAATTCCTTGATGGTCCAGTGGTTAGGACTCAAGTGTTTTCACTGCTGGAGGCCTGGGTTCAATCCCTGGTCAGGGAATTAAGATTCCACAAGCAGCATAACAGGACCCCCTCCAAAAAACAGATAGGTTCAGATCAACAGAAAAACCAGTGTCAAAAGCCTGCGACTGAACACGTACAAAGGACAGAGCTACCTGAGGGGTTGCTGAATTGTGCCCTGAGGGTTCCAATAAACTCTGAAGACTAGATAGAAAGAAGGTGAAGGGCTATGGGGCAGGAGGGGAGTGCCTGGGGAACCATGCCAGTGTCTACCAGAAGAGCTGTCTGCAGCCGTTATCATGGAGAATTCATTAGCAATCAGCCTGTTAACTGAAGTGCAGGATTTGCATGGTAGGTCTTATAATCTAAGAAGAAGGTAGTAGGGGAGAGAGCAGTATCCCAGCTCACTCAGAGTGCTGCAATAAACAGGGAAAATCAACCTGGTAGAGCAGTGAAATCTCCTACAAGTTCTGAGCTTCCATTTTAACTATCTGTTTCTGCTTAACTAATGCTAAATAAAGCCCTAACTGAAGGAAGGCAGCCTAAGATTTCCTGGCAAAGGATGGGAACAAACCAACAAGTTGGAAGAACACCCCCCACTCCAAGTCTAGAATTTATGAAATGTTCAAAGAGCATTTATCCTAAGCTTCACTTGGCTTCAGTTTGTGCTTACAGCACAGCCCAAGGACCACTACACCACACTTTGCTTAAGGGAGGCCTGTGCTTCTTATGGTTAGTTCTCAGCTGTGAAACAAGGTCTGCCTTTGGATCACAGTCAGCTCGCATATTCTGGAGAGGAAAGCCTCGTGAGAACTGCAAACGGAGCACACAAAATGACTGAGAAAGCTCTTTATATACTGATCAAATCTACCCTTTCTAGTCTTTTTATTTTAGTGTTTTCAGGAACCTCCATACTGTTCTACATAGTGGCTCTTAAAAATTAACATTCCCACCAACAGTGTAGGAGGGTTCCTAGTCTTTCTAGTCTCCAAATAGACAGAAATGCAAAGTCTATAGCTCCAAAGTAAGGACAAAGGTCAGCACTCTGAGCAAATGGTTTCCTGGTGAGACATATTTTATAGCTGGAACAATTTTAATTAGTACTCCCAGATATATGTAAAAGAATACTGTATCAAACAGGAACAAAGTGCTATGAAAAAGGAAGCTCAAGAAAAACAGGATTCTTTGAGACAAAAACAAAATTACTGAAATAAAAAAATACGAAAAGCAGTAGAATGGACGTTAATGAATAAAGTATTGGAAAGCCCCTTGTAACATTCTCTTTGAATACAGAATCGTAAGACAAAATGACGGAAATTAGGAAAGACTGTCAGAGCAATTCAACATTGGATAAGAATAAATAGCTCAATGTAACTGTATAGAAAACACCAATAGATACATTTAGGATAAATATGGGATTTCAAATTAAGTAATCTGCTCAAAGAGTAATGCAATCACATCAAAAGGACATGAGAATTACCCTGAAGGGATTCCTGATGGTAAAGAATTACAACACACTGAACAATAAAAGAATTTATGAGCTCATAGTATTTTTTTTAAAGGGAGATGCCCTTCACAGAAAAATGTTAATTTATTAGCATTATGAAATCACTACACTGATTTTAAAGCCACTAAGTGAATGTATCTTCATATGATCTCAAAGTGTCACTCTCAGATTACTTATTAATGATAAAGGGAAAATGGTTCCCTTACAGTGAAGAGAGCTGGTGGTCACTATCTTTACCAAGTAATCTAAACATACCAACAGGTGGTAACTTCATTATGTACCAATTTATATGATGTAATATACCAATATTACCGATGCAGTATTCTGCCAAATATATTTACTCTAAATCAAAATAAGGAAACTATCAGATTAATTCAAAATGTGGGACAGTATACAAAACCATATTATACTCTTAAAAATAAATGTTATGAAAGATGGGAAAAGCCAAGGAGACTTGTTCTAAACTAACGAGACCCTAGAGAAAGTCAAATGCAGCACGTGTCCCTGGAATGTGTCCTGGACTAGAAAAAAAAGGACATAAGAAACACATTTGGGGACAACTGGGAGCATTTTTAAATTTTATATTAGATATTCTTAAAAGAGTGTTATTTTTGCTAGGTGTAAAAGTGGAATTGTGGTCATGTATGAGAATGCCCTTATTCTTAGACGATATATGCTGTTATTTAGGGTGAAAGTGTCATGTTGTATACAGGCAATTTTCAAATAGTTCAGCAAAGACACACACACACACACACACACACAGGTCTATTTAAAGACAACTTAAAAAATGTAGCAAAATTGTTAATTAGTGCCCTAGAAAAGCACATACAGCTTTCACTGCACTGTTCTTTGAGCTATGCTCTAGTTTGAAAACTTTCTAAATAAAAAGAGCAAAACAATGGAAAAAATTTTCACTTCACAGTCTGTATTCATATGTATTAGAAACTAGCAAGTCTTTTTGGTAAAGAGCCAGACAATAAACATTTAGGCTTTGCGGGCCATATGATCTTTGTTGCCACTACTCAAATTTACTTTTGTAGTGCAAAGGCAGCCACCATAAGCAATATATAAACAAATGAGCATGACTGTATTCCCATGCCACTTTATTTACAAAAATAGGTGATGGGTCAAATTTGGTTCGAAGATCAGTCTTCCAACTCCTAATATACATGATGAGATTTTAAAACAATGCATGGGTACCTAATGCTCTTTCTTTCATCGTTTATAAGTTCACGGTTTTTCGGTAAAAAATTCATACTCCCTAAGATAATGCTGTCTTCTTTAGCCTCTACACCTTTCTGTTTGGTAATCTACTTCAAGCACTAATTTTAACAGAATGACTCCCACCTATAACACGCACTTGTTATCTCTCAGGCCAGAGTTCTAAGAGATATCAAGGCAGGTCTTATATTTCCATTATATATTTCATGCACATTTTCACCTGAATGGCACGCCTGAAGGTCAAGTTCAATGTCAAAATAAAATTTAGTCCCTTTTTTTTCCATGCCTACCTCTACTTTCAACAATTCTGTCAATAATTCTACCACTTACTTAACCATTTAGGCTCAAAACTGGGTGACTGCCTGGGCAGGAAGAGCTAATATAGCAGGCCTCAGACTGCCTATGCTCAGAAAGCCCTGCTTTTAAGGTTGACCCGTGGCTGGAACCTGAGAACTTCTACTTCGGAAGGGTTTCTACCATCCCCAGAACTACTGAAGTGGCTCACTGTGCCCCAACCATTTGTGCAAATAATGTGGTTCATGCTGCAACACCAGTGTTCTCTCTGGGAATCTGGCATCTAGGAATATGCAGCTCGAGGGTGAATACAGGACCAGGCCCCAGTAAAAACTCTGGGCACTCCAGTCTCTAAGACCTACCCAGGTAGACAACACTTCTCGGTTCAGTGTCGGAGGAATGAAGTTTCTCAGGCAGCTGCACTGGGAGAGGACTCCTGGAAACGTCACCTGACTTTCTCAGACTTCGCTCTGCACGCCTTTCCCCTCTGATGATTTTGCCTCATACCATGATTTGTAGTAAATCACAGTGCTGAATGTAACTGTATGGTGAGCGCCATGTGTCCTGCCAGTGAATCACCATATCCTCCGGAAATCCTGGGAACTCCTGACACTTCATTTTCTCTTTCACCTAGATGTCAATCATCTGCAAGCTCTTCTTGATTCAACATCTATTATCTCACTTCTCATTCAGTTTTTCCTCTCTATTCCCACTGTTACTATCCTATTTAATTTTAGATTACTATACACTGATCTTTTATAACTTTCTATTTCTCCACTTAGCTTCTTAGAATGTTATTCTGATAAGTTCATTTCTTAGTTCTAAAATCTTCAGTGGTAATTTATTTTGCCCTAGGACAAAGTCCAAAATCCTAGGCCTGGAATGTATAACCAACCATTGGTTAAGTGAATCGCTTAAGTGAGGTCACTCAGTCGTCTCCAACTCTGCGACCCCATGGACAGTAGCCAACCAGGCTCCTCTGTCCATGGGGTTTTCCAGGCAAGAATACTGGAGTGGGCTGCCATTTCCTGCTCCAGGGGATCTTCCCGACCCAGGGATCGAAGCCGGGTCTCCTGCATTGTAGGCAGATGCTTTGCTGTCTGAGCCACCAGGGAAGTCACCAACCATTAGTTGGCTCCTAACTATTTCAGACTTATTTTCTACCATATGACACAACATCCTCTCCACTTTACCCAAACCAATGCCTGCTGATTCCCAAGTCATTCTCTCCAGACTTTAGCCAACAGTGTACAACCGTCACCACCACTCCCCACACCAGCATGAACAGTGTCCAACTATAAAACACCACTCCCTACACCTGCATGAATCCATAGTCTAAGTTCCAGTGTCACCTCCTGTATGAAGCCTTCCTGCATAATTCTAACTAAAAATAACCATTCCTTTTTTCTGAATTTTAATAGGATTTTAGCTGTTTCTTTCTAATGGCACTTATCTTACATTCCTACACTCCAGAACCCTTTTCCTCCACAGCCTGGTCTATTTCAGATAAACTTTTGTATCTCCCTACAGAGCCATGCCACCACCAACCCACGCTTCCACCAGAGACTCCTGGACACTCACGGGCAAGTCTGGGTCAGTCTCTTGTGGGGTCACTGCTCCTTTCTCCTGGGTCCTGGTGTGCACAAGGTTCTGTGTGTGCCCTCCCAGAGTCTGTGTCCCCAGTCCTGTGTCAGTTCTGGTGGCTCTATGGTGGGGTAATGACGACCTCCTCCAAGAGGGCTTATGAATGGACTGGAATGCAAAAGTAGGAAGTCAAGAAATACCTGGAGTAACAGGCAAAATTTGGCCTTGAAGTACAGAATGAAGCAGGGCAAAGGCTAATAGAGTTTTGCCAAGAGAACACACTGGTCATAGCAAACAACTTCTTCCAACAACACAAGAGAAGACTCTAACATGGATATCACCACATGGTCAATACTGAATCAGACTGATTATAGTCTTTGCAGCCAAAGATGGAGAACCTCTATACAGTCAGCAAAAACACGACCAGGAGCTGACTGTGGCTCAGATCATGAACTCCTTATTGCCAAATTCAGACTTCAATTGAAGAAAGTAGGGAAAATGACTAGACCATTCAAGTACGACCTAAATCAAATCCCTTATGACTATACAGTGGAAGTAACAAATAGATTCAAGGGATTAGATCTGATAGACAAGAGTGCCTGAAGAACTACGGACAGAGGTTCATGACATTGTACAGTAAGCAGTGATCAAGACCACCCCCAAGAAAAAGAAAGTCAAAATGGTTGTCTGAGGAGGCCTTACAAAAAGCTATCAAAAGAAGAGAAGTGAAAGGCAAAGGAGAAAAGGAAAGATATACCCATTTGAATGCAGAGTTCCAAAGAATGGCAAGGAGAGATAAGAAAGCCTTCCTCAGAGATCAGTGCAAAGAAATAGAGGAAAACAACAGAATGGGAAAGACTAGAGATCTCTTCAAGAAAATTAGAGATACCAAGGGAACATTTCATGCAAAGATGGGCTCGATCAAGGACAGAAATGGTATGGACCTAAAAGAAGCAGAAGATGTTAAGAAAAGGTGGCAAAAATACACACAAGAACTGTATAAAAAAGAGCTTCATGACCCAGATAATCATGATGGTGTGATCACCAACCTAGAGCCAGATATCCTGGAATGTGTCAAATGGGCCTTAGGAAGCATCACTATGAACAAAGCTAATGGAGGTGGTAGAATTCCAGTTGAGCTATTTCAAATCCTAAAAGATGATGCTGTGAAAGTGCTGAACTCAATATGCCAGCAAATTTGGAAAACTCAGCAGTGGCCACAGGACTGGAGAAGGTCAGTTTTCATTCCAATTCCAAAGAAAGGCAATGCCAAAGAATGCTCAAACTACCACACAGTTGCACTCATTGCACACACTAGCAAAATAATGCTCAAAATTCTCCAAGCCAGGTTTCAGCAATATGTGAACTATGAACTTCCAGATGTTCAAGCTGGATTTAGAAAAGGCAGAGGAACCAGAAAGCAAATTGCCAGCATCTGCTGGATCATCAAAAAATCAAGAGAGTTCCAGAAAAACACCTACTTCTGCTTTATTGACTATGCCCAAGCCTTTGACTGTGTGGATCACAATAAACTGTGGAAAATTCTTAAAGAGATGGGAATACCAGACCACCCGACCTGCCTCTTGAGAAATCTGTACGCAGGTCAGGAAGCAACAGTTAGAACTGGACATGGAACAACAGACTGGTTCCAAATTGGGAAAAGAGTACATAAAGGCTGTATATTGTCACCCTGCTTATTTAACTTATATGCAGAGTACATCATGAGAAACGCTGGGCTGGAAGAAGCACAAGCTGGAATCAAGACTGCCAGGAGAAATATCAATAACCTCAGATATGCAGATGACACCACCCTTACGGCACAAAGTGAAGAAGAACTAAAGAGCCTCTTGATGAAAGGGAAAGAGGAGAGTGAAAAAGTTGGCTTAAAATTCAACATTCAGAAAACTAAGATCATGGCATCTGGTCCCATCACTTCATGGGCAATATATGGGGAAACAAAGGAAAAAGGAATAGACTTTATTTTTGGGGGGTTCCAAAATCACTACAGATGATGACTGCAGCCATGAAATTAAAAGACACTTGCTCCTTGGAAGAAAAGTTATGACCAACCTAGATAGAATGTTAAAAAGCAGAGACATTACTTTGCCAACAATGTCTACCTAGTCAACACTATGGTTTTTCCAGTATGGATGTGTGAGTTCGACTGTAAAGAAAGCTGAGCGCCAAAGAATTGATGCTTTTGCACTGTGGTGTTGGAGAAGACTCTTGAGATTCCCTTGGACTGCACAACCAGTCCATCCCAAATAATCAGTCCTGAATATTCACTGGAAGGACTGATGCTGAAGATGAAAATCCAATACTTTGGCCACCTGATGAGAAGAACTGACTCATTTGAAAAGACCCTGATGCTGGGAAAGACTGAAAGCGGGAGGAGAAGGGGATGACACAAGATGAGATAGCTGGATGGCATCACCGACTCAATGGACATGAGTTTGGGTAAACTCTGGGAGTTAGTGATGGACAGGGAGGACTGGCGTGCTACAGTCCATGGGGTCACAAAGAGTCACACTCAGCTGAGCGACTGAACTGAACAGAACCATGAAATTTTATGTGCTGCTTAAGTATTTGTTGAATGAAAACACGTATGAAAAATTAAGATGCAATCAGATGAATATGTGCTTCAAGTGTTCAAATTAAAGACGGAAATATATTATTAGAAATGATGCTATAAATGAAATCAGGTATGGTTGAAATAGTACTATTGTCATTCAAGAGCCATACTGTACATTTAATTATATTTCTAGAGCATCTGTAGCAAGGTACTATGCTTAGTCCTATGCAAGATACAAGAATCAAATAAGCTTCAATGGATTGGTCTTGAACCTAATGCTATCTATAAATCTATAATATTGTTAAAAAAAAAGTGAGTGAAATTCCTAAGAGACTTTAAAAATGTTTTATAATATAATCCACATGGTAGGACTTGACCCTATACCCTATATTATGACTTGGTTGTGATAATAAAGGTATAAGAAATCACAATTTTTTCAAAGATATAAAATACTAAAAACCAAATAAATTTAAACATTTTCTAATTTGTAAAGCTTAGCATATTTAGGAGGATGAAGAATATACCCTGCCTGTATCCCACCAAACAAAAAATAATAATAATAAAAAAATGGTATCAACTTTTTTTAATGCAGTGGATTTTCACTTTTAAAAAAATTATCACTGAAACTGGAGAAAAAGGAACTACTCTTTTATAAGCAAAGACACTTAAAATTTTTTTCTACATACAATTTTAGCCTTTTTTGTTCCACACAATATAAAAACTATCTCCACTGTTAGATAAAATAACATAAGACAGAATAAATTAATTTCAAGTCAGATACACTACCTCCAACAACAATGTTCACCATTTCTTCTACAATGCTCTGTACAATGTCTTGTGGCTTTTCCTCACAGTCATGGTTTTCTCCATCATATAATATATCATTTTTAGACAATGCTTTAAAAAAGAAAAAATTTAAGAAAATATTATTTTAGCTTTTTGGAAATTTTTACTAAACATTTATAATGGAAAAAACCTAAGAAGTTAAGAATAAAAGGAAAAAAATCAAATAGGTATACAAAACTCGATACAATTATTCTTTAAATCTTCAATATTTTAACCAAACCATATTTTTAAATGTTTTATAATTTCAAGTCAACTTAAAAAATGATTCATTTGACAAGCTATTAATATTAAATAATTATTCAACTTCAAGTTTTCTAGAAGACTAATCCTTTAATCCTACAGATTACATTAATCCTTTAAAAATCAAAAAATTTTAAAGTATTCTGAAGGAAACATTTCTAACATGTCCCACATGCTAATCAAATAATATTAAATGTAATTAAACCTTGTTTTGATTAATGAGGCCCACCAATAACAACAAGCTCATTACTGTGCTCTAATGTAACAAGGTCACTGAAGAACCAGAGACAGGGCTATCTGGGCCCTTCCTTCCTATTTCTTCCCCAACAGACTCCACATATCCAATGTATTAATAAAACTAAATTTAATAAGTAAAAAAGAATTCATCCCTCAATTTAACAGTAATTGAAAACAGATATAACTGCCAATCAGAAATTCTGAACACACAAGAAACTAATAAAACTTGATACAGCTGGCGAGCCTGTACAGACGATTGCAGATAAAAATAGGATTACCACTGGGTTTTCTGAAATGCTGAAAGTATCTCTGGAAGGCTCAACCAGCAGTTTGTGCTGCTTTGGGAACTAGGACCCTGTTCTGGAAGCCACTGCCCTACACCAAACAGCCTCAAGACCGCATATGAGCCGACAGTGCCACTGTCTACACACCCTGATCTCCACTCACCCTACGATAAAACCACTACTTATACTCTGGCTTCCAGAAGTCCATTCTTCCTGCTGTTCACTGCTCCTAATCTACTGTTTGCCACATTCTGCAAAATACTGAATGTCACAGAAGAAATTTGATAAATAAGCATGTCAAGTCAGTAACTTTACAAAAAATTCAATACAACAACATTTAGATTCTTCCGTGGAGTAAAAACATAAATGTCTTGAGAGAGAATCTTTCCATCACTCTTAAGGTGTGTGTTTCTGCACTCTACTTGGCTAAAATTATTACCAAGAGTCTAAAAATTAATAGTTTCAATGTAACTAAATATAGTCACTAAATTTTGCACAAAATGATTAGTGAATCAAAAGTCAATTCTCTTTTAAGTCATTTGACAGAAACAGATTAAAGTAACAGTGAAAAATATTTATTACACATGGGAAACCATTACAGAAATTAACTGTTATCGCCCAAGTCACATAGCCAGGAAGTGTCAGAGATGTGATTCAAGGCAGATGACCCCACTCCAGAGCATGCACTCTGAACCAATGGCTCACAGGCAAAATTTTCATTTATACAGCTACAGGGAGAAAAACACCTTTCAAGTCAAAGTAATCACAATATGATGCAGGAATTATGTTGTATTTGTAGCTCTGCATCCTGAAAGCACCTACAGTGGTGTCTACTACACAGTAGGTGCTTCCATTCCTTGGGTCTCAGCCTATGCTATTTTTTCTGTTAGAAAACTTCCTAAATTTTCTAGCCAGTCAACTCCTACCTTTACCCGAACAAGATCCAGCTAAAACATCACTTTCTCTACAAAAGTACCTCCTAACTTTCCTCGACAGAATTACCTCACGCATGCTGCTTGCACGGTATAACTCATTTATACATGCCTGACCTTCCAGGCAGATGATAGACACCCTAAGAGCAATGGCTACACCTTTACCAGCTTTCTAACCCCCAATTCCTAGCACACTGCCTGGGACATAGTATGTGAAATCAATGTTTGCTGAAAGCATGGATGAAGAAATGGAAGAATAAATAAAGTTGCAGCTTTCTTATAGATCAGCTCTTTGAATCAGCCCCTTTATAAGCTTACAGTGAAAGAAGGGGAAATTTTATCAAGGGCAGACTAGAAAAACATAAGTCATATTATAGGCAGTGTGGATTCACTATTAGCATGAGTACTGAGAATGCTTGGTTTATCAAAAGTGTCCCTTTTAAAATAAACACTAAATAAAGCACAAGAGAGTAAAAAGCCACCTATTCATGCCACTGCCAATGTTCATGCCACTGTTACAGAAAAGATGTGGTTTAAAAAAGTCAAGAGCTGAAAATATACTATAGAAGATTTTCCTCAAAGGAAAGTGAAAACAGAATTCAGATGAACTGTAACTAAACCCTAACCATCCTAACTCTATTGGAAAGGTAACAATTTCCATCATTTTTTGACATTAAGCTAAGGAGGGAAGAAGGGAAGAAACTCACTGCCTGGCAATTTTATAGAATAGCTAAAGCTGAGAACAATGTTTGAGGGGAAAAATGATTGCATGTGATTGATTATCTTTAGAGAAACAAATCTGTAATAAATATAGTTGAATTTTTGTAATCTTGTAACCTTTTTCTTATAAATAAGTACACTTCGAAAAAACACTGCCAGAGGATACCTAAATATCATTGACTATTACATGTCAGGATTTAAAAATAAGTATTTTTATATGTCAGGTGGTTACTCAAAAGATTTCTTTTCATATTTAATTTCAGTACTCTTTTGACAACAGTATTTTGTGAGTTTAAAATGATGTCCTAAAATTTTCAGTCACATTCCAGAAAACCTTACAAATAAACAGGTCTCCTGTTTGCTATAAACTAATTTTAAGAAACCTGAAGCGCCTACATAACACGCTCACAGACATTTATGACCCTCGTTAGCAACATATCTCCTCCAAACCCATCTGTAAATCATCATGCTTGTGAGATACTAATGAATGCATAATATCGCTAATAGATGTCTTATGGGCTGAAGTGAAATTAACTTTACCGACTAGGCTGGAAAAAGTCCACAATTACTAGTGTCGGATATCCATTAGGTCATATTACTCTTTTCACATTTCTTTACCAGAATTGCCTTCCTACATTCTTCCCTTAATACACACTCCCCACCCCCATAAACCCTTTCTCAAAAAGATTACTTTCAGCTGCAGTTGCCTGATCAGCTTCAGTCTGCTCATTTTCTGCACTGGAAATATCAGATCCATTTTCGGGCTCTGTATCATCCTGAAGGCTTTTGTCCACATCATTTGTCTGGGGATCAAGGTCCCCTTCGTGTTCCTGGGATATGTGGTCAACAGTCTGAGGTGGCAAGTATCGGAGCGGAGGTGACTCAGGCTCATGGTGGCTTACTGGAGACTGCAACAGATGGTGGTGCTGTCGATGCCTTTCTTTTTCCATTTGTTTGGCTTCCTGCAACTGCAAAGAAAGAAAACGGTTTCCTGCATTTGGCAATAAGAACAGAGATGGACGTCTCACTATATATTCACTATATATTCTTGTCAGTATTTTTGGTGTTTAAATAATGTAAATGTATTACTTAAAAGAAAAAACAATTTTTTAAAAATAACCTTAGGATGATAACTAGATTGTTGCCAACAGAAAAGCAGACTTACCTAAAATCAAATAAAAGTTTCACTAAGGGAGAAAAAAAGTAGATGGGGAAATAACATACACACACATTCATTTTTACTTATATATACAGAAACAAAGTCTAGACATATATATAAGAAGCTAACAATAATGGTTACCTACAGGGGATACAAGTTAGGAAAAGTGGAGAGAACTTTTCAGTGAATACCCTTCTGTAGTATGTTCTTCTGTCACCTTGTCAAATGTATTAAAAATAATAAAATTACAATGAATAAATAAAATGGCAGTAAGTACTTAAATGCCTCTGACCAATCAGTCATTTAAAGAATGAAAAAACTATCTATAAATGTTCCAGTTTTATTTTAGGAGACCTGTCATTTTTATGTATATAATACGACATGTAAAACTGGCTCACTTACAGGATGCTAAGAACAGTAATAATCAAGATCACAGGGTTTCATTTTTTAGCACTTACACATCTCTTTTGGTCTTCATGACCATTAAGAAACATTCTCACAGAATTAATTTCCACAAAGATAAATACTTTACAGTGTCAAATATGAACATTTCATACTCCCAGTAACATTGCAGGTTATGTGTATCATAAAACTAAAAAAAGGGAATATGTGTGTATGTGTGTGTATATATATATATATTCTTTTTTTTTCTTTTTGATTCACTTTGTTGTACAGCAGAAATTAACATAACATGTGAAGCAACTATATTCCAATAAAAATTAATTTAAAAAATTAAAAATTCTAGGTTATGTGGAAATATCAGAATTAGTTATATGAATTTATAAATTAAACTTGAATTAAAATATTTTAATGCTCAAAAGGTAGGAAGAGACTTATAATCAACATCATCTAACTCCCTTGTTTTACAGATAAGGAAATGGGCATGACGAGTTGCACACAGAATCAGAAGAGACTTCTCAAACCAAAGCTTTAGCCCATTTATGAGAAAGTCAACTTCCAAATTAACAGTGAGGAACCTATGACCTGCAGTCCAATTTCACCCTCAGCCTAATCTCAGCTAGTTTGTACTATAGTTTAGTAGGGCAAGCACACGTTTTGGAACTACAGACAAGCACAGTGTTGAATTCTAGCTTTCTTCTACTTATCCCAGACTTGTATAAACCCTAGAAAGGTTCCTGAAAATAACCTTTAAACATTTTCTATATACTCTCACACTTTCTAGAGCAGGATTTCTCACCATCAGTACTACTGACATTTGGATCAGATAATCCTTTGTTATATGTGAGTGGAGCTGGGATGGGGTGGACACTGGCTGGTGTACTGAACAGAGAACATCCCAGTCCATGACAGGTCATGACTCACCCCAGCAAGTGTTTCAAATGTGGCTTTGGGCACCTCCAGTTGAAGACGACCACTCTAGAGAAAGAAACTAGCATTTTCTCCTTTAAAATTTTAGAACTGAACACTTTATAGTGATTTTATTTGGAAAGGCGAGGAAAAGTTATCAGTTATATATATAAATGAATTACACATCCAGCTTAGAATATTTTAGCATACGTGGAAAATCTCTCTGTCCCTTTTAATTTTCACTCTCTTCCCTTTCCTACTTTTCTCTAATTATCCATAGCACAGGAGTAAATATGCTTCATGACCTGACACAAGTTCATAGCCTTTATCATAATTCAGTTATATATTTATTTGTGTGATTATTTAAGACTCACTTTCCCCTCTACTCTCCACAGATTTTAAGCTCTTTGAGAGTAATGTCCATTCAGTGCTGGTTTGGTCCAGCACTATATAACTGAGAACAAGACCAGTGCCAAGAAAATAAAAAGAACACAGCATAATTTGCTGATTGAGTGATAAAGTTAGTCTCATTCACTTCTTTTTTTTCATATAAATTTATTTCTTTTAATTGGAGGCTAATTACTTTAAAATATTGTAGTAGTTCCTCAAAAAGCAGCAAAACTATTTTTTGTGGTTGTAAAATATGAGCAATAATCCAATGCTAATAACCTAAAACACAGGAAGAGTGACTGAATAGACTATGGTACATCCTTGAGTACTATACCATCAGTCAAAAAGAATGAGGAAGTTCTTTAAGGACAGACATGGGATGCTTTCCAGGAAATACTGCTGACTGAAAAAAGTAAAGTAGGAAAGAGTATCCAGAGCAGTGTGGAAGCCAGTCTTCCCAGGACGGCCACAAACCATCTCCACTTCCGACCCTCACTTCCCAGTACCGTTCCCTCCCACACCGTGCCAGGGTGGTCTGGGTGATACTTCAGATCATCAGACAGACAATGTATAATGGCTTCTGCCTTGTTCCTCTTTCTTCTCATTTTCTAGCCCAGTAAAGGCTTTAAATGACCCCATCCCCAGTTAATACTGTGATCCACACAGCCAACTAACTGCAACCTCATGTGAAATCCAAGCCACAGCCACCAGCTAAGACACTCGGGTTCTCGACCCTCAGAAACTATAAGAGATGAGCAGCTAAACTATGAGGTTTAAGCAGCTGAAGTTTGGGGTGATCTGCTATGCAGTGATAAGTATGTAAGGAAGATGATACATGAAACCATACATACATGTGCTCACTTGTGCTCAAGAAATGCAGAAGGATAAACCAAAAACCACAGAGATGAGCTACATCCAAGAGGTGGAAAGGCAGGAGGGAGAGGACTGGCATGATAAGAATGAGTATACCTTTTGTAGATCTCTAACTCTTACGGCACAGTAGGGTTTAAATTACTTACAAAATAAGCAAGCAATTAAACCAGAATGTGGGGGTACTGAAATGGAAAACAGGCAGTAATAAATGAACTTAATTGTATTATAAAGTAATAATATTATACCATTGAAGAGTATGGAGAAGAAAAGAACTAACCTAAGTAACTCTGGGAACCATTCTAAATGGATAGATACTATAAGGCTGAAGACAAAAATAAATAAATAAATAAATGTTATAATGTACCGAGTAAATTTGCTTCTCACAGTGGAAAGAGTCAGCAATTCAAAAACTATCATATGTATATAATAGGCCTGAACAAATAATGTATCACAGAAAATGAAAGCCTTTCATCTCACTGTATAAAGAGAAGTTACAAATAAAGAGAGGAGGCTGCAATGAACCCTGTGGTATTGGAATTAGAAGTATCAGTATGAACACATAAGTTTTAATATATATGGATGGATAGTCACATACAAATGTGGGGGAGGTAGGGTAGGGCGGGTAGTTAGTATGCACACATGTATTTCCTAGTTCAATCTGCTGAGAGGGAAGCAATAACAACCCAGCTGCAATGAACACACCTAGCACTCAGATTTTGGTTCCTATTACCATTCAAAGGAGCCAGGGCTCCCTGTTTATATGTCTACTACTCCAGACGTAAAGCAGAAAAAATTCAAAATGAGCCAGGAACATCTTGAGATTCCAGAAGTACTCAAAAAAGGACAGGGGCTTGTCAAAAAGGACAGAATGCCAAAGCTAGAATATTTGGGGCAACAAAATAATAACAGAATTAGATTAGAAACCACAGAATAAACACCCATGAATACAGACTGATAGAAATTAAAAACTGAATGAAAAAATACGAAAGGGGAATTAACTCTGGTTAATAAATATATAAGGAGAGAGAAACAAAAACCTGCACCAGGAAAACACTGCAGTAATAACTGTTGCCAACCAGATCTACTGAGGGATACTCAAATTGGGTGTGGGGGAGTGTGAAAGAATCTCCAAGATATTTATTAAATGTAAAAGAATAAATTTTCAGTAGAGGAACCTGGAAGATACCACTTTATACCATCGTAAATTCCTGTTTCTCAACATTGTAATATGATTATGCAAGACATTGGTATTAAGAAAAGTAGAATAAAGAGAATCTCTGTAAATACCTCTGCAATTTTTAAATTTAAAATCAGTTCAAAATAAAAAGTCAGAAGTTGGTTTTCAATTATGAAGACCTAAACAATTAGGCCACCTCATGTGAAGAGTTGACTCACTGGAAAAGACTCTGATGCTGGGAGGGATTGGGGGCAGGAGGAAAAGGGGACGACAGAGAATAAGATGGCTGGATGGCATCACTGACTCGATGGACATGAGTCTGAGTGAACTCTGGGAGTTGGTGATGGACAGGGAGGCCTGGCATGCTGCGATTCATGGGGTCGCAAAGAGTCAGACACGACTGAGCGACTGAACTGAACTGAAATGAAACAATTAAAAAAGATTCTCTAGCTGCTGGTCTCTTACTTTCCTCCCCAAATATATTCCATTACTACAGAAATTTATTTCACTTTTTAAAGGCTCAATGAATAATTTTCTATAAGAATAGATCGAACTAGGTAACTTTCTAACTACATTCACTGATCTAAGCTTGGGAGCAATAAAAATATCAATTCATAAACACTTCCATCAGGATGATACCAATCAATCTCTACCTTTCAAATTCTATTTGTGATGAGAAAAAAAACATAAAACATTTTAATCCAAAACCAAACAAGTCAGTAAGCCAGTTAAAACAAAATACCACAGATCTGCAGTACATAAAACTGTAAACAAAGATATCTTCTGCACAGTCACAAAAGATTTTATTATAATTTTTGCAAAATCTTTTCTATAGTTGGTGCCTGTGGTGTTCTATACCATCTCTCTCATTTTTTAATACTTACTGCTTGGTTTTCCATGCGTGCAAAGATAACATTTAACATCTGAGTAAGAGTAGCTTTGGCTGTTGTCTGATTGATGAGATTTTTGCTTGCTAGATATATATTGTAACATGTTCTCACAGCTTGCAGTACAGTTCCTTCATGAATTTCTATGTGTTGAGATGTTACTGCAGTTAGTAAAGCCTTAAAAAAAAATAGAAAAAGAAAATGAAGATAAAGCAATTTTTCACATCCAGAGTTTCAGCACAAAAATACATGGCTATTTTTGTATCAGAATTAAAACTTTCAGACACCATTACCACTTTAAAGTAAAGTATACAAGAGTTTCTACCTACTTTAAATATATCATCAACTGTGTCATTTTAACAGAAATATTATTTTAGTCTACTAAAATATACAACATTAATACTGTCATAGTACAGCAGATATATGCTTCATATGATGTATCTGTTGAGCTAAACGTCAACTTTACAGAATACATATTGTGTCCTATTCACTTTCAAGTTTTTCTGAGATCTAACTTATAGACTGAACTCAGTGTGCTGTTGTTATTGTTGAAGATAATTGTTTTAAAATAAAACATTTAAAATAATCCTCCAATAAAATGAACAGCTTTAATTTATGTGAACTGTCACACGTTAATTTCTCAAAAGCAAGGACTCGTATCTCTGTCCTCCCATTAATATGTTGTTCAGTGCTATGCAGGCCAGCACTGAGCACATACTAAACAAACCACAGCTGACATGAAACTGCAAGTGAGAGGCCAGACTGGATCACTTTTTTAGAATCAAGATATTTTATGATTTATGAAGAGAATGCCGCTATGAGACTGAAAAGCTCAGAGGGGTGACAACCACACGTAAAGGAACACATTATACATGTAAACTAAAGTACTAATAGTACAAGAGAATTTTGTTGACAAATCAACATACCACCACTACTATTAGCAGTAACATTAAAAATTGAGTATTTACATAGCAGACTGAAAACACAAATGAGTGATTTTTCTTTAAAGGAGTTTAATGACCCAGGTGTATCAGAGCACAAACCTAGGACAGGATTACCCGAGCAGGTTCAGCAGACTGACAGGTAAGGGAAGCAGGGAAACTGGTGCACAAGTGTTTCACATGGTGAAGCCTGGGACTAGAAAGCAGACTACAAGGGGTATGGCAGGAGAAGAAGAAACTAGAAGGGTCACAGGACCTTCACATGGGACCCTTAAGCTCAAAAGATAAATCATGCCAGAAACTGAAAAGCTCTGGAAGATTCTGGGGGCCTAAACTGCTGCTGCTGCTGCTGCTAAGTCACTTCAGTTGTGTCCAACTCTGTGTGACCCCAGAGACGGCAGCGCACCAGGCTCCCCGGTCCCTGGGATTCTCCAGGCAAGAACACTGGAAGGGGTGGGGGCCTAAACTGGGACCTTCAAAATAAGAGTATTCCCCTAGTGAACTCTCAGCATTTAACAATAAAGTCCCCTGAAAGAGAATCTAAAAAGCCCCCAAATGAACTTTATCTTATCTGGAAAGCACATAAAATGATTTTTCCCAATGCTCTCAAGGTAAAAGTGAATGTGAAGTCGCTCAGTCATGTCCGACTCTTAGCGACCCTACGGACTATAGCCTACCATGCTCCTCCGTCCATGGGATTTTCTAGGTAAGAGTACTGGAGTGGGGTGCCCTTTTCCAGGGGATCTTCCTGACCCAGGGATCAAACTTGGGTCTCCCGCATTGTAGGCAGATACTTTACCCTCTGAGCCACCAGAGAAGTCAAGGTAAAAGGCTTCTGATTTTAAAAAGTACAGATAATGAATAACAAATTCAGTTCTTATAAATAATTAATTACCTTTATTATTTGTAACTGAACTCCTTCATCTGTTTGAGGACCTTGGAAACAGCCACAAATTGTTTCAATAATTCTATCAATTAATTTTTTGCCTGGTGTTGTACTATCTGGAGCATTGCCAGTCAAGTGCCCATAAGCAATAAGTTTCTGAAACCAAGAAAGAAGATAAAGATCCTAATTAAGCTAACAAATATATATATACACACACACACATACATACACTAATGAAATACACATTAAAATTATAATATACAAATTGATTATATGTTAAACTTTTTATATAAAAATATTAAGATATAGTAAAAGTCAAGGCTATACCAACTTTTCCTGAAGAAAGCTTTATTAGCTATAAACATGTGAAAACATTTATACTTGTAATAATCACAAAAACAGCAAAATAATGATAACAAAACCATCAGGCAATACTTTGACAAAGGCAGGCCTTAGAACTTGTCTCTGATGAGTTGTAACAACTCACTGCTTTCTATCCAAACATTACTAATACTGCTTTTGTGAAAGCTATCTTCACACACTCAAACAACCCAAATCTGTTTCCAAATTAGATCTGTGAATATGCTGAAACCCAATTTCCACACACTGGCCACAATGTATCACATATTTGTTCACGTATCATTATCATTACAACCCTGGAAAGAAAGCCTTAGATATTATAATTTTAATTTTTCAGAGAAAACAAGGCCACAAATCAAATGAACTTATCCTTAACCTATCTTAACAACAAATCATATGGATATGATTTTTTCCACTCAATTGTCAGTTTAAAAGGTATAATCCCCAAACAGTGAAAATACCTGAAAAGAGAAGGACTCTCTCTCTGGAGTTTTGTCTCACAAATATCTAAGAGAATCTGCATACACATATGCGCCTGCGCATGTTTGTGTGTGTTAAGTAAAATAGGAGGACAGAAAAGAATTTTCTGATATAAAAAAGGTCAGTGCTAAAGTTTTGTAGTAAGTATAAATACTGAACTGTTAATATTAACCTACTGCTTTACATAAAACAGCAAGCATCTAGTAAAATCACTGCCAATAATGAAGTATGCAAAATCACCAGCAGGTTAACTTTCATTATTAATAACCTTAGAAAAGACTGCCTCTCACTAAGCTAACTAATGATTTGTATTACCCTTAACCTAGAAACATCTTTTTGCAACTACTGTTTCCCTTGAGGGTAAGAAACCATTTAGTTTCTTACCACAAAAAGAATAATCAAGGCTTTCACAGAAAATGCCTGAGCTATTCATCAACTGTAATATATAAGAATACATTCAAATTGGAGGGGTTTTAGATAGTGCCATTTTATACATACCTGTAAACAATCTAGAGATGTACTGACTATGCGGGGACATTTGGACTGGCATGCCAGTTCAAAGGGGAGGAAGTACTTGTCTGCTTCAATAAAATTTGTCTTTGATTTCACTGGTGGAAGAGTGCTTGATCCAGCTTTTGCTTCTCCATGAGGAGGACTAAAGGAAAAAAGAAGAGTTTGATTAGAATATCATATTCATCATCTTGATAATATTCTCACTCTAATTCCAGTTCTAAAAGGCACTGTGCTAAACCAATCTTCATTTTCTCATATTTCATGAGGAAACCAAAGCCCAGAGAAGTGAAGTGATTTGTTACAGGTCATAAGCTAGTCATCAAAACTATAACTAAACTCAAGAAAATTATTTAATTAATTAAACAATTTTTAAATTATATAGGTTACTAAATATTTAGTAATCTTTCTTAACATGAATCAGTCTTTAAGCAAAGACAAAGCATATCTTACGGTATTTCAGAAATACCCTTATTTATAAAATCTTTTTGTATTTATAAGTATGTTTATAATATTTCTCAAAATCATTTTTTAAAAATTGATTTTATTATAAAGATCACATACAGAAAATCTGCCACATCCAAACACAGATGATTACATTGTTATTTTGCCAAGACTAATAAGTTTGCAAATTATTTTTACTGAAGGAAAAAAAACCCACAAACCTCTGCTTTTCAGTTTCCGCTTTTATTTCCTCTGGTTGGGGGCGGGGGGAGAAAAGAAGCATACATTAGAAAACTTGACAAGAGAAAGATCATTCACTAATTTGATTACAGGCTTTAATTTATAACTTCTATAAGATGTCAGGAAGGATTCAATTTCAAAAGAAAATTAGGTACTAAAACTCTGTTGCTGCCAAATATTAATTTGCACAAATAATGTAATTCTATAAAACTTATGAAGAACATACATTAACAACCACAAGAATAGGTACAAATTACATATTACTAATTTTCAAAGCATTTCCTTTTCTCAAAGTAGTTTTTTCTTGGGGGGGGGAGGGTCAAGTTAGTATTTGCATTAACCAGAGGCATTAGTATTAAGAACAGAATAATATGTATACTGTATTCAAATGACAAAAATATAAGGCACATGTGAGTGAGGAAAATAACTCAAGATACCCCCTTGGGATTATCTCAAGGAGATTATCAAGCCAGGACTATAACTTCTTGATCATGTACAGATGTGTTGACATTTAACCAATTTTTCTACTTATAACTATACAAGGCACTATAACATACACATGCCCAGTTCAATGGGAAATTTTCCCTTTTGCTGTTTATATCCATAAGAGATGAGGTAAATTTGAGGAATTGTACCTGTCACAGAATAACCTTAAATTTAATAATAAATTGAGGAATCTGGTTAATTGATTAAACCTGTAGGAAATTTGTAAGAAAAGCATTCAAATATACCATTAATAATAACCCCAGTTATTGAGTATTTACTATGGGATAAGCACTATTATGTTTTACATGGACTAATATATTTCTTAACTTGTAATAAATGCCCTGTAACACCTCATTGAAGGAAACTGCCTCTCTGATAAATCAGGGCTTGAAAAGAGTTTGTTTCAGGTTGGCCTTCAACAGAAGAATCAAGAAGTATAGTTGACCCTTGAACAAGGTGAGGGCTAGATTATAGTCAACCCTCCACTTCTCCTGTTCCTCTGTCTCCACGATTCTATCTACTAAGGACTGTGTGCTACTGAGAAATATCCATGTACATGTGGACTCACGCAGTTCAAATCTGCACTGTTCAAGGCTCAACTGTAAACTAATTAATTCTCAATTATTAAAGGAAAAAAACCCAGAAGAAACAAAATACTAAAGTCTCAAATTAAGAAATAGTATACTCAAATTCAAAACCACTTGGTGCTTAACTGTGAAATACTTTCCCATTAAAGTCAGACTCATTACAAGGATGACCACAAACAGCAAAATAGTTCTGACATTGCTCTGGAAACACTAGACGACGCAACTAGACAATACCAGATGTGATAATAAAAGTCCTCACTCTTGAGCTGAAATAAGACAAAAACCAGACACTGGATTTGTTTGTTTTAAATATGTAGTCATAACACTTTATTACTGAAATTCTTTCAGGAATCATTGTCTCTCTAGCCATTAACTCGCCCTATCCCTTCACAACCATTTTTTTTTTTTTTTTGTCCTTCACAACCATTTTTGTACAATGTTTCTAAAACCTTAGAAACAACCACTATATTATATATAAAAGGAAAAGGTTAAAAATTGGAGGAAATAGGTCAGTGTAAATTAGCATAAAAGTATTGATTTTAAAGTATTTTAAAAGAAACACAAGTTTTACTCCTTTCGGGTATATTAAGTTACTGCAAACAAAGTATATTAAATTACCAGCACAGTTAATAAGGCACAGGACTTGTTTAATGAGCAGGAAAGAATGATTTATTAAAAAAAAAAAAAGCTGATCACATGCAAGTTATGTACCTGGTTCCCCAAGTATATTCAATATTCTCTCTCATAATATGATTTCCATCAACTTGCTGAGCAGTTTTCTTTTCCTCCACTGACAGTACAATATAAACTTCAAAATGACATTTATACAGATTTCAAGAAATTCTATTAAAATGCATATGTATGATACATGTGATTTATGCCTACCTCTCATGATATCACTTCACTTCTCATGACATCACTGTCTTACAGCTTACAGAGCAACAGCACTTACTCAAAGCAAATTGATAATTTAAGGAAGTGAAGTGAAAGTTGCTCAGTTGTGTTTGACTCTTTGTGATCCCATGGACTATACAGTCCATGAAATTCTCTAGGCCAGAATACTGGAGTGGGTAGCCTTTCCCTTCTCCAGGTGTTATTCCCAAACCAGGGATTGAACCCAGGTCTCTTGCATTGCAGGTGGATTCTTTACCAGCTGAGCCACAAGGGAAGCCCCAGTCTAAGGAAAAGTGAAAATGAAGTTGTTCAATCTTGTCCGACTCTTTGCAACCCCATGGACTGTAGCCTACAAGGCTCCTCCATCCATGGAATTTTCCAGGCAAGAGTACTGGAGTGGGTTGCCATTTCCTTCTCCAGGGGATCTTCCCGACCCGAGATCAAACCCAGATCTCCCATATTGCAAGCAGACACTTTTTACCATCTGAGCCACCAGGGAAGCTCCCAATCTAAGGAAAGACAAAGCCAAATGGAAGAGTCTGTAATAAACATATTAAAACTTACACGTCCAATGTACTATCTCCTTCAAAACAGTAATTGTCGGAGGTTATGCTTCGATTATCATAATACTGCCAGTATTCAAAAATATTTGTGGAATTCATTGCCTGCAGTTCTTTCCTGCCTGCTTCCTTCTTTTAAATGAATGATCTCATAGAAGGAAAAAATCTCTAGAAAAGGAATCAAATTCTAACCACCAATTAACCACAAGTGGTTTGGAGCCAAGCATGAAGAATGGTATGTGACCTCAAAACAAAAGTTCTTAACTTCAGTGCTTCTGCAAATCATGGCAAATTGTCAGTTTCCAAGCAGTGTTTTAGAAAAAGTATGTAACTCTCATTGGATTCTGAAAGAAGTCTGTAACCCAAACTATAAAGATGATATAGGATTAATTACAAGCAGTAATTTGGATCAACAATGACTAAAGATGACTATACATTTAAGCAATTTTAAACAAAACATTTCTAAAATACTACATAAATGTAAGGGATCACTTTGAAAAATAACATGCCTTTGGATGTATATAGATTCTCTTAGGTTTACTCTTTCAAAGCCAACCCTATGACTTTAGCATCACATTTCATACAGTTAGGGATTAAACAAAAATACAGGCATTAAATACAATGTTACAGTATTTATGGAAGAGAGAGATAATGGCTTGAACAAAAGCTGTGACACCAGAGATTAGTAAATGTGATTCCATGGACATCGTGGGAGGAAAAACAATGAAACAATCTCATTTATCTAGGAAGAGGAGAAGGAGCAAGAAGAGAAGATGGGGCTTGCCTAACTGGATAATAAAGGTAGCACTAATTTAGATACCAGTTTTCTCCCTGTGCACTAGTTGGGGTGAAGGTGAAGGGGTGAAGAGGAGGAAAATTTGGTATTATTTTGTTTTAAGCAATGGGGATGTTCAAGTGGCAGCATTCAGCAGGCACTCAGGTATATGAATTTGAAGATCAAGAGATAATGTGACAGACTGTATTTTCAAAACTGGTCACTATTTTATTTTCCACCCCCACATGCCCTTCTGCAAAGCAATCTTGCACACCTCACCAAGAGAAGACAGTCTAATTTCATCCTTCTTACGTATGGCTGGCCTCAAAAATTCATTCATAACCAACAGCATACAGTGGAAATGACAGGGAACACCACCAAGATTCAGGTCAGAAAAGGCCAAGCAGCTCCTGACCAATTCTGGAATGCTGGGTCTCCAGACACCCACTCATGGAACACAAAGGCCCTGATGTGGGAAGTCCAAGCCACTGGGAAGCTGTATGTAAGTTGTTCAGTCAACAACACCAGCTGAGCCCAACTTTCAAGTCATCACAGCCCAGGCACCAAACACGTTGAGTGAAGAAGCCTCCCGAGGATTCCAGTTCTCTGTCATTCATGTCTCCCCCAGCATTTGCGTCTTCTCAGCTGAGACTCCCGACACCGTGGAGCAGCAACATGACTCACCTGAATTCCTGACACACAGAGACTCCGAGCATAACAAAATGGTCGTTGAGTCACATCACTAAGTCTTGGACTGGTTTATCATACAGCAATAGGTAACTGGGCCTCCTAAGAAAGGGCTAAGGAGGCGGGAGGAGACTGGGGTTTGAAATAACTCTGGCCAATGGGAGAGACAGCTAACTGAGGAGTGCACACACACACACACAAAGAAAACCTGCCAGGAATGTGGAAAGTTCCAGTGGATTCTGAGCAACTGGAGTCCAGGTGATTAACAGGTATAAAAATGCAGCCTGGACTTCTACCCTTGTAATATATTTAGCAGCCTCCTCAGGACTTGGAGGTCGTCTGCAAAATTCATTTACAAAATTATGACTAAATCATATATAAATAACTGATAGCTATGAAGTACAAAGCGATTTAAAACAAAAGACCAGTTGAAGTTTCTTTTTAGCAGCCAGAAAACAGAAAGATAACTTTTTCTAACACTACTACTCCCACCACCATCCTCCTTCCAATCTAAAGGAAGCAAAAAGATCTTATACTGTAAGATTTTATCAATTGCCATGGCTTACAATAAAAACTGCCACAGCTATCAATGCAATAATTTAAGTACTCTTACACAGCTTAGAAAGTTTACTGATTATGTATTTGTAATCATTTGGCCCTGAGCTAAGCTAAAATCTACCTTGCAGTCTTCTATAAAAGGAAACAAGCACCATAAACCAAACTGAGCAGTCCTTTGTATTACCAAATTTCCTGCTGAATTCCAAATAAATGTTTTTGTATCACAGTAAGGACTAGATAGGCATGGCTATTTTCTGAAATATGAAAGGGAGAAGAATAGATTTTCATTCAAAAGCCAGTATTCCTGCCCTCCCTACGGAAAGCCAGCAGAGCCCCATTTGATACTATTGCTTCAGTGAGCATGTGTGCTTAGTCGCTAAGTCGAGTCCAGCTCTTCTGTGACCCCAGTGACCATAGTCTGCCAGGCTCCCCTGTCCATGCAATTCTTCAGGTAAGAATACTGGAGTGGGTTGTCATTTCCTTCCCCAGGGGATCTTCCTGACCCAGGAATCAAACACGTCTCCTGCATTGACAGGAGGATTCTTTACCGACTGAGCTACCTGGGAAACCCAATATGGTTCTGGAGGATGTGTCAAAAAGAAGGGCAAAATTCTGACTGCAAACATTCTAACTATCCTCAATGGGTTGAATATTGGTGAAATTTTCAGAATAAAGGTGTAAAGTGAAATTGCCACCATAAAACGGGAGAAGCCACTTAAGGGGGAGAGACGGGATGCTCCCACTTAAATGAAAACTGGGCACAAGAGCCACAGTCAGCCTGTGATCACTCAAACTTAAAATTCCCAAAGTTAACATTTGAAAAGATTGTTCATTACGTGTAACAGAAAGGCTCTGTACAACTTTTAAATTTAGACCCTGATTTCTAGCCAAAGATTACATGTACAGTAGACCCTCTTTCACGGTTCCCTTTCTGAAATTTCAATTACCCACAGTCAACTGCAGTCTGAAAATATATGGAAAATTCTAGAAATAAACAGAAGTTTTAAACTGCATGATATGCTGAGCAGTGTGATGAAATCCTGTGCTGACCCACACCATCCTGCTTGGTCCCATCAAGGGCATGAACCCTGCTCTGACTTATTATCACTCTTGGTTATCCGGATCAACAGTCACAGATGGTATCATAGTGCTGTGTTCAAGTAACCCGTATGTGACTGAAAAATGACCTCAAAGTGCAAGAGCTGTGATGCTGGCAAGGAGAAGTTTTAGCTTCACTGAAAGTGCTTTCTTTTGGGCTTCCCAGGTAGTGCAGGAATAAGGAATCCACCTGCCAATGCAGGAGATGTAAGGGACATAGGTTTGATCCCCAGAGGCAAGAGATGTGAGTTCGGTTCCTAGGTTGGGAAGATCCCCTGGAGGAGGAAATGGCAACCCACTTCAGTAATCTCTCCCGAGAAATCCCATGGACAGAAGAACCGGGCGGGCTAGAGTCCATGGGGTCACAAAGAGTAGGACACAACTGAGCACGCGTGCACGTAACTAAACATGCTTTCTTTAAGTGAAAAGGTGTAAGTTCTTGACTTAATAAGGAAAGGAAAAAACTGAAGACTGAGGTTGCTAAGATCTTTGGTAAAAACGAACCTTCCACATACAAAATTGTGAAGAAAGAAAAAGAAATTTGTGTTAATTTTGCTGTCACACCTCAAACTGCAAAAGTTACAGCCATAGTGTGTTAAGTGCTTAGTTAAGATGGAAAAGGCACTAAATTTTTACAATAAGATATATTTAGAGAAAGAGACCATATTTATATAATCTTATTACCTTATATTGTTTTAATTGTTCTATTTAATTGTTCATAATTTACTGTACTTAAACTGTATCATAGGTATGTATGTTTAGGTAAAAACACACTATACAGATGGTTCAATAGCTACCCACTGTTCCAAGCATCCACTGGGGATTTTGGAACATTCCCTGCAGACATGGCATACTACTGAAATTTAAGTTCTCATATGTACTTAAGTAAGTTTTCCATGGTAAATAACTTAAAACTAGGAAAGAAAAATTCTAATATACTGAAACTGTTTCTTCAATGTGTGGTACATCAATAATACCGAGATTAGTGAGAAATGTCTTCTAAGATAATGAAAATTATTAGCTCACCAATATCACACAAATACAAACAAGTCTAAAAAACAACAAAAATATCTTGTATTTATGTAGCATGTTACAATTTACCAAGAAGTTCTACATATATATTATTTCTTAGAACACCAGACAGTACTGCCAACATGTCCATTTTACAGATTAAATAACCTGAATAAAAAACCTGAAGTGACTTACCCAAGATGTCACTTGGGTAGGATTGATTTAAGTATGACTTGCTATGGAATAAACATAAATCAAAGGACTAAATTTCAATGACATATTAATTTTAAAAGAATATTAATTTTAGAACAACGCTGTTTTTGTAGTTTTCCAATGTGCCCATACAAGTTCTAGCAAAACAAAAACCACTGTGCTGCCTGTTAATTCAGAAGTAGAAAAAAAAATCATATTTTGAAAATCAAAATTAGAAATGTAATTTGAATAGTAAATATTTCAACTCAATAATTCTTTTCCAGACTTCATGTATAAAATACAAAATAAAAAATCTCAATAGAATTCAGATCAAGTGCCTGTCTAATGACACTAAAGGGATAAATATAGGTAAGCCAAATTTAAAGAAAACTAAGATAAACTCTTAGTGAAACTATGAATTATGAACATGGTCCTTTAACAGAACTAAATATTTGGACAGAAAGGAATGCAGCGGCTGTCTTCGATTAACAACTTGCAGTGGCTACAGTGAAAATCAACAAGAACAGTTATTGTTCTCAGTGTTAACATCCCTACTGGTAAATAAACAATCGACATTTCATAGATTCTGCTCAAAGGAAGATATGCGGAAGCCACAGCCATGGGATCATGGAAAGAATGCTGCACTTGTGTAATTCAGGGCCTTGAGTTCTATTTCAACTTGGCTGCATAAGCAAAATACAGTAGCAAGAAATGGGTTAGAAGTCCTGAAATACTGAGAGTGAAATCCCAGGTCTGCCACTGTATGACCTTCCTAAACTTCAGTTTATAGACTTTTCAAACAGGCATAATAATATTTAGATTTCTATCTCCTAAGAATGGGGCTTCCCCAGTGGCTCAGCAGTAAAGAATCTGCCTGCCAATGCAGGAGACAGGGGTTTGACCCCTGGGTTAGGAAGATGCCCTGGAGAAGGAAATGGAAATGCACTCTAGTATTCTTGCATTAGATATCCCATGGACAGAGGAGCCTGACGGGCTATGGTCTGTGGGGTCGCAAAAGTGTTGGACACGACTTAGTAACTAAACAACCACTCATAAGAATATTAGGAGCATCTAGGAAGTATGACGGAGAAGGCAATGGCAGCCCACTCCAGTAAGCACTCTTGCTGGGAGAATCCAATGGATGGAGGAGCCTGGTGGGCTGCCGTCTATGGGGCTGCAAAGAGTCGGACACAACTGAAGCGACTTAGCAGCAGCAGCAGCAGCAGCAGGCAACCACCCAAGCTTGATTTTATGAAATCATTTCATAAATGTATATAAGCATACCTCAGAGATCCTGGAGGGTTCAGTCCCAGACCACTGCAATATAGCAAGTATCACAATAAAGGCACACAAATGTTTGGTTTCCAGGGCCTATAAAAGTTATGTTTATACTATACTGTCATCTATTAAGTGTGCCATAATAGCATTATGCCTTAAAAACATGTCCATACTCTAATTAAAAAATACTTTGGGGGAATCCCCTGGTGATCCAGTGGTTATGACTTCACGCTCTCAATGCACAGGTACAGGTTCCATCCCTGGTCTGGGAACTAAGATCCTGAAAGCCAGGCAGTGTGGCACCACCCCTCCCAAAACAAAACAAAAAATATTTTATTGCTAAAAATAGTATCAATCATCCAAACCTTCACCTTGTGGAGGGCCTTGCCTTGGAGTTGATGGCTGCTGACTGATGATCAGGGTGGGGGTTGCTGAGTGGGGTGGCTATGGCAATTTCTTAAAATAAGACATCAATGAAGTCTGCCACATCAATTGACTATTCCTTTCAGGAACAATTTCTCTGTAGCATGCAATGCTATTTTACAGTGTTTTACCCACAGTAGAACTTTCAAAATTGGAGTCAATCCTCTCAAAATCTGCTGCTGCTTTATCAACAAAACTTACGTTATATTCTAAATCCTTTGTTGTCATTCCAATAATCTTCACAGCATCTTCACCAGGAATAGATTACACCTAAAGAAACTACTTTCTTTTGCTGATCCATAAAAAGCAGCTCCTCATCTGTTAAAGCTTTATCATGAGACTGCAGCAATTCAGTCACATCTTCAGGCTCCATTTTTAATTCTACTTCTCTTGCTATTTCCACCACATCTGCAGTTACTTCCTCCACTGAACCCTCAAACTCCTTAAAGTCACCCATGAGGGTTGAAATCAACTTCTTCCAATTTCCTGTTAATGTTGGTATTTGATCTGCTCCCATGAATCAAATGTTAATGGCATTTAGAATGGTGGATTCTTTCCAGAGGTTTTCATTTACTCTGCCCAGAAACATCAAAGGAATCACTATTATGGCAGGTATAGCCTTACAAAACATATTTCCTCATTAATAAGACTTGAAAGTAGAAATTACTTCTTGATCTGTGGGCTGCAGAATGGATAATGTGTTATTAACAGGCATGAAAACAACATGAATCTCGTTGTACATCTCCAACAGAGAGAGCTCTTCAGTGACCAGGAATACTGTCAGTGAGTAGTAATACTTTGAAAGGAATCTTTTGTCTAACCAGCAGGTCTCAACAATGGGCTTAAAATATTCAGTAACCCTGCTGTAAACAGATATGCTATCCCCCAGGCTTTGTTGCTGCATTGACCGAGCACAGGCAGAGGAGTCTTAGCATGATTCTTAAGGGCCCTGAGGACCTTCATAATGGCAAATAAACATTGGCTTTAACTTAAAGTCACCAGCCCCATTAATTAGCCCCTAACTACAGAGTCAGCGGAGAACGCAATGGCACTCCACTCCAGTACTCTTGCCTGGAAAATCCCATGGAGGGAGGAGCCTGGTAGGCTGCAGTCCATGGGATCGCCAAGAGTTGGACACGACTGAAGTGACTTAGCCGCAACAGCAGCAGCAGAGTCAGCCTGTCCTTCAAAGCCTTGAAACCAGTCACTGACTTCTCCTCTCTAGCTAAAGCGACTTCACTTTCACTTTTCACTTTCATGCATTGGAGAAGGAAATGGCAACCCACTCCAGTATTCTTGCCTGGAGAATCCCAGGGACGGGGGACCCTGGTGGGCTGCCGTCTATGGGGTCGCACAGAGTCGGACACAACTGAAGCGACTTAGCCGCAACAGCAGCAGCAGAGAGTCAGCCTGTCCTTCAAAGCCTTGAAACCAGTCACTGACTTCTCCTCTCTAGCTATGAAAGTCCTAGATGGCATCCCAGGGCCTATAAAAGTTATATTTACACTATACTGTAATCTATTAAGTGTGCCAAAATAGCATTATGCCTTAAAAACATGTCCATTCTCTAATTAAAAAATACTCTGGGGGAATCCCCTGGTGATCCAGTGGTTATGGTTTCACTGTTTCATTGATACTGAGATACAAGGCTGCTTCACTGATAGTGAAAAGTTGCTTTTTAGGGCAGCCACCCTCATTAGTGATCTTGGCTAATCTTCTGGAAACCTCTGCAGCTTCTACAGCAGCACTGCCTGCTTCTCCTTGCCCTTCCATATTCTATAGACAGCTTCTTTTCTTAACCCTCATGAACCAATCTTTGCCAGCTTCAACCTTTGCTTCTGTAGTTTCCTTACCTCTCTTAGCCTTTAGAGAATTGAAGAAAGTTATGGTTCTCTACTACATATAAAATCACTAGTCAGGACCTAGCACAGGTAACTGTAACTCAATCCTCTGTAATGACCTAAATGGGAAAAGAATGTAAAAAAGAGTGGATCGGGGCTTCCCTGGTGACTCAGTGGTAACAAATCCACATGCCAGTGCAGGAGACATGGGTTTGATCCCTGATCAGGGAAGATCCCACACGTCAGAGAGCAACTTTGAGATAAAAAAACTGCTCTTCTTGGAAAAAAGAAAATCATCTTATTCTTCAGTCCTTTTTAAGTCTCCCATTTCATAGTGTACTCTTTCATTTTAACAGTTAAAAAATTTTTTTTATTACTGAAAATTCCAAACACATTTGACAGTAGAGGATAATATACCGAATCCCCATGTCCCATTATCTACCTTCAACAATGACCATACTCCGCTTATACCTTCCACCCACTTCATACTCCCCTCCCCAATGAGTTCAGTTCAATGGTACACAAATTCAAGGCATACCATTTAATCTATAAACACTTCAGTATGAAGTGACCTTTAAAATGTCTTTTACAACGTAATTTTAAAAGTAACCATGATCAGTTCAGAAAATCTGGAAAAGATAGGAAAGTATAAAAAAGAAAAAAAAACCCAACCATGATCCCACAATATAGATATAAATCTAGTTAACACTATACTGTAGAATATTTTTAGAGTAATCTTTTTATTAAAGTATAATATATATGGTGGAAGACGTATGAGTAATAAGTGTTATAAGAGTTATAAGCTCAATAGCCTCTCCTTCACAAATAGTAAAGGGTAACTGTCACTTTACTTTGAAAACTCAATAACTTAAAACTCAAATGACTTAAACAACTATTTTAATATTATGCAGATACTTAGTTTTGTAAATAAATGGTATATACATTCTTCGAAAATCACAATATAGGGGTAAGAACTTCACATTTATTGACTATATATACTATCTCATTTAATTCTATAATAACTATGAAGGAGGCACTACAGATGAACAAAAGAGATCCAAAGAAACTTGACAACTTGGTCTCAGAGCTAATAAATAACAAAATCCAGATTAAAAATTGCCTATCCAGGTTTTTTTCCACCATACCATGAAATCTAGCTGGAACACTATAAAAAAAAACAAAAAGAGAGTGCTGGTCCTTCTCTCTTATTCTATGATTACTTGTTTTCTGCTTTTTTATACAACACTCATGGCTACCACAGACAATTTAAACAGTAATATTATTTTTATAAAAGAGTAGCTTAAGTACATTTGTGTGCATTACTACAGAAGCCTTAGGAGGTCACCAAAGTTAAAAAGAGAGACGTCTAATAACCAAGCAACTCAAATTTGTTTAGAATTTTGTGCTTATTAACAACTTCTACTATTAAAGGCTTTTGTTATCTTTCTAAAACTAAGACTGATGTTAAAAGAGACAAATATGAACTCTTACCTTACACCATATGCAGAAATTAACTCAAAATGGATCAAATATCTAAATGTAAAAGCTAAAATTCGTAGAAAAAAATATAAAGGAAAAGCTTCATGACACTGGATTTGGCAATGATTTGTTGGATATGATACCAAAAGCACAGGAAACAAAAGTAAAAATAAATTAGACTACATAAAAACCAAAAACTGTGCATCAAACAATATAATCAAGAGAGTGAAGAGGTAGTTTAAGGAATGGGAGAGAATATTTGCAACTCATTTATTCAAGAGTTAATACTCAGAATATATAAGGAACTCCCAACAACCAAAACTCTGACTTAAAAGTGGGCAAAGGACTTGAACAGACATTTCTCCAAAGACAAATGGCCAACCAGAACATGAAAAGATGCTCGACATCACTAATCATCAGGGAAATGCAAATAGAAACCCCATTGAGATACTACTTCACAGCCATCAGAATGGCTACTGTCAAAAAAAAAAAAAAAAGGCAGCAAGAGGTGAGGAGGTGGAGAAATTGAACTCCTTGTGCACTGTTTGGGGGAATATATAAACTGGTATAGCTGCTTACTGAAAACAGTATGACAATCCCTCAAAATACTTAAAATATAATATGATCTAGTAACTTCACTCCTGAGTATATACCCAAAAGAATTAAAAGTAGGGTCTTAAATATTTGTACATCCAGGTTCACAGGAGCGTTATTCACAATAACCAAAATGTGGCTGACCCATGAGCAATTCAGAGATTAGGGGCACCAACTTTCTCCACTCAGTGGAAAATTTACAAGCAACTTAGAGTCAGCTAAGTTGACTAACGTAGCTATAATTCTTCCAGACCTGCGATTCCTCCCTATCCGTGGTTCCAAATCTGTAGGTTCAACCAACTGTGGCTCATGTAGGTCTGTAGTATTTACCAACGGAAAAAAAACACGTATATGTGGACTCCTGTAGTTCAAACCTATGTTGTTTTAAGGGTCAACTGCACATACAGTTGGACTACTACTAATATAGGACTATTATTACGCCTGATAAAGGAAGGAAATTCTGACATGTGCTACAACATGGATTAACCTTGAAGATGTTACACTTTGTGAAATAAACCAGTCATAAAAAGACAGATACTGTATGAGTTCATTTATAAGAAGAACCTAGAGTAATCAAATTCATAAAGACAGAAAGAAGAATAAACAATAGCTGCTGGGGACTGGAGGAAAGGAGGGAGAGTGGAAAAGCTGTTCAACAGTAATAAGCATTAGTTTTGCAAGATGAAGAAAATTCTGGAGATGAGTTGCACAACAATGTGAATGTACTTAAGATTATTTAACTGTACCATGCTTAAAAATGGCTAAGCTGGAGAGTTCCCTAGTGGTCTAGTGGTTAGAACTTGGTGCTTTCACTGCTGTGGCCCAGGAGTCAATCCCAGGTCAGGGAACTTAAGGTCCTGCAAGCTGTGTAGTGCAACCAAAACAAAAAAAAAGGCTAAGATGATAAATTTTATGATATGTCTATTTTTTCACAATTATAAAGAAAAAAGACTCATAGATAATTTGTTTTGGCCAAGATGGAGTAAGCCCTATTCCTTGCCAGTCCTCCCACTTACAACTAAAAAATCCTAGGGTACGTAATACAACACACAAAGGACGACTGAATGATAGAAAGAAGGCAAAATGCCTCAGGGACCCTGGGACTTTCGGAGCAGCACAGTGAACTCCCTGGGTTTCTCTGAGTCTCCCATACATCCTTAATGGCATGCTGAAGAAGCCTCCAACCTGTAACTGTCAACAGGCACATATCAAAAACAAACGAAAAACACCCTCAAGAAAAGCCCTGTCTCTCTAGCCAAAGGACAGGGAAAAGCAGCCAACAGAACAGAAAACTTTTTGTTAGTATGTGCCCAATTTTAACCAAAGACTAAAGGAAAAAACTACACCAGCAGTGACAGTGAGGCAAGTTGGACTTATGGTCCCACCTGGTGTCAGTGAGGCAGGACAAGTGACCATGAGCTTTTCCCACTAAGGTGATGTCAATGGGGCAGTTCAACTCCCAGTCCCACAAGACAGCCAGAAGGTAGGATGAAGCGATGCTCGGTGATGCTAGCTTGGCAATCCTCTTTCCCGACAGAGATAGTGTCAGAAGGGTCCAATTAGGGACAGTTGAATTTCAACTCCCAGCCCAGCAGCAACTAGACAGTTTAAGTAGGCCCTTTGTTTTCATCTACCCTGGTGCTGCCTGAACCTGTGTACACTACACCTAAACTGGGGGACTGCAAAGCGAGCCATACATAGGATCCAGAATCTCACAACATAACATAGAAACACCCAGAATACAACTGAAAATCATCCATCATACCAAGTACCAGGAAAATCTTAAATTAACTTCAATGAGCAAATAGAACTGACAGGTGCCAATCCCAAGCAACACAGATATTTGACTTATCTAACCAGAATTTAGGGCTTCTCTGGTGGCTCAGATTGCAAACAGAATCAGCCTGCAATACAGGAGACTGGGGTTCGATCTCTGGGTCAGGAAGCTCCCCTGAAGAAAGGACTGGCTACCCACTTCAGTATTCTTGCCTGGAGAATTCCATCGACAGAAGAGCCCGGGGGGCTACAATCCATGGGGTCACAAAGGAGCTGGACACAACTTGAGCGACTCACACAAACACACACCACCAGGATTTTAAAGTGGCCATCATTTAAAACAAAAACAGAGGAGGGGGCCGAAAGAGTACAGATAACCACGGAACAACATGGGCTTGAACTGCACAGGTTCACTTATACGCAGATTTTTTTCCCCCAATAAATGCTATGGTACTACACTATCCATGTTTTGTTAAATCCATGAACAGGGAACTGTGGATACAGAGGACTGACTATAAAGCCACACATAAAGATGCCTGCACACAGCAGTGAAGAGACTGGTGCCCCAGCCCCCACAATGTTCAAGGCTCAGCTGTATATGAAGAAGTCAGGATGAAATCTTCCAAATGTGGCAAAATGTGCAAACCACAGACTCAAGAAGCTGGGCAAATCCAAAAAGGATAGGGATTAAAAGGAACCCATGCCAAAATGTATCATAATCAAACTTTACAAAATTAAATACAAAGAAAACTTGAAAGCAGGTTAAAAAAAAAGACATATTATCTGTAGAGGAGCATGATTCAAATGACAGTGGATTTCTCATCAGAAACTAGGGAGGCCAGTATTTGAAGGCAGTGTCACATTTTCAAGAGCTGAAAGAAAAGAACTGTCACCCAGGGTTCCATATTCAGTGAAACTATCAATGAAGGTAAAACCAAAATCTTCTCAGAAAAAGAAAAAAGAAAGTTGTCACCACTAGATCTACCCTAAAAGTTCAACTGAAACAAAAACTGAAATGGAATTCTAAAAATCTGTTCAAGCAACACGCCTTAAGGCAGGAACAGTGACACACAGGAGAAAAAAATAGAAGAAATAACAAAAAGCAAAAATAAAAGGCAGAATTAAGCTCTAACATAGCAGTATTGCATTAAATGTAAATGGTCTAAACATAACAATTAAAGACAGTTTGGCAGACTAGACTCAAAAAGTATGAACTAACTATATGCTATCTACATCAAACTACTTCAAATATGATGATACACGTAGGTTAAAAGTAAATGAATAGAAAAGATATACCATATTAAATGTAATTGAAAGACAGCAGGAATGATTAATCAATACCACACAAAGTACTGATAGAACAAAAAAGAAAAAGACCAGGAACAAAGGACATACATTACATAATGATAAGAGAATCCAATACAAGAACACATAGCAATCCTACATGCGCATGCAACAACAGAATCTATACTATCAATTGAAGACTTCAACACCCCACTCACTCACAACAGAGCTGCTAGAGAAAAACTTCAAAGATACACAACTAAACGATACCATTAATCAACAGGATCTGAGCTTACAGAACACTCTCCTCAACAAGAGAAGAATACATTCTTTTCAAACGCCCATAAATATTCACCAAAACACTCCATATTCTAGGTCATAAAATAAACTTTGACAAATTTAGAACAGAAATTATACAAAATATATTGTCTGGCCACAATGGAATAAAACTAGAAATGAACAGGGATAACAGTAAATTTTCCAAACACCTGGAAATTAAGTAATACACTTCTAAACAATTTAAGGGTCAAGAAGTCCAGAGTGAAATTTAAAAAATACAGAAACTAAATGAAAGCAAAACTACAACAAATACATTTGTGGGTCACAACTAAAATGTACTGAGAAGGAGATTTACAGCTGTGAATGTTTACATTAGAAAAGAAGATCAAGTGGAAGTTATTCGTGGAATGCAACGATAGTTCAACATACCAAAATCTGTAAGATATAGCACATTAACAAAATGAAAGATAAAAGCCATATCATTTCAAGACATGCAGGAAAAAATGGACAAAATTCAACATTCTTTCATGGTAAGAACTCAAGAAACTGGATATAGAAGGCATGTACTCAACATAATAAAGACCATACATCATAACCCCCTAACTAACGTCATAATCAATGGTGAAAAGCCTTTCCTCTAAGCTCAAAAACAAGATAAGGATACCTTTTCTTGCCAACTCCATTCAATATATGTAGTACTGGAAACCCTAAGCTAGAGGTAACAGGCAAGAAAATGACAAATAAAGGGCATCCAAAATGGAAAGGAAGAAGTAAAATTGTTCATTTCCAGATGACACGCTCTTATATATAGATAATCCCAAAGATTCCACCCAAGAACTGCCAGAACTAATAAAAGAAATCAGTAGTTGCAGGGTACAAAAATCAATATTTAGAAGTTAGTGCACTTCTATTCACCAACAATGAACTATCTGAAAGAGAATTTTCTAAGAAATCAACCCCATTTACAATGACCTCAAAAAATACAATAATCAGAAATAACCAAGGAGGTGAAAGATCCATACACTGAAAACTGTAAGACACTGATAAAACAAAGTGAACACAAACCAACAGAAAGATACTCCACATTCATGGACAGAAACTGACACAAACCAACAAAA